>NC_090922.1:1475106147-1475708192 GCF_040938575.1 Ambystoma mexicanum
CAAGCGAAAAGATGATACAGGGGGAACACACTGAAATTTCACAGGGCAAGGGTAGTGATGATCATGGTTGAAGAACATATTGGTACGCTCAACGTTAAGGGCCTAAATTCACAAAACAAGCGCTCTCTCACAAGCAACATGTTCCGCAAACAAAAACTGCTAGTCCTCTTCCTACAAGAAACACACTATAGGAGGGGGGCGGAGTCGACGATAAAAGGAAGGGAGATAGGCAGAAACTTTTGGGCCTCATACAAATCCTCGAAGAAGGAGGGAGTAGGTATTCTCCTTGGCAAATCACTGCATCTCACCAACGTGGAGACGAAAAAGGGGCTTTGGGGGTAGATTTCTGGGGATCAAGGGGCTGACCCATGGCACACATGTCACATTGGCCACTCTGTATGCACCCAACGTTGGCCAAGTCAGGTTTATTCATAAAGTGCTTAAAGTCATGGACGAGTGGGCGGAGGGGCTGATGATCCTGGGTGGAGATTTAAACCTTATCACAGACCCCCGATTAGACTGGTGGTCCGCCAGAGGGGCGGGGCCGAAAGCTCCCAATAAGGATAACCTCGCCATGAGGGACCTCTTACAAGAATATTACTGGGTGGATGTATGGCGAAAATGCTGGCAAACTCCTGGGGGATACACGTTCTTCTCCCCCCCCCCTCCAAGCATATACCAGAATTGACTTACTACTGGTATGGGAGGAAGGAGGAGGGGAAGTTGGAAACCCCACGGTTGAGTCAGTGACCTGGTCGGACCATGAACTTCTCGTTATGGAATGGCGATTACAAGACACCCTGCAGTCATACAGGTGGCTCTGTAACGACACCCTCATGAGAGACCAGGTGTTCAAGGAATTCCTACGGAAAGAAATGGAAGCCTTCTTCGTAACAAATGACACAGGGGGGATCCCAATGGCCACAATTTGGGAAGCGGCAAAGGCCACCTTCTGGGTTTTTTTATTGCAGAGGGCTCGAGGAGGAAACGGGAGAGAGCGCTAATAGAATCTAAACTCTGTGAGGACCTAAGGGTCATGAGGGCACAGCTTATTAAGGGCAACGTAGACAGTGAAAACCTCCTGGGTGAAATGAGAGATAAAAGACAGACCCTACACACAATCTTAATTGGTGAGGTGGTCAAAAAATTAGATTTTCAAACCAGAGATACTATGAGAAGGGAGACAAGGTTGGAACCCTCTTGGCACACAGGCTGAGGGGAAATAGGGTGGGTAGACGGATAGAGGGGGTTAAGGATGGGGCGGGTACAGGTTCCTAGATGGCTGCCGGCGGTGGAGGTCATGTCTAGATCGCGCTCCCGCCGGGCCCAAAACAAAAAAGCACATTAACAGAGACCCGGGGAAGATCTGCCACCCGCTGCCACATGGGGAAAAGTAAAGCCGCTCCGGCACGAAGAGGAACACGCGTGCCACCCGGAGGAGCTGCGTTGGAAGCAGAGTGGCAGCAGGAGCACCGGAGCACCGGCCGGATGAGCCGCGAGCGCCCCACCCCCCCGAGACAGGCTGGAGGGAAACACCGCTCCGATCGCCAGCGGGCCTGAGCGGGCTCCCCCACTGGCAACGCAAGCAGGAGGACCGGCAGCAACAAGGCACACAGGGCCCCGGCACCTCGGGGGAGACGTACGAGAGGAGGAGGAGGCACCACCCGCTCACCCGCTGACACAGCACGGCAGGCACCAGTCGCGGAGGGCAGGAGACTTTGAGGTGAGCGCGCCAGCAGAAGCGCCCCCCACCGTCTCCCCGGTATTCAAGGGCCGAGACAGGTGGATATGATCAAGTAAGGCGCAGGCCCCTGATCAGCTGAGCGCCGCCCCCCCCCCCCCCAATTTCCACATAAAAATATAAAGTAAATAAGGCAGAGGGGGGGTCGGGGCTCCACGGGAGAGGTCTTAAGACATCATCGTAACTCCGGGCAACCCCCGCAACCAGGGAGGACACAGGAGAGGCCATAATACTCTCCTCTATACGAAACAGACCCACGCACATTACAGGGGCACGGCGACCCCGGCTGCATGAACACAATAAGAAGGAACAATACCAGTCGTTACGAGGGGGACCACATAAAGCCGTCCCACCACTACACCCCGAGAGGCATCCAGGAACGGCACAAGACCCTCACAAGCAAGAAAGATGTCACGGGCGAAGGGTAAAGGGAGCCCCTTACAACCCACGCCACAAGCCCACAAACAGGACACGAGTCTGCTGCAACTGTGGTCCTCAGACGCATCAGCGATCCCAAAAGACAGGGCAGGTGAAGAACCCTCAACGGACACAAACCCCCCAAACCAGAGCATCCTTCCGCCGTCAAAGGACAATATGCGGGCCTGGTTCAGGGAGCTCCAGGACAAGTTCATGTCAACAGTCCAGGACCAATTTGCCTCAATGAGGAACGAGATGAAGCTGGTGGTACAAGAGCTGAAAATTGATGTGGCCAAACTGGAGGAAAGGACAGTCACGGTGGAGAGAATCGTACAAAATATAGAAGAGGAAGTGAAACAGAACAGTGAAACACAAGAACACCTGGTTAGACTCACCCATAACTTAGAAATACAGTTAGAGGGGGTGTCCGGACGCAGGAACTGGAGGCATAACTGGTGGGACTGTCAGGGAGTTAAGGGCTTCTGGAAAGAAGTGCAAACGGAAATGACAAAAATATTCTCAGAGGCAGGCCAAATGGGGGTGAGGGTGTGGTTGTGCGGATTTAACGTCCCACAGGCCAAGAGACTCCACAAAGCACAATGGAGGAGCTTTATGGGCCTAGTCATCGCGGCATGGGCAACGATAGCACAAAGCTGGAAGAAACGAGACCCACTACTGGTATTCACATGGCTGCCAAAGGTAAGGTGTGGTCCCAAATGACCATGGAAAAGATCACAAACCATCTCCAGGACCAGAACAACTCCTTCATGAAGGAATGGGGATCAGTGCTGGAATACTTGAAATCAGACTATATGGAACAATGGTGTCCACACAATATCAAAATATCAGACATATACAGCACGTAATAGTTCCCGAACAGAAAAACTGAGGACCGAAACTCTTCCGGGGGGATTCAGATACCATTAGACCTGGCAGACCTTTTCAATGCAAATTACCCTCCCCTGTGGTCGGCGGTCAAGCAAGACCTGGAGCGATGGACGAAGTCCGGTCTCTCATGGATGGCACGCCTCAACTCCATTAAAATGGTGATCCTCCCTAAATTCTTATGCCTATTTCAAATCCTGTCGACCCAGATACCGAAACCGTTCCTTCTAGAGGTCAAGCGGGCCCTTCTCCGCTACCTCTGGGTGGGAAAATCCCACAGAATCGCCTACGACAAACTGATAAGGCCCAAAGATGAGGGTGGAGTTAACTTCCCAGACCTAGACACATATTACAAGGCATCACAACTGCGAATTCTGGTTGAGCACTTGGTGATGGGCCCAAAGAAACAGTGGGTAGTATTGGTAGTATCGGACAATGTACTTTTCTCTCCGGTCACATTAGACGAGTGGCTATGGGTCCCCAAGGTGCGCATCCCAAGGAGTATTTTGAAGCACCCAGTCCTGGCGGTGCTATGGTCCATATGGAAAGAGGGGGGTTACCTCAGATGGCTCACGACATGGCCCTTGCCCCTACACTGCATCTGTGCTCCCCCACTCTGAGATGGGATCAACGAACCATTAGCCTTCCAACAATGGTACGAGGAAGGTCTTAGCAGAGCTGGGCAGCTTTGGGCGGAGGGGGTATTTATATCCCTGGGAGATCTGAGGGACGCCCTGGGCATCACCAACCTTTCTCCCTTTCGATATTTGCACCTCAAAGTTGCCCTTACTGAGAACAGGTGGGGAGACATTCTTAGGAGAGACTTAACAGACTTTGAGAAATTTCTAATCACATACAAAGGGACTAAAAGTGTGATATCGCAGCTTTACGGCCTTTTGCTGTTCTCAGCCCCGCGGGATTCTCCATCCTCCCAGGTACAATGGGAAAAAGACCTAGATACTCCCATCACAAAAGGAGATGGACCAAGATTTGTAGACAGGCCAATCGATCCACAGCCGCATCCCAATACCGCCACCAGGCCCTGAAGCTGATTCACAGATGGCATTACCCCCCACAGAGGATAGCCAGGATCAGAAAGGGCTACGATCCTCACTGCTGGAAGTTTTGTTAGGTAGGGGGAAAGCAAAGTCCTAAATGTCTTATAGAATTTGTTTGTGAGGCCATCCGGCTCTGGGGCCTTACCCAGTGGAAGAGACCGGATGTCTGCCTCCGTTTCTTCCAGCCTAATGGGTCCTCTTGTAAGGGCACATGTCTCATGGGAAGCCCGGGGTAAATGCGCGTCTTGTATGGATTCATGAGCCACTTCTGAATCGGTGAGATGATAGGCTGTGTGATCCTTAAAAAACGTTTCCATTACTTCAAGTTTTTCTGTCTCTGAGTAAACCGGTTTCCCATCTATATCTATCAGGGATTCTATGTGGTTACGCACAGCTTGTTTCTTTAGTTTAGCTGCCAAGAGGCGGTTAGCCTTGTTTCCTTTCGAATAATAATATTGTTTAGTATGCATTATACCATAAGCCGCCCAGTTTATATGGTGAGCTTCAAGGGCTGTCATGATGCCCGCACCCGGGGAGCCGGTTCAAGCCCGGCGTCCCTGAAAGCGGACATCCAGTCCCCAAGGAAGGACCCAGCAATCCCATATAGGGGCCCTTTGGACAGTGTCCTGGCGCCTATGGCGCCAGGCTCATAAAAGACATCAGTCCTGGCGCCATAGGCGCCAGGCTCATTATGGGAATGCTTGGGTGCACTTACCTGATGCAGACCATGCTGCAGGATCCCGGCCTCCTTGAGGCCTGAAAGGAACTACTTTACCTGTGGGACTAATTTACCATCCGGGCGTGGTCGGGGAAGGATACATACCTGATTGGAGGAAGGATACATACCTGGAACTTCTTCCAAGGCTATTTAAACCCCACCTGAACAGCCACACGTGCTTCGCGTTGTTCTGCATCTAGCAGCTGGACGCTCACCGTGTCTGCTCCTGCATCCTGACTTCTGCCACGCCTGCCAGCATCCTGGATCACCTACAAAGGAAGAGAAGAAGAGAACAGAAGAAGGAAAAGTCCTTACCTGCTAAATCCGCATCCCGGAGACATCTCGCCGACAATCCTGAAAAGGAAGACTTTAATTTAAAAGCTCATCGCGTCGATCGCTGCAGCGCCGTATTCCACTCACCTGTACAGGGCGCCTCCATGTTCAGCAGCGATCATCCGGATTCGCAGTCACGCCCCAGCGCCTAGGGAGAAAAAGACCAGAACAAAAGGTGAGAGAGAAGGGAATAAGGAAAGCTAAATCTCCATGTTAAGACTTACCTGTTGATTCATTCCCTCTTCATTTCGGGTCCGCGCCGCATCCTGGCATTTCCGGACCCCGGCCCCTAAGGGGAAAAAGAGACATCCACGTTAATGAGCGAATGAAAAGACATTACCAAAAAACGCTCATTAAAGACTTACCTGATTTCTACAAGGATTTCACCTCTCATCTCGGATCGGTGCCTGTTCTCGGGCATTCCGTACCCCGGCCCCTATGGGGTAAAAGACACTAGCATTAGTACATTAATGCATGGACACAAGGGGAACCTCTTATCAAAAAAACTTACCTGGAAGCCAAGCAAGTTTGGTTCTCACCAATCCGAAAATCCAGTGAAGTAACTGGATACCAACGCGCCCCTGCATCAGAAGCAGGATGGAGAGCTCGTCCTTCCAGACCCTAAGGTGAGACGCTAAGAGAAATCACAGAAGGGTTTCAAGGAGGGTGAGAGGGGAAAGTGGGAGGCCGATTGCATTACCCCGCAGACAGTTAATCCCCTATTTTCGCCTACAGAAGGATACTTTTGCGAGCCAGACAAGCCAGATTTGGGGGCCCGGTCCAGTCCGTCTTCCGAACCCTGCGCATCACCTTAGAAGAGGTCACAGCAGCGCGAACCAGGCCAGCGCCTCCGTGGGAGTCAGGTGAGCGTAACAAGGGCCTTCTGAGCTATCTGCACATCTCTAAGTAATCGCAGAGTGGGTCTATTTTTGTGCAGTTCCTCTCTCTTCTGAAGCTCAAGCTCAAGATGAGATTTGACTTGGTTTCTAAGTCTCCCTCTGTCTACTGTCTGAGCTATAATCTGGCCCCGGATCACTGCTTTTGCCGCATCCCATACAATAGTATAATCCATCCCTTCCTTATCATTCTCAGCAAAGTATTGAGTTATGGTGTCTGTGATGCCGCAGCAGAATTGGGGGTCTCCCAAGAGGAATTCTTTCAGGTGCCAAGTGCGTGTGGGCACCGGGAGGTTACTCAAAGGCGCCATCGTTAATTCTACAGGGGCGTTGTCCGATAACGCCTTAGGGAGGATCTCTATATCAATTATTTGGGGGACCAACTTCTCTGAGATGAGAAACATATCTAATCTAGAGAATCCCTAATGCACTGCAGAGTAAAAAGTATAATCCCGCTCTCCCTGATGAAGGCAACGCCAAGCTTCTATAAGTGAATGCTCTCAAGGAGAGTTGTGAGCGCCAAAAAGTTATTTTTATCTGCCGCAGTTGGCGGCAGGGATTTATCTTCTAATGGATTAACCACCGCGTTAAAATCCCTTCCCACTATTAAGTCCCCTTCCCCATATTCATACAGTAATTTAGACATGGAGGCAAAGAACGCAGACCTCCCCTGTAGCGTGGCTGACACCAAGATATATCTGCCATTTCCATCCCGTATAGTCCTATGGATCTTCAGAGGGGCCCCCTTTCGGACCAGAATGGCTACTCCGCATCTCTTAAGCCCTGAGGAAGCACAAACTTAATAGGATAATGTTTATTATTAAGCCGGAATTCATCAGAAGATAAGAGGTGTGTCTCCTGGAGGAATGATACCATGGGGTCAATCGTAGCCAGACGATGGAACAGGGCTTTGCATTTTAGGGGGGAGTTCAAGCCCTGCACATTCAGAGTTAGGCAACTTATATTCAGAATAGCCATTCTGGTATCTGTTGAAGTCTCATGTATAGCCACAACCTCTAGTTTCTCACATAAACCTCTCCCCAGTGAACTCCCTCACTATTCCTCCTTCGCCTATATAGCGAATAGCGACCTGCATTGAACCATGCCAAATTTTCAACCGAAAGTGCCACCCATGTTGTTGCAAAAAATAACAGCTTTATTTCAGTGTTCATAATCTGAATCGAACAATGTAACCAGCAGGACCCACAAGTATTACAGCAGAACCCATGACTAAAATTCCATGAGATAACTTGAAAAACATAGAAAACAGAGAACAAAACATTTAAACGCCAGACTTTAGGCATTTCCATAAATTCAAACAGTAATATATTCAATACATCCATCTCGGGCATGATCCGAGTGTTGGGCGCCCAATATTATCAAGCCTTACTTTCATCCCATTTACCTTTGATTGAGCAATTCTCAAGGAGAATCTTCGTGCATAGGTGAAAACCAGCTTCAAGATAGAGGCCTTCTAGAACAACATAATAATAACTATAAGTAATTAATTGTCCTGAAAAGCCTTTGGGTGTTTATAATCAGGGCTGGAGAGTCTTCTGCAGTAATCAAAGGCCTATCTCTCAACTCCTACCAGGGTGTCCAGGCCTTCCAATGTAGAGGCCCATACCTCACCCAAAGAACTAAACTCGAAACTGCCAGGTCCAAAGGTTCGTGTTGACAGAAGATTCTACACACAATAGAGCTTCACACAAGTCTCAAGAACGGCTATCAGCCGTAGACAACTTCAAATACATGTGGGGGCCTCACTTTCTTTTGATCCATTCATAGTCCTTTTCACCACGCTCCAGCCTTTCGGTTTCCTATTTGAATCTTTCGGCATAGGGCTCCGAGACCGATCCTCAGAGGATCCTGCATTTGCGTCCGGACCTCCTACATCAGGCCCCATCATTAACTTTTTTGCCTCTTCCTCAGAACATATTGTGTAGGATCGATTACAATATTAAAATAGCAGTTTGTATAGGAATCCCCACAGATACCGAACCTTTTTCTCTTGTAGCCAAGCCGTAACTCTCTGAAGCCTTCTATAGTTTGCCAAGTTGGAGGGAGAGAGATCTTGAAAAAGACTCAGCGTTGAGTCCCGGAATTTCACCGGCTCCGTCTTTCTGGCTGCAGCCATAATGTCTTCCTTCTGACGAAAGAAGTGGACTCTGGAAAAGACGTTGGGCAAAAGATTTTTCCTTTGCTGAAATGAGGAATAGACTCTATGGGTCCTGTCCAGGATCAGGTCATCAGAGTCCTCGAGTCCTAGTAGAGACATGAAGAGAGCTTTGACATATTCTGCAAGATCTTGGTCTTCTATTTGTCTCAGAACCCTGCACAGGCGAATAATATTTCTTTGCGATCGATTTTCCAAATCTGCCTGCTTTACCGCCAATTCCTCTAGCCGGTCCTCTATGTTCTGCGCTCTCTTGGCAAGACCCTCGTAGTCCTTGTTCATAGGATGTCTTCTCTAGGTCGTTAACTCTCTCTTCCAGCCCGCTTAAATGAGTATTCTGATCTGCAATGGAGCAAGCGAGAGAGTCCTTGGAGGATTTTATCTCTTGCGTTATGTCTTGCTTAAGAGTTTTCAACATCTCTTCAAAATAGTGCCTCGAGAGGACTGGCTCTGCCAGGGGCTCAGCTGCTTGTTGGGGGTGCAGATCAGCCTTTGTAGATTGCATTTTCGTGTTTCTTAGATCCCCAACTCTCAAGTATGTCGCAATGTTGTTCCTTTTTGGTTTCTGCCCAGTTCTGGGCATCGCCAATATAGGTGTTTGTGCCCCTAATACGTGCTATCAATCAATGTTCAGGACTTGACCAGAAGAGTGAGTAATTATTCTGAGCCTACAAATGTAGCCATTAGGGTTCTCGAGGGCATAATCAGTAAGCCATCAGTCAATCTCAATCCAATTTGTCACATATGGTACGGGGGATCCGCACCGCCTCAGCAGTGCCCCTCAATCGCCAGCCGGCGCTCGCCTCTCATTCTTCCTCGCCTTACAGGACCCACACCAGCAATGTGCCCCATTTTCGGGAGCCTCTGGCACACTCAAAACGCATGCAGCGACCCCCACACTCACCTCCACTTGTCAGCCGTATGCCGATGCGCTCCCAACGTGTCTGCTGTAGAGATTTAAGAGACCCCCTCCGGCTGGGCGCCAGTATGACCGTAGTGTTTTCCAAGTCCGGGCTGTCTCTCTTCTCCAACCGCCGGTAGGTCTACAGCGTTTTCGCTTGCAGGAATTCGGGGGAGGCGCTTCATTCAGATTGCTGAGTTCGCTGTTTCGGACTCTCCCCACTATTACTGCAATCGTCCCGCGTGTCGTAGCTGGATATCTCACCCTATGCACTCCGCCATTTCCTGCTCCTGGGGTCGGGTGAAGCACCACTCTCTGCAGTTCGCTTACAGTAGCCACAGACTGGAACGCCACAGATCTTGGTCTGGATCACGCTTTCTGTGCCTGTTGAGCCATCCGGCATCTTAATGCCCCGGTTCTGTGACCATCCGCACCTCTGGCTCTTCACCTATGCCGGGTCGGGAGTCTGTCCGCCATTTTACGCTCCGGCAATCCGGCAGGAGTTTCCAAAGAAAAACTAGTTCCTCGCCAGCAAAAGATTCCACAACGAGTTCCTGGGAGACAGGGCAACTTACGGTTCGCTTCCCATGTTGATTCCAATCTTTTGGAATGCCATAAGCATCAAGTTTGGGCACTCTCACTCGGAGCTTAGAGCAGACGTTGGTGCATGGCGCGCTGCCTAGCCACGCCCCCATATAACTTCATTTCTAAAAGAATCTTCATAATACTCAACAAGAAAAAGAAAAGAAGAGAAACACACAGTAAACATACAGCGATTTGTGTTGCAAAGACAAAAAAGAGAGAAAGGAACAAAGAGAGACCCGCCATTAAAACCAGAAAGGAGAAAATGCAAGATTAGCATATTGCTCAACTCTAAGACGAAAATCCATGGGCAAATGAAACATCTCTTAGACAAGAATATAGGAACTGAATGCCAATACAATCTTCACGTTCCTAGAAATGTATATAATACAGCAACCAAGTTATGTCCTTAAGGTTTCTTGGTTTCGAAATCCAGGATGCACATGTTCTGCAATTGTCGCAGTTGTAACTCGCGATTGCCTCCTCTGCATAATTCTTTGATACTATGAATTCCAAAGAAGGCAAAACATTCCATTCTTCCCTCATGTTTGTCCTTAAAATGAAAAGCCATGAGGTAAGAAGGATCTTGAGTCTTGATTGCTCTGAGTTGTTTTAAAGTATATGACTTCCTTTTTTTTATTTAGTTTGATATACAACTGATATGCAGCTTTTAGCAAGTAACAAATCAGACAGAAATAAAACATGATCAGTAAAAGTCAATTCACAGCACACAATACAGTAAAATGTATACATTTTGGTAAAACATTTTGATTAAAGCAATTCATTATCATAGAAATGTATACAGCATTCTATTAAAAAAACATATTCCTTTAAAATTGAAAAACTCAGATTTAACTCAGGTTGAAAGCTCTTAAAAAACCGACTACTGATATATCGGAGGTTACCAGGCTCCCCAAACATCGATTCCAAACAACCTCTTATTTGAAAAGGGCATTAGGAGCATAATATCTCCCATGGTACCTTTGATGAACGTTTTGCAAGGAAAGGCATTACACCTTATGTGTCTTAGGGATTCTACTTTTACCACATCACAGAACCTGCATTTTGTGTCCCCAGGTTTAATCAAATTATATCTAAGGAGAATATCATAGGTGTGCATGATGTTCCACCGAAATCTAAGAAATTCATTTCTTACTGATCTACTTGGCTAGATGGTCAGAAAAGGTGCCACCACTCCTTGCTTCTTATGATCGGAGCTCAAGCATGCAAGTGATGGGAACGAGTGCAACAATTCTACAGTTTTGTCTAGTCCTAGAGTCTCAGATGATACTTTGTGTGCTGAAGCTTGTTCTTTAGCTCTTCATTAGTCGAGCCGATCTCAGAAAGAAGCTCTTCACACTCTTTCCAGAACATAAAAGGACCAATGTTGGCAGAACGGGACAGAGATGCTTGAACGTCTCCACAGAGTGTTGAATCATCTGCGGTTAGGATCTTATGGTACAGATTTAAAACACTCCACATTCCCCTTGATTTAAGTAATTGAATTCCCAGATCATATCTCAATATGACCTCTGAAAAGGAATTTTGGGTACAAAAAAGGTTCCTCCACAAAAGGGCCTCGAGTTTGGAGAGAAGATCCAGCACAGAGATGTGATGTATTTCTATGCCATAGAGTATTTTTGGAATTACTTTACCCTGGTAAAATGTCAACGCCGGGAGGATTGAAAACATTCCATACTTCCCATCCACCTTTTTCAGCTATGAGCAAAGACCTGTGGTTTTATTTACTAGGTTCTCTTTTAGGAGTCGCTTAGTCGGTTCTGACTCTATCCAGAATCTCAAATAGACTAAGGAGTCAACCACTTCCAGTTGTTGGCCTTCTACACACCATTTGTTTCTTTTACTTTGAAAATATCATGACCTTTGTCTTAGAGCAGTTAATATTCAAATCATTCGACTTACAAAAGCATCAATCAATTTCTGCAAACCTCTTGGGGTGCGGTCAAACAAAATGAAGCTGTTTGCATAAGAAACCCATATCAAGCGCTGTTTATTCAAACTAGGGGAAGCGAATGGGGATTTCACAAGGGTTTCACCAACATCAGACATATATAAATTAAAAAGCCACAGTGCCAGCAGCACCCCCGTCTGATTCCTGATGTAGTGTTAATGGGTACTGGTGTTTTACCCCTTCTGTTTAATCTAACCCTTATTTTGGAGTGTTCATGAAAAGCAATTATTAGTCTCAAAAGACCAATAGGAATGTTCCAGCTGACCAACTTCTTCCATAAAAGGGCCCTGTTCAGTGTCAAAAGATGAGCTTAGATCAAAACTTACAACAGACGATGCATGTACAGTCCTCTTCGTGGCAAGACCTTTAACATATTTTATCATCAGGCCATTGACGTTCGTACTATGTTTTTTCCAAACCCCACATGCCAAACTTTACTGTCCGCATCAGAAATGGGTCGGTAATTACACAGATTGTTTCAGTCCCCCCGCTTGTAAATAGAAATTAAAAATGCTGTGTGCCCACTTATTGACAGGATTTGGTCCTTTACATTTGTCTAAAGTAAATAGTCAAAATGATAGACCAGGAAGTTGGATCGTTCCTGAAAAGCATATTAGAAAGTTTATTGGGCGCAGGAGCCCTGGAGCTGCTACTGTCCCTGATTATTTCTGCTATTTCCTCAAAATCAATTGGTAATTTCCAATTGTCTGAGCTTGGGTCCTGGAGAATGAGGGGAGGCGATTCAAGGGTGGAATTATGACCCAATTTAGATTGATAAAAAGAAACCCACTGTTGTTCCCCTATGGGGTTTAACTGAATGTCCACCTGGTTTCTTTCTAAAT
This sequence comes from Ambystoma mexicanum, assembly GCF_040938575.1. NCBI lineage: Eukaryota > Metazoa > Chordata > Amphibia > Caudata > Ambystomatidae > Ambystoma > Ambystoma mexicanum. The sequence continues at coordinate 1,475,118,669 of NC_090922.1, forward strand.
GGTTTATGAGACGCCAGAATTTCGAGGTTGTTGTTTGACACAGTGGGCCTCATTATATGTTTGCCGGTCCGTGATCTACGGTACCGGTAAGCTTGCCGGTACCGTAGTTCCCGGACCGGCAAACTACAAGGTGTGCTTGCAGGTGCCTTGCTGCCCGCCAGGCCGGAACTGGCGGGCAGAAAGGCACCCGTGAGCACAGCATGTCGGATGCACCGGCACTGTTATAAACTTGCGAAAAAGTGGGCGTTCGGAGGGACGGCATGCAGGCAGTCCCTTGCCCGCCCACTATTGCGCGGCTCAAGACATATTCATGGATTTGATTGTGCAACGTATCGGCTGGGAAATGGCCACGCAAGTCCATCATACGATCCGCCACCCAAAGGCAGGCGTAAGTACACTTGCGCGTAGGATTTGAAGCGCGCAGGTAGGGTTGCATGTCAGATTTTGGGGTGCATGTAAGCAGAGTAGCGGGGTGCGGGAACGTGTTACAGTGTGCACACACAGATTTGCCGAGTTATTGCAGAGGTACGATTTTTTTATACGCATGTTGTCGGGGTGCCGATACAGTTATGGGGTACCTCGCGCAGGGTCCACGAGTTGCAGGCCTGCTTACGAGTGACCACACGCACTGTTTGAAGGGTGCGTGTATTCGCGCCTTTGAGAGCGCACAAAGATAGCTGTTCTGCTGTTTGTGCTTTGCTTGTGGATGTGTCAGGGCATTCCAGGCACCACTTGCGAATATTGTTACTTTGCGCTGTAAATTCCAAGAATATGCGCAGCACACATTTATCTTTCTGTGTGCAGGCTCACGCAGCGTCCTTCTCGGCGGCGGCCCTTGTGGGTCTGTGCACATTTCCATGAATTGGCCCCCAAATGTAGTTGGCGTAAGAGGCAGACTGCTGCCAACACCGTTTAGGCATGTGGGGCTGTTGAAGCCCTGGCTGCCATTGTCTGGTATGGTTGGATTAGTAAATTAAGATTGCCTTGTTCCTTCTGTAGGGTCTAAGAGTTGCCAAAGGCTGACACGGTACATGGTAAACTGCTTGTCGTAAATGGAATGTACTTCACTGCTTTAGACTGTGCTCCCCAAGCAGCATCATTAATGGATGGCAGGAGCTAGATTAGGGACAGTAAGCCCATGGGAGGTAATGTGTGGAAGGAAGAGTAGCATCATTGAGATCTAGTGTGGCTCCACCTGAAAGTGTACAGACCTCTTTGGGGGCCTCTTGATATCAATGAATGTTGTAATACACAAAGAATAAAATCCCACAGAGGGATAACAACTTTCTGAAGTGTATTGTGCTTTATTCCTAGGGATCTCAAGATAGTAGACCACTCCTGTCGAATACATGTCAACTAGGCCCTTTTATTGCAGCTTGTCTTTGCTGTGTTCTTGTCATGCCAGCTGGTCTATGGTGGGAGGATAGTATAAGTCGTCACTCCCAGGCCTGGTGGTAAAGGGTCTGCTGCCAAGCCAGGGCATAAATCACCTGGTCTACAGTACGTAGATAGATATAATTCCAAAGAGAGACAATACCAGTAAAACACAAAGTAAGACATGCCCTTGCTACAGACAGTGATGCCGTCAAGCAACAACCTGAAGAACTGACCAGTTATGGGACCAAAGAAGAAGTTCTAGTGAAAAAAGGGCTGAAGCCAGTGGTAGCTAAACAAAAACCAGAATCTAAGTAATCCAGGTTGCATGTTGAACTTCTGAACCTCAATAGAAATAAAAATGACAGTTAATTATGGGAGTCAGAGCATTTCCAAACTAGTGTTGATGCTGAACAAGGCCATGTCCTTTCCAAAACATGAACAACACATTCCGCAAGCTTGCCTTCACGAAGACTCGACTTCTCTGACAACATTCAGTAGTTCAAGTATACAAGAATGCCCCTTGGCTTCTCATCGCAGTGTTGGTCTTCCAGCCTATGATGGAAAGACAATAGAAGAGTACAACCCCATGTTGGACAAAGTACTGGAGACATTGTAGCATACAGGTCTTAGGCGGTACAGAGGCAGATGCACATTCCTGCAACCAGAGATCGAAAACTTGGGGGTACAACGGACCAGCCAAAGGCAAAGGCAAAGGCGTCAAGCCCAAGATTGACTTGATGAAACAATCACAACTGCCCCCAACCCAGAGATCAACAGTTTGGACAGAAATGTTCACACAAGACAGAGCCCAAGAGAAGATGATGGAAGCACGGGACAGAAATTGAGTGGAATGATGAGTCGCGCACTGCATTCTGTACGATATCAGCCAACATAGCACTGTCTCCTTGCTTGATGCCTTTTGGCCTCAGTATACCAATGTCCATAACAGTGGATGCCAGAGTTTACAGAGTAGAACCCGCATTATTGCATGACAAATAGTGTGGCGAATGAATGTTGGCCTTTGCATCAAAATCCCTTACTGCCTCGGAGCTGAATGGCTCGGTTATGAAAAAAGTGATGTTGGCTTTCATCGGAGCCATGTCTCACGTCAGATGGTATATATGGGGCACATGGTTCAAGTTGCTCACCGATCACAAGCTCATGTTCACATGCTAAGCTCCAGAAGAACAAACGCATGGACACCTCGACTACCTAGGTCAGTAGCAAGAGTTTATATTAAACGTCTAGTACAGTCCGTAAAACTAAATGATCAAGCTGACTGTGTTTTCAGATTACTGGCTAGACAAGAAGCCAGAATTGTTCCTAAAAAACGGTGTGGGTTCCAGCACGTGGCAAAAGGAATGCAGTGCTCCCTGGCGTGGCCGCGGGCATAGACATCAGCAGGATTAAACAAACATGGCAGCTATACGCCTGTTGCTGTGGACCCGAGCTAAAACAAGCCCCATAATTCAGTACATTGTGCACCCAATCACAGGGATAGCTCACAACAAACTCCCATCTGTGTCAGTGGGCTTGCCTGCTGGAATATAAAAAGGGACAATTATCAGGAAAAGTGTGGAGGTTGAGAATTGAAGGCGAGAAGAACAAGATACTGCAGGTCAGAGCAGCAATAAGGGGATATGAAAGAAGGAGACGAAGAATGAGTAAAGGAAAGCAGAAGTGGAGACGAGGAGGCGATATAGGAGCAGCAACATCAGAGCATGGAGGTGAGAAGGAGCAAAGCAGGAAGTGGCATCAAAGAACATAGGGGGAGGTTACATCAGGGAGAGGAGAACATCATAGAGAGGAGGTAAGGACAGAGGAGGAAAGGTGAGGAGAAGAGACAGAGGCAAGAATAGAAAACAGAGTAGAGGAGGTTATGCTAGGTGGTATATGTATAGCGCCTGCTGCCATTGATACGGCCTCAAAGTGCTGTGAGGATGAGTGCTCTTTGGAAGACCATAGTCTGTGTTGAGAGTAATGAAAGGAGTGGTAAAAGGGGTGCTGTGTCAAAGAGTCAAGCTTTGTGAACAGCTGGACCGAATTTTGCGTGGGACTCAGATGTATTCTATGGGCTATATTGCTTGGGGTTCGATAGTGATGTATGTTAGGGCAAGGTATATACAAATAGAGTGTATCTCAAAGGTGTACTTTCTATGTGAATAGCTGGACCGAATTCTTTGCTGGACGCAGTGCATGAGGATCCTGTGAAGAAGTGTTAGTCATTGTTGGGGAAAGGGGGTGATCGTCCCAGGACCCCAAGAGGTTTCGGATGAGGAGGAGACAAAAGAGTGTGGTGTAAGTGTTTAGGAATGCTATAGGGGGGCGGGGGGTGCCGCTATGAGCAACATTATGGAAAACTTAGAATATGTTCGGGTGTAGAATGCACTGGCAGAAAAATGCCATGTTCAGACCATGCAGTTATTTTGAAATTGAAGCCTAGCGTTGTGATATAATAAAGGCATTAGGCCCAGGATCGAACATAGAAATGAGTGTTTGCCTGCAACTTTAGGTCACAGCGCAGGCAGCCACTAGTCCTAGAGATTCATAAGCCTTTCATTGTCTCATGCTGTTAGCACATGTACACATGTATCCCAGAAGGAATGCGCCCTGCAAGGCCATGAGGGGGCCGAGAGCTCCCTGTGAGCAGCTATCCCACGAGAAGGAGGGCACAAACCTCCAACCTTCACTAGTCCAAACCTTAAGTTACAGTGCTCAGATGCCCCATCCCAAGACCCCTACATTCCAGTGTACCAGCCAGCCCCAGCCCACCGACCATAAAGCTGTTAGCATACCAATCTATCAAGAAGATCACAGCAGTACCCAAACTAGGTCCCTGTGATTTGTGCTGCGAGGTACTAGGGTGGAAGGTAACAAATCGAAAACCCAGGGCGGTAAAAGTTGGACTGGCGCAGATGCGTCTGGGATCTAGCAGAGGTTTGGAAATTATTGTGACCTTGAAAGTATCCTCTGCACCCATGTCTGCAGTACCAGGTGTACATTAGGCCACATATAGGGGGTGCAATGATTTGTGCTTATAATTGGCAATTAGGAGCTTCATGTCTGATGACTTACAGAGAAGCACCCTGCATGGACGAAGATGGACAGCAGAAGCTGGGATCAATGGCCTGGCATCCTTTATGGGGCAGGCTGCCTAGCTATTGGGTCAGGCCAACCAGCTACCCGGATTTGTATCATATGTGATTTACGTCATAGATGACAACATTTGCTCTTATAACCTACTGTTTTACTTGGATTTGTCAGTGCGCTCATTGTTAGCAGAGTTCTTTGCTGGCATGTATTTTTCATTGGTGTGATTTAACCTTGCTATCCTTCCAAAAGGTGTGCTCTGTGTTTTTCTCGAACGGGTAGTATTTTTTCAACGTGTATGCATTGGAGATCTGCCATACAAATTGGTGACCCAGACGTGATGCCCCGATTTTTTCCACAGATACAGAGGCTTCCTGGCCGCTCATCTGGAGGTACCGCGCCCACCTGCAACGACCAGTCCCAAATGCACAACCTCCTAGTGGTGTACAGGAGCAGTTTTCACATAATTCCTGTCTGCTCTTTGAAGCACGGCATAGCTCCTAGGATTGTGCAGGCCGTTAAGGGGACCCCGTGGCGGAGGAGCACAGGTGAACACGCACATGTGGGTGCGTCTTCTGCGAGTTTGGGGAAAGCGGGGAAAAAGTTTGTGCATGTGAGATTTAGGTGAAAGAGAGAAGGTGAAACAATAGTGGTGAGCGGTGTGTTGTGTGAAAGACCAAGTGGCAGTTATATTGATTTTTATTATATAAAAGTGAAACAGAGAAAGGAATCCTTTCTGAGTTGGGGAAGAAGGTGATGCCATATTTTGAATAAAGAGAAGAGAATACAAGTGTAGGGGCTCCATATAATTAAAGGGCTTGAATTCCTGTGCCAATATACCCGGGTGGAGGAATAAGGTGAAGTAGTGGTTGTTGCTTTAGCTTATTATTTTAGTTTATTTTTTTAGTTTTTTTAAATGTATGTGTTGTGGTAGGAGGAGACCAAGGGCAGGCCTGTAAAAAGAGAGTGTAGGTTGTGTGTGTGCGGAGAGTGCTGATGTGTGCGGAGTGAGGGAGAGAGCAGGGCAGGGGGAGCATGAACAAGGGGGTCACAGTGGGGAAGTGCAATCAACTGGTAGGACTGTGTAAAACAAATTGTATGACCTCATTTGTGTACAGTGCTGTTTAACATGGGGGTGGTTATGCGGCTAAAGTACATGTGCAGTGCATTGCCGTTATAGGAAGAAATAATTGAGAAGTACCACAAACAGTGAGTGCCAGAGACACAAGAGGGGATGCTCCGCCCATGGCCGGAACGGGGTAAGAGCAATAGAGGGATCCTAGAGAACATGTATACATTTCGAGCTAGTAAATATAAAGGCAAAAAGCTTCAGAGGAGGAAAGAGATTTGGGAATTACAGAAAATGGTAGAAGATTTAGAAGACAGTGATGAGTATAAATCCAATCAAAGCACGACAGTACCACCCGTGGAAAGGCCATAACCTTGGCCCCCAGTTGGCTGTTATCCCACCCTTCCTGCCACCAGATAAACCCACCCTACATATGTGCCCCTACCAGCCATAGCACCAACACCATACCACACTACTAATACTACTATTCTGGTGTAGACAGAGGGCAAGAGAGATAGGAAGTCGCAGAAGGAATTGGAAGAGGCATTGCAAGCTGCAAAAGCAGAATTTACATCATAGAGGACCCTTACAGAGGAGGGGAATATACAGGGGTGTGGACTCAACGAGGAGAGAGCAGGAGGCATGTTGTTTAGGTTGGACAGTACCGCGATTAAGGGTGTACACATTGAGAATTAAAAAGGGAAGTGCGAAGAGCGAGGATCTGGGAGTGTCAATTATGGGAGGGTGGGAGATAGTGCGTATCGTATTGGCATGGGAAGGAGTGTTATGATCCACCTAACTAACTCCTCTGGTGTGCCCGAATTCCCGGCGAAGGAGGGTTGGTGGCAGTTGTCAGTCTAGTTGGGTGTGAGATCTGGATAAAGCATTTGAGGGTGTAGAGGGGAAGAGCCAGGTTTGAGTGCCTTCCTGAAGGCAAGGTGGTCCTTGTTATGTCTGGACCCCTAGGTCCACAGGGACCAGGCACACAGTTGCTGGAGGGCACCCAGCCGACATCCAAAAACAGAGATCACCCTGTTAGCCGTAGTCACACGGCCCTTCACAGCAGTCGTGATCACATGGCTGCACCATGGTCTGGTGGCACCCAGGCGGCAAGCCAACCGTGTTGCCCTGCAGAGACTCCATCTGCAATGAGACACAGGATCAGGGGACAGCAATACCTTTGCAGGGGCACTGTCAGGATGAAGGGCCCTACAGGGCAGGCCCTTCAGCGCTGCAAGAACCACACATCAGGCAGCAGTCTGGTGGAATTGACTGACGAGCGGTAAACGGCCCTTCTCTTTTATTAATTTAGTCACCTGGTCACATACATGTGACACCAGCACAAGCCCTTGGCAGGGACTCGCTATGACGTAAAGGGGAAGCACACCACATTCCTCTATACAGCAGATGGTTAATGGTAGGGAGTTCCAGATGGTGGATACTTTGACTGAGAAGGGGGAACACACCATACGGGTTAATTTTGTCACTGGAATGAAGAGAAGAAGTGCTGAGGCTGATCTGAGGTTTCTGTTAGGCCTGTAGCATGTGGATTTGCACTGCAGGTATTCTGGTACTGTGTTGTAAAAGGCTTGATGGTTGATGCACATCGCCTTGAAAGAGGATTGTCATCCAATCGGTAGCCAGTGAAGGGCACAGATGATAAGATGTGTTATCTGGGGCCTAGGGTTAGGAGGTGCCTCGCAGCAGTGTTTTGTACTCAGAGGTTTCCTAGCTGTGATGCAGGAGCCCCTAGGTATAGAGTGTTACTGTAGTCTAGACGTATAAGGATGATAGCAACAATTGCTGAGACTCTGTGTGTGAAGGTCAGGCAAGGAAAAGGATGTCAGACGATGCGTATGTGTAGATAACAGCATTTTACATGTTGCGTGTTCTGACCCACGTTTGGACTATTATGCTACAACATTTGGTGCTGTGGGCTTAGGAAATCCAAGATGGCCGAAAAAGCCCACATGTGCGCCAGAATCTATGAAAACCGTGCAGTTTGTGCGCACACCAAAATGGTCGCCTGACTTGCCACCCCCCGGTGCGGGTGTGCTGGGTCAGAAGAGCCATGAGTGAAATGGGGTGCCAAAGAGAAAAACAGCAGTGCCTGTTCGCTAGAAAGCACTTTAAAAACCACCCTTTGTTTCTCTGAAGGCAAGCTCAGAATGCCCATTTCAAACATTGCAGAATATCCAACAATCTCACTGAACACCAGCAGACATTTGACAGAATAAAGTCTTGTGGGCATACAAAATCTGGAAAGAGGATGAGCCTAAAATAATGTTCATAGCAAAACTGGCTGAGCTGTGGATTTCAGCAGTTTAAGTAAATTTGGACTGAAAGACACTAAAAATCTAAATGTTTAAAAGAAATGAGTGACCTACTTTTGAGTGTCACATAGTTTGTAACTGTTAAAATGTCATAGTTTTGAACTTAGAATCAGCATTCTAGCTGCATGTGTAAAAATTGTTAGTTTATTTGAATGCAGAAAACTGGGTAACTAGAAGTGACATTAGCTGGGGCCTGGCTTAAGGAACTGAATTCTGCCTGACATCTACCCCCACAGGAGTTAAAACCTGCTCAGCCACTCTTCCCCTTGCCAAAAGGAGTTGTCACCTCTCTGATTAGATTAGGGGTGGAGCAGCTACAGGGAGTTGAACAAAGGCCTGTCCTGGGCCCAGGCAGATGGTTTATTAGGGTAGTCGTAAATGGCTTCCTTTTGAACAATGGGCCTTCCAGGGCCCAGGCAGATGGTTTATTAGGGGGACCGTAAAATAGCTTCCTCTTGGCAGAAGCTGGGAGGGGCAGGGTCTCTGAGCTTGGCAGAAACTGGATAAACTGGTTTCTACGCCATGTGACCTGGGAAACCACACCCCTTTGGGGCCAGAACATAAATCTAAAAAGATGGATCATTCATAGAGCGGACTTGTGAAAATTTTATAAGTGATATCATTATTCTTGTGATTTTTCTGTGCACATTTGAAGACGTGTTAGGACCCGGTGGTTTGTTCAGGGGGGTTTTTAGCGGAAAAGAGGATATTACTCTAAATGTATGTATGTTAAAAATCTGACACTCCACCACCTAATGCCCACATGCTTTGCAAACATTTGTGTAAATGCGGGGACAACTCCAATATTGGTAACCCGACCAAAAAGTGAAATATGTTGCCATTTTTGAACCCAAGCTCCTAGAAACGACAGAATTGGAACAGGGGCTACCATCAGTAAATGCATGATGTGTGTATGCAATGCCAAACAGCTGTCTATCGGGGAAGTATGTATTTGGATCAGATATAGATTGTGTGTAAAGTTGACAGGGGTGGGTTCTCTGTATCATAAACAGACCTCATCATGATGACACTTCATTTCATTCCCCCAATCAAGGGGAAGAGGAGGAAGTGGCCAATGACAAGTGGAGAGGGGTAGGGCCTAGAAAGATAGCCTCTCCACCCACTTTCAAAACACATAAAAGCAGACAGTCAGGACAGATAGAGACATTCAATTCCATTTGCTGCGGAGCATGCTGATCGACGACTTCACATCCAGAGATCCAGACTTCAAATCCATCAATCTCCAGAACCTGTAGCAGTACCTAGAAAGCAGAGCAGTATCCAGAATCCAGAGAGGCTAGACCAGCAGAGCAGAGCTGACCCAGACCGCTGTTAGCAGAACCAGAGAGCTGACCCAGATCACTGTGAAGTGCCGAGACCAGACCGGAGTCCAGTCCAAAACCTGACAAGATCCGTGGCGAGGCCTATTTCTAAATATATTGTAAGTACCTAGCAGAACTGTGCAGAACCAATCTCTTAGTTAAAATAATATAATTCAATCTATTTTAATCTAACCAGAACTGCCTCCTAACTGTCACCTGTCATTTGCAAAGCTGTCACTTGTCATTTTCTAGCTGCAAGCTGTAACCTGTCGCTTTGAACTTTTAAAATTTCAAATCCGAAAAACTACCTTCATTTAATCGTTCATAACTCCGTAACTTAACATAACTTCCTCTGAAAGCTTAGAATCTCAGCTTTTCAACAAGTTAGAACCGACTTGCTATACTTTTGCCGTAATCACGATTCTCGCACTCGCGAATTTTACCGCGATTTGCGATTTGGTAAAAAATCCAGCCACGTGTGAAAACAGCAGCTTCATTGCTTTCCTTTGCCAAAAATTCGTTTAAATTGCTAGTTACTCCTAGATCCTTGCTAAAGTGAGCCTGAACTCATCCCAAGTATATTTCCCTCACCCTGAACCTCCTAAAGGGAATTAAAACCATTTTCAGCATATTTCTCACTGCATTGTCACCATATTCAAAGCATTTTGCCTGTGTTTCAAAACTCCTATCTGTTGTATAAGCTGCTGGGGGGGAATTGAATTGAATTCTATTTGATTGCATTCCTAAGAACTGTGTCATCTTCATCTCCTTACAGTGCATAAAAGGGGGGTGAATTGTCCAAGAAAGTGATTACATTGTCTTTTGCTGAAATCCTATCAAGTTAATTTCTGTACTGCATTTCATTCCACATTGCATCCATTTGAAACCATAAAAGTATTGTTGCTATCGTATCCATCCTATAACCACTCATCATTGATTATAAAGAAGTGTGCTAGTGCCGGACTAACCATTATTGATTACTGCTCAGATTAAGTGTGATATTCAATTATTAATTTATTATAAAGTGTGATATATATATATATTGTTTAAATTATCAAATAAACCGTTTAAACTTGCAAAACAGAACTACTTCATGGCCCAGTGGGGTCAGGGGGATTCCAAGAGAGGGGTGTTATATAGGGGTAGTCATCCAGAACGCATGAACTGGACGTAAAGATATATCAATAAGGGTTTCCATTCAGTATCCCAGACTAGGCATTGACTTAGCTGTAGTGTTGAATTGAATCCTCTTACATACCACAGTATTGATGTGATGTGATAGGGTCAAGTCCACTTCCATAATGCATCTAGGATATTTACTGTCTTGGAGGTGGGCTTAAGGAGAATGGCCAGGGGGTGGGTTGAACTAGATCGCAGGTGGCAAACAATGTACAGAAGGACATTATGGGGGAGGTAGAACCTAATACAGAGAAGGAGAGGAGGAACAGAAAGAGGAAGTTGAGGAACAAGCAGCCGGGTACTAACATGATCCAGAGCAGAGCACGGCAAATTGTCAAAGAGGAAAGAGAGAGAGAGTTAAACGGAGGAAAGAGGGAGAGTCAAATCAGTAAATAGGATGATACGAGGAGTGATGAGAAAGAAAGAGACAAATATGGTGGGCCTGGAGCCAAGTTGCTGAGAAGACCTCTAACTTGGTGAAGGAGGCTGCGAATATTAAGTTTGCCAACAAGTGGTTAAGTTTACAACCCTTAGACCTAACGTGATCCTGTGAAGGATCTTATAGTCTGATGTTTGGCAAATGTACTGATGACACATGCTCAGCGGTGGGGGTGTCAAAAAGTATATATACAGACAAGCGAGTTCCTGACAAACAAGACATCACCGCCAAAAATGATGTGCGGGGTAATTAGACCCTGAGAACTCAGAGTGACTCCTTTCTTCCCACCAGGAAGGCAGCCCTTTAGGAGGAGATGGAATGACTTAGGAGCATGGTTCTAAATTGGAGTCTGACTTGTTTTGTTATGTTGAATTCTCATCACACAAGCCCAGCCCAACATAGTCCCTTTTTTTTCTGTTGCTATAATGAAGAATTGTGGAACGTAATACTTGGCTTGGAGTTGTCTGTTCATCCCACTGCCTGTGACAGGCCAAAAAAGGGCAGCCACTTCTCTGTATTTCAGTAGCTATACGCAGTCTTATACAGCGTGTCCACTTCAGGAGGTAATTCACTCTTTTTTAATAACTGCGCTAACTGCCTTGTACAGTCTGCAATAGGTTAGACTTAGGGGCTGATTTAGAGTGTGGAACAAATACAATCCATTAGGTTTCTAAGCAAATGTTGGTGAAAGACAGCTATTGGGATCAGAAAAAAAGCCTACTGCAGACCACTAGAGCCCATGCAGTCATTTCTTGGAACTGCAGTGAGATGGAAGGTATAGACACCATTTTGAACATTATCTTCAGGACAGATTAGTACAGTTCTTTAAAATCTAAGATGGCCTCAATTGTGAAGTAAAATTCGTTTTTAAAAGAACCCCTCTAAAACTGGTACTGAACTGGTGACCCTCTTCCTCAGAAGATTTTGAAACCCTGCCCATATATCGTGTGCTCTCTCAGCACATCCCTTGGCAAAAATGTGGGGCTCTAACCTGACAAGGGATGGGGACATTGCGGGCTCTATGCTGTGCCCTTTGGCCAATATATTCAAGGAGTCTCAAATGGAATCTTCCGAAATTTATGAGACGGATTGACTTCTAGCACCCACCCAATCATCTAATTGGCAAACAGCTAGTAACTTCTTCGGCTCAGGGAAGAGACAATCGAAACCCTTCCCTTTCCTCTAGTCCAGAAGTAGCCTCTTTTAGGTTTGCCGGAGGAACGGAATGGAATGGAACGGAAGAAGTGAATGGAACGGAAGAAGTGAATGGAACGGTAGAAGCGTATGAAACGGTAGAAGCGGATTAAACGGTAGAAGCAAATGGAACAGAAGGAACTAATGGAACGAAAGAAGTGAATGGAACAGAAGTAGTGAATGGAACCGAAGAAGTGAATGGAACAAAAGAAGTGAATGGAACGGAAGAAGTGAATAGAACGGAAGAAGTGAATGGAACGGAAGAAGTGAATGGAACGGAAGAAGTGAATGAAACAGAAGAAGTGAATGGAACGGAAGAAGCGGATGAAACGGTAGAATCGGATGAAACGGTAGAAGCCGAACAAGTGGATGGAACGGCACAAGTGGTTGGAACGGAACAAGTGGATGGAACGGAACAAGTGGATGGAACATAACAAGTGGAATGAACGCAACAAGTGGATGGAACTCAACAAGTGGATGGATTGCAACAAGTGAATGGAACAGAAGAAGTTAATGGAACGGGAGAAGTGAATGGAATGGAAGAAATTAATGGAACAGTAGAAGTGAACAGAACGGTAGAAGTGAACATAACGGAAAAAGTGGATGGAACGGGAGAAGTGAACAGGACGAAAGAAGAATCCGATAGAATTGGAGGAAGAAGGTTTAAAAGAAATATCCTGAATAGATGAAATGTAACAAACAGATGAAATATAAAGTACGGACCAAATAAACGAAATAGAAAAGTAGATCAAATGAACGCATGGAAAGGATGGAGTAGACAGATATAGTGGATATAGTAATGAAATTAATGGAAAAGGTGATTGAGCTGAGGCAGTAGATGGAACAGATGGAGTTGACAGAACAGATAGAGCAGATCGAACCCACAGAATGCATCAGAACGATAAAGTGAACGCAAAGGATGGAACGAAGAGCTAGCGGGCATAAGTCTACTTGTCAAAACCAAAGGATGAAGTGGATGGAACAGACGAATCAGATCGAACGGAATAAACGCACTGGCTGGCAGAGCGAATTGAACAAACTAAACAAGTAGAGTGGTTAGAACGAATGGAGAGGGTGGGACGGATGGAGCGGGTGGAACAGATGGAGTGCGTAGAACAGATGGAGTGCGTGGAACGCATGGATTGGGTAGAACGAATGAATAGATGGAACTGACCGAACGGATAGTAGAGGTCGAACAGATAAAACGGATGAGTGGATTTAACGGGTGAGACTACAAAGCAGATTGAACAAATGGAAAAATTAGTGGCTTTAACAAATGGAACCGATCAAAAGGACCGAACAGATGCAGTGGACGAAACAAATACAATAGACAGTACAGATGGAGTTGGTTAGACAAATGGAGCAGTGGGAACAGATGGAGTGGATCGATCCAATGGAGTAGATGGAATAGATGAAGTGAATGGAACAAGTAGAGTGTATGGAACAGATGGAATGGACAGAACAGAAGGAGTGGATAGAACAGAAATAGTGGAAGGAACAGATGGAATATATGGAACTGATGGAGTTGAATGAAAAGCTGGAATGGATAGAACAGATAGAGCAGATGGAACAAACAGAGCGGATTGGAGTAGATGGAACAGATAGAGTAGATGAAGTAGATGAAACAAGTGAAGTGTAGAGAACAGATGAAGTGGATGGAACGGATAGACCAGATGGAACAAACAGAGCGGATGGAACAAACCGAGTGGAGAGAACAGATGAGTAGATAGAACAGATGGAGTGGATAGAACAGATGGAGTGGATGGAACAGATGGAGTGGAGGGAACGGATGGAGTGGAGGAAACTGATGGAGTGGATGAAACGGATGGAGTGGACGCAATGGATAGAGTGGACGGAACGGATGGAACGGATAGAGTGGACGGAAAGGATGGAGTGGATGGAAAGGATGGAGTGGATGGAATGGATGGAGTGGATGGAACGGATGGAACAGATGGAGTGGACGGACGGATGGAGTGGATGGAATGGATAGAGTGGATGAAACGGATAGAGTAGATGGAACGGATAGAGTGGATGAAACGAGTGGAGTGAATGGAAAGGATAGAGTGAATGGAAGGGATAAAGTAGATTGGAATGGATGGATGGAGTAGATGGAATGGATAAAGTGGATGGAACGGATAAAGTGGATGGAACGGATAGAGTGGATGGAACGGACAGAGTAGATGGAACGGATGAAATGGATGGAATGGATGGAACGGATGGAACGGATGGAACTGATGCAGTGGATGGAACGGATGGAGTGCGTGGAGTGCAAAGAACGAAGGGAGTGCATGGAACGGAGGGAGCGCACGGAACGGTTGGCGTCGATGGAACAGAGGTAGTGGATGGAACGGTTGGCGTCGATGGAACAGAGGTAGTGGATGGAACGGTGGGAGTGGATGGAACGATGGAGTGGATGGACCGGATGGAGTGGATGGAACGGATGGAGTGGATGGAACGAAGGGAGCGCATGGAACGAATGGAGTGCATGGAACGAATAGAGTGCATGGAACAGAGAGAGTGCATGGAACGGAGAATGTGCATGGAACGGAGGGAGTGCATGGAACGGATGGAGTGCATGGAACGGAGGGAGTGCATGGAACAGAGGGAGTGCATGGAACGGATGGAGTGCATGGAACAGATGGAGTGCATGTAACGGATGGAGAGCATGAAACGGATGGAGTGCATGGAGTGCATGGAGTGGATGAAGTGCATGGAGTGGATGGAACGGACAGAGTAGATGGAGCGGATAGAGTAGATGGAACGGATGGAATGGATGGAACAGATGGAGTGGATGGAACCGATATAGTGGATGGAGCGAATGGAGTGGATGGAGCGAATGGAGTGGATGGGGCGAATGGAGTACATGGAACTCATTGAAGTAGATGAAATGGATGGAGTGGATGGAATGGATGGAGTGGATAGAACAGATCGAGCAGATGTAACTGATGAAGCGATTAAAACATATGGAACAGTTTGAACGAATAAAAAGGAGGGAACAGATGGAACACACTAAACAGATGGGAAGGATGAAATGGATCAACAGATTGGATGGAGTAGTTTTTGTAGATGAAGGATCGAATGATGGAATGGGTGGAAAGACTAGTAAACTAAATGATGAACCAGACGAAATCTATGAACAGATGAAACCGAGTGAACGGACAAAGTGAATAAAACAGATAGAATAAATGGCACAGACGAGCACTCGATCTCAAGCGCCTTACAGAAAACCACCATATCACACCACCACGCTTACTCTCTCCTGTACACCACCACTCAATTAGAACACAGTGATACTATGAAACATTCGGTATAGCTGTTCTCATACTAACACCAGCCACATACTCCACATCATCCTAATTAAACATAGCTAGCACACACCGCTATCTTATGCCTCTCCTCAGGCCTAACGCAGCCAGGATTCAGTCTGGGTGTCCACCCTCCAGAATTGAACACATACAACTGACTGCCCCACAACCTCACCTACCGCTATGAAGCCGCTATCATGCAACTGCGACGCCGGCTGCACACATATCCGGTTCACCCACGCACCTTATGACTCTCTTTCTCTCACTCTACTGACTTGAACTATGGTTCCCGAGAGCGTTCAACCTACCAGCGCCTTGAGATCATACCAATGATACATAAGGCGCTATATAAATGCAAAGTAACATAACATAACATACCTTCCATCTTCCCTCTGGGAATCCACTGATGGAAAGCCAGAAAGTCTAAACTTTAAATGAAGTCTTTTCGCACTGGTGTAAAACCAGAGGATTGTGTAAATCAGCATCTAGGACTGTAGACGATGAAGAGTATGATGGGGTAATGGTGCAGTTTATTTATGTCATGTGTGTTTACCTGCTGGCTGTTTTGCAGTGCTGTATTGATCGGGTGGTAATATTACCCAACATGATAGTTGCCATTTGATCAACATGTAAAGTTTCAAGACTATGGCCCTTATCAACGTGTAAAGTTTAAATTCTGTTGTCATTATCAAATCGTAAAGATGATAGTCTTTGAGTATTCAAACCTATGATGCGCAATCTCAGAAACAAGTGCTGTACTCACTGAGCTGCCTTGCCAGCTGCCCGCTAATATTAACCACACTGAGGTTCCACTGAATGTGCACTGCTAAAACATTGTTTGAATGATCACTTGCATATCAGGAAATGGCCCTCTGGTGGGCTTCGGTTCTCAATATGATCGCCGCACTGTGATGCACCACAGTGGATGGCATGTTCCTTTACTCACCCCCTATGCACTACCTCTAACCTTTCTTTCTGCTTGATCCTTCCTTCCCAGGGTCTTGAGGAGCTCAAGAATGATAGAGGTCCAAGCCAGCCAGCACAGCCTGATCACAATGTAAGACTCAGTGCATAATGCTTTTACTGTGAAACTCTGGAATACTATTGTGAACTATTGGGAAATAACTCCACCTTCCGCCTGTGACCCGCGCCAGCTGAGGATGCTGATGCTTGTCTCTCGGCATTAATCATCGCTCATGAGGTGCTGAGGGGGGAAAGACCAGGGTGCCAGCATGCCTAGTGTTCCTGAATGTTCCAAGGCGCTTAAGGGTCATAGCCCCCCCTCTCTTTTTCCTCCCCCTCATCTTTTCCCCTACTTCCACTTAGGGTGCTACGAAGCAACTATATCTAAATCTAATGGCTTATAAAACATCAATGAATCAATGGATAAATAGACAGTGCCCCATTATAAGTGTGACGTGTAGTAAAAACGTGCCAGTAATTCTATTAGCGCCACTTCTCTTTGGTTTAACGGAATTATGACCACTTCTACTGCACTGCCAAACTACGACTTTGGTGTTGAAGTGGGGAATTTACCTCCAGAATGATGCAGAGGGTAAATCCTCCACTTTAATGCCACAAATCGGCGGCATGAACGTTATAGGTAAATCCGCCAAAGTCCCCATAGAGCCTATGGACTTCGAAAATGGGGACTAAATCCAACATACCACCACGAGGAATCCTGTGGTAAGTCCACAGGACTGAGTGGCAGTAACAGTGAGCTGTTTCCATGGTAATTCTTCAGATTTATCGCCAAATTACAGCCAAGCCTGGAGCTCATGTTGCTCCCGGGTGTAATTTGACGGTGGGTAAATGGTACGTTTGCACTTAGGCATAGCCAGGTCCCTGGCACCAGACCAACGTCAATTACACAACCAGGTGCGAATGTAAAGGACATAATGTATGCGTACAAGCGTGTATGTCACCTTTTGTCCTTCACATTTGCAAAGTTAGCAAATGCTGCCTGGCATGCTGGTATGCCAGGCAGTGTTTATTTTACATTGTGAGCACCACTTGCCATGCTCCTTCATTTCAATTGCATATGCTCCCTGCCATGTACAGTGAATCGCTATGGAGTCCGCCTGCTTTAAAGCGGTGCATAAAGCTGAATGACCCAATAGGGATCTCCAGCATTTGCGCCGGCATGAAAATCCATGCCGGTGCAATGGAGCATTTGCATGGCAGCGAGGAAGAGAGGCAGCACAAGCACAAGTTGCGTTCCACCCCTCATCTCCGCCATACAAACGAATGAAAATGAGCTGTGGTGTCAATGGAAGGCGTAAAAGCCTTATGGCTCAATTGAGCATGAGCCAGTGTCACCAAAGCACCCTACGTCCAGTTCTCGGCTTCCTTTTTGTTGTGTAGTAGACTCCTTGAGGCATCAGCTAAGGTGTTACACGTTCCATAATTCAGTTTCCTTCAGTTATTTCAGAAGCAGAATTGGAACGGGACAGGAGCCTGATGGGAGCCCACTGGCTCCCACCACCCAGGCTTACCTCTCTATCTGCCTGGGCTGGAACCTCCTTCCCACATAAACATTCCAGTCACTCACACAGCATTCTCACACGGTCATGATCCATTCTACACTATCTACAAAATCTCATAGATGACACCAAACCTATATGTGGGCCCCAAAAGTCCAATGTACACAGTATATTAAAGCAAAATTGCATAAACATTGTTCAGTATTTGTCATCAGGAAATATTTCCAAATATTTTGGGAGGACCTATCTCTGCCTATTGATGTTCTTTTATACTTGGAGAATTGTATATGTACTGATGGCATCATTCTGCTGAAGTGAAGAAAACTGAGCAAATAAAGTACTCTTTTTTGGAGGGGGCTCTGTGGATGAGGACGGAGATACAAGAATTGACACACAGTCTCCACAGGTAGCGAACCAGCTTTTACACATCAACCTATGGCTTTTGTGATAATTGATATCCAATATATGTTCATGAAAGTACATTGTTCGATGCTATATGCTTCAACTGGACAAAAAGGTTGATATGTATGTTTTACCTTTTTTCTACGTTTTTACTAACATTTTTTATGATGGTATTTCAATAAAAATTGATGTTTGCTTGTAACTGACCCACTGTACCATTTTTTTTTATTTAATTAACATAACGGTACAGTACTTTCCTTTTGACTCCTTCCCTCCACCCTGCCATGTAAAAGCTGCGTAGCTACCTGTGGAGACTGTGTGTCAATTCTAAAATCACTCTGCTGAAGGCAATCTTGGGCTTTCAATTTATGTTTGACTTTGCCCAGATAATTGGCCAGGCTGGCTAGATTGTCCTCCAAGATATTGCAAGATATTCCAGGTAGGCTGAACATTCATCGGCAAAGCACGTGAGGTTATTTGATTCGCGTTTGCATAAGATCCTATTCAAATCTTCATACAAGGAATCCCTCGAAGGGACTAAAATCTTATAGAACAGAAATGTGATACATCAATTTCTTACCCTTCAGTTTAGAGTGCAGAGATTGTGAACCCACTCCTAATCTAATAGACCGCCTAATTTATTTCAATAATTTCATTCAGTGAATCAACCACTTCTAAGCCATATAGAATTGTGGACATATACAGGGTAATTCATAGAATTTCGCAGAAAAGTGTCGCAAGCAGCTGGCGCAGAGTGTCCGCGTGCGATTGTCTGCGCCAGGCACGTGCGCTAAAACCGATTTCCGCGCACAGCGTATCCATGGATTTTATGCTCCCAAACCAGCCGTGGCGCAGAGAATCGCAGCGACCCTGCAGCAGCGCCAGTAACGCCCCGAAGAACGCCCTCGCGCAAGGAAAAGCCATCAAAATCGCTAAATCATCGCAAAGGGCTGCGCTAACCCTGGACCAGTTCACCGGGCTGGCAAACAGCAAACGCCAAGCGGGGAACGTGTATTTCAGGGGTGCGCGGGAAGTTCCACACGCGATTGGCCCAGTGCGAGCAAGGTATGTGTATTTCAGGGGTGCGCGGGAAGTTCCACACGCGATTTCAGCAGGGTACGTGTATTTCTGGGGTTCGCTGGAAGTTTCTCACGCGATCGGGCCTGGGGGAGCGTGCAACGTGTATTACAGGGGTTCGCGTGAAGTTTTTCACGCGATCGGGCCTGGGGGAGCGGGCTACGTGTATTACAGGGGTTCGCGTGAACTTTCTCACGTGATCGGGCCTGGGGGAGCGGGCTAGGTGTATTTCAGGGGTTCGCGTGAAGTTTCTCACGCGATCGGGCCTGGGGGAGCGTGCTACGTGTATTACAGGGGTTCGCGTGAAGTTTTTCACGCGATCGGGCCTGGGGGAGCGGGCTACATGTATTACAGGGGTTCGCGTGAACTTTCTCACGCGATCGGGCCTGGGGGAGCGTGCTACGTGTATTACAGGGGTTCGCGTGAAGTTTTTCACGCGATCGGGCCTGGGGGAGCGGGCTACGTGTATTACAGGGGTTCGCGTGAACTTTCTCACGCGATCGGGCCTGGGGGAGCAGGCTACGTGTATTTCAGGGGTTCGCGTGAAGTTTCTCACGCGATTGGCCCCGTGCAAGCAGGGTACATGTATTCCAGGGGTGCGTGGGAAGTTCCACACGTGATTTCAGCAGGGTACGTGTATTCCAGGGGTGCGCGGGAAGTTCCACACGCGATTTCAGCAGGGTATGTGTATCCCAGGGGTGCGCGGGAAGTTCCACACGCGATTCCAGCAGGGTACGTGTATTTCAGGGGTGCGCGGGAAGTTCCACACGCGATTGTCCCCGTGCAAGCAGGGTACGTGTATTCCGCGGGAAGTTCCACACGCGATTTCAGCAGGGTATGTGTATTTCAGGGGTTCTGGGGAGTACTACACGTGAATTGGCCGTGTGGGTCCTCCCAGGTGTACGCTCCACAACCTCCACGGCCCCTGCAGGCAGGCCACACCACGGGGGACTACCCTGCACCCCTGCTCATGTCCCGCAGGCAGCCCATCCACCATGGGCATGCCCCCCAGCCAACCCACATGTCACCTTGCACTACTGATCAACAATGCATGTCTCCCACCACCCCCACCCCCCAGCCACCAGGGGCACCCTCCACCAGGCCCCCACTCATGTCTCCCACCACCCCCACCCCCCAGCAGTGCATGGGCACCCACCACCAGGCCCCCACTCATGTCTCCCACCACCCACACCCCCCAGCCACCAGGGGCACCCTCCACCAGGCCCCCACTCATGTCTCCCACCACTCCCACCCCCCAGCAGTGCATGGGCACCCTCCACCAGGCCCCCACTCATGTCTCCCACCCACCCCCAGCCACCAGGGGCACCCTCCACCAGGCCCCCACTCATGTCTCCCACCACCCCCACCACCCAGCCACCAGGGGCACCCTCCACCAGGCCCCCACTCATGTCCCCCTGCACCTCCACCCCCCAGCAGTGCATGGGCACCCTCCACCAGGCCCCCACTCATGTCTCCCACCACCCTCACCACCCAGCCACCAGGGGCACCTGCCAGCAGGCCCCCACCCATGTCCAACTCATGTTCCCCACCACCCCCACCCCCCAGCACTGTGGGGCACCTGCCAGCAGGCCCCCACCCATGACCAACTCATGTTCCCCACCACCCCCACCCCCCAGCACTGTGGGGCACCTGCCAGCAGGCCCCCAACCATGTCCCCCTGCCCCCAGGTCCTGACGATACACAATCATGGCAGTAATGGGCAGCATACCCAGCACAAACACCCAGCCAAGGATTGCATCCACCCACATAGCAAATGCAATTACATGATACAACCCCAATGGCAAGTATGTAAATGAACACATGTCCGTCACACACACATACACAATGGGTGCAAGTGAATGTCAAAACCCATATCATGACATGCATGAAACCAATGAGAAAATACCACAAAAGAAAGTTATAAAAACATGTATTCTCGAAGAAAATGAAGTAAACTAATCAAACATACAACAATGGGGATAACCAAATAAATTGTCCATGTCCGATAAGTAATGTAAAAATCCAAAGAACAAAGGAATCCAAAAACTAATGTTGTCCAAAGCAAAATCATGTTGAAAAAAAATAAGGAAAAACCATTGCCTCATGGTGAACACAAATATAAATCAAAAAAATGTATATTAAAAAATCCAACTATACACAAGAATATTCCAGGGTCCATGAGCCCAACACTATAAATGAAACCTACTACTACCTAATAAAAAAAACTATATACAGAAAAGTGGCCATTGTCCGAGCGGTCCAAAAAAATCTCAAAAAATAAAGGAAACCTAACACTAACTAACTAAAGAACTATATACAATGGCAGCGGCAAGTCCTGCGGCTCACTCTGTGATGTTTTCGGCCAGGGCATCATCGAACTCCATGTCGATGTCCTGGAGGCGGGACTCTGCCCTGGCCCCGAGGTCTCGCAGGGATAACCCCATGTTCACCTCAAACTCCCTGCGAGCTTCCTCGAGGCACTCAGCCCGCCTCAACGCCCGACGCATGGAGAACTCCGCCCTGACCATGGTGAGCCGCTCCTCTTCCGCCCGCTGCCGCTCCGCACCTATCCGCTGGACCAACTGCTCCCACACGGAAGACACTACCATCCCAGGGTTCTCCTGCCCTCCGGCCGATGCCTGCCCCTCTGATCTTGATGGCCCGAGCCATGATGCCTCCCACGTCGAGCCTGCTGCTGCCTCCGACGCCACTGCCTCTGCCAGCACGACGGCATCCAGGATGATGGAAACCACTGACGCCGTCGTGCACGTGCCCTGCCCGATGATGCCGTCACATCCTCCATCTGCTGGGGTCCAGTTGCTGTGTTGTCCACCCCTGCTGGACCTCTGACTCCTGACTGTGGCAGGGATGGGATCCCCACCAAGCTGTCTGCATTGGTCAGGGCAGGTCCACAGGGGGCCCTGGTGGCATCTGGGCCGGAAGACGGCAAGGAGAACGACTGGCGTATAGTCTCCACAGAGGAGGAGAGGGCCGCCAGATTGGCCGACACATTCAGAAAACCCCCGAACATGGCCGATCCCAATTGGGCCACGTCGGCACGGTGCTCTTCGTGATGACGTGCATGCTCCTCCTGGGAAGCACGCACGGCATCACGAATCACAGCCATGCGCATCGCGACCCCAATCAGGACCTTCTCCACACGGCCAGGGGTCCCCTCGTCCGCAGGTGCAGGGGAGTCAGATGACATGGACATCCCCTCTACCTGCGGACGGGCCTGGGACGGGGCATCCCTGCTGGTGCAAGGTGGTGCACCCACAGGTTCAGGGACAGCGACATGCACAGGCCCCTCCACGGTGACCTGTGCTGCCTCCTGCCCCTGCCCCTGGACTGCACCACTTGCACCAGCAGGGATGCCCCCACCAGGCCCCATGTGCGCCTCAGTGGCGGCCTCCTCCTCCTCTGTGGAAACCACCAACCTGGATGGCTCCTCGCCGTCTACCGCCGTAGCAGGCCCCTGTGGGGGCTCACCCACCCCTTCCGCTGCAGCCGTGGGGGCATCCCCGCCGCCTTGCTCCACAGCGCCGTCTCCGCCCTCTTCTTCACTAGCCGCTGCGTAGAGGGAGACATAGAACACAAGCATCAGGGTACTGTACAATGGTCCCCTAGACAGGAAGCAATAGCAGATGAGTGCCACTGTCAAAGTACACTTCCATCATGTCACACCACAACACATGTGTCAGTCCAGGCAAAACACACACAGTGACAGTCATGGTGCGTGCCATGGACATTTCAATGCATGTCCAATGGACTCTCGAATCATACAATGTAATGGGACTCACATGCATCATGGGTCATGCCTATCACATGCACACACTTCACCTCAGTCACATCCATCTGGCCCCGTACACCCCAATCACAGTGCATACAAGGATGACTAGGCTGCATCAGTGAATCTGTACATTGTCACAGACATGTGTCATGCATCCATGGCACTCACAAGTCACAGACACGCAGGTCAGGCACACAGACATGGATACCACATATGTATCTGGCATCAGCACCCATCCCTCGCCCCCACCCATGTCCAGGAACAGAGACTGCCATGCTCTCATGTGTGCAATCTGCACAGGGCTCCCCATGTCGCATTCAAACACATGCAACAACCGTGCGGTTCACACATTACAGGTCGCACATGCATTCCCATGATGTCCCTGCACACATACATGCGTACATGGCCTATGTCACACATGCAGGCAAGTATCAGACAACCAGCACACTGCAACATGCCCTGTCTCACACAGCAATGCTTGGCCACTTACCGCTCAACTCCAGACGGGTCTCCCTCTCAAGGACCTGGGCGTGGAGCGCTGGGTGTGCGCGTTCCAGGACCCTCAACTGGATGGAACTCATGCGGCCCCGGCCCCCCTCCACGAGGCGCCGGGCCTTCATGAGGGTCCTGGACCTCAAGTCTTCCCAGCGCTTCTTGACCTTCTGGATGGTGCGGGTTGCCACCCCCTCCGCGTTGATGGCAACCACACAGTCGGCCCAGATCCTCTCCCGTCCTTCCTTGTTGGCGCGGGACGATCCGAAGAGGGCATCATACTGCCCCAGGACTTGCTCCACCAGGACACCAACTTCGGTGGCAGTGAAGCTGGTGCCCCTCTGGCCGGGGGTTGCCACTGGTGCCAGATGTTGATGTGCCCGACATGGCAACCCCAGGGGCAGGAGTGGGTGGGCAACTGGGTCCTGGGGCTGGGCTGTGGAGCGATGTTATCCGAGTCGGGAGTCTTCTGTTCCAGCAGGGGTGGACACAGCAACTGGACACCTGCAGATGGCTGATGTGCAGGCACCAAATGGCAGGGCACGGTGGCAGCAGGCAGGCAGGCAGCAGCAGATGGCACGTGGGAGGCTGCTCAGGGCACTGGGGGGCAGTAATTCGGCCTTCTGGGCAGGAGCGTGGTCTTCCGTGTGTTTTCGCGTGGCCAGCTTGATACGGAGTGATTTGGCACATGAAAATCCTGCACGTCAGCGTGAAAATCGAGGAAAGGCCCTTAGCGTGTAAGCGCGTCAGCACGCGTACGCGATTTCATTGGACCAAAGGCCCTTACAGCGTAAGCGCGTCTGTGACGTTTTGTGCACGGGCGTTGCCCTGGCAGGGCTTGGTGATCCCGCGTGCCTTTATGTTCTGTACGTGCTTTTCGTGCTGTGCGTGTGTTTTCCATCCGTTGGGGTTCACACGCTATTACTTCACAGCGGGTGTTGGCTACGCGTTCTTCTACACGCAAGGCAGACGGTGAGTGGTACCCCGCTCCCCCAGGCCCGATCGCGTGAGAAACTTCACGCGAACCCCTGAAATACACGTAGCCCGCTCCCCCAGGCCCGATCGTGTGAGAAAGTTCACGCAAACCCCTGTAATACACGTAGCCCGCTCCCCCAGGCCCGATCGCGTGAGAAACTTCACGCGAACCCCTGTAATACACGTAGCCCGCTCCCCCAGGCCCGATCGCGTGAGAAAGTTCACGCGAACCCCTGTAATACACGTAGCCCGCTCCCCCAGGCCCGATCGCGTGAGAAAGTTCACGCGAACCCCTGTAATACACGTAGCCCGCTCCCCCAGGCCCGATCGCGTGAGAAAGTTCACGCGAACCCCTGTAATACACGTAGCCCGCTCCCCCAGGCCCGATCGCGTGAAAAACTTCACGCGAACCCCTGAAATACACGTACCCTGCTGAAATCGCATGTGAGACTTCCCGCGCACCCCGGTATACACGCAGACGTATTTTTTGTCAGCGGGTGTCCGTGTTTGTGGGTACCCCTTTGCATGTCATTTGTCCTGGAGGGCCACAGTATAGGACATTCATCATGGCAGTATATAGGTGCTATTTGTTGGCGCACCTTTTGGCGCACATTTCTTACAGCCGCAGAGACGCTACCGCCTGCTTTCTTGTGGCGGTCGTGTTTGTGCCTGTGCGCTGGTTTGAGCGTGCGCTTTTTTCCCCTATTCTATTCCATGAATACGTGTTGTAGGCGAGCGTGTGGGCGTTCCGCGCACTTGTGCCCTGTACTTCCCCCGTGACGCCCACGTTTTGGCAAGTTGTTCCCCATTCCGAGTGTTACGCCCGTGTTCCGCCTACTTTTGTTGCGTGCGCCGCGCTATGTGCGAATTTCGCTGTGGCCTGTGCGATTTTCGCTGTGACCTGGCGCACGCTGTTAGATGGCCTGTGCGCCAACGTGCGCCGCGCACTTTTTTATTGCACATCCGCTGGTTTTCTCGCGCACGGACTTCCATGAATCGATGTGCGCTGCTTTTCGTGCGATTTTCGCACTTGCACTGCGATTTTCGCTATTACACTGCGATTCGCACGTTTTTTCCCACTTGCGCCGCGCTAATTATTCCATGAATCGGCCTGTTAATATTCAATTCATAGAATAAATGGAAAAGCACAATGTTTTGTTTTTATTTCATTCCAGCTATCATTTTACTTTCAATCTAAAACGTTCAAGGTTCAATGTATTTCCTGGTTTGTCGTAAACTGTTGCTGCGCAATAACCAGTTGCTTCTCTTCTACACACCAGCTAGATTTACACTTTTTAAATTGTTTTTAAAAATGATAACCACAGTTTTATCTGAGTTAATTTGCAATTGGCTGTTGTGCGTGTATTTTACCTTAGCATTTAACATTCTCCGAAGACCAACCTGTGTAGAATCAAATATTACAATATCATCTGAGAATATAAGCGTAATATGCAGGGAGCCCATTTAAGGAGGAAATGATCAAACTCTGTCTAGCAGTTCAACAATGTCCGAGATATATATATATCTATATATATATATATATTTATTGGAAAGGCAGGGAACATGCATGCATCCCTGTCTTAAACCCGCAGTGAATTGAATTTCGCTTGAGAAGGCTCACTCAGTTTTGAGTCTTAGACGTATCTTGGAATCTCATTCGAATCTTGAGAAATTCTGGCATGTATCTGCCAATTCCTGGGCTTGCTCCGAAGCTGTTTGTAGCTCTACGCAAGCTATCTAAGACTGCAGTGAGGTCAACATAAGCCACGTCAAGCAGAGTGCCTGCCTTACTACTTATCTGCTCCACTAGACATGCTAAATAAGGCCATAAGGTGTACTTAATCCTTTCCTAAATCCCGTTTGAAATCTAGAGAACGTATTTGTCTCCGGCCTCCACACCTCTAATTCATCTAAAATACAAGATGTAAATAGATTACTAATGGCATCCAACAGAACTATTTGACGATAGCTCTCAAGATTTGAGCAGTCAACCTTTTTAAAAATGGGCACTAAGTAGCTCTGATGCCACATTGCTGGCACAGTGTCTTCACAGCATATTTGACGAAATAGAGGCAGTAATATGTCTGCCCAGAAATATGGATCTCCTTTTAATGTGAAATTAGACAGGCCTTCTGGGCCCCTGTTATTGTGATTGGTAGTCAGAAATGTTTCCTCTCTTTCAAAACATCCTTCCCAATTGGGCAGTTCCTCATAATTAAACTGTAATGTATCCGCACCTTTTTTTTCCAAACTTGTTGCAATAATATTCGTCCCATGTAGGTTCATCTGTGGTGGTTGTTTGCAACTTACACTTGGTGCTCTCACTTTCTTTGATTACCTTCCAGAATCTCTTAGAATTGTTGTTTTCCAATGTACGCAGCATATAAGCTCCATCCTGTATACATTGAGTAGCTTTATACTGCTTCTTCTTGTTCTTTTACTTTTGCTTTAAAATTATTATCTTTTCCTTCAGTTGGGGGCTAGCATTCTGGAGGTTTGTCCTTGCCCGTCGAATATCGCGTCTTAGATTTTGTTTCCTTTCACCTAGTATGTTGTCATAGCAATGAGACCTAACACACGTTTTCTCTTTAACTTTCTTGTTGACTTTCACATCCTCATGTTGTATAAATTCGAACAAGCTACTATAACCGGATATTATTTCTCGTTCCTCAATAGCTCTCCAATGATCAATCTGGGCACCCTGATATAGGTTACTTAAAATGTTCAACCTCAGGATTGGTTCACCTTGAGGTTTAGTGCCCCGTGTATTCACTTGTAGATTTTTGAGAGTATGAGTTGCACTACTACCTCTCACCAGGAGGTCTATCTTATATCATATATACATGATCTCCTTTCTCATTCAATTTTACATGCTGGGATTTCAAACTCTGGAAAATTGAGTTGGGGCATAAAAGTAATCAATTGTAGAGTACTGATTGCCTCTGCACCAAATCGGGTGACTGGGAATGTCTCCTCGCAAGTTGTCATTTACCATCTCCAACTCCCAATCCTGTATCAATGATGCCCACACAATACAAAGCAACGTAGCAATAGCTTCCAATATCTCCTCAGTGCTTACAGTCACTGGGTTCCAATAAACATTCCTTTTTGTTTGAAGAAGCACCCTCCACAGATAAAAGGGAGAAGGGACGGGAAACATTAACAGTAACGGGAGAGAAAGAGAAGGGGGAAGGGAAGCCCTAGAAAATGTATCCATTGCTCACGCGGCCATCAGAAGGATACTCAAATATGTGTCAGGGGGAAGTGCACAAGCAACGCCGAGCACATCCCCACCACCGCTCTATGACCCATCGACCACCAACCCCCACACTGCAGTAAGTGCGAGCGATATTGAGGTGGCATTGACTTCCACTCGCACAGAATTAGCTCGATTATGAACAGGGTGCGAAGCAGTGAGAGGGCCAGAGAGTGGGCCCCGACCCCCAAGTGCTACCTCTCCCCTACCGGAAGATGAATGGAAAGCGGGAGACTTCCTCTTCACGATTGACAGCGCCCCCATAAGAGCCGTGCAGCTAGAACGAGAAAGGGAAACTGATAGTTTGGGATACGAAAAACGTGGGGTCGGTAAGGGCTTGCGAGAATTGGAGCGACTTTGACGAAGTGGAGGAGGGTGCAGTAGGTGGGGTACTGCAACTACAGTGAGATACATGGGAGGGGAGACTGAGAAACAGGCTCGGGTGGATGGCTCTAGCGAAAAAAAAGGGACAGGAGTGAAAGGTGGAAAGTTAAAATCAAAACGACAGATGCCCCTCATCCACAAGGGAGCTGGACGGCCCCATTATGTCCCCTGGGCACAGATGGATAAAAACAACCTCCTCAAGTCCCTCCCCACGCTTACGGCGGGCGTGGGAAAATGGATCTATGCCTTTGAGAAAAGCACATCAGCCCCTCACCATAGGAGATATTAAAAGCCTCTTAGTGTCCACAGTGGGTGATCAAGCAGAATCAGTGTGGGTAAATGCAGGTTACCCAGGAGTGACTATAAGTAACGACACACATGATGGGGCGTCCTTCAATAATGTTCGCGCACAAGTGTGGGATGCACTGCGGAGAACCTTACCAGAAACCCCCGATTTACATTCCATAATGCAATGCACCATGGGTGATGAGGCAGTTCATTCTCCGAGTCCAAGAGATGTGGCGCACGGAAACAGGCACAGCGTGGGATCAGTCCACCTCTCTATTTTATTTAATTATAAAACAAGGACTCCCAAAGGAAGTACAGAAGGCCCTTGACAAGATAGCAGGGATTGAAGCAAAAGGATGGCCTGAGATTCAAAGCATCATAGTGCACGATTGTAAGAGGATCAAAGAGAGAGAAAAGGGAACTATACTGAGGAAGCTAAACTCACACAGACAAAATTAGTGAAGGTGGCGGCTTTAACAACTGTGCCACCCCCGGAACAGATGGGAGAGAAGGGGAGTATCTATGTGGCTACACATGCGAGAATGTCAGCGGTGTCAGCAGACAACGGGCAAGAGCAGTGGGGAGGAGAGCAGCAATACATGGGACCCCAGTGGTAAGGAAGACCCGCAAGAGGACAAGCTGGGTCCCAGGGATAGAGGGCAGGAGGATTCGGAGGACAGGGCCTCAGAGCAGGGAGCCATAGGCAATGTTGGTCTTGCGGGAGGTGGGGGCACTTTGCGTGGGAATTCCGCAGCAGCCAGGGAGGGAACTATCAATACAACCAAACCTAATACAACCAGAAGCATTATGGGAATGCCCACACTGGGAGCCCACATGGGCCAGCCCAGAGGGTGAGACACTACATAAATAATGGTGCACTGTGTTACTGAGGTGCATTTGATAAACTACAGCAAAATTGCTATGCTATGGAACAAACAAACAAACCATGAAAGGAGACACAAAAGAGACACAAAAAGAAGACACAGAAATCGGTTCAATTCCAAACACAATACACTTTATTCATGCCTTGCAGTGCATGATAAAACCACTGCAAATTACTACATAAGCAAGCAAACCAGCACTTCTCTAAGCATAAGTGTAACTAGCCCAGCCCCTCCGGCTTCTCCTAGCAATGCTCTCAGACCAGCTGAGCCTAATCCTACTGCATCTCTCTCTAGCATTAGCAAATAGCAAAACCCCAAAATAGCATTTCTCTGTCCCGGCTCACACAGCTCTCTGTGCTCCTAACGAGACAGCTCTCTCTAGCATTAGCTCTCCAACACACTCTACTCCCCTCATCTCCATCTGCCATCTGCATCTCCCGACAGCCCTGCATCTACTCAGTGAGATGCCCTTGACAGTCTTCTGCTCTCTTGACAGACAGCAGACAACCAGACAGAATCTACTGAACAGGGACCCCCACAGTTATGCATTGCAATGACGCACTCTCATTGCACAGTAAGCGTTTTCATAGGAGACGGCATGTCTGCCTACGTACACTTCTACACTTCAAGCGTGCAGACATTTGTTATGGCATGGACTGTACCAGTTACAGTGACATGTCTCTTTCTAAGAACAAGCTATGACTAACATTCTCACTTTGAGACATTGCCTTGCAGTCTCGTTTGCAGAACCAAAACATTAGTTCCCCTATTCCGCGAAGCACATATTCCCTCTCGCCTCTAGCTCTGCTAGCCTAGGCCATCTCCCTCTGTGCCAAACAGCTACTGGCAATATCAATTGTTTTCATTCCATTCCAAACTATGCGAAAACAATCTTCCGCGCACAGCAATGCCAATTCTGAATGGCAGAGGGACAACAGCTTTCTCCAGCTTAGAAGCACTACTCATTGCTATACTAAAATGAGAAGTGGGTACTTGCATATAAATGCATGGCTATCAACAAACATGGAATCATAATGGCTTAAGCAAACCCATGGTGTTAATATGGCCTATTCTATGTGAAGGCAAAATGAATCCATAAATACATGGCTTATTCTCATTGAATGTATTACTCTCATAACAACTCATAATAGACAAAATTCGGTTTTCACAAACTACCGTTTTATCATGAGATAAGACAATTCAGGAATACTTATACTAGACAGAAAGTGACAGGTCAGTCATAACATGACATACTAAAATAAATGATGTAGCTAGCTTCTCAAACATTCTAAGGCAATAACATGAGTTCAATGGTGTCACTATTGAACAAGCATAGAATACATAGTTGACAAGCATCTCGATCAGATGAAAACCTGCACATGGCATGGAAACTAAACAAGCTCTGGCATTCAAATAAGCAGGCAGATTTCTAATGTTTACTGCAAGCAAATAGAAATGCAATAGTGTCAAAACGTGGTGCATTCATTCTAATCTATTGTTCTAACTGATGCATAGCAATTAGTGTAAATAGCAAACAGAAAAATATCAGGATCAAATATATCTCATCCTGGTGCTCATAATGCATAATTATCAAGCATGTGTATTCAAACATGTGAAATCAAAGCCGAGTGAATGTTTTCCTGTTTTTGCACTACGAAGGTGCAGGAGGTAGCGTTATTAAACGCTCTATATTTTTACTACTGTGGACTTACCAGCCTGCTCCCCCTCCGCGCAGTACTGCGAGCACTGGGCTCTTGCTGGCCACGGGAGGCGGGGCTGCTGAAAATCACGTGCGCCGTGATCACGTGATCATCTAAGGAGCTTCAAAGGAGTAAGCCCTGGTGGCAGAAGGGCTAGTGCTGTTTCGCTGTTTGGCTGTGACCTGTGCCTGTTCTGTGAGTACTTCAGATTGGGGGCTACACTGCACTAACGCTTGCCCTAACATCTACACGTCAATAGGGTAAGGGGGGAGAGTCGGACTCTGGCAACTCCTTAAGCTGTCGGGCGTTCCTTACCCTGTGACTGGGTGTTCTCCAAGATCTTCGCTGATTATGATTGTAAGTGGTGCAAGTGATACAAGTGGCAAGATGACAGGGAAAAGAAAATCTTTTACCTTGAAAACTGGAATGCCTCTGAATGTTATGATAACACTAGCCTATGTCACGCTACAACCGTCCCCAGCAAAGCCCTCCCCAACAATTGAGATGAAGAGGAAAATCAGCGGATGTCCAATTGTGATCTCGGA
This sequence comes from Ambystoma mexicanum, assembly GCF_040938575.1. NCBI lineage: Eukaryota > Metazoa > Chordata > Amphibia > Caudata > Ambystomatidae > Ambystoma > Ambystoma mexicanum. The sequence continues at coordinate 1,475,150,253 of NC_090922.1, forward strand.
CAAACATATGGCTTTGGGAGACATCTGTGAGTTCTGTACCTTACGTACATATGATTTAACCACCAACAGCCCTAATTTCAGCAATGGTATGTTTCCTGAACTGCGTGACGATACGAATGTAATGCCTGTAGCGAATATCAAAATATGTGACACACATATCATGTCTGAAATTACAGATGTGACGGATGAGTCAGCTACGGTGAATGCAGCCAAACAAAATTATGTAACAAAATTGCTTGAAATTGCTGAAGAAGTGATAGATTTTCAGAAGCATAGGACAGGCCCAGAAAACACAGAAAATGATGAATTACAACACGACAAGGTGGAGGCACAATTACAAAGTAATGAGATTTCAGTTATAAACATATCAGAATCTGAAAATAAAAGTATAATAATTACACCTGTAAACAAAATAATTATGGCGGAAGCTGAAATCAGCCTTTACCAATCCCCGAGTCTGTTTGACCACTTAAGCAGTGAATCAATGCAACAATCTAGATCTTTTGCACGACCGACTCCTCGAAAGGCTGCTGCTCCTTGTCGTTCCTCTGTTACTTCTACACCTCGAGAAGTAGCTGGAAAAAAGGTTGCCTTATTAGACATCACTTTGAAGGCTATGAACACAACTATAATGACTATGTCCAAATTATTTGATACGCTACAAGCAAAAATAGGGAAACAGGAAAAAAGATTGATGCTATCAGAAGATGGATGAAAGATTGGGAGACAAAACAGGAGGCAGAAAAGATGTTTTTTTTTTAATACAAATACACCTATTGAGATACAAACCACAGGTAAAATACCAGTGGACATAGTCATGACACCAAACCTGACCCCTGTTCTACCTACTAAGTCTCTCCCTTTTTTCAAAGATATCATTCACCCAGTCACATTAGAAGACCAAAAAGAAAACGTGCAAGAATTAAGTGATAATTCATTATCTCAACCAAGTGTTATACCTAAAACAGGACCAACGTATAACATATTTGAAAGACAAACAAATGAGAACTTGGGTAACATTAACCCAAATTTGGAAAAACCAAAGACAAAGACGTCAAATAGAACTAAGAACCAGAAAACAAGACAAACACAAAAAACTTCATCCAACGGCTGAAAACGTTTAAATTCGTAGCCAGAGCTGACAGTCGAGCTTCACTTCAGCACAATCATTTAACAAAGCTAAGACAAGAAGCTTCGACAAAAAAATCAGTCAGTAACAAGGATTATGCACCTCTAAATGACATAATTTCTTTGCTTGAGAAACCAGACAAAACGAAAACATCTTTAGTGAGCACGGAACAGACAATAGAAGAAGCAATAGCGAAAATTGATATGACAATCTTCCGCACAACTACCTCCCAAAGAAAACATAAAAAAACGGATAACAAAACCTTTTACTCTGATGATATTTTAAAAGATATAAGAGCGGAGATAAACAGATCTATTGATGACTTCATGAAATTTAAGGAGGGACTTTCTAATACAAAAGAGTCCACGATAACTAAAACTGAAATCTCTAATTCTAAACATGAAAAAACCTTGTTACCAGTAGAAAAACAACCAGAGTGTAGTACAAAAACACCACAAATTCATGAAGCGCCAAAAATTGCCTTCAGGACATCAGAAACAAACTCTAGTGAGCCGATACTGTATAGTAAAGCTCTAACTGCAACAGATAACAGTACGGAAAAACATTTCCACACTATAATCCACAGAGCAATGGACGAGTATTTTCACTTAAATCATCAGAGATTGAATAAAGAAGTGGAACCAAGTGACAACCAAAAAAAAATAGAAACACAAGGAGGAAGAGTGGGAATGGTCACAGATTCGGTCGAAATAGGTAAAGAAAAAAGGCTTGTAGAACTAAAATCAAACGCCTTAAGAGATTCTAAACACAAGCTAAACCCAAATATGCACCAAAGATTCATACTTAAATGTCGAGCAAAACCATTTCCACAATATGACATGTGTCGAACAAGTATTATGGCTATATTCGGTGAGCTACCGAGCTTGAGCGATATCATGTCTGGCGATATAGCACAAGTAGAATTTCTAAATGATGATAACCTGGCGGTGGTCAGATTGTGGATCACTTCTAATGTAGTTCGAAATGTGGTTTGGCAATCTCGACTAGAATTGTTTTCACTCGGATTCTTGCTTGCTATTGATCTGGTTAATTATGACGAGGAAATTGAGCAGGAAGTAAATACGACTAAAAACACAGCTAAAATGTTGAAGGTGTACAAATTGGACAAGCGGCACCAACCACAAAACCAAACGAATGAAATATACCAAACATCTAGATTTGCCTCTCAATCACAAAGAAACTCGTCATAACTACCGGAGGAGGGGGATGTAAGAGGCTATTCTACTGTTAGCTGGAATACATGCGGTTATGTACATCTACTTAAAGATTGCTCAAGCCTTTTGCCTCACACAATAGTGATGCTACAGGAAACTTGTTTGCTGACAACACCATTGTGGAATGGCTATGAGGTACTTTCAGCACCTGCAATCAAGACAAATGGTAGACCGGCTTCTGGTATGTTAGTGGTGTTAAAAAATGGAAGAGGCCTTACATTAGAACCTCGGAGTACACCCAACCCCTACCTACAACTGGTTAAGATCATCTATAAACATGGCATAATTGCAGCACTCAACATATATAGAAATCCGGTGGGAATCACAGACTCAAAATTCTTCAAAGACATAGAAGACTTACTTAATATTGTCTTAATGACGAAAGAAGTAACAAACACTCTGATTGCGGGTGATCTAAATCTTCATTGCCTATCCACCTTAGCTCATAAGAAAAACGCAGTGTGTCTTAGATGGGAACGTTTGATGAAAACCTGCAACTTTATCATGATAAACAGGTCACTAAAAAATGATATACCGCCTAAAAACACATGGGCAAGAGGCACGTGTAAGTCAATAATTGACTATATGTACGTTGACACTAATACCTTTAGTCAGATAACTAATTTTGAAGTGTTGTATCAAAAACATAGTGACCACAAAATGCTCTCTGCTACCTGGAAGAACATACAAACGGATGAAATTATTAAAGGCAAAGGTTACACACCAGTGTTAACGATTAACAACTCAAGAACTCGTTTTAGGTGGAACCCATTTAATTTAGAAAAATTAAATCATGACATCACACTAGGAGCTAAGAAAAATGAAATTGCAAAGGAATCTTACACCTCGTGTCTACAAGTATATAAAGTAATTCAAAGTAGAGGCAATCAAAATTCTTATGCTCTCAAATTTAAGTTTGATGAAAAAGATTCAACAGCGTAAAACAAGCTGAGGAAGGAAAAAAAAATGGCAAAGATCTTACCAATACAAGTGAGAGGAGGGGTCATTAAAACCTTAAAAAACAAGTATAAGAACTAGTTAAGAACACACAAAGCATGGCTCTACCAAAACCAAGGAGAAGAGAGGTTAACTGCCTTGGAATTCAAAACCATCTCTGAAATTTGGACATTGCTAAATATCGCAAGTCAGTCTACTCAACTGTCCGTACAAATAAACGGTGTACTAGAATTGGATTGGGTTAGGCACTATCAAGATCTCTACACTGGCAAAGGAATGACAAACCCAGAAAGTTCAAAAAACCAAGACAATTTTCAAGAATTACTTATCGGAGAAGAAGATATTCTAAGCCTCATAAAGAAATCTAGCAGATCACGAGCACCGGGCCCTGATGGGCTCAGTAATTATATGCTCAAAGAACATCCTGAGCAGTGGACAAAAATCTTCGTTAACATCTTCTCCTTGATCATAACCACAGGTATAATCCCAGAATCCTGGCGGAAGTTGATAATAGTACTCATTTTTAAAAAGGGCAATCAGTCATGCCCTTCCAACTACAGACCGATTGCCCTTTTAGATGTATCAGGGAAAAACTTTACTAGGTTTATTTTGAGGGATTTTAACAAATGGGCGATAAACAACGACAAAAGAGACCCATGCCAGACAGGTTTTATAGTAGGTCTCGGTACCTCAATTAACTTACTAACATTGTAGATTTCCGTGCTGCTTATGATTCAGTCTCACGAGAACTGCAGCTTCAAAAGCTAACTCAAGAAAACTGCCCGTTGTATATAATCACTTTAATAAAAGCTTTATACTCGGACACAAATATCCAAATAAGGCTAAACCAAGAGGGTCTTTTGACCCCTGTTATTCAAACGTACAGAGGACTTTGCCAGGGATGAATTCTTGCTTCTGCGTTGTTCAGTTTTGTTTATAGCAGATTTACGCAGGATTTTCACTACCATAGTTGCAGATGCACCAAAAATAGCTAACAAGAACATTCTGGCCTTGCTATACGCCGATGATTTGATACTCCTGTCAAAAACACCTGTCAGATTACAAAAGCTGTTGGATGCACTATCTACCTATGTAACAGAAAACCTATTAGTGATCAATCTGGAAAAAACCAAGGTTATGGTATATAAACCATCATCGCAAAAAAACTGAAATTATACATGGACAATACAGAAACAAAAACTGGAAAACGTTCAACAATATACGTACCTCGGGATGATAATCACAGGAGCTACCCACGAAGCACAAATATCCAAATGGTTCAATAAACTTGTTATGCTGACCTTGCAGGCCAAAATAATCCAAGCAAAATATGGGAAGTTTTCCATTTTACCAATCCTGACCTACTTCAGACAAAAGGTAACACCCATATTACTGTATGGAGCTGAAACCCTACCAATCCTGCATGACACTTTATGGTCCAGATTTGAATCAAAATTCTGGAAAAGTGTCTTAAATGTACCTAACTGTACACCAATAGCACAAATCAGAAATGAAATGGGCCTGATATCTATGTACGCTCGTTTCTTGTGGTACTTAATTTCTCTAAGCAGGAAGTGCATTTTTGCAATTAATTCAGACATGCTCATAGGAGATTTAGCACAGCACATACTTTGTTCAGATGACTCCTTTGCGCAAGGTTGGCGCAAAGAGGTTATAAATGCAATGGCTTACGCCGATGTCACACTGAAGTTATTAATTGAAAACCCAAATGCAGTTAAAACCAAATTATTTCAGTGGGACTGGGGTAGAAATAGAAATATGTGCTTACGATATAAAGACTTCGATGGAACGGTGTTCACACATAAGTAATACACATTGGCTGAACCATATTTAATAAAAAGCCCATCTCTGCAACATAGAAAAGAGTTTATGAGACTAAGATTTAACCTGTGGCCAACACAAGAGGTTCTATCAAAAAGGGAAAAGATCTTACCTACAGAGAAAGGTTGCAGGTTCTGCAAAATTACATCCCAAACAGAACCCTTATGCCACCTACTGGTAGACTGCAGTGAACACTGTAATAAAAGGATCACATTTTTAAAACCAGCAGTAAAAGATCATATAAATCTGTCACATGATAACCTGTGGAAAATGATAGTTGGCGGATTTTCTGTTCGGCTAAGAATGGGAGCTTTAAACTTTTTAAATACTTTGGAAGAGCTGTGAACACAAGACAAAGACAAGGTACTAGGAAGGACAAGCGAACTCAAAATGTAAAGATAGTTTGTTACCTCACAGAATGAGCACGCATCATCTTGCTATGCCTCTGCTGATCTTAATTTAACTTCTTTTTAAACTTTTTTATTCTGAATTATATCTCAATTGCTAACTTCTATTAATTTTGGTTCTCTTGATTATAAATATGAATGAAACAACAAATTCAGATACAAATTGATCATTAGAGGCTGAAAATGAAAAGAAGTGAACTTTTATGTAAAGTTTCTATGTAAAGTAGATTTTATGCTAGTATGATCAAATTGGTTACAATTGACCTTGTTACCGTGAATTTGCTCCCATTTACTGCCTTGATTCATTCTAATTGTTATAATTATGTTTTCTGTTTCTGTTTTGATAAATAATTGTAAAGTTGATTAATTTCAACTAAAATCAATTAATAAAAATACATTTAAAAAACAAATTAAAAAAATTTAAATTTGTGAAATCAAAGCATAGCAAATCAAAGCAGGTGTATCCAAAACGAAAACAAAGCATAGGAAATCAAGCATAGGAAATCAATGCATGTGTTCTCTGGACATAGGCCATATCCTCTTTCAGTTATCTCTCATGTTGTACATTCATTTAAATTCTCTTGTACACAAGAGACATTTCAGAATATTTCCAGTCATTAGCAAGTGACAAGCTGTCACATAGTTAGTAGCTAATCAATGGTCTCCTCATGGACCCAGTTAATTCCAGTCTATGGCAAACTACATGTCAGTCTGTGGCCAAAATGTATGTGTGCCCTCATATCTGCGCAAAACATAACATAACATAGCATAGCTCCAGTGTAGCATAGTTGGGCATAGCATAGTCAGTATAGTTTAGTTCCAGTGTAGTTCCAGCAAGTGGACATCATCAGTGACTATCAAGGAGCCTCACTGACATAGGCTCATTCACAAAAGATAATTCATGCTCACTGCTCACTGCAGGCAGGCATCTTCAAGCAAAACAGATACGTTGGTTTCTTATGGGTGCAAAACATATTCAATGCTGCAATCTGTAATCTGGCCTTTTCCTCGACCTCAATTAGTCTTCTGTTCACTCTCCCCCTGTTGCTACTCCAAGCGTCTTTGGGCGGATAGAGCAAACGAATCGTTGGTGCTGAACATATTCTATCGTGCAGTAGCACTCTCACTCAGAACAATGCAGAAAATTGCAAATAGCAATGGACCTCATGTTTGTCCACACATGGGTCAAAGCTTTTCTCGAATCAAAGCAAACAAAGCACCAGGGCATACGTGTCAGGGCCCATCTGTCTCATCTTTTCGCCCATATGTATCTACTCCATTCCCTACCCCCAATTGCCACCTCAGATGCACAGCCCCAGCACTCATCGTCATCCCCCTCATGCAATGCAGGCACCCCAAATCAGCCACAATCAACAGGCCATCCGAAATAATAACCCTTTTGTCTTTGCCCCAAATGGCGCACCAGCACCTTATCAAGGGGCATGTCTGCTCGGAGGGGACCACTTCTCTTGCCCGACAGACACCTATCCCGACTTGGACAGCCCACAGAGAGCACTTGGATGTCCAGTACTATCCACTACCTTCCATACCCAAGAGGAACCACTGTTGGGGGCAGAGATAGGAAACAAACAGTTCATGTTTATGGTGGACTGGGGGCGGAGGAGTAATTTAAGAAGGGGATTTTCTGTTATCTGGCCAAACTCTCGATACACAAGAATTCTCTGGGGCTGTGATCACAGTTCCTTACACAGAAGATTTGGACGTTAAGATAGGAAGGAAGATAGTTCGAGCACCCGTATTATATCATGAAAGTTCCCCAGTCAATTTACTGGCAAGAGATTTGCTCAGCAACTTAAAGATGACCATATCATTCACTGAAAGAGGGATTGTTTGCTCTACGACTGGCATGTGATCCCTCAGGGCAATGGTATTAATTCATACCGTGGCCAATGAAATAAAATTGAGAGGGATACCAGTAAATCCCAACATGTTCGTGTATGGGATTAGAGTGCTAGCAAGAGCAGTGCCTGAACTCACATGGGAGGAATAGAGGGTGCCTTCTGATTTTGTATTTCGCCCTGTGGCAACCCCAGAAATAATTGCTGGTACAATCCTGCCTTTAGATTTGGAAGGGGCGCAAGTGTCTGCTAAAAGAATTGTTTTAATTGGAACTGACATTCATGGATGCGAGTGGCGCACAGTGCTGTGCATTGACCCCAATATACCTTTGCGTGAATTGACTGATGAAGAATTGTTCGCTGATGACAACAATGACGGGGAGATTGTGTTAGAAATCAATATTCCTTGTGACATTATGGTGCAGTACAGACAAGTACCAAGCCCCCGCACGAGCTGACCGCCACCCTTTTGTGACACAGACATGCAGCAAGTCCCGTCCCACCTGTGGACCACTAACCCCCATGACGTGGGATTGTTAAGAGAAGTGACCCCTGTAAAGATAACACTTAAGGAAGGAGCTATATTACCCAGACTGAAACAATACCCCCTGTCTAGAGAGGCTGAGGTAGGAATTCAAGAGACACTGCGAGCGCTCCTAGAGCAAGGAATAATTGTCCCCTCAACCTCCCCATGCAATACGGCTGTGTACCCCATTAATAAAGTGACAGGGGGGAGTTGGCATATGATCCTGGACTTTCGCCCCCTCAATGCTATTTTCCAAAAGGAGTTCCCTCTTGTCCCAAATCCTGCCTCCATTTTGTGCAGCATTCTAAAACAGGCCACCCACTTCAACGTTTTGGATTTGAAGAAGCCTTTTTCACAGTGCCCCTTAACCCTGAATCACAATACCTCACAGCATTTACCCGGGGGGGAAGGAGGTATGAACACGGTCATTTGCCCCAGTGGTATTGCAAAGGTCCGAGCATATTCAACAGAATATTGCACAAAGATCTTGGCAATATTCAAGTTCCGAGCACCATCATTCAGTCAGTTGTCGGAGGGATTCCATTGACCTTCTCCAACTCCCTGCAAAAAAAGGGTACAAGGTAGACAAGAAAAAACCACAGTACTTTTTGGCAGAGGTCTTGTACTTGGGCCAACTAATTTAAAAAGATGGCAAAAGAATAATTCCTGACAGAGCGGCAACAGTGCGCGCCACTGCCAAACCAAACACAGTGAAAGAAATGCAGAAGTTTCTAGGACTCTGCAATTACTGCAGAGCATGGATCCTAGATTATGCAGCGTACACAAGGCCTCTCCTGCAAGGGCTGAAAAACTCATATCACCTGGACAGCAGAAATGCAAACTGCATTCAATGACCTAAAAGAGTTAATTTCAACAGCCCCAGTACTAGCCACACCTGATTATCATCAGGAATGTTATCTTTTCTCACATTTCAATGGCACCCTCATGACTGCAGTACTGACACATAAAACTTCAATGGGTCACAAGCCACTCGCCAATTATAGTGGCACACTCGATTCAGGGATACAAGATCAATTTGCGTGCGAACTGGCTCTTGCAGCTATTGAGAAAAGCTCAACAATTGTAATGGGTGCTCTGTCACTCTGTACGTTGAACACTCCCTGTTTGCGATATTAGAAAGATCAAAGGCCACCCTCACTATACAAAGAGCATCAGCGTATGAGATCATCCTGTCCAGCCCCTAATATTCAAGGGGTAAGGATATGCAGAAGCATGATTGTGCCACATACGAGAGCGAGGGGGATGACATTCCAAAAGTAAAGGGGTACGCCAAGAAGGAAGGGGAAGTGTTCTTCGTTGATGGGTCAGCGTCCATCGACCAAGAAACAGGTGAAAAACATGTAGGGGCAGCAGTTGTGAGGATGGAGGAAGGAGAATATTAAATACTGATTAAACAACGCCTCACCATGCACTACTCTGCGCAAGCATCAGAACTCATAGCCCTAATCGAAGCACTTCTTGTAGCCAAAGGAAGCTCTGTGACAATATATTCTGATTCTGCGTACGTAACCACAACGGTACACGCTGGGCTATCGAGATGGAGAAGGAGGGGATTTAAGAGAGCTGATGGGTCCCTAGTCCAACATGCAGAACTACTAAATAAATTGATTGAAGCCCTTGCAGAACCCTCTGTAGTAGCAATAGTGAAATGCCAAGCACACCCACAAAACAGAGACTAAATATATTTGGGAATCGCAGCCGCGGATGCAGCAGCAAAAGAAGCAGCGTATCTCCCAGTACCCATGAGCACAGAATGTATTCTAGTGAGCAAGGCAGAAATCCCCAAAGCAGATGGATACAATTCATTACCATTTGCACAGGTGATAGAATTGCAGAGCAGAGCATCAACAGCTGAACAAGAATTATGGCTCAAACGAGGGTGCACCCAATCACCCACTGATCTGTTGTGGATATCGAACAGAACAGGGAAGGTTTTCATGCCAATAGAGCTGCTATACGTAGCATCCAAACAACTACATTTTCCGCACACAGTTCAAAACAGCACACAGCTGCCAAGCTCCAGGAAGATTGGTTCATTCCAAACCTCCAAGAGTACCTCAACAAGATGGTGGTCCAGTGCACCACATGTCAAGTGCTCAGTACAGGGATGACCTTAAGAACACTGCACAGCACCTTACCCCGCCCTGTAAGGCCTTTCCGTGAGCTGCCTATAGATTATGTAGACATGGAAGAAAGATGTAAAAGTGACTGATATCTCATTATGGTGGTGCCCCCCCTCTCTCGATTGGTGGAAGCAGGGCCCTGTGCCCACCCAGACTCAAAGTGCGCAACGAAGTTCCTAGTGAGAGAGGTATTCCCACGATGGGGAGTATGTGAGGTAATATGATCAGATAACGTGACCCATTTTTTCAATGAGCTATTCAAAGAAATCACATTAATGCTGGGAATAAAACACAAAATCTGTTCAATTTACCACACACAAGCGAATGGCATGGTAGGGAAAATAAACTTCAAGAGCAGATTATCCAAAATGTGTACCTCCCTGTAGAAAAATGTGATGGATTGTCTGCCCCTGGCACTATTCCAGCTGCGCACACAGCCTAGCAAGGACCTCCACCTGCCCCCTCATGAAACAGTGACTGTTTGACGAATGCAAACGCCATTTCCACCTGCAAGAAGGGCCTCAGACGCCCATAGGACAGCTACAGTACTCGGGGAAGAGTTCAAAGAGTACCTGACACAACTCACCCATGTCAGAAGATGCATATCGAAACAAATTGCACCCCAGTTCACCATAGACAGTAAAACAACCACTGGGACTCCAGCAGGAAACAGCCTTGTACAACCTCTAATGGCAGGAGAATTAGTTTATGTGCTAAGCTTCGTTCCGAAATGGAACTCCCCGAGATTCCATGGTCCATATGAAGTCATATTTTGTACTCCACTTCCTGTAAAACTAAAGGGGTTGCGATATTGGATCCACCTCTCAGATAATAGAAAAGCACAGAGTGATGTCACCCCAAACGCTGCCCCAAATACTCAGGAGGAAAGCCTAACGACTGCCATGGTCCCTTGAAAAATGAAAATGAGTGATGTGTTCACTATTGCCGAAAGAACTGTTTTAAGAGAGAGAAGCAAATGTTCAAAGAATGAACCATTGAGTATCTCTCTCTCTCTCTCTCTCTCTCTCTCTCTCTCTATCTCTCTCTCTCCCTCTCTCTTTCTATCTCCCTCTTTCTCAGATCCTATCTAAATTTCTATTAAAGCCCACCCCGTTTTGCCCCTCTTTATAGGTGCATCGATGCTGGAGTAGACCCCGCTCAATGACACTATTCAGATATATAGTAGTAGGAATAAAAGGAGTGAAACCCGTGCATATAGCTATCATTGCGGGTTGCACCTTAGGGCTATATTGTTTACAATTCTTATGTTTATTTTGGGGATTTTTTGGGCAGCATCTTTTATTTGGGGGGACCATATAAAAGAAGGGGGAGGGGGTGAAATGGATGTGGAACAGCAATATGTCATAGAATTTAACAAGCTTACATAAAAACATCACAAAATTAACCCAAATGTTTTTTTTATTTCCAAATAATGTGACTGAGAGCATATCTGATGCACCAAACATTACGCTGCTAACCCCTACAAAGTTTACAGCTAAGCAATTTACCTCACAACCTAATATGATAACTACCTCAGCACTTGATGAATTGATTGCCCCTGTTTCTATTCGAGAAATAGGTTCTGTTTTTCAAACAATGATGTATGAACATGTGAATGTAAATATGAATGACTTCCCACTGCATAGTGAACAACCCATAATAATAATAATTTGGCACTTATATAGCGCTACGAACCCTCAGGTATCTGAGCGCTGTTTATTATTACCCAAGGTGTGTGGTGCTCATTTATCGACCTCGGAAGGATGAAAGGCTGAGTTTGGCCCCGCCGGGATTCGAACCTGTGTTAGCAGACTCTGCACGGATGTCAAAGCGAGCGCTCTACTCGCTGTGCCACTTGACCGGCCAATAATAACTGCCACCACTCCCAATCCACACTGTGCAGTAGCCTAATGGTGTAGTTATAACCATCAAATGTACAGCAGTCACAATGCAACAACAACAGATTATGTAGAAGCTTGGCAGGTAAGCGACAATCTCTCTTGCATAATAGTAGAAGGAGAAGGCAGACACGCCAGTACAAATATGATGCCTACCATGGCTTAGGATTAGATAAAGTGGAGGACCTTTGCCATCCTGGGCAATCTAACAGTTGGTACTCGGATATGAGTGCCATGGGAAGGTGAACGACCAATGGGAGTTGCTATGTGTGTTGTTTCATACAGGATGCATTTGGGGCGCCCAAGGTTTTAGTACGCATAGTAGAGTCACAATCCACCTTGCACTATGTAGGATAAAGGGCACCTTTAAGCCACGCACAGTTAAAATGAAACTTCTTTACCAGATGAAAGGAAATACAAAATGGGATCAAAAGACACTAGGGGCCTCATTACGAGAATGGAGGTAATGAAAATAGGAAGGCGGAATGGTATTACTGGCATCGTTAACGGGTCCGGGCCATTACGACCCGACAACCCGCCAATACCGCCACCGTCCGTACCATGCCCCTTCATACCTGCTCGGATGCGTACACGCGCCCCTTCGCGGAGTAAATACCGGGATGCCGGTAATAGGAGGACAGCACAACTCATGCGGGCATGCAATTACCGGCATCCCGAAGGCGGTAATTAGGGCCTGCACGATGGCGGCCATACAGGCATTGCGGGCCACCCGTAAACAGCAACCTGCAGTCAAGGCAACTGCCACAGGTGCACACAATCACCACAGGTGGAGTCAATGGAGACTGTCCGAGCATTAAAGGAGTACACCCACACACCACACCCATTCCCACACCAAAATGATACCACTAGCTGTTGCAATCATGGGGCTGGAGGACATGCCTATACTGCTACAACTACAGCAACAACAACAACTACAACAACAACCACAGCCAAAGCCACAGGCAGCACAGAGAAGACGCAGGAGGAGAAGGAGGGTGAGACAGGCCCAGCAATTACCACAAGTGCAGCCAGTAGTACCTTGTCGGCAGCCACCAATCCCTCGCATTAGACCCAGTCCATTCAACCTAACCCCTGAGCAGATCCACATCCTGTACCGGTTGGACCGGGACCCCATCATCACCATTGTGGACATGATACATGATGACATCGTCAGCCTTATAGAAATACGCACTGCCATTCCCCCGCTACTAAAGGTGGTGTCTGTGCTCCACTTCCTGGCCACGGGCACGTGCCAGCACACAGTGGGCCAGCTGCATGTCATTTCACAACCACTCTTTTCACGCATGCTGACCCAAGTGCTGGATGCCCTCCTGAAGCATGCTAGCACCCACATATCCCTACCACGGACTGCCCAGGAGATTGCCGACACCAAAGTAGGCTTCCATGCACTGGCAGACATGCCCAATTGCGTTGGTGCCCTCGACTGCACCCATGTCGAATTGGTAGTCGCTCATGCCATAGAGACTGTGTACCGCAATCGCAAGCAATACCACTCCATCAATGTGCAGATGGTATGTGACTCCAGCAAGATCATCACACATTGTTGCACCTGATATCCCGGATCTACACATGATGCCATGGTGCTGCGTAACTCCACGCTACCCCGTCACATGGAGCGACATGCTGGACGACTTACCTGGCTGCTTGGTGAGTTGCCTGACTGGGCCATGGCAGTGCATCGGGGTCATGAGGTGGGGGGATGCATACTCCACCACGGTGGGAATGGGCGGTGAGTGGTGAATCCATGCAGAGCTATACACTCCTGTCCTAAACCTCCCAACCCGAACATGACACATCACTGCCACACATTGGACCAATGCCGTATATCAATGACAACATGTAAGACGCACAACCTGGCCACCATGGGCATGTCAAGCATTGGATGACCAAACATGTGCCAATGTGGCTAGTGTGATTATGCACAGAGTAGTATACACAGCAATCATGGGAGGCAAGACATCGTCCTGCATCCACAGTACATCCACATCGGCATGCAAGTAATCACCCTGCATCCGTTCAACGCCATCCAGACGAGCACACCATATTGTAGTATACAGCGCATCTACATAATATTTGTGCATACATACCAAGATATGTGGAACAGCAAATTGCTGCAGCCATGGCTGTGAATCGTGAAGGTGGCAGCTCAGAATGACTCACACAGACCTCTCTGTACTCCCATGCAGGTGATGGAGGATATCCCTTGAAGCCGTGGCTACTTACCCCTGTGCGGAACCCGCATAACAGCCATGAAGAGGAGTACAATCGGATCCATACCCGTACCCTTGTTGTGATTGAGCAGACCTTTGGCCTGTTGAAGGCGCAATTCCACTGCCTAAGCAGGTCTGGTGGAGCACTCCTTTATAGGCCTGATAAATTTGCAAATATCACCATGGCCTGTGTCATGCGGAACAACATGTGCGTCTGGAGAAATGTACCACTGCCACCTGACATTGACATGCATGCACCGGGTGAGGATGATGAGGATGAAGACGGAGGAGAAGTTGCACCCCTGCCAGTACGTAATGAACAAGATGGACGTGCAGTACGCCAATCACTGATTGACAAATACTTCTGACCCACAGGGACGTTGATGGATATGTGTCAGTACTACACTGAACACTGGGTCCATGTAGACATGCACACAGGGAATGTGGGGAGTTGGGCACTGTGTACTGTCATGAATAAAATGAATACACACAAAATGAACAATGTCCAGTCATTGAAGGATTTTTCACACAACGGGTGTATTAATGTAAACTACAGAAATGTGCTATGCCCCTCCCCCCCACAACACCAAACCACCCCATACCCCCTATGAACTCCCCATACCCCCAAATTAACACCCCATACCCCCAATGAACACCCCATACCCCCATTAACTCCCCATACCCCCAATGAACTCCCCCTTACACACCTATACACCACCCACACCATCTAACCCACTCCCATTGTTGTCCCACACTATTTCCGTGCTTTCTTGGTGTCCGGGGGCAGCATTTCTGACTGCCTCACACTCTGCCTTGTCTGACGCACAGGGCTGGAGGGTGCAGAGGAAGGGGGTGTGGAGTTGTTGTTGCTGCATGTGCAGCAGGATTGAGGTGAGGACCTGCGTGACGGCCCCCAGACTGTCTGCATCATCACCACAGAGGCATTAATGGTGGCTGTGTTCCCCGCTATGACCTACGCTATCTCTCGCCTCGTATCCTCTCCCTCCGCCACATATTGTCAGACAAGTTCCAGCATGGAGTCCTGTCTTGCCTCCACCCTTGAAAGCCGTGCCTCAAGGTTGGTGGGAGCAGCAGTGGTTGAGGTTGCTGCGACCGGGCGTGCATTGGCAGGGCTGGCCTCGGAGGTGGTGCTGAGGTATTAAGGGTTATTAAGGGGTGCCTCCTAGGCGGAGGCGGTATCTGCGGGTCCCATGATGGCGCTATCGGGGGTTGGAGGGCCTTTAACGGCATGGCGGTATGGCCATTACCAGCATGGGGGTTCGCGCGTGCTCGCGCACTCGTAATCAGCCGCTATTAGCGGTGTTAAATGAGCACGGACCTGGTAGTTCCTCCATGCCGGTAATGACCCCGTTTTTAGCGCACTTCTCGTAATGAGGCCCTAAATGTTTCAAATAATTGTTCCTGGCTATCAATGGCACAATCATTGCAGAAAATAAGTGGAAAGAATCGACCTTTATCTGCAAAGCAGAGGGGCTCTGTGGCCTTTCCGATGAAAAACTGCACTTTGTAGAAAGGACATGTGCACAAATATGGACAGAGCATATTACAAAGCTAACATGGGTCACAGCTCTTGAAAAACCAGTCAAGGTACAGCAAGAAGAAAATTATGAACTGTGTTTCTTTGGAAAAGGAAAAGTATATATGGGCTCTAATAAACACTGCAATAGAACAATCATCATTCCTGACCTTCGAAAAGGAACTGCAACACTAATGCACTATTACTGGGTTTGCGGCAAAAAGGCGTACTTACACCTCCCATCATCCTGGAGGGGCTATTGCGCACTTGCATCACTACATTCAGCACTGCAGGTCGTACCTGAGGAGCACCTAAAGGGGGGAGCTCTGTCTGCAGATGGTCAAACGGCACCAAGACCCACAGAGACACCACCTACAGAGCCCCCCCCGATCTTTCGAATACTGTCAGAAAAAGAGCGGCATGATCGCCTGTTCTGGAGAAAATGCTCCACCAACTACTTGTCTCAAGAAACGTTTGATCTGCTTGCACAGATACCAAATTAATACAAACTTTTCAATTCAGCAGAAACATGTTTTTGCGTCCCTTGTGCCCAACATCCAAGCAAGAGCAAATGCATGCAAATTGTCAGATGGGAGCTGATCCAGTTGGCAAAAGACACTGAAGAGGGGTTCAAAGTTATCAAGGTGGAATTGAGAGCACTTTGGCTAATAACAATGCAGAACCACTATGTCCTGACCTCCTCACAGCTATGGAGGGCAGGGTTTGCAAAAATATCGGGAGTTCATGTTGCACATTCGTGCCTTCTGCTGATGCTGAAAATGGAACACTATCACATGTGATAGCTGCGGTACGCGAACTTGGTGTTAAAATGAAGAAGGAATTCAGAGTGCAGGAAGATGACTGGATCAACATGGCATTGGGCTGGGTGTCCTCATGGCTTAGGACAACTATGAAGATGCTCATCCCTGTCATTGTGTTCATATTGCTGATTTTTTATGTGTGCCAGTTGTGTCTCTGATGCTGTGCAAAAGCAGTACCTAATAGTGCAATGATGACGGTGACTATTGGGAGTACAAATAGAAATAAAGTGCCTCACGATACACAGGAAGCACAAATACAAAAAGGAGGAAGCGATGAGCCAAAATACCGCATGGTAGCTATATACCACACTGGGGATGAGGTGGACACTAATTATCACACAACTATTACACCAGATCTAGAAAATTACAAAGAAGTATGGGTAGACTTGGCAGTGTATGGGGGATGTATATATATGATCTGCAGCCTGAAGAATATGCACAACATGGAGAGAGCTTGAGAAGTGAGTGCCGAGCATGGATGCCCATAAAAGGTAGCCCTGCCTGGGAGGAAGCAGAAAGAAGGGCTAATGAACGTAGAAACACTGGGGTAGGATATTCGTTACTGCAGGAGAAGCGAAAGGGGGGAATGTTGGGAAGGAAGTGGTGCTATAGTACCCCCTAGCCACAAAACATGTGAATAAACCCCATCAAAGAGTTGAAAAACCCCCACCCTCATGGCACGTCTAAAGGGCTTTATAACATAAAAAATTAGAGGAACAACAGCACCCATGTACCAGCACCAAGACACCATTTTTTACTAGGCCCAGAAATCGCCACTCTGTGTGGCCGCAGCACTCGCATCCCCAGTGTCACACAGAGAGGAGCCAAGCCATCAACACACCAGGCCAGCTCCGCACGAACCTTGCTCTCACGGAACTCCATCCGTTCCCTGTCTTTTCAATGTTGCCAATACCTAGTATCATTTTCCAAGGAATGCGCTCTGCGACGAGCGTGGGACAGAAACAGGCCCCAGCACAAATGCCCATCCATCTCCATTAAACCCCCATTCCACCAGGCCACAGCCCACTGGGCCTCCCAGTCCCGACACCTCAATTTCTTTCATGCCGATAAACATCTAACCCCCTGGTCTTGCCCATTTCAGATTACCCACCACAGATCTAATCCTGTGCAGTAATATATCCTGCCAATAGCAACACACGTCTGTTCATGGCATAAGTCACCAGGGAAGGCAGACAGTAGAACAAAACCCCCGTGGGAGAAACGTGGGTGCAGGAACTGCAATATCCGGTTCCTGTTGTTTAGCTTAGATTAATTAGACTGCTTTGCCTCCATGACCCGACCTCCACCACAGAGATGAGCCCAGCTGACCCACGTGCACCAAGATCAACTGGGAGGCAACGGCCAATTAGCGCCTGGCATCCCATAAGGAGCAGTGCCATCTATATGTACCCCACCAACCAGCAAAATTACTTTTACCTTATAAAAAATCGTCACTGATGATGGCTTTGTCCTTTTTAATGTGCTGCCAGTGTAATTTTTGGCAGAGAGCTCTCAGGCAGCAGAGTTCTTTGCTGGCATATTAATATTATATAATCATTGGGACACTTGTTTGAAGTCGGTGCCTTCATTAAAGCTCCTGCAGCAAAACACCCGTCGGAAAAAAGGGGGTCAGCGAACTGACATGGAACCATCATGAGATCTTCACAATGAATTCTAACGGCTAAAACCGCCACCATATGTACCAACCATCATGTTGCCAATTAGTAGGCCCCTGTATGAATGTCCCTTTAACCCCTTCTTTGCTTTCTTTAAACAAATTGAGTATCGCTCTAAAATGGGTTAGGCTGTGAGCCGTACTTCCAGTAATAAAACAATAGGGTACTTTAAAATGTCTTATCCAGCGGTTAGGAAGCTATTGCAACCGCTGGAATTCCATGGAACCACTCGAAGACCCTCATTATTAAAGGCAGACAGCTCCACACAGCGTGTTAACTTTCTCTTTATCCATCAATGCCGCAGGCAGCCAAATCCATTCAACATTTCTTTTGCCTATGCCCTGGAAATGGCCTGTCACCCTCACCTCTGTACCTCCTTTAGGTCCTATCCTGCACACAATTTACTGACTGGGTCTGCTACAATTCTCAATAATTTTGGCACCAATCTTCTGGACATTATTACTAACCGTTTTCTTTTGACTCTTATTATTTTCATATGTTTTAAAAGGGAACACATCTATTTCAAATGATAAGAAAGCATCAATTGCTCTCAAAATCAAAATGTACACCATTTTCGACTTTTAGTGAAGAACTACTAGGATCTATCCTCATATTCCACCAGACTGATATCGCTAGAGACCAGTGGTTGAAGAGAGGTGATCATATGGAAAGGTCTGAGTAAGGTACATCTATCTATTCAAGACTATTTCCTCTTGATCTGAGATGGCTTATCAAAATGTACTCCAACACTGCTTTCACGCTTCCTTTTTACAATTTGACTTTTTCTATTTTCGTTTCGAGACAATTTGTATTAATTTGTATACTCTCCTCTATTATTGGTGGAGTTAAAATATCATTCAAGTTCTCTACCTCCAAATTGGAAAATTCTGCACTATTATGACAGACAGATATTGCTCCTCCAGGAGACTTATCAGTTCGATTGACATGATCCAAAATATATTTTTCATTCACTACTAAATACTAGTAGTGCCACTACTAAATAGAGTATGATTGAAATGGTCCTCTTTGTCACATTCTTTTTATCTTCTTTCCTTTAGATGTTCCTGGTGCTTTGTTATGCTTCTGCACCCTAGATAAGGATCCTATATGAGATAAATCTGCATTGGGCTCCCCTGGTAATGCCTTAATAGAGTTAGCCTCTATATTTAGGTTTCTCAGGAATTTACAGGAGCCTTTTGCTGTAATCTTAGTTGAATGTTTCTTTATATTGTTCATGGGGTGCGTTTTTCTTTTACATATAACATTTTTGAGGGACCTTCTCAGATTGAATTGGGGCCACCTCTCCTTTTTCGCTTTCAAGGGCACTGATGATACTGCATAGTTGGAGAAAAGAGTTCTCCAATTTTTCCAGAGGTCTTTCATTAGGGGGATAACCAGTGGGGGGTCACATTTGAAGCATTTGTTTTATCACCATCCTCAGCATGAACATTGACAGCAAACGGAAAGTTCTAGCATCAATGTCTTAGGAACCGTTCCTAATTTTTCCTTTAGTACATCCGTTTCAAAGGAGCCTTGCAAGTGCCCCTCCAGAGAAGTACTTGCCTCTGCAGATTGATTTAATATTGGTGCTCCATTGGTCAACACTATTTCATTTTCTTCTGAAACGTCCGATAACTGAGGCTCATGTTTAGTTTCATTGGTACCACTTATTAGGTTATAACGAGGGCTATCTAGGAAAGACATGAACAGCACAGTCTCTGGTCAAATCAAATTAACACCGATAAGGAGCACTTACTCCTTCAGGCTCTGATTCGTTCCTGACACCGTAAACAGCGGGAACTGTGAGAACTGCACTTGCCGTCGCGCTCTCCGTGGGGCCCTAGAGTTCTCAAACAGCTATGTCGCTTCAGTTCAGGTCTGGGGGATAACTGAAAGCTCAATAGCTCTGTGCCTCTATGAGAAATGCACTCGCTGACACATTCTCTGATCAACCTGCGTGCGGTGCCCTGGAGTTTTCAAAACAACTGTGATGCTCCAATTCCGGTACAGGGGAAAACTGAGAGCTCAGTAGCTGTGCCTCTGCGAGAACCTCACTCCAAAAAAATAAAAAAGACTGAAAGTCCTATTTCTGTTGTACAGAGTGTGGGCAGCCGGCATTTGGGCTGGCATCTTTTTACAGTAGCGTAGTACTGTCAGGTTCTTGGTCAGGTGCAGGGACGTCATTTGACCAAAATGCGAGGGGTAGCGGAAGTGACATCACATGACCCCTGACTTCCCCGATGACATCTCGGGAAGTGATGTTATTTGACCCACCCCGTGATGTCACTGGAAGTGATGTCATTTGACTACGCCCACAATGCCATCACAGGAAGTGGTGGCAAACAACCTTTCACCACTTGCCATCACAGGAAGTGACATCACATGACCCCTGACTTCCCCGATGACATCTCGGGAAGTGATGTTATTTGACCCACCCCGTGATATCACTGGAAGTGATGTCATTTGAATACGCCCCACAATGCCATCACAGGAAGTGGTGGCAAACAACCTTTCACCACTTGCCATCACAGGAAGTGACGTCACATGACCCCTGACTTCCCCGATGACATCTCGGGATGTGATGTTATTTGACCCACCCCGTGATATCACTGGAAGTGATGTCATTTGACTACGCCCCACAATGCCATCACAGGAAGTGGTGGCAAACAACCTTTCACCACTTGCCATCACAGGAAGTGACATCACATGACCCCTGACATCCCCGATGACATCTCGGGAAGTGATGTTATTTGACCCTCCCCGTGTTATCCCTGGAAGTGATGTTATTTGACTACGCCCCACAAACAACCTTTCACCACTTGACCTCACAGGAAGAGGCATCACAAAGAATCATCCCTCAGGACACTAAGAACAATATAGTTATATCACTTGTTTTGTGACATACATTTCATACAAGCATGTAGCATTATTATCAGGGTGTGAAGGCCTCGCTTCCATTCGCTTCACTACTTAATATTAGTAGCACCCAATTGTATGGTGCACAATGGGGGACAATTTCCAGTGAACTTCTGGGGCCTGGGTCCTAAATACCTTCAACTCTCTCTTCCCAAATATCTTCCTTCCCGAGCCCTTCGCTCATCCGCCTCCAATTCCCTCAGGGTTAGCCGCTTCTCGAAGCAACGAGCTGGGGGTAGATCTCTCTCCGCGGCAGGGGCCTCCCTCTGGAACAGCCTTCCTGCCTCCCTGAAACTTGAGGAGAACCATCTCCGGTTCCGGAAGCACCTCAAAACCTTCCTCTTTGCTTCTGCTTTCTCTCTCCCTCTCCCCTGCTGAACAGCTAATTAATTCTTCACTGAAACTGCACTTATCCTGCAACTGGACCACTCTAAACGGCCTCGGTCCTGGGCCCAGCCACTCTCCTCTTGCACTGATGCCCTGGAACCCCTTTGCACTGCGGGACTGTCTCTGTATCCCTAAAGCCCCCCCCCTTCCCCAGCACTTGCTCTGCACTTACCTCGCACTTGCCACCAGCTGGCCCTATTTATTTATTTATTACTTTACGCCACTTACCTTGTACTGCACTTCCCCCCCTCCCCTTCCCCTTGCACTTTTCCCCCTCCCCACCCCTGCACTTGCGCGATCTGAATGACACCTGGCCTAGTAGGATCGTTGTCTGTCTCCCCTTGTCCCTCCCCTCCCTGCCTCGTTGCACCTTGAAACACCTGTGTATAGGCGCGTTACAAATACCATATCATATCATATCATATCATAACTTGTCGGCATGACAAGTTACACAAGGGTTGCCAAAGTTAAGTCCGCGCATTCAACCAATTGAAAAAGCAGTGCTGTTCCTATGGTAACATTTAAAAATGCTCTTTAAGAAAGGCATCAGAGCAATCAAAAGACCCCTAAAGGCTGCATCTGTAGCAGTTTCAGACTACGAAACTTTTGGAAGATGGAAGGCTCTGCAAAACAGTTCCACAATGAGGAAGAAAAACGAACCTTAAGCAACAAGCACATGCCCTGAAAGAGGCATGGCGCGCTTACTCCCCCGTACCGCTCAAGAACCACACGTCTTACCCACTCAAGAAGGGGCACATTCCCATCCGCAAAGGGCTATGCGCTCTGCGCCCAAATAAAGGAAGTCCAAAAGTGTGACAGGGAAACCGAATCCAGACTATTACAGCGTTTCCGACCCACAGCAATGATCAGGAATCTAGTGCTGTATGCCTCTGAATGCAGCATCTTTCAGCCCCCATCCATTGTGTTTTCGATCCCACTCGTGCACGTTACAACCCTAAACACAACCCTAAACACAAATAAAGCCCCGGGCGCTGCTCTGCCTGCTCCATTCCGCTCTCGGCAGAGGTGGGAGGGCGCGCCTGGCCATCGTGGACACTTCAACCGGGTGCAGGGAACGAAGCGTGGCTGTTGTGGCCTAAACAGATGACAGGACGCTGTAGTATCTCTAACGGTCTTTATTGACTAACAGCAAGTGAGGAGGCTATGCGTGGCCTGGTGGCGCGGGGCGCTTACTCACTGTTCACTGAGACCAAGTCCTGTGCTTCCCCAGTTGCTTCACTGTGGAAGGGTTGTGCACACCGATGGCACGCTGCAGTCTCCTAGGGCCCCCATGAAGCCTCCAGTGGCTGTGGTGTTACGCCCTAGGAGCTGTGGTGTGAGTTCTCTAACTCACTTCTTCATATACTGTAGTCAGGAGCAGCGCTCCCCTGTGACCGCTTCTGTTGGCCAGCTGGCGCCAACCTGAAGCGGGAACGTTTTCCCGCGGAGCGTGGGCTCGCGAGATCCCGTCTCGCGAGATCTCGCGAGAACACGCTCCCGCGATCACGTGATGTCCCCACACACCTCCTTTGCTGGGAAAAAGGAATGGGTGATCACTCCATGATGAAGTCCGCATATTTCCTGGGTTTCTTCCTCTCTCTCTGGGGCCTGCCAGGATCAGGGTATGGAGCGGGATCGATGAAGTGTCCTTGTGGGGGTGCTGGTGATTCGGGTTCTCTTTGTCCAGCTCCTTGCTGTGATCCCCTGGGTGTAGTTGGGGGAAGGGAGCGCGCAAAGTCGTTGTGATGGTGCGGCTCTATGGTGTCTCCACTTGGGAGGTGATGGTTCTCGTATGGCTCTTGGCAGACTTGATCTCCTCCAGTGTCTCTTGGCGAGTGTACAGTGTCTTCTTTCCTGCGGTACATGGCTACCCTCTCTAGGTTCCATCTCCTGCCATCGCTGGTGCAGATGTGGTTTGTCCCTCTCTCCAAGACTTCTATGGGGCTGCTGTATCTGGAACCAGTGGAGGTGTCCTTGTGGGGAAGTCGTATCTTCACCAGATCCCCTTTGTTGACTTGTGTGTGTCGAGCGGCTCGGCGCAAATCCCCCTGTGCTTTCATTGCTTCTTTGTTGCGCTGCATGCGACACGTTATGTCAGCCATGTCAACTTCTTCGTCGGCCCTTACTTGTTGGAGCCATGGTGGTACCAGTGAGGATGCTGCCCTTCTCCCCCTCAGCAGATGGAACGGTGAAACAGCTGTGACAGCGTTGGGGGTGAGACGGTGGGCCGCTACGGCTTCTTTGACCGTCTTGTATGGGTCTAGGCCCGAGGCGTGAGCCAGTTGTAACGCCCCTTTGATGAAGCGGTTGGCCCGCTCAACTAGGCCATTTGCCTGTGGGTGATACAGACTTGCTTTTCGCTGATTGATGTTGTTGAGCTTGAGAAATTTTTCCATTTCTCTGGAGACTAGCTGGACTCCGTTGTCCGTGACGAGCTCTTCGGGCAGGCCCTCTCGCTGGAATATGGCGGTGAGTGTTTCAATGACTGTTCCTGTGGTGATGTCCGGGGTGAAGTCAGCTTCCACCCATTTGAAAAAATAGTCGACCAAGACTATCCCGTATCTGTGCTCTGGGGGCATGTTGTCCAGCGGCCCTATGAAATCCAGCCCCAGTTTTCACCACACCCCTTTGGGGACTTCGGTGGGCAGCATGGGGGCTTGTCTCACAGCTAGGCGCTTGTCGCTGTTGGAGCATTCGTGGCACCTATCGACCATCTGCCGAACGTCCTGGTCGATACCTGGCCACCAGTAGGCGTCGCGTATCCTTCGTCTGGTCATGTTGCACCCTAAATGGCCCGAGTGTGCTCTGCACAGTATGACTTTGCGGATTCCGCTGGGTGGGATGATTTGATCACCTCTGAGAATGAGACCGTTCATGGCGGTGATTTCCTCGTTCACCTTCCAGTAGGGACGAAGGCCTTCGGGGATCGCTCTCTCGTTGGGCCATCCATTTCGAACCCAGGTGCTTACGTGCCTTAGGGCGTAGTCCTGCTCGAACTCTTCCTGCCAGTGGCGCTCGCTCATTTCCATGTATTCGACGTTCCTCAGGTCGCCAATGGACGCAACGACACATTCGTCTTCCAGGAATGTGGTGCCGGGGGCGCTCTGGTTGAGGAGCCTGGACATGCAGTCCGCTTGTGCGTTTTTCCAGCCCGCAATGTGTTGTATCTCATAGGTGTACTCTTGGAGCTTTGCGGCGATCCTGGCCAGTCTGGGGGTGGCCGTCTTGGTGCCGCCCGGGCTCAGCATGTGAATTAGGGGTTTATGATCGGTGATCAACTTGAATCTTGTCCCCCATACGTATGATCTGAAATAGTCGACGGCCCAAGCGCATGCCAACATCTCTTTCTCTACCGTAGAGTAATTCTTCTCGGATGAGGATAATGCTTTGGATGCGAACGCCACAATGTTCTCCGTATCGCCCTTTTTCTGGGTCAAGGTGGCCCCTAGGCCGTATGCGCTGGCGTCAGTGGTGATGTAGGTGTCCCATTCGGGGTTGTATGGTTTAAGGCACGGCGCGTGTAGAATCCTATTCTTGATTTCGCTGAAAGCCTCATCTTGTTCTGGGCCCCACGAGTACGCTGCCCCCTTCTTCAGAAGCTCTCTCATGGGAGATGTGGTCTCAGAGAACCTAGGGACGAATTTGGCATAGTACTCGGCTAGGCCTAAGAATGAGCGTAGTTCCTCTTTGGACATCGGCGCCGGTGCCTCTGTAATGGCCTCCATGAGGTTCTTCTTGGGGCTTACCCCTTCACTCGAGATGCAGTACCCAAGATATTCTACTTTGTTCACCCCAAAGACACACTTTTCGTGGCGTAGGTGAATGCCTTCCTCCTGAAGTCTGCTTAGGACTGACTTAAGCGCCTTGTCATGGGTCTCGTTGTCCTTGGCGTATACCAGAATGTCGTCTTGGAAGAATGAGACATTGGTGAGGCCTTTCAGTATGGAGTTCATCATCCTCTGGAATGCGGATGCTGCGGACGATAGCCCGAAAGGCATGCGGGTGTATTGGAAGGTGCCAAAAGGAGTGATGAACGCCGTCAGGGGGCGTGAGGACCTGTGTAGAGGAATTTGGTGATAGGCATCACGCATGTCCAGCTTCGAGAAAATGGCTGCCTCTTTCATCATGAGGACGATCTCATTGATGCTGGGGAGTGGGAAGCTATCCGTGATCACCTCCAAGTTCAGGCTTCTCAGGTCGATACAGATCCTGAGGTCGTTGCTGGACTTTTTCTTCACTAGTACTACCGGACTCAGCCACTCTGAGGATTCCACGGTTTCAATGGTTCCTTCTTCGACCATCTTCCTCAGGTGGGCGTCCAAAGCTGGTCTTGCGGTGGCAGGTACTGCCCTTACTTTGTGCTTGACTGGAGTGGCGTCGGGTTTCAACCGAATTTTGTGGATGAAGTTTTTCACTTTTCCGGGTTTCTCAGAAAACAGGTTTGGAAAGATCTCCTTGTAGTTTTGCGCTGCTCCTGACGAGATCATGAGCACCTGTTCCGGAGTGCTGGGATCTAGTTTCATGCTGAGTCTGTGTTGGTCATCCCACCCCAACACGGCTGGACCTTTGGGTGAGAAATACACTTTGGTGGTGGTAGACCTCCCCTTGAAATCGATCCGGGCCTTGATGTAGCCCAATAGGTCGACCGTTGCCCCTCCAAACACGGTGGGTTTTTGCCTGGTTGACCTAATCTCCACTTTTTCTTGTCCCATCATCTCCTTGTACGTGTTGATGGGCAGAATGGTGAGGTCGGATCCCGAATCAGCCATGACGCGCGTCTCCATTCCGTCCACTTTAATGGTGCAGTGTGGTTTCTCTCTTCTGGCATGGGGGGCATTGACCATGACAACCATGGGTCTGTCCTGCAGTTCATCATCATCGGTTGAGGTGCAGTCACCGTCAACACGGGACACAGTTTTCTCCCGCCACATGCATGCTGGAGCCACGTGGCCAATGCGTCCGCACTTGGAGCACTCCTTGTTCCTGGCGGGACAGTCGCGGTCGTTCGCCATGTGCTTGAGGCTGGCGCATCTGTAGCATTTCGCTGCCTCCTTCTTCCTGGGACTTTTGTCTTTGGGGCCGTCGCGGGATTGCTTGTCTCTGCGACCTCTCCATTGTAGCGCCGCCATTTCGGGCACTGGCAGGTGACTTCCCGCCTCCTTGCGTCTGCTGGAGGTTTCTTCCTCCGCTCTGGCAATCTGGATGGCTTTATCGAGGGTGACCTCCTTTTCTTGGATGAGTTTGTCCTGTACTTTCCTAGAGTTTGTGTGGACAACGAGCATGTCGCAGATGACCTGTTCTGCATTTTCTCCAAAGGCGCAAAGAGAAGCGAGTTCCCTCATCCTGGTGATGTAGTCATCCACGGGCTCGCTCCCTTCCTGTTTGCGAGTGTAGAATCTCAACCTGTGCAGTACAATGTTCTCCTTATTGGTGAACCTCTTCATGATGCGACGAGTCGCTTCTTTGTAAACGTCGTCGTCTTCGACGTCATCGTCTGTCGCAGGTATTTCTTTAAGGCCGGCAAAGATGCGCTGACCTTCAACCCCCAGCGCATTCAACAGCATCGCCCTCTTCCTGATGGGGGCGTATCGCGTGCCGCCTACCGCTTCTAAGTAGGTGGAAAAGAGGGGTTCCCATTGCATCCACGGAATCGCCGGTGTCCCTGGCAAGGGGAGGAACGCAGGGGGTGGTGTGGCGCCTTGCATGGTGGGTCCGTGGGACTTCTGGTATCCTCGTCGCCAGTTATGTTGTGGCCTAAACAGAAGACAGGACGCTGTAGTATCTCTAACGGTCTTTATTGACTAACAGCAAGTGAGGAGGCTATGCGTGGCCTGGTGGCGCGGGGCGCTTACTCACTGTTCACTGCGACCAAGTCCTGTGCTTCCCCAGTTGCTTCACTGTGGAAGGGTTGTGCACACCGATGGCACGCTGCAGTCTCCTAGGGCCCCCATGAAGCCTCCAGTGGCTGTGGTGTTACGCCCTAGGAGCTGTGGTGTGAGTTCTCTAACTCACTTCTTCATATACTATAGTCAGGAGCAGCGCTCCCCTGTGACCGCTTCTGTTGGCCAGCTGGCCCCAACCTGAAGCGGGAACGTTTTCCCGCGGAGCGTGGGCTCGCGAGATCCCGTCTCGCGAGATCTCGCGAGAACACGCTCCCGCGATCACGTGATGTCCCCACAGTGGCCAAACTAAAGCTGTGCGCTCTAAAAGAAACACACGTGACACTGACTTGAGCATCTTGAGCAAGGCTTTTATCACAGTTCACAGGTGCAGACTTTGAAAAGAAATTATGTAAATGTAGCAGGGCATGTATTTTGTCTACATAAGTGTATTTATGACAGACCCATCACTCACAAAACGGTGTAAGGTGTGTGTCCTTCGGTCGTCCCCAAACAAGTGCACATTTGTGCTAGAGCAGTGAAGGCAACATCTTGGCTACAGTGAGTCAGAGACTCTGGCCCTTATTCAATGAAGCATTTTATAATGGTGCAATCCCATTGAAAAACGCTCTGTGAATCAAGCCCCCTGAGTTGAGTTTAGCCCTTTCACTAACAGGCACGTTTGAAATTTGGAAGCGAGGTCTCACAGCACAAGGGGCTTAGCCCTCTCTTTCAGTGGGGCTACGAGAGTGAGACGGGTGTGGTGTGTCACCCCTCCTGGGAGCATGGTATCTCCCAGTGCTCGTGCCAAGGACACATGTTGTGATAAAAGAGACGGGCTGTTTCCGGCTCGTCAGTTGATGTAATGGACCCCTGCCTGCCGTGTGTGTTATTACTGCACCGCGATGCTGGCGCTGCGTAGCAGGCGGAGGGCCTGCTGCTGCAGGACCCTTCACTTGGACAGTGCCCTAGCTGGGCAACACTATCCATGATGCTCCCCCGCCCCCTATGTCTGCAGAGCCCCTGATGGGCAATTCTGCATCCACGCGATACAGGAATTTTCATCTGGGTGGGCCAGGGTTGTGATCAGGGGGGCCCACATTCCATTGGGTGTGGGTCTAGGAGTACCCGACACACAGTGCTGGTGTTGATCCATATTTCCCAGATCCCTGATCAAGCAAAAATGTCTCCCAGATCTGCAAAAATACACTTGCACCCCTTTATATAAAACAGTACATAACAAAAGACAAGCAAGGAAAAAAATGTTGCAACATCAATCTACCTATCTTGCTATTCCATCTGTTCCCCCCTTTCTGTTATATCTGATCCCCCTTCACCTTGCACCGTCCAGTCACCTTCCTTCAGCTGCCCCAACCACCATTCCCATTTACCTCCCCTGCCACCTATTGACACCAGCACCCAGGATGCCTTTCCTGGCCTGGCTTGGGAGAACTGAGGGTGATGCCTCCTCGTCCTCCTCTGAGAAGGCTAAGCAGTGAGTACCCCAGTCTTTGTACCATCTCAGATGGTGTCTGTCCAACAATACCTTCCTGAGCACTGTGGCTACTCCCAGCAGGCCACAGAGGAGATGCGTGTTCTCCCTCCATCTTGTTGTGAAAGATAGACCACCCCACCCAGAATACTGAAGCAAGGAATAGGAGATTTTGTTTCCTACAAATTACATTTCTTTCAAACTTCTTTTAATTTCAAGAACAGAACATACCATGTCCAATCAATACAGGTAGCCTTGTTGATCTTAACAATACTTCGAGCACAACAACATATCCTCCAATAACATACACATGTATACAATCCTCCCTTCACCCACCCATTCCACAACCTCCCCAATCTTCTATTCCAACTGAACCCCTACAGTAGTCCCATTGTGAATGTCTCCCATCAATGGTTCACACCCAAAATTACATTTTAAACACATGTTATTTTTTGTTGCATTTTTGCAGCACATTTTAATTGAGTTGAGAGTGCAAGGGAGTGCTAGGGCTGTAAGGGCTGCATCAGGAGGCATGCAGTGCTGGATGAGGGGTTTGCGGCCTCCTGGTATAGCTCCTGGTGGGGCGTGCCCCTAGACATCATTGTCTGGGACATACTGTTTAGAAACTGATTATAATATGCAATTGTCCGTGATGACTCTTTGTTTCTGTTTACTTTGATTTGCTATTGGACGACACAATTGTGCTAAATAAATGAAATTTAATCTGAAAAAGTATAAATCACTTCCACAATTAACGACTGTGTGAGCCATCCACAATGGATTCCTTTGGCCTCTGCCCGCTTTTACGAGGTGTAAAAGTCAGGCAGATCCCATGGAATCAATTGGTTTTCCGCCAACGTAAAAATACATGCTGGTGGAATACCAATCGGCTTTGTCAGGGGGGCCTTGTTAAGTTTGAACTGCTCTCCAACTTTGCCTGTCAAATCATACAAAGTCCTGCTGCTCATAAAAAGTGGAGCTAAATGCTTTAGCGCAACTTTTTCCACTCCGCTTGACCTGGAAAATGACCCCTATGACTGTAGCTTTATTTTGCCCATCCTGACTGGAAGCCTACAAGCTCCAGCATAGCAATTAATGAGAATTTACAAAAAATCTCCTACAGACATAAAGTGAAATGAAATGCATGACAAGGTTATTGTTTCACACAGCTTGTTCTGTATCCCCTTACTTACTAATCACCCAACAATCACACTTAAATAGCGTCTTAAAACCCTATATTCATTTTTTGAAGCTTGATTTCCTTCATGTAGCAAGCAATATAGTCACATCTGGGCATATATAGATTCACTCAGGGAGACAAACGAAAGCCAACATGCATTGGCAAAGCCAACAGCTTGGGATTTTTATTAGGCATGGATACAAATTTGCCATGTACTGCCATAAGGGTACCAACTGGCTATAAGATGGGAACAGCTGGAAAGTGGTGCCAGTAACTGGGCATACAATGGCATTGCCTGGCAAATGTACGCTAATACCTATACGCAAGCCAAAACTGCTGGCTTTGTGATTGCTTGTTTAAGACAGGATTTCAGTGCAAGTCACAGAGGCATTGAAAAATATGTTGCTTATAAAATCAGTTGGCTGAAGACACACATTAAGAGAATGTTACTACACCAGGAGCTCATTTACAGAGGCAATTAAGTAATTAAACACTCAAAAGAATGCTTAGATATAGCACTGACAGGCCCTATACAGCAACACGTTTGGTGTTATTTTGTCACAGAGCTTGCTCAAAGAGTTCTAGAAAGGTTACCTTTTGGTGATGAGGCATAGACATAGCCATGGCTAGTCAGTAGGTGGGTAAATGACCAGACACACCCAAAAAATGTATGTTTCTCCTCACATTTTATTTCCATCCTACCTGTGTTCCACAGCATGCATTCTGGTTGCACCTAATAGGCAAAAGTATCTGAATCAATTATAACCAATGCCATTGCTCTGGCCAGCCTTCCATGTCATTGTTTGCATATAAGCCTTGGCCCTGTCACTAATGTCAGAAGCCCTTCCCCAATGCATGTGTTTGATTGTGTTCCAGTGCAGATGGAACACAGCCCAGCAATTGAGCCTGAACTGCACATTTTAGTTGCAGCAGAAACATTAATTAGCTAATTATGGCATGGAATGTTGCGCAGAGCAACAGTAGTGGTAATGTTTAATTCAAAGCCTTTTATCTGTTACTTTAAAATGTTACTACACCTTATCTTTTCACTTATACCCAAGTAGTTAATGCAGCAGAATATATACTTTGAATGTAATTTGTAAGGGCCCCCAGTCAGTTGACGCACCTGCGGCAGAAATCTGTGTTCAAGCAACTTTACCTGTCATATATTGTTTGATATAGTTACCCATTTTATTAAGCATGATGTGAAAAACCACTATATTCCCACAAAAAATAAACATACTTAGAATTACAGAAACCAAAATTGTGATTTTAGGTTTGCGGAAATAGTTGTAGGCAGCCAGCTTGAATAAGGTTGTCACTTAGAGGTGTGAATGGCCCTCCATCACCCTGGTCATTCCTACTTTTATGGCTGTGTGGCATAAATCATTGTCTAGGGCAAGAAAACTATTCCTGGACAGGCCCCCTGCATGCCAGCCTCTCAGAATGATGTCTCTGAGGTTGCTGCTGAATGCTTGGAGTGACATATACCCCCCACTCTCTCGGGTTGCCAGTGGTGTATAACACCACTGACATGGCCTCCTTTCTGGGGGGCGGGGGGCAGAGGCTGCCTCTGACTTCCCGTGCTGGAGCACAGCCTGGGGCCAACTCAGCCTTTCATCCTTCAGAAGTTGATAAATGAGTAGCAATTTCGATTGGGTAATGTATGTAAATATGTCCTGTGTAAAGCGCTTTGGAATAAATAGAGCACTATATAAAAAATACATATATTATTACAATTATTATCATATGTCTCAAAATTGCGAAAAACACAATGAAAAACTAAGTTAAATGGAGCAATCAATTTCAAAAATGTAATAAACAGCAAGAGCACACATTTAAGTCAAGCTACTCCTCACCAATATAACTCATTGAATGCCTGCTTTCTAAATCAAACAAGACATTCCCTGAGGCTTAGGCCTGCCAGTCTGAGACAGGATATGCTGATAGCATCCTCTGCTTTGTCCCACCTGATCAGCAAGCCCGCTTTCATTCAAGCTGGTATGATATATATACCCTCTTTAAGGAAAGTCCCTAATTTATATACTCGCATGTCATTTGATGGGCAGTCACTCTGGATCTAGTGGGGCTACAGACCATTAAAAATCCTGCCCTTAGTTGTGATGTGTATCAACAGTCTCCTAAATGCGCCCCAGCAGCTTAAAGCTGAAGTAAATAAATGTCCATGATTGCTCAGTGACTTATCCATCACCCGCAAAAAGCTGGCATTGTCTGTTTAGTTGTCAGTCTGTAGCTAAAAGATGCCCAAATGTCTAAGGCCACATTATCGATGTCCATTATTTTACTTCTGGGGCGTAGACCTCCAAATCACTATCTCTATGCCATGTCAGTTACCAGCTCTGTGCTTCTGGTGATTAGTGCCGTCACAGCTAAAATCGTGTATGTACAAAGTGCAAGTTCTTTTTGTGCAATGCTGCTGTTGAAATCCTTTTAAGAGGAATAAAAACAAAATTCCTTTTTCTCTTTGCTGGTTCACTTTACACGTCATAAAAGCCTACATTCATAAATGAAATTTATCCTAAAAGCACACATCTAACTTTAGAGGTTGTTTTGCAAATAAAAGCAAATACTGGTTAACTTCAGGCAGCTAGCGCTTTCAGTGTATCCCTGCTATTCAAAGCACTATAATGATTATTCTAAATACATCATGTTTACTGCCCTTTAAGTGCGTAGCACTATATTCTACCACCAGTGCCTAGTCAGGCTTATACTGGGCTGCTTGTATGAGGGGGATTCAAGCATGCCATGGGGTTTTATGTTGCTTCCTTTACCCTAAAGGGCGGAATGGGTGAGAAGACATCCGAGTATCACTGAGGCAAGTAGTATCTAGTTTTCGAGCGACTTTATAGTTGGAAGCACCCACAATCCTCTGCTGTATCCATAGCAATGTGAGGTTCAGTAATCATCTGAAAACTCTTTGCAAGACGCAAATCTGGACAAGGAGAGCTTTTTTCATGGTCTTCTTTTCATCTTTCCTGCTCCAGCTTCAACTGCCTCCTCTGAAGGTCCTCTTCTGGTACTGCATCTAAAGAAAGGTGTTTTTCCTGTGAGCGCCTGCGCTGTCGACTGAAGCCAGTGGCAACCTTCACATTCTTGAGTTTCTCCCCTTGGCCAGAAAGCCTTTTCATTCTCGACCCACGAGCGACGGCTCATTTTTGTTATTTTATTTTGAGCAGAGCTTTCCAATGAGTTCTGTGCTTATTAAAGGACCAGAAATAGACGGATTGTAACATACCATTAGTGTCGACATTGCAAATTCTAACTGTGCAGGGATCCTCCTCAAGCCCTCACCTCCTGGCCTCACTGTATGACTGTGTCCGTTTCTCCATTGTGCAGCCACAACCCCCAGACGCCTGCTCTAGGCACATGGATTGACTTTGCCCATGCTGTGTGGGGGACTCGAGGGATTCCCCATCCACTTTTACTCTTTCCTGCTCAGGATCTCATTGACACCCCCATAAGGAACCTTTCTGCATGCGTTCTGGTACCAAAGCTATGGCACTCCGTCGAAATATCGGGCCTCTTTGATGAAATGTTCCAGGGCCTCTTTTAGTTGGCAGTCTGGCTCTGCTTTCTAGGGGGGACAGGGGCTGGCCTTGGGGGGCCTGGCTCCCCTGACCCCCCTGCTGGAGCCGAGCCTGGATCCCAGAGTCCCTGACGGGAAACTCTGCAGCGAGGTGCTGGTGCCCCTGCTCGGCAACTCCGGCGCAGTCCTTGGTGTTTGCCTGGGTGCTGCCAGGCAATGGAAGACACGGTGTGCTCACGGACTGACAGGGTGCCTCCTGTATCAAGATGTCAGCTGGGTGCCTCCAGCATGTCAGTTGGGTGCCACCAGCCTTGGTCTGCCTGGCCTGCATGACAGCCGGCCAGTCTTAACAAGGGGCACATGAAAGGAAGTCCTTACCGGGGCCTTCTTGGCATGCAACAATTTAGGACTCGTTGCTTAGCCCTGGAGCTACTTTATAGAGCTGAAAACACATGCACAGCCATGCCAAACACCACAGTAACAAGCAAACGCTTAACACATTTTGGTGACTTAGAGCTGCACATTGCATGATGATGAGGACAGCTCTTGCTACACACAGAGCAAAGGCGAAAAGCAAAGGAAACTACCCATAGACCCTGGAGCTGCACCGTCGACTCGGGTGCCGGCTGTCCCCGTCTCTCTCTTTGTTGGGCTATTGGAGTGGGGGTGGGGGCAAAAGTGGGGACGGGGGATGAAAATGTTCTGTGTCTGCGAATTCCGGGACCGGGGCATGTGATCCCCGATGGGATTCTGATTGGCTGGGGTGGGCAGAGTGGAAAGGGCTGTCCTACTTGCACAGCCTGCACTTCTGCCTTAATCCTTACCTCCCTACTCCTCCCGCTCTTAATCATCTGGTGACTCCTCCTGCTCGTGGTCCAGAACTTCTGAGCCTCTCCCTCTCTCCAGTCTCCACCCGGCATCCTGCTAACAACACTGTCTATCCAAACCACACCAAGGGGGCAAATTATGAACATCACGAACCTCAGCGCGGGAGCAGTGTGCTGGGAGGGGTACAAAGGAAGGGGGCTTCACATGTTCTTCTCTTCAAGAAACCTTGAAAAGTTACAACTCTTAAAAGCAGCATGTCTGCATGAGATCCAGTGGCGCCCAGTGCACACCATTATAGGAAGCCACCTATATCGAAAAAAACGGAAGCTCAGAGCTTCTGTTTTTTTCAATATCAGTCGGGGTCGCAAAGGCAAACACAGGGGTAGCAATAGAGGCAGTAGGGTTGATTTTAATACATTTTTGGTCTGTTTCAGCTGCTTCTGTGGAGGGGTTTGTGTGCTTTTTGCAATAGTTTTCTGCCTATTTTGTGGTTTTCTGTGGGGTTTATCTTGTGTTTTTTGTGGACTCCCACACTGTGTTCTGAGCTGGTTTGCATCTAGGGTGTGCAGTCTCTAGGCGGGTGTAGTCCTTTGTTTTCTGGCTTTATTACTGTCCCCACCCTCCCCCTTGCAATTGGCTGAAGCAGTCAGTTGTCTCCCTACCCGTTTGAATCTCATTGGTCCGTGCCACACCTGTGACTGGAACAGCTATATTTCAAAGGTCCTTCCAGGGCATCTTTGCCTGGGATCCCGTAGCTAAGGGCCCCAAGGCAAAGGGCAGCTCCTACAGAAGCAACTCCAGATCGTGTCCGCCGTTGTCAGCCGGTGAAGCAGGAAGCCTGCAGCCATCAACCTGCTGCTAACAACAAGGCAGGTAGGTGCGGTCAGGGGGGCAGCAATCACTGTACTCCAATAAACTGACCCACTCCTCAAATTATTCCTATTTCGCTACCACACCACCCTTTTAGCACCTCAGTTAACTGTATTGTTTAGCCACACCTCACATTTCCTCTGGAATGTTGCATTTGCACTGCTGCAGTGTTTGGACCTAGGCCCTTTTCCCTCTTTTTAGGAAATTCGAATCTGGGTGGTTTTTGCATTGCTGCTGTGTTATAACTAGGCCTTTTTCACATTTTTTAGGAAAGTTGAATCCTTTGCATTGTGGTTACTTTTGTACTGTGAACTGTGTCCCATTAGGCTCTCTCCCACTCTCTAGGTCCCCACTCCTGCTGGGGGTACAGTTGTACTGTTGTGTGTCTCCTGTCTGCTCCACCTGTATGTTCTCTACTGTGTGAACCCCCTAACTCCCATCTGCGCTTCCTGTGTTGTGCGGCGCTGGGCTGTGTCTCTCCTCTCTTTTGCTGCCTCCTCCTCCACTTTTCTCCTCGCACCCTCTATGGCGCGTTTCCTCTCGCCCATCTTCTCTAACTGCTACTCTATCTCCTAGCCTATCCCTCTCACTAAGTTTGGAAGGAAGAGGTTCAAGAGAAACATCCTTGTCTCCAACCCTGGCCTCCCCATCACTGATACTTACATCAGTGCTTCTTCTGGACAGACTTTCACCGTCATCCTTTTTGTTGTTCCCTCACCAGACCTCTGGACCCCTCATATGGTCTTGGTTCTCTCTACTATCTCTTCCTCTCCCATTAATGGTGACACTCTGTGGGAGGTCCTCATTTATTCATTTTTTTTATTTTTGCATTTTTAAAGCGCTCACACAGCCTGCGGGCATCGAGGCACTGTTACAGGAATTGTTTGTTTTTCAGTTGCTTAATAGTTTTTTGTCTTAGTTGCGTATTTATAACGTGCTTAAATACCCAGGGGTTTCTAAGCGCGGACCCGTGGATCGAACCTGTGTTGCTTCGTGTCGTCTTGCTTCCAAGGCGAGCATGTTGCCGCTGAGCTACCCTCCACTCCTCTAAGACCACCATTAATGTCTATCTGAATGGCACTGTCCTGGTCCAGGGCCCTCAGCCCAAAATCCTCCTTTTCAATAGGTGTCTCCCACATCTTATCAACTTCCTTCCCTCTCCTGCTACTCCTACTAGTACATCTCTGGCTTTTCTGCCACTTCCTGCCTCTGCCACCTCTCTGGTCCCTCACTTCTCCTCTCTGGCTACTATCCCACCTCCTGCTACCACCTCTGCCCACTCTCCAGCCCCTCTACCACTTCCACTGGGTGTACCCCAAGGCTGTACCCCACTCCAGAAGACTTTCAAATGTGGCAACCTGATCTACGTCGCTACTCTCAACTATCGCTCAGCTGTCAAACACTCCTCTGACATCTGCTACCTCCTCAAAGAACTTGACCTGGATGTCCTCGCTCTCACTGAGACATGATTCACAGCCAGATCTATCACAAGTTTTGACACTCTCCTCCCTGATGGCTACATGATCCTCTTTGAGCCCAGAACCAACTGACCGGGAGGTGGAGTAGCTCTGACCTTTCCGGAGTGGGTCCCTGCTTCTGTCATTCCTACGCAGGCTCACTCCTCCTCTGAATGCCTGGTCTACTGACTCTCTATCTCTCCTGGCCTCTCTCCGACTGTGGCCACCCTCTATAGGCCTCCTGGCGAGGTTGCCGACTTCTCTCAGAGTGGGCAGACCTCTCTTATTTTCTCCTTGCCTCTACCTCTCGACTTATCCTCCTCAGAGAACTCAATATCCACCTGGATGCTTCGAACCCCTCCACTGGGCTCTTCCGCAATCTCTGCGACACTCTCTCTCTTTCCATTCTACACTCTAGTCTGACACACTCTGCAGGACACAACTTGGATGTTCTCAACTCCTCAGACATCACCCTCACTAACCCTCTCACCACTCCTCTCTCTTGGACTGACCACTTTCTGCTTTCCTCTCAACTGAAACTCTCTGTCCCTCAGACAAAGGCCACCCCAGCGCTGCCACCTACCTTCTCGGTCCATCGGCCCATGAAGTGTGTGTCAGTGGATTCCTCTGCCTCTACTTTCTCAGCTTCTCCTACTACTGCGGCTGGCTCACACTCTGACACAGCCAGCCCTACAGATAAAGGGTGTATCAGCCACTTTTACTCCCTAAAAATAGACAAATACTCACAAAAAATGTAAATACGGAGTCAAAATACTCCAAACAAAGAATAGGAAAATGACATATAGAACCTTGTTCCCGTGCTTTCACCCCCACAGCCCGATGGATTATGCTCGGACCAATAGTTCACATAGAACCACAGGAAGAAACAACTATTATAACTGCCTGATCAGAGGATGTAAACATCTATCTTTTAATGTGCATGAATAACTAGGTACAAATAAATCATAAGTACAAGAACTATTCTGTTTCCCATTTAAAACATAGGTTTACTTTCTTATAAAATACACTCACTGGGAATTTTACTTACTTTTTTGCTACCTAAAAAATCATTTTACTCCCAACTTTAAAAAACGGGAGTTAAATACCCCCACTTCCAAATCTTATCTGGAGCACTGGACACAGCCCTTTTTAACCTGCATCTTTCTATCTCCAACGCTCTGGACATCCTTGTCCCTGTCATGAGAATCGGTCTGAAGCCTACTTCCAAGTGTAACTCTTGGTATGACTCTGACCTCACCGCCCTGAAACGCAAGTGTAGGGTGGTTGAGAGGAAGTGGAGGTCTTTGGGCGCATCCTCTGACATACTGGCCTGCCGCCTGCTACAAAGGCAATACAGACTCCCTGTCCCATCCAAGAAGAGAGTCCACATCCAAGCTTCTGTCTCTGTGGCCTCTAACAACACGGCCAAACTCTTAAAAATCTGCAAGGAGCTAGCCAATCCTTCTGCGGTCTCTACCTCTCCTGTTCCCTCCCAGGCCCTCTGTATGGCTCTGACTTCTCACCTCACCTCTAAAACCCAAGACATCCTTTCCTTGGTCTCCTCTTCCTCTCCCTCTACCTCTCCTGCTTCCTCCTGTCCTCCTCCTTTCTCCTCTTTTTCTCTGACAAAACCCAACGATGTTTCTAGACAAGTCCGATCGATGAAAGTGTCATCCAAACAGGTGCTCCTCTGCTCCTCCAGAACCATCAAGGTCCACATTGAAACCCTCGCTCCAGCCTTGGCTAATTTCTGATATCACTCTTTCACCAGTGGATCCTTCCCCTCTCTCCTCAAGCACTCCCTTGTGCATTCCCTCCCTAAAAAGCCTTCTGCCGACCCTACATGTCCGGCAAACTATCACCCGATCTCTAACACTCCTTTCCTGGGCAAAGTCCTGGAAAAGGTGGCCATCTCCCAGATTGCTCTCCACACTGAATCTGTTGTTTCCATGACCATCAGTATGGCTTCAGACCAGCCAGAGGCATGGAAACTGCTCTCCTGAACACCCTTGAAGATCTGCTCTCTAATCTTGATTCCAGCCGTCCTTCTGTCCTCATCCTCCTTGACCTTTTCTCTGATTTTGACACGGTCAATCATGCCATCCTGATCAATCGACTCCACGAGAACCTGGCCATCACATATCAGGCCTTGGAGTGGTTGACCTCCTTCCCCTGGTCCGACCCGCCCAGGTCCAACTTGGGTCCTTTCTCTCTGCTACCTCTCTCTCTACATGTGGTGTTCCCCAGGGCTCTATCCTCTCACCCTGGCTCTTCAATGTCTACCTGGGCCATTTGGCCAACCTGATCTCTACGATTCTAAGTGATCTGACAGCGGATGTTTTGCCGCGGCCGGAAAGTTCGCATGAGAAAGGTGCAAACTACCAAAGGTTTGCGCCTTTCTCATGCGATCACACTTAAATACTACGGGGGCTGCAGGGATTTCCCCCGCAACCCTCACTCACTATACTCTAAAGTATAGTGAACAGGGTGTTGCAGGGGACACCCCTGCAGCCCCTGGTTTTTTTTGTTGTTTTTTTTTTTGCGTGTGTGCTGCAGGCGTGTCCCCCGCAACACCCCGCTCACTATGACACACAGTATAGTGAGTGGGGTGTTGCGGGGGACACCCCTGCAGTCTTTTTTTTGTTTTACTTACCTGCAGTGCTACCACCAAAGGTTCAAACTTTTGGTGTTCGAACCTTTGGTGGTAGCATTTTTCGGTCGTTTTGTACGGTCAGACCTTTTTTCTTTGGTCCGATCATACAAAACCATCTCTACCTTGTCCTGTAACTTTCAGTGTTATGCGGATGACACTCAGCTCCCTTTCAGGCTCCCCTCAGCCTCCTCTCATCTCTTGCTCATTCCTGACTGTCTATCCACAATTCAGGATTGGTGCATCTCCAATGATCTCTGCCTTAATGCCAGTAAGATGGAGATCCTTCTCATTGGGACCCCTGCTCCTACTTTCCCTCTCTCTCTCTCTCTCGCCGCCCTACTTGGGCCCTCTTCCCTCGCCTTCCTGTGAGGCAAAAAACCTTGGTGTCATCTTTGACTCCACTCTCTCCTCACATCATTGACCTTGCCACGAAGGCCCACTACCAGCTACACCTACTCAGAGGTATTGTTCCTTTTCTTTAACCCAGAAGCTCACTGTCTCCACAGCCATGGTTCTATCTGGGCTGGACTACTGCAACAGCCTTTTTCTCAATCTGCCTTCCTCTACTCTCCGCCATCTGCAACTAATCAAGAACAACACTGCAAGACTTATCCTTGGCCTCAAGCCCAGGGACCGTATCTCTCCAGTCCAGAAATCTCTCCACTGGCTCCCAGTGGCTGCAAGGATCAAGTTTAAGACCCTCTGCATTATCCAAAAGGCTTTCTGGGTCCGGGGCCCGCACTACATCCAACTCTCTTCTAAAATACCTTCCATCTCGTGCCTTTCGCTCAGCTACCTCCAACTCTCTGAGGGTCAGACCCTTCTCCAGGCAGAGAGTGGGGGGTAGATCGCTCTCCTCTGCAGGTGCCTCCCTCTGGAATGGCCTCTTTGCCCCTCTCAAACTTGAGCCGGACCACCTGAAGTTCCGAAAGCTGCTCAAGACCTTCCTTTTCTCCCCTGGTTTCTCGCTCTCTCTCTCTCTCTCTCTCTCCCCTGCTGACCTGCTTAACTGCTGCGCCGATTGGTTGTTTGGCTTCACCCAGAGTCTCACTGGGTACCAGGCTCCTCCATGATCAGTCTCCCCTGCACTGCCTCAGGGACTCCCGCACACTTAGTGGCTGTAACTGTAACCTCTACAGCCCCCCCAACTCCTTGCACTTACACAGAGCTACACTGCCCTGGCTGTGCTCACTCAGAGCATTGCTGCCCTGATTGCACTTCTCTTTCCATCTCCCTGGCAATTCCCCCTCTCCCTTCCACCTGCACTTTTGCGCTATCACACTTGCACGATCTGAGTGACACAAGGCCATGTAAGATTGTTTGTCTTGTCCTGCCTCTGTCTTACCCCCTTGTCTTGCCACACCTAAAACACTTGTGTACAGTCACTTGCGACCCCTAGCAATCCCCAATTGATGTCCCTGGTCAGGTGTTGTTGAAAGAGCTATGTTTTGAGAGATTTGAGAAATTGGAGAATTGTGGGGGCATTCCGAACCGACACTGGGTTCGAGTTCCATGACAAGACAAGGATTGTTTGCAGGTCCTCTCTTTGTGGACAAGTTGTGATTCAAACCAGTTGGCCAATTTGCTGCGCAAGGAGCGTGTGCCACCAGATATCTGTAGCTTAGCCACCACGTACTCTGGTGTGCTACTCGGGACTGCTTTGTAAATGGTATATGCAGTCTTGAACAGCATCCGGCTTGGAGTGGAAGTCAATGTAGTTTGCAAAGGAGGGGGTAATTCAGGTAAATTTCCATGCTCCAATAGTAAGAGGCATTGCAGTGTGGTGGACTGCTTTTAGGGGAGCCAAGTGAGCAGATGAGAGTGGTGTCAGTAGAGCATTTCTCCCATCTATGTGCGAGACCACAAGGGCCTGCACTACGGTTCGGAAGCCATTGGCTTTGTGTTTCTGGAAGGAGAGGCTCCTGTCAATGGTGAAGCATAAGGATTTTGCTTAGTCTGAAAGTTGTGGATCAAATCAGTGAGGCACATATCATTGAGCCATCGTTGGACAAGTTGATTTTTAGCAGGCGGCCCGATGACGGGCAAATTTAGTCTTGGATGGGTTTAGTTTGAGGTAGGCAGTCGACATCCAGGACTGGATGATGGCTAGGCAATCGCGCAAAAGGCTCCTTCGAGGGATATGCCTTCCTTGTGATTCTGTCATTAGGGAAGCCAGGGGCAGCCCCTTGTATGCATTTGATGATGATGCAGAGAATTTTAAGCCGAATACCATATTCTTTGGACTTCATCGCTTTTCCTGTGTTCAGAAACCAATTATTTTTAAGCCACCATAATATTGCTAGTAGGTTTAGTAAAAGTGCCACCCAGGAATAGACTACAATAGTCCCAGAAAATACTCACTAAGGCTTCTACAACAGCTGCATGCAAATCCCACATAACCACTTCATATTTAAATAGCATATCTTGTGAATGGCCTGGG
Source organism: Ambystoma mexicanum (assembly GCF_040938575.1). Taxonomy (NCBI): domain Eukaryota; kingdom Metazoa; phylum Chordata; class Amphibia; order Caudata; family Ambystomatidae; genus Ambystoma; species Ambystoma mexicanum. Next base: position 1,475,192,164 of record NC_090922.1, read on the forward strand.
CCATTATCAACTACAACATCTAAGCATTTACCTGGGATAATTTAACAGGTTTTCCAAACATCAGGGGAGATGGCGTGTGCGGAGAGATACTATACCAGTGTTAGCAAGACCTCTTCCATTTCCCCCATCTAAGATGAAGCCATTTAGAGTCTGTCAAAGCAGAGATGTCAATCATGCTTTGTGAATGTATGGTCAACATGATTTCAGCGTAATTGTAACTGCTATAGGGTGATTACATAAAGGGAGATACTTTAACTCCAAAAAGAACAGTTACGGAATTGTGAAAGTTCCCAATAGTTCCCACACATTTCGACCTCTGCAAGCTTGTTACCAGGGTAAGCAATGGTGCTGCACCTGCATAGGAACGCTAGCTCCCTTCCTGACAGCCTTTGTTAATGCATCCTTTGCCATGGGGAGAGTCCCCGCCTCCCTCAAGGAAGCCTGGGTCTGCCCTCTTTTAAAAAAAAAAACTCTCGATCCTTCCCCAACAACTACAGACCTATCACCACTGTCCCTCTCCTCCTCAAAATACTGGACAAAGCACCCTACCTGCAGGTTCAGCACTTCAATGAAGAGAACAAACTCCTTGGACACGGGACCGAAACCGCCCTACTTGACTTGAAAAACCAGACGGATGATGCTAGAGACATGGGTAAACCAACACTTCTCCTACTCCTTGATCTATCCGCGGCCTTCGACCTCGTAGATCATGGCGTCCTATGCCACCACCTCCCTCTACTGCCAAATTCTCCCAGAGGCCACAGCATGGATCATCTCCTTCTTACAAGACAGGACCATGCAAGTATTCTCTGACCTAGCCTCTGCCTCACCAACCATCATACTCTGTGGGGTGCCCCAAGGCTCCTGCCTCTCCCCCACCCTCTACAACATCTTCACACGACCCCTCTTCCTCATCCTCGACGCTATGGGCATCTCCTACACCAACTACGACGATGACACTCAGATCCTCCTCACCCTCACTGGGAACTATGACACTGACTCCCTGACCCTCAATAACCTCTACAACACCATCCAAGCCTGGATGGCAGACAATGGACTATGCCTCAACTCTGACAAGACTGAACTCCTCCTGGTAGGTTCCCCCAACACGCTAAACAATCTAGACTCCCAATTCAGTCACTTCATCATTGACACCATCAAAATTCCTGTCTCAGATTCTGTCAAAACTCTTGTAGTCTACCTGGATTCCAGCCTATCCATGGATAGACAAGTCAACGCAATAGCCTCCGCAGCTGCCTATCATGCCAAACTAATCAACGCAGTCAGACCCTTTCTCTCCAAGGAGAATTGCACCAACAGCCAGAGCCATCACTGGTTCTAGGCTAGACTACTGCAACATACTCTTTCTAGGAACCTCCAACAAAAACTTAGAGAGACTACAAGTAATACAGAACAATGCTCTCCGGGCAGCCCAAGGCATTGCTAAAAGAGAACACATCTCTGAGGCCAGAAAATTAGCCCACTGGCTCCCAATAAAGGAAAGGATCGTCTTCAAAGCCCTGACACTGACCCACAAGTGCATGTACCTCACTGCTCCTGCCTACCTCTCACAAAGGATCCACCCCGTCTCCACTACAAGGCCAATTAGATCACCGTATACCAACATGCTCTCTGTGCCATTAGTAAAAAGAGCCAGAGCGGACAGATCCAGCTTCCCTTATCTCGCACCCACTCACTGGAATGCCCTACCTACCACTATCCGAGGTGAGGCCTCCTTCCCCACCTTCCGCAAAGCCTTGAAAACCATCCTCTTCACATAAGGCCCTTCACATCAGCATGAATACTTACCATATGACCCATTGCTTAAGTTGTAATATAATGACCATGTGCAATATCTGTAACAACAGTATGATGTTTTGTAGTATTCACAATGTATCAACGACCGCTCCCATGCCTGTACCTGTGTAACTAAGTTCTTGCAAGTAACAGCGCCTCAATGTCCCTGGGCTGCTTGCGCGCTATATAAATAAATAAATAAATAGGAGAAGGCGCGTCATTACCCAATATGCTATACCACCTGAATGCTTCAAAGATTTATAAAGCCCGGGCACCCTTGAGTAAATCACAGCAACTCTGACACTCACAAAGACACACAACACAGAATAATGGCAGAACCCTTTCTTGTTTCTTGATTATGCCAACCATGAACAATATCAAGGTATAACATAACTATTTATAACTATATCCCGGTTTACAATAAATTGACATTATATAATGATGACTCAGACCCTTTTTCCCTCACCACAGTATGGCCCCAATTTTCCTTTGCCTAGTCCTCGGGGTAGGAACAGCTTTGATGCAACTGTCAGTAGTGAAACAGTGTGCCAGTACTGAAGCAGTCAGTCCTATGCCCAAAAATTGAACCGGCTTGCAGCTGAAGTCTGTGGTTTACAGTTTGCCTGGCAATATGAACATGACGGTGCACACTTTAAACTAGACCCTGGTATTTATGTATATATACATATTTATATATATAAATAGCTACCTTTCTTGGGGTCAATATGTGATTGATTCAACGTTAGAGGGCAAGCCATCTCATGCGCTCTCAACCTGGGGCCCCACGTGACTATTCTCCCGCGTTTTCCTCAGGCAGTCACAGAACACAGTTTTCCTCAGAAGAGTGGCGGTTCTGCAATGGCGTCGCTAGACGTTAGAGGCAACGCCTTCTCAGGCGCTCTCAACCTGGGGCCCCACATTCTTCTCCTCAGGCAGACACAGAACACGGTTTTGTCAGAAGAGTGGCGGTCGCTAGACGTCAAAATGCCCAGGAGCTCTGCGAACACTATGCTGCTAGCAGGTTGAAGTAGGTATGCCACTACAACATTCTGTGATGAAAAAGATGTAGAAGTTTCAAAAATAATACTTATCATAACAATGACATCACAGGAAATTACAAAATCGACTTTGTTGGCACCACTGGAGCATTCTAATATGTACAACACATCAAACAGCACAAATGGAAAGATGCTCAAATGTTTCAAATGTATAATTGTGAATGGTAAGTTAACACCAAATTCACTTATCCAACTTCACAGAAAATAATCATACAGAGCTGTGTTGTGGCCCCTAAGGACGACGGTGGGTCTTAAATGACTTTATTAATAAGACAAACTGGTGGGCATAACTCGCACTAGAGTAGGGCAGGGGGTTTACTCACAGTTCCAGTCTGGGCCTTCCAGTTACTTCACTGGAGGGAAGGTGTGCTCATGGATTGCACGCTGATAGCTTCCAGGGCCCCAAGGAGGCCTCCTGTGGCCTTGGACTTATGCCCTGGGAGCTGGCACTTAGAGGGTTCTTTGTGCCTCCTTTATGATGGCTCCTCAATAGGAGCAGCGCTGTGAGCTGACCTGCTGGTCTGGCGCTCTGCCAGGATCTCACGGCAACGCTCTCCAACGTTTTCTTGGGAGCGCGGGCTCGCGAGATCTCGTTTCATCGAGATCACGCTCCTGCGATCACGTGACGTCCCCACACACCTCCTTTGCTGGGAAAAGGATAGGATGTCATTCCATGACAAAGTCTGCAAACTTGCTGGGTTTCCTTTTCTCTCTTTGAGGTCTGCCTTGATCCGGAAATGGGGTAGGGCTGCGGGAGCACTCTTGGGGAGGTGCGGGTGATTCAGGTTCTCCTTGTCTTGCCCTTCGCTGTGACTCCCTGAGTGGAGTTGGGGAGTGTACACTTGAGAACTCGTTGCCGCAGGGTGACTCCCAGGCATCTCTTCCTGACTGGTTATGGTTTTCGGATGGCTCTTGTTGGTCTGGGTCTTCTCCGGTTTTCCAGTGTGGCTGCTCAACGGATTCTTTTCTGCGGTACATGGCCACCCGTTCTAGATTCCATTTACTTCCGTCGCTAGTGCAGATGTGGTTTGACCCTTTCTCGATGACTTCTAAGGGACTGCTGTATCTGGAGCCGGTCAAAGTGTCTTTGTGAGGGAGACGTATCTTTACCAGGTCGCATTTGTTGACTGCTGTCTGGCGAGCGGCTCGACGCATGTCCCCTTGGGCCTTCATGGCTTCTTTGTTACGCTGCATGCGTAAAACCACATCTTCCATGTCCACATCTTCGTCAGCCCTCACTTGATGGAGCCAAGGTGGTACCAGTGTGGATGCTGTCCTTCTCCCCCTTAGCAGATGGAAAGGTGAAACGCCGGTGACGGCTTCGGTGGTGATTCGATGGGCTGTGACAGCCTCCTTGACCGTCTTGTACGGGTTTAGGCCCGAGACATGACCTAGTTGCAGCGCCCCTTTGATGAAGCGGTTCGCCCGCTCGTCCAGGCATTGGCGTGTGGGTGGTAGAGACTTGCTCTCCGCTGCCGAATGTTGTTGAGGTTGAGGGTTTTCTCCATCTCTCGGGATACCAACTGGACTCCATTGTCCGTCACAATTTCCTCGGGGAGGCCTTTGTGTTGGAATATGGTGGTGAGTGCTTTGATTAATAACGGAAAGACATCCAGAGGATACAATTCAAAGGTTTGGTATCAAGGATTTTTATTAGACCTGATATAATTTAAATATATGAATCAAATCATGATTTAATCTGCACTTGTGGCAACAATTTACATAGCAGGAAAAACCTTTTTCAGAACACATCTAAATGGTAAAATTCATACTATTCAATCGTCCAAGCATTCATCCACATGCATCCGTCAAACATTCCACTCATACCAAGCACCAATGGGTGTACAATATAAAATCTATAAAAAATCATGACATATAATTCATCAGAAAATGTTTTATAGAAAGAATGTTCGATCAATATGTAGGGCCCCAATAGATAGTGCCAGTGGCCAAAAAGTTGAGATGGGTACCAGAAATCTCTGATCAAGAGCTCATCCAAAGTTTCGCTCACAAGTATACAAATTGTACGGGTTTAGGCCCGAGGCATGCGCTAGTTGCAGCGCCCCTTTGATGAAGCGGTTCGCCCCCTCGACCAGGCCATTGGCCTGTGGGTGGTAGAGACTTGCTCTCCGCTGCCAAATGTTGTTGAGGTTGAGGAATTTCTCCATCTCTCGAGAGACCAACTGGACTCCATTGTCTGTCACAATTTCCTCGAGGAGGCCTTTGCGCTGGAATATGGTGGTGAGTGCTTCGATGACTGTGCTTGTGGTGATGTCCGAGGTGAAGTCGACTTCGACCCATTTGGAGAAATAGTCGACCGTGACTATCCCATATTTATGTTCTGGGGGCATGCTGTTCAGGGGCACGATGAAATCCAACCCTAGTTTGCGCCACACTCCTTTGGGGACTTCGGTGGGCAGCATAGGGACTTGTCTCACAGCTAGACGCTTGTCACTGTTGATGCACTCATGGCACCTTTCGACCATTTGTCGTATGTCCTGATCCATGCCTGGCCACCAATAGGTGTCGCGTATCCTGCGTCGGGTCATGTTGCATCCCAGATGGCCTGAGTGTGCTCTGCACAGGATCACTTTGCGAATTCCGCTGGGCGGGATCACTTGGTCGCCTCTCAGAATGAGACCGTTCATGGTGGTGATTTTGTCGTTCACCTTCAAGTATGGACGTAGGCCTTCAGGGATTGCTCTTTCATCAGGCCACCCTTCGCGGCCTCAGGCTGCTACGTGCTTAAGAGCATCGTCCTGCTCGAACTCTTCTTGCCAATGGCGCTCACTTAGGTCCATGTACTCGCCGTTCCTCAAGTCACCTATGGAGGCTACGACACATTCATCTTCCAAGAATGTGGTCCCAGGGGCGTTTTGGTTGAGGATCCTGGACATGCAGTCCGCTTGCGCATTTCTCCAACATCAATGTGGGCTATCTCATATGTGTACTCTTGCAGTTTTGCAGCGATCCTGGCCAGTCTCGGGGTGGAAGTCTTGTTTCCGCCCGTGCTCAACATGTGGATGAAGGGTTTGTGGTCAGTGACCAGTCTAAATTTTGGTGCCCCAAACATAAGATCTGAAGTAATCGACGGCCGAGGCACATGCCAACATTTCTTTCTCAACGGTGGAGTAATTCTTCTCCGCTGACGATAGGGCTTTTGATGCAAACACCACAATGTTTTCTATGCCGCCCTTCTGGGTCAGGGTGGCCTCCAACCCGTACGCGCTGTCATCTGTTGTGATACAGGTGTCCCATTCAGGGTTGAACGGTTTCAGGCATGGTGCGTATAGAATTCTCCTTTTCATTTCAGTGAAGGCTTCATTTTGTTCTGGCTCCCAGGAGTAGGCTGCTTCCTTCTTCAGAAGCTCCCTCATTGGGGACGTGGTTTCGGAGAACCTTGGGATGAATTTTGCATAGTACTCGGCTAGGCCCAGGAACGAGCATAGTTCTTCTCTGGAAATCGGGGCCAGGGTGTCTGCAATGGCATCCATCAGGTTCTTCTTGGGGCTCACCCCTTCGCTTGAGATGCAGTACCCAAGGTAGTCTACCTTGCTCACTCCAAAAGCGCATTTCTCGTGGCGTAGATGGACGCCTTCCTCTTGAAGCTTGCTCAGGACTGCCCTGAGTGCTTTGTCACGGGTTTCGTTGTCCTTGGTGTACACAAGAATGTCATCCTGAAAGAATGAAACATTTGTGAGTCCTTTAAGTAGAGAATTCATCATCCTCTGGAATGCGGACGCTGCCGAAGACAACCCAAAAGGCATGCCGGTATATTGAAAGGTGCCGATTGGAGTGATGAACGCCGTCAGGGGGTGTGAAGACTTGTGTAGAGGAATCTGGTGATAGGCATCACGCATGTCCAGCTTCGAAAAGATTGCCGCCTCTTTCATCATGAGGACAATTTTGCTGATGCTGGGGAGCGGAAAGCTATCGGTGAGCACCTCTTCTCAAGTCGATGCATATTCTGAGGTCGTTGCTGGATTTCTTTTTAACTAGAACCACTGGACTCAACCATTCGGAGGATTCCACGGTCTCGATGGTTACTTCTTCGACCATTTTCCGAAGGTGGGCCTCTAATGCAGGCCTCGCCGTGGCAGGTGCTGCTCTAACTTTGTGTTTCACGTGGACCGCGTTGGGTTTCAAACGAATCTTGTGGACAAAGTCTCTCACTTTCCCCGGGTTCTCGGAAAACAGGCTAGGAAACATCTCCTTGAAATTTTGTGCTGCTCCTGAGGAGATCATGAGTACCTGTTCCGGAGTGCTGGGATCCAGTTTAATGCTGAGTCTGTGTTGATCATCACATCCAAGCCGGCTGGGCCTTTGGGCGAGAAGTACACTTTGGTGGTGGTGGACCTCCCTTTGAAATCAATCCGGGCTCGGATGTAGCCCAGCAGGCTGACAGTTGCACCTTCGAAGACCGTCTGGTCGTTCTGATTTCCACTTGTGCTTGGCCCATCATTTCCTTATACGTGTCGATGGGGAGGATAGTGAGGTCTGATCCTGAATATGCCATGACACGTGTTTCCATTCCGTCCACTTTAATGTTGCAGTGGGGCTTTTCTCTCCTGGCGTGGAGGGCGTTGACCATGATGACCATGGGTCTGTCCTGTAGCTCGTCATCATCGCTTGAGGCGCGGTCACCATCGACGCGGGAACGGTTTTCTCCCACCACGTACATGCCGGAGCCACGTGACCAATGCGTCCGCACTTGGAGCACTCCTTATTCCTGGCGGGGCAGTCACGATCATTCGCCATGTGCTTGGTACTGGCACATCTATAACATTTCAGCAGATCCTTTTGTCTGGTGCCTTTGTCTCTGGGGCTGTCGCGGGATTGCTTGTCTCTGTGCCCTCTCCATTGCAGCGCCGCAAGTACTGGTGCAGGCGGGTGGCTTCCTGCCTCTTTGCGCCTGCTGGAGGTTTCTTCCTCTGCCCTGGCAATTTGAATGGCCTTGTCGAGGGTCACTTCTTTTTCTTGGATGAACTTGTCCTGCACTTTCCTGGAGTTAGTGTGAACGACCAGCATGTCGCAGATAACTTGTTCTGCATTTTCACTGAACGCGCAAAGAGAAGCCAGCTCCCTCATCCTTGTGATATAGTCGTCCACGGGTTCGCTCCCTTCCTGTTTATGGGTGTAGAACCTCAGCCTGTGTAGCACCACGTTCTCCTTATTGGTGAACCTCTTCACAATGCGACGGGCCGCCTCCTTGTAGACGTCGTTGTCGTCATCGACTACTGGTATGGCTGTTAGGCTGGCAAAAATGCGCTGACCTTCAACGCCCATTGCGTTCAGCAGCATCATCTTCTTCCTGGCGGGGGCATATCCCGTGCCACCCACAGCCTCCAGATACGTGGTGAAAAGGGGCTCCCATTGCATCCACGGAATTGCCAGGGTCCCAGGTAAAGGGAGAAATGCAGGGGGCGGTGTGGCGCCTTGCACGGAGGGCCCGTGGGTCTTTTGGTATCCTCGTCGCCAATTATGTTGTGGCCCCTAAGGACGACAGAACGCTTAGGTAGGTCTTAAATGTCTTTATTAATAAGACAAACTGGTGGGCATAACTCGCACTAGAATAGGGCAGGGGGCTTACTCACAGTTCCAGTCTGGGCCTTCCAGTTACTTCACTGGAGGCGAGGTGTGCTCATGGATTGCACGCTGAGAGTTTCCAGGGCCCCCAGGTGGCCTCCTGTGGCCTTGGACTTATGCCCTGGAAGCTGGCACTTAGAGGGTTCTTTGTGCCTCCTTTATGATGGCTCCTCAATAGGAGTAGCGCTGTGAGCCGACCTGCTGGTCTGGCGCTCTGCCAGGATCTCACGGCAATGCTCTCCAACGTTTTGTTGGGAGTGCAGGCTCGCGGGATCACGTTGCATCGAGATATCGCGAGATCACACTCCCGCGGTCACGTGATGTCCCCAAAAGCTGGTAGGCAACGTTTGCCACTTCTATGTAGCAGCAGCCCGGGCAGTACATATTTTTTACTGGATTACAGTTTAAACACTGAACAACATGGAGACCAATACCCTCCTCAGTCTGATAGGCAGATGCTGTGTGATGGTGGTACGCTCTGACACTTGCCTTCACTGGTGGGCTCATTTAAGCTCTGTCCCAGCAAGAGTGCAGGGCAGAGTCATGTAGCTGTCAGGTCAGTGGATGGATCTGAGCCCATCACTCACATTTATCACTTTCCCTGTCCACCGCACAGACAGATAAATGGCCTTGAACTCACATAAATTACGTGCCACTGTAAAAAGCAGTAGGATCTGTCACCCAAATCTGTAGGCGGTAGGACTGCTTAAAAAGCTGTAGCGTGCTGCCTAAATCAGTAGGGTTGGCAAGTATGCTACAAGTTCTTGCAGTGTATTGGTGACTCGCCAGATGGACAGCTTGGATCGCGTAGAGTAAATGTTTTGTAGCCCTGGTATAGGGACCGAACAGGCAGTGTAAGACAGTGTGTTGCCTGGCGAACGCGTGGCCCTTGGTTGGGAAGTCAGTGAGAGAGCTCCGGGCCTGCAAGGGGTCCAGAGGCCCACACTCACTCTGTTGTTCAGTTTTACCTCAGCCACCAACTGACAAATCTCTGCACATTTATTATAACAGAGTGCACCATGGATTTAATCATTAGCTTTTACAGACCCTCTGACATCCTGGCTCAGTGACTGTTTCTGGCATCTTTGCCTCACAAATTAATTCCATATTTTAAATACATATTTTTAATTTTTTGTGTTAAGAGGACAGTAATTGGGCCTGCGAAGAGGAGCCTCTCCTGCTGTGCGGGTCACAACCCAGTTCAATGGAAATGTTTGGTGACCACATGGTTACATGGGGATCACAACTGCAATATGTATCTCACAGAACCCTGCAAGACGAGGCTTGATTCACGAGGCTATGGTAATTGCGGCGGTACTGGGGGATTTGATTTGATTATTTATACTGCATACTCCTCAAACAAAATTGCTCCTACTCACACCATAAAAATGTCATTTGCAGTGTCAAGCACAAAGGTCTGGGATGGAGCGCAGCTAGTCTGCTTGGAATGGGAGATTTGAATAGGCGTGGTGCCAGAGTGGAGGAAATCCCTCTTCCTTGCTTGGCACAATTAATTCACCTTGGGAATAGCCAGCTAGCAAGCAAGATGTTGAATAGAAGAGAGCATATTCTAGGTCAGCATATCAAGAATTATCCACTCACTTAAATATCCATCCCGGGCCCACAAAGATATTAAAAAGTCAAGCATAGAACATTAAAGGAAATCCAACTTTGGAATGGCACCCAGTGCAAAGAGTGGCCCAGATATGACGCATGATCCATTTTCCTGAGACCATAAACCAGCCGGACTGCGGCATTCTGCACCTATTGCCGTTGTTGGTGTTGATATATGACTAGGGAACCATGAGGCTGCTGGACATAGACGTAAGGCATAGCTGGTGGAATCTGGTAAAGTACTAGGGAGGGGTTTGGACCTTGGCTGCCATGGCCAGTGGTCTGACCATGTTTTAAGTCATTGTTGCAACATGGGTCAGTGGCCACGGGCGAAGAAAATATGGCATAACAAAACCCTTTCATTCACTGACCTTTTTCAGTTAAGTTAAGATGGTCTGATTTATTGAGACAAAATCCTTGAAATTCCGCAAGTGTGGGAATAGATGAGCATCTTTACTGTTGTAAGAGGATTCAATTCAAAACTACAGCTAAGTCAACGCCTAGTCTATAATACTGAATGAAAACCCTTATTGATATATCTTTATGTCCAGTTCATGCGTTCTGGATGACTACCCCTATATAACACCCCTCTCTTGGAATCCTCCTGACCCCACTGAGCCAAGAAGTAGTTCTGTTTTGCAAGTTAAAAGGTTTAATTGATAATTTAAACAATATATATATATCACGCTTTATAATAAATTAATAATTGAATAGCACACTTAATCTGACATGATAAAGATTAACAACGGAGAATCTGGCCTAGCACACTTCTTTATAATCACAAAGGAGTTGACATGAAATGGATAAGATAGCAACAATACTTTTATGGTTTCAAATGAATGCAATGTGGAATGAAATGCAGTACAGAAAATAACTTGATAGGATTTCAGCAAAAGACAATGTAATCACTTTTCTCTGGCTATTCACTCCCCCCCTCTTTATGCAATGCAAGGAAATGGGAGGAAAGCACACAGTTCTCAGAAATGCAATCAATGTAATTCAGTTCAATCCCCCCCAAGCACGCTTAGACTACAGACGTTGAAAACAAAGCAAAATGCTTTTATATGTGCTGGCAATTAAGTGAAAAATATGCTAAATTGCTTTTAATTCCCTCTAGGAGGTTCAGGGTGAGTGAAATCAAGTTAATATCAGTCCAGGCTCACACTAGCAATGATTCAGGGATGATTAGCAGGTTAAACGAATTTCTGGCAAATGAAAGGCAAGAAGCTTCTGTTTTCACACGTGGAGAAATTTGCAAATCGTGGCAAAATTCGCGAGTGCGTTTTTCACGATTGCGGCAAAACTATAGGGGGTAGGAATGCGGTTCTAGGTTCGTAGGAAAGCCACGATTCTCAGCTTTCATGGGAAAGTTACTGCAAGTCTCTAGCACAAACGGTTGCGGAGATATGAGCGATTAAATAAAGGTCGTTTTTCGGATTTGAAATTTTAAAGTTCAAAAAGACAAGTGCAGCTTGCAACTAGCAAATCACAGGTGACAGCTTTACAAATGACAGGTGACAGTTAGGAGACAGTTCTACTTAGATTAAAATAGGATTGAATTATATTATTTTAACTAAGAGATTGGTTCTGCACAGTTTTCTAGGTACTCACACTATATTCTTGAGTGAAATGGGCCTCACCATGGATCTGGTCAGGTTTTAGACGGGACTCTGGTCTCTGCACTTCACAGTGATCTGGGTCTGCTCTCTCTCTGGATTCTGAAGATTGAGGGATTTAAAGTCTGGATCTTTCTGCACAGCTTTCTCTGGAGATTGATGGAGGTAAAGTATGGATTTTCCCGGCAGAGCTTCCAGCTGCAAATGGATTTGAAGGTCCCTATCTGTCCTGTCTCTCTGCTTTTATGTGTTTTTAATGTGGGTGTGTTCTAGCATCACTGACCCTACCTCTCTCTCAGCTTCTAATTGGTCAAACTTCCATTTCTCATTTGATTGGGGGAGCTAAGTTGTGTCAGAGTGATGTCATTTTACAGCCTTGCAGAGAGTCCACTCCTCCTGTCAACTTACGCACAAATCTAGATTTGAAACAAATACATATTTGCAGAGGTACATATTGTTTTAAAATCATATGCACCCATCATGCATTACAGGAGGTATACCCTGTTCAAACTCTGCTCTTCCTGGGAGCTTGCATTCAGAAATGGCAATATTTTGCACTTTTTAACTGGTTTGCAATTCCGGACATTACCCCAAATTTACACACATGTGCGCAAGGAGTATGGACATTAATTGATGAAGTGTCAGATTTTTCACATGCACACATTTTGAGTAATATCCTCTTTTCCGCTAAAACCCCCCTGAACATGCCACCGGTTCTAAAAACCTCTTAAAATGTGGGCAGAAAAATCACAAGAATTATGGTGTCATTTATACAATTTTCACAAGTCCGTACTATGAGTTATTCATCTTTTTCTAAAACCATATTCTGGCTATAGAGGTGTGTCTTTTCAGGTCACATGGTACAGAAACCAGTCTTTCCAGTTTCTGCCAAGCTCAGAGACCCTGCCACTCCCAGCTTCTGCCAAGAGAAAGCTGTTTTACGACTCCCGCCAATAAAACATTTGCCTGAGTCAGGACAGGGCTTTGTTCAATTTCCTGCAGAGCCCAGGTAATTCAATCAGGGAAGTGTCATATCCCTTTTGGTGTGAGCAGCAAAAGGGCAGCTAGGCCTGGGAACACAGCTGTGACTCAAGTTTCACTCCTGATGGGGGTAGTTGCCAGGCAGAATTCAGTTCCTTAAGCCAGGTTACAGATAAAATGTCACTTTTTGTTCCCCAGTTTAAGTCAAGACATTTTTTTACATATGCAGCTAGAGTGCTGATTCTAAGTTTAAAACTATGACATTTAAACAATTGCAACCTATGTGACACTCAGAAGTAGGTCACTCATTTCTTTTAAACATTTAGATTTGTAGTGTCTTTCAGTGCAAATTTACTTAAATTGCTGAAATCCACAGCTCAACCAGTCTTGTTATAAACCTTCAAGTCACTTCAGAATATAACTTTACCTTGTATCCACCTCTCAGTAAGTCTTTCTTTGGCTTGCTTTGGGTTAATCTATTCAGTTTTCTACAAAAAAGTAAAATCTGGTGGTTTTAAAACGCCGGCTTTTGGATAGTGGTGAGTACTGGTACTGCACCCCTTTTTGGGATTTAAGAAAATGAATTCTCCACAGTTATGGGTTTGCTTTTGGCAATCAGCATTGCCATTCCCAATGGTTTCAGACTACTGTGTGGGTAGTCCAATGGTGGTTTCAGGCAGTGTCCTTCTGTGCCCATAACATCGGCAAAAATGGGTGGCAGCCTATTCTTCATGCACTTCCCTGTGCATTTTCTAGGAAGCTCTGGCCATCATGATGTTTTCATGTCAGTACTGCACAGTTTTGAGGTAGGGCTCTGATGCATGGGTAAATACATCCCACAAGCCCCCCTCTTGCGATGGCCATTCGGTTTCACTGATGGGACTCGCCAGATCTGGGATGTAGTTCTCATCTTCTTCCGGTGGAAGGCACAGTTCAGCATCTTTTCCTCCATCCGGTCGGATCGATCGGTTCTCCTCGCCGGTCCTGATGGGAGTATTGGGCGGTCCACTGGGCCCATTGGATCTTCGTTCCCGGTCTCCGGATCGTCCTCCTTGGCCCGTCTCCAGGTTTTCTTTCTCCTAGGACGACAAAGGAAGAGCGGCAATACCTACTCATAGACGTTTTTCCACCACTGTTGAGATAGTGGGGCAGCATATGCATTTCATCATAACAAAACATTACATTCTTATTTTGAAAAAAAAACAGTATAACTAAGAGACAGTTTCATGCAAATCACAATATTTTAGAGACTAGATGTGGTATGTTTTATGGTTGGAACTGAATTAGTCTGAGACAGTGCCCGCTAGGATTCCAGAGGATTCCTCCAGTTGTTGCAGAGTGTGCCTGGGATGGCAACATTTCAACTGGTTTATGTGGACCCACTTGTCTTCCCCCTCTGCGGAACCGCCTTTGGGGATGCGGATCTTGTAGGCCACAGGGGAGATCTTGTCGATGATCTCAAAGGGTCCCTTCCATGTAGGCAAAAATTTGCGCTGCTTGGCCTGGTTCCTTTGGAAGTTGTATAGATAGACCCGGTCTCCCACCTGATATTCCTTCCTGGAAGTTTTCAGGTCATAGTGGGTCTTCATGCTATCAGCTGATCTTTCTAGATTCCGCTGAGCATAAGCAAAAGCATGTTGGAGGTGTTTCCTTAAATTCTCCACATACTCATGAGTTGTGGAGGCATTTATCAGTGTCTGCTCTTGGGTCCTGTAGAGCAAATGCTGAGGAAGCACCATCTTGCGCCCAGTCATCAACTCAAATGGTGACATTTTGGTTGCAGATGAAGGGGTAGATCTGATAGCCATTAGGACCAGAGGTAATCGGATATCCCAACTTGGCCCAGAATCTGCCACAAACTTTTTTAAGATGCTCACAATGGTTCGGTTATATCTCTCTACTGCCCCAGAAGAAGCTGGTCTATAAGCAATATGCAGCTTTCTCTTGACCCCCAGTATCTCCCACATCTTTGTCATTACTTCACTGGTGAAGTGGCTACCTCTGTCTGACTCAATCCTTTGAGGTAGACCAAAACGGGAAAAGATGTGGTTAATCATCAAGGCAGCTGCAGTTTCTGCCTTGCAATTTGGGGCTGGGAGACATTCCACCCACTTGGTAAACAAGCATGTGACGGTCAACATGTTCTTATTCCCCCTAGCAGAGCGAATCACGGGGTCTACAAAGTCGATTTGTAAATCTGACCATGGCAGTGTCATCCCCCTCTTTTGGAGAGGCGCACGGTGCGTGAGGGATGATGGCTGAAATTGTGCACACACAAGACACCCCTTCAAGTATTGGTCGAGGTCCTGCCCCATGTGTGGCCAGTATGCAACCTCTCTTAAGATTTCCAATGTTGTGTGAAACCCCCTGTGACCGGCAGTGGCCGCATCATGGGCGTGACTTAACATCAGGCTTCGGAATGAGGTAGGAACCACCCACTGATCGTGGCTAGCTTTGGATTTCCTTACCAGCAAACCGTCTTGGATTCGGAACATTTTTGGACACTTCATCAACACTCTTAGGTCCTCTTTCCCAGTATAATCGGTATCCGTCAGGGGAAAGTTCTCAGGGTCCTCAAGGTGCTGGTAAAATTTACCAATTATTGGATCCCCCTTCTGAGCGGTGATCAAATCAGCATCAGGGGTCTCCTTACTCCATTGTGCAATTGAAAGGTCGTTGTGAGCATTTGTCTGGGACCTAGTGATAGCAGTGACCTGGATTTCCCCCAACAGGGACTCAATCTCAATTAGATCCCCTTGGATGGCCCCAGTTTTGGCCAGCTGATCAGCTAAGTCATTTCCAGTTTTGTCTGGTCCCTCTACTTTGGAATGACCCTTAATCTTTTTCCAATAGATGGTCATCCCATTCGAGGTGACCAGATCATCAATGTCTTGGATCAACTTCCCATGTTTCAAGGGTTTGTTGTTAGCACATAACATGCCTCTGGTTTTCCAATTAACCAGGTGCTCCACGAACCCGTTCCGTACATAATCCGAATCTGTGATTATGACCAGTTCGTGGAGTTGATGCTGGACAGCAGTGAGGATGGCCTGATGCACAGCCATCAATTCTGCCACCTGACTACTTCGGGGACCAATTTTGTATCCAGCGGAGGGTTCTGGGGACTCATTCACCCATGCATTCCCTACGCCGGCCACCAGTTCTTTCTCCCAGTTGTTGTCAACATGGTACGAGCATCCATCCACATAGACAGTGGGCATTCCCTCACACTTGTCCTCTTCAAAGACTTTGTGTGGGGAATTAAGGTATGCCTCCATGTTGTCCTTGATTTTTAGACTTTCGTCCTCGAGACAGTTTTCTCTGGCACAATCATGCAAGTCAGCCAGACCTTGCGCGAGGGGACTCTTCTTGTTTTGGCCATATCTGATTTCCACAGGAAAGCCTTGCATTGACAGAATCCAGGAAGTAATTTGGGAATTACTCACATTCCCGGCTCGGATTCTGTCACTTTGGAGATATTGCAGAGGCTGGTGTGGAGTCTCCACTATGATGTGTTCCCCCTGGATAAACGGGCGGTAATTCTTCAATGCCCACACCGTTGCCAGGAGCGCCTTCTCACAATCGTTGAATTTTTCCTCCACAGAGGATAAAGTTTTGCTCGCATAAGAGATTACTTTATTGACCTTGTCATGCTTTTGGTATAATACTGCCGTCAAGCACGTATTAGAGAACCCCGTCTCCAGGAAGAACTCCTTGTTTCTGACAGGGTAAGCTAGGCAAGGCGCTTGTGAGAGGCTTCTCTTGAGTTGTCTTACTGCCTCGGCTTGTTCTGGATCCCATTCCCACTTGACCCCCCCCTTCAGGAGATGAATCAGGGGTCTGGTAATCTCTGCGTAGCCCTCAATGAACTTTCTGCTGTAATTAGTCAGTCCAAGGAGGCTCCTTAGTTCTCGCAGAGTTGTGGGGTCTTTCAGTTTCTGAAGTGCTTCCACTTTCTTTTCCTGGGGACAGAGGCCCTGAGGAGTAATCTCATGCCCCAAGAAATTAACACGGGTTCTACACCACTGTGCTTTCTGAAAGGAAAGTTTTGCTCCGGCGGCCCTCAACTGTGTCAGAACATCACGGATCTCCGCTATGTGTTCCTCCACAGATGAACTTTTGATGAGGACATCATCTACATAAGCCAGGTTACCCCTCGCACCCAGGTCGGGCATGGCCTTATGTAGGAAAATGTTGAATTCATTGCCGGAGTTGAGGTATCCGAAGGGAGTCCGGGTCCATGTGTACTGCTGGCCCCCAAAGGTAAAAGCCAGTTTGTATTGGTCCTCCCTGCTGACAGGCACGGTCCAGTATCCATTGGTCAGGTCTATTGCAGTGAATACCTGTGACCCCTGAATCTAGGCCAGCCCTTGGTCAATGTAGGGCAGAGGCCATCGGGAAGTATGGACCCGTTTGTTGAGCTCCCTAAGGTCAGCGCAGAGTCTCCACTGGCCGTTTGGCTTCAATATTCCCAGCACCGGGTTATTGAAGGTGCTGTGGACTGGACGGATTATTCCCCTGGACTCAACGTTCTTAATTATTTCAGTAAGGGACTCCATTGATGCGAGAGGCAAGCGATATTGCTTCACAAACACTGGAGTCATGCCAGGGTCCGTGGGGATTGTTGTTGTGTGGATGTCAGTGCGACCACAGTCATATGAGTCTACCGCAAAGAGATCTTGGAAATCCAAGAAAACTTGTTTCAACTTTTGCTTTTGTTCCAGAGTCACACAGGCATCAGCTAGGTTGACTCTCCCTTCCACCATCTGCCTGAAGCCTGGAAAGACTTCTGGTTTGGCTATCTCCGCGGCCTCCTCCAGCTGGGTGGAGAAGTCCCTGGTCAGAGTGCTGATTTGGACCGGAGGCTTCAGGTGGGAAAGGCAGCCCTCATGGACCTGGAAAATCACCTCATCCCTCCTGAAGTCACAAGTCACATCTTCCTTACCATAGGGGCAGGAAGTGTATACCAGGAAGTTCCCCCCATGCCGGGTAAAAATCCTGTCTGGTGTTGTATTGCCATCACTGTCACTGTCAAAGCAGTCCTTGGGGATTGGCCCTAAGAGTTCATTTACTAAGTCGATGGAAAAATGTCGGTCATCAACCGCCATTCCAATAATGGTGCCTGCGGCTAGAGTAATACTCTTTAAGTCGCTGTTATCCACCTCTATTAGAATGGTGTCATGTTCTATGTTGACTAATGGAGTTGGGTTTACCCCCAACCCTTGCTGTTGGAGAGGAGCGTTTAGATGTATGTAAGCATCAGGGTTTTTTAACTCTTGTCCTCTTTTAACTTTCACTTCCAGGGAGAATTGTCGGGTCCTTTCTGGGATGGTGACCTCCTCTTTAATCTGAATTTCAACTGCATAAGGTAGCAATTGAGCTGACCTAAATGCTTTTTCTGGATCATCAAAGCCCATGGGATTATCTGCTAATCGGGACCAAGCTTTGAAGTTTATTAGGTCCAAACTAATGGCAAAGCGATTGAGAATGTCACTGCCTAAGTAAAAGGCGGCAGGGACGTCTCGCACGACCCAACAATTGTGGACTATGTTCTTGTTGCCAATGGAGATTTTGAGCATGCACCTGCTTGGCAGGAGGTGTTTGGAATTAGGCGCTTCCAGGTCCATTTCCCATTTGTCTATCAGTTTGAAGGTGGGAATGGCTGGATCTTTTGGGAGTTGGCGGAACATGGCTTCGCTGATGAAGCTCTTACCGTTGTTCACACACACTCGAGCGAGAACAGAGTCCTTCCCATCATTTAATTGGACAGGGATGAACAACTGCTCTCCAATTTGCTGAATATCAGCCAGGCTCTGAGCTGATTTCACATCTTTCTGGACTATAGGAGTGGGAGTTTCTGATTGTGGATTAGTATAGAATTTCAGAGTGTTTCCTTCCAGCGTGGAGTACCACTTTAGACTGGAAGGAAGGTTGATTTTCAGAAATAGAGAGGACCCCCCATCACCAGTCTGTTGTCCTACTGCTATTACTGTCACGTCTGGAATTTGGCTAGTCTGGAAGTGAAATTCTACTTGGTCAGATTTTTGTTCAACCATGTGGCAGGTGCCGTTTAAACTAACATGGTTGACACTCTGTTTTAATTTTATTGGTCGGCTAGTCTGGGTCCAGAGGACCTTGTTTACGCAATCTATTAGGGGTGACAACCTTCTCAGGAGGTCATTCCCTAGTAAACAAGGGGTGCCCTCTGGGGTCACAACTATGACCGGGTGTTTCAACTTATGTCGCCCAATTTTAATGTCCAAATCTGCCGTCCCCTCAACGGGAATTTCCTTCCCGTCGAAGTTCTGGAGTTGTCCAGGAAGAGAGGTGAGAGGAATTCGGTAATTCTCTCCCCTTCCTGCATTCAGTTCATCAAAGGCCCTTCTGGACAGAAGGGTAGCTTGAGATCCAGTGTCCACCAGTGCCAAAATTGTACCCTGTCCCTGTACTTGTACCGGGGCATAATATCTTCCCTCCTTCTCCTCAAGGGGGCACAGATAATGTACATTTTTGGACAACTGGTGGGCTAATTTTCTGGTTTTGGACATCGCTAGCGAAGAGATTTGGGCAGAATTCTGTGGAGAGCCTTGGGAATCTGAAAGAAAAATTTGGCAACTGGAGATCAGAGCCATTGTGGGTTCCCCTGGCTCCGGTTCTGGGCCGCCCGCCCCTTTTTGGAGGCAGTCACCAGGATGGGTTTGAACCAGGGGATTTTCTTGCTGTTGGTTCTGGGATGAGATGGTGGGCGGCGGTAGCTCAGTCTCCACATCTCCCCAGTCTGGATTTACATCCCTAGGGACCCATTTTTCTTTGGGAGGAGTTCCCCCCTCTCTGAAGGAGAAGATCCTTTTCCCAGGATCCTCTGAGGATCCCTCTCCCTCAAATTGGAAGATCTGTACCTCCTCCTCAAACTGAGTCTGTTTGGGTCTTTTGTTTCTCCTACCCCCCCCTCTGCTCCTTAGGAGGCAGACTTTCAGGGGCAAGAGATTTTGTTTCCGGTTCCTGGGTTTCCAGGAGCTGTTTACAAGTGAGGAAGGAAGCTTCCTCCAAGGCTTTACACCCCCCTTCCCTTTGTGCCTCCTCCCTGGGAACCGGTGAGTTATCGGGGTGCTGCCCCCGTCATTGTTCTGGAGCACCAGGTCCAGAGTTGGAGCCGTTCTGCGCCCGCATGCTGATCTGAGGGTTCTGCTGAGCCCTCAGTATGTGACCCATATCCCGCGCCATGTTTTGAACCTGGCGCTCTAACTGGGAAACCCGCTCAAGCAGATATGGGGCCCTGTTTTCTCCCCTGGGCTGATCCCGGGAAGGGTAGCTATCCCTTCTTTGGTAGTACCCCTGGTTGGGAAGATTTGGATACCCCTCCACCCTTGGCCTCCCCTCTCCCGGATTCAGTGGTCTGGGCTCAGGGAATTGGGGAAAGAAGGATGGATGGTTTTGGGGCTGAAAGTCGGGTGGATATCTGGGGAAAAAGTTCTGCCCAGGGTTTGGTAAATTTCTGCCCTACTGTGGGAAGTTTGGAGGGAAGTTCCCTGGGTTAGGTGCTTGGCTGGATCCCCCCCCTTGGGCTGGAGGAGTCCACACATAACCCAGGATGGGTCGATTTCCCTTGTAACGGGGACTTACATAATCAGGAGAGCGAGGGACCCCATTTGTGGGGCTGCCTCCTTGGCTCCCTGTCTGTGACTGGCCCGAGGACCTTCTGGGCCTAGCATTATTAGGTGCAGGTAGGTTTTTAGGCCCCCCCATCTCCAAATCCAAAACGGGGGTGACCTTTACCTCTGCCAGCTTTGCAGCAGCAGGGGTGCTGTTGGCTTTGGGGTTTTTCTGGGCATTACTTTTGCTATCTACCGGTTTCTGCACCTCATAGATCCGGGTAGCCTGTTCAATGACCCAGTCTAAAGATCTTTTCTCGTGAAAATCCCTCACGAGCTGGGTCATGATATATTTGGGCAAGGCATGGAAAAACGTATTAATAACTTCTCTGCTATCTGTGCGCACCCTTCTTGTGGTCTGTGCAAAAGCACGCTTTAACTCCTGCACAAATTCTTGTGGGGCCTGATCCTCCCCACATTGCAAATTGTAGGCTGCCTTGCGAGCCTCTTGAGGATTTCTGTGAACAGAAAAATGTTTCAAGATGGCCGCCTTATAGGTGGACCATCTTAAATGATTTTGGTCCTCCAGCCCCGCAAAGAAACTGGAGTATTCCGGGGAGAAGGTCCACTTTACATATTGAATACAGCTTTGGCTGTCCTTCAAATGGAAAGTCTCCATCATTTGCTCAAACAGCTCTAAGTGCTCCCAAACAGAATACTTAGCGTTCTTATGATAAGGCGTGATGACACTCCTGATTGCCTTAATCTGTTTCAATGGGTCCTTAAGCAAGGCCCTTTTTGCCTTATTGGCCTTTTTGGTTCGGGTAACCCTTGTCCATTCGTCCTCTGACTCAGAGGCACTGCTCCCAGAGGTTCCTGTCTGCTCTTCCAGGTTTTCCCGGATTCTGCGAGCCTGGGAATGGCTGGCAGAATGTGGGGACCTGGTCTCCCGTATCCTGCGCAGTTCAGAGGAGTCTTCAGATTCCTCCTTGCTGCCAGGATTTGATGGGTACCCCCCCCACCGACCTAACTGGGCAGAGGTTTTCAGGATGCCCTTAATGGGCCTATTCTCCTGGGGTTCCCCACTAAACTGTACTGTACTTGGGTGCCCATACCCGGATGCCCACCCCTCCATTCCTGGGTGGTACTGGCCTATGAGCCCCATGCTTCTGGCTGGATAGTAATCTGCCATCCCTGTGGCCCTGTGCTCACGTGCGCCAGGGGACATGGGGGTGGCAGAGTCCAGGGACTGAGAGGTATGAGGGCCTCTGGTACTAGGGCTCCTGAGGTTATGCTCCTGAGTTTCCATTTCCCAGCGAACCTCATCTCTATCCGCCCCTGCTCCCTGTTGCAATGCAAGAGCCTGCATTTGTGCCTTCAGTTCCTCAGTTAAGGCCTTACTAGACTCTATCAGTCTCTCCTGCATCGCTACCTGTTGTTGGAGCCTATCATTGTGTTGACAGAGGGCCTCATTTTCCCTCTGTGCTTCCTGGTTGGTTCTGGAGAACTGGGCCAGTCTTTGCTGCAGGAGGTTTACCTCCTGAGTCCCATCCCTACTGGCCTGTTCCTTTCTTGCCAGAGCCTCTTCCACCCTTCTGGTGTGCTCTACCAAGTTCTGGTTTTCTTTTTGGAGGTCACCCAGCCCCTGGAGGGCCAGGTGATTTTCTTCAATTTCCTTTTTTAAGTGGCAGACTTCCTGGCCTAAAGTGTCTCTTTCCTGACTGAGAGCCTGCATCTGTGCTGCCAGGTCGTCCCTTTGCCTTTGGAAGGCACCAGCTTTCTGGCGCTCCTGATCAAACTCTGCCTGGGTATCCAGGTCTTTCAGAATTAGTTTGTTGCTCTCTGCCTTCTCCCTATCTAGGTGGCTTTGCAGGGTGACTACCTGCTCAGCACATGCCCTATTGAAGTCTAGCTGTTGCTCCAGCTTTTTCTGGCTTTGCAGTAGGGAGTCCAAACCTTCTTGGTGTTCCTTCTGCAAGGCCAGAAATCTGGTATCCTGTTCTGACTTTTCCTTTTGCAGCACATCCATATCCTCCTTTATTTTAGTGATGTACTGTCTGGTCTCATTTTCTGACTCCTGGCTTCTGTGCAGCCTTTGCTCAGAAGAGTCCAGATCAGATTGGGCCTTCTCTAACGCCATCTGTTGCCTTTTTGCCAGATCATGGCCTTCAGCACATTTATTCTGTATGGCTCCCATATATAAATATAAATATGCCGCTATCCTAACAATCTTGTCGTGTTCATCTTTGGCCTTAGGAGCCATATATAGTTCACTCAGGGCCACATGTAATGGACCCTGATCTCTCCATAAGTCTGACCCTGTTTCAGTGACCTGTCGCGTGATGGCCTGCAACCAGGCATCCTGGCCCTGCTCAGCCCATTCACCTCTCACAAATAGTTTATGTAAGAAGTGCTCTCTGGCTATTTTCATATCTACCAAGGTCGTCATTCTAGAGATTGGTCTCTGTCCTGACTTACAGAAGTTAGTATTTTATTTTTGCAGGACAGAACTTTTCTTGGAGTGTCCCTTTTGAGGAATGCTTCACAGCGTAAGGCAGCGTGGTGATCCGACTGGATGTATGTATCCCGTCAGTTAGCACACTGTATTAAGCTGCACAAGTGGTATTCTAACCCAGACGTCCGGCCCGAGCCCCCAATTTGTAAGAGGATTCAATTCAACACTACAGCTAAGTCAACGCCTAGTCTATAATACTGAATGAAAACCCTTATTGATATATCTTTATGTCCAGTTCATGCGTTCTGGATGACTACCCCTATATAACACCCCTCTCTTGGAATCCTCCTGACCCCACTGAGCCAAGAAGTAGTTCTGTTTTGCAAGTTAAAAGGTTTAATTGATAATTTAAACAATATATATATATATCACGCTTTATAATAAATTAATAATTGAATAGCACACTTAATCTGACATGATAAAGATTAACAACGGAGAATCTGGCACGAGCACACTTCTTTATAATCACTAAGGAGTTGACATGAAATGGATAAGATAGCAACAATACTTTTATGGTTTCAAATGAATGCAATGTGGAATGAAATGCAGTACAGAAAATAACTTGATAGGATTTCAGCAAAAGACAATGTAATCACTTTTCTCTGGCTATTCACTCCCCCCCTCTTTATGCAATGCAAGGAAATGGGAGGAAAGCACACAGTTCTCAGAAATGCAATCAATGTAATTCAGTTCAATCCCCCCCAAGCACGCTTAGACTACAGACGTTGAAAACACAGGCAAAATGCTTTTATATGTGCTGGCAATTAAGTGAAAAATATGCTAAATTGCTTTTAATTCCCTCTAGGAGGTTCAGGGTGAGTGAAATCAAGTTAATTTCAGTCCAGGTTCACACTAGCAATGATTCAGGGATGATTAGCAGGTTAAACGAATTTCTGGCAAATGAAAGGCAAGAAGCTTCTGTTTTCACACGTGGAGAAATTTGCAAATCGCGGCAAAATTCGCGAGTGCGTTTTTCACGATTGCGGCAAGACTATAGGGGGTAGGAATGCGGTTCTAGGTTCGTAGGAAAGCCACGATTCTCAGCTTTCATGGGAAAGTTACTGTAAGTCTCTAGCACAAACGGTTGCGGAGATATGAGCGATTAAATAAAGGTCGTTTTTCGGATTTGAAATTTTAAAGTTCAAAAAGACAAGTGCAGCTTGCAACTAGCAAATCACAGGTGACAGCTTTACAAATGACAGGTGACAGTTAGGAGACAGTTCTACTTAGATTAAAATAGGATTGAATTATATTATTTTAACTAAGAGATTGGTTCTGCACAGTTTTCTAGGTACTCACACTATATTCTTGAGTGAAATGGGCCTCGCCATGGATCTGGTCAGGTTTTAGACGGGACTCTGGTCTCTGCACTTCACAGTGATCTGGGTCTGCTCTCTCTCTGGATTCTGAAGATTGAGGGATTTAAAGTCTGGATCTTTCTGCACAGCTTTCTCTGGAGATTGATGGAGGTAAAGTATGGATTTTCCCGGCAGAGCTTCCAGCTGCAAATGGATTTGAAGGTCCCTATCTGTCCTGTCTCTCTGCTTTTATGTGTTTTTAATGTGGGTGTGTTCTAGCATCACTGACCCTACCTCTCTCTCAGCTTCTAATTGGTCAAACTTCAATTTCTCATTTGATTGGGGGAGTTAAGTTGTGTCAGAGTGATGTCATTTTACAGCCTTGCAGAGAGTCCACTCCTCCTGTCAACTTACACACAAATCTAGATTTGAAACAAATACATATTTGCAGAGGTACATATTGTTTTAAAATCATATGCACCCATCATGCATTACAGGAGGTATACCCTGTTCAAACTCTGCTCTTCCTGGGAGCTTGCATTCAGAAATGGCAATATTTTGCACTTTTTAACTGGTTTGCAATTCCGGACATTACCCCAAATTTACACACATGTGCGCAAGGAGTATGGACATTAATTGATGAAGTGTCAGATTTTTCACATGCACACATTTTGAGTAATATCCTCTTTTCCGCTAAAACCCCCCTGAACATGCCACCGGTTCTAAAAACCTCTTAAAATGTGGGCAGAAAAATCACAAGAATTATGGTGTCATTTATACAATTTTCACAAGTCCTTACTATGAGTTATTCATCTTTTTCTAAAACCATATTCTGGCTATAGAGGTGTGTCTTTTCAGGTCACATGGTACAGAAACCAGTCTTTCCAGTTTCTGCCAAGCTCAGAGACCCTGCCACTCCCAGCTTCTGCCAAGAGAAAGCTGTTTTACGACTCCCGCCAATAAAACATTTGCCTGAGTCAGGACAGGGCTTTGTTCAATTTCCTGCAGAGCCCAGGTAATTCAATCAGGGAAGTGTCATATCCCTTTTGGTGTGAGCAGCAAAAGGGCAGCTAGGCCTGGGAACACAGCTGTGACTCAAGTTTCACTCCTGATGGGGGTAGTTGCCAGGCAGAATTCAGTTCCTTAAGCCAGGTTACAGATAAAATGTCACTTTTTGTTCCCCAGTTTAAGTCAAGACATTTTTTTACATATGCAGCTAGAATGCTGATTCTAAGTTTAAAACTATGACATTTAAACAATTGCAACCTATGTGACACTCAGAAGTAGGTCACTCATTTCTTTTAAACATTTAGATTTGTAGTGTCTTTCAGTGCAAATTTACTTAAATTGCTGAAATCCACAGCTCAACCAGTCTTGTTATAAACCTTCAAGTCACTTCAGAATATAACTTTACCTTGTATCCACCTCTCAGTAAGTCTTTCTTTGGCTTGCTTTGGGTTAATCTATTCAGTTTTCTACAAAAAAGTAAAATCTGGTGGTTTTAAAACGCCGGCTTTTGGATAGTGGTGAGTACTGGTACTGCACCCCTTTTTGGGATTTAAGAAAATGAATTCTCCACAGTTATGGGTTTGCTTTTGGCAATCAGCATTGCCATTCCCAATGGTTTCAGACTACTGTGTGGGTAGTCCAATGGTGGTTTCAGGCAGTGTCCTTCTGTGCCCATAACATCGGCAAAAATGGGTGGCAGCCTATTCTTCATGCACTTCCCTGTGCATTTTCTGGGAAGCTCTGGCCATCATGATGTTTTCATGTCAGTACTGCACAGTTTTGAGGTAGGGCTCGGATGCATGGGTAAATACATCCCACAAGCCCCCCTCTTGCGATGGCCATTCGGTTTCACTGATGGGACTCGCAAGATCTGGGATGTAGTTCTCATCTTCTTCCGGTGGATGGCACAGTTCAGCATCTTTTCCTCCATCCGGTCGGATCGATCGGTTCTCCTCGCCGGTCCTGATGGGAGTATTGGGCGGTCCACTGGGCCCATTGGATCTTCGTTCCCGGTCTCCGGATCCTCCTCCTTGGCCCGTCTCCAGGTTTTCTTTCTCCTAGGACGACAAAGGAAGAGCGGCAATACCTACTCATAGACGTTTTTCCACCACTGTTGAGATAGTGGGGCAGCATATGCATTTCATCATAACAAAACATTACATTCTTATTTTGAAAAAAAAACAGTATAACTAAGAGACAGTTTCATGCAAATCACAATATTTTAGAGACTTGATGTGGTATGTTTTATGGTTGGAACTGAATTAGTCTGAGACAGTGCCCGCTAGGATTCCAGAGGATTCCTCCAGTTGTTGCAGAGTGTGCCTGGGATGGCAACATTTCAACTGGTTTATGTGGACCCACTTGTCTTCCCCCTCTGCCGAACCGCCTTTGGGGATGCGGATATTGTAGGCCACAGGGGAGATCTTGTCGATGATCTCAAAGGGTCCCTTCCATGTAGGCAAAAATTTGCGCTGCTTGGCCTGGTTCCTTTGGAAGTTGTATAGATAGACCCGGTCTCCCACCTGATATTCCTTCCTGGAAGTTTTCAGGTCATAGTGGGTCTTCATGCTATCAGCTGATCTTTCTAGATTCCGCTGAGCATAAGCAAAAGCATGTTGGAGGTGTTTCCTTAAATTCTCCACATACTCATGAGTTGTGGAGGCATTTATCAGTGTCTGCTCTTGGGTCCTGTAGAGCAAATGCTGAGGAAGCACCATCTTGCGCCCAGTCATCAACTCAAATGGTGACATTTTGGTTGCAGATGAAGGGGTAGATCTGATAGCCATTAGGACCAGAGGTAATCGGATATCCCAACTTGGCCCAGAATCTGCCACAAACTTTTTTAAGATGCTCACAATGGTTCGGTTATATCTCTCTACTGCCCCAGAAGAAGCTGGTCTATAAGCAATATGCAGCTTTCTCTTG
Organism: Ambystoma mexicanum; assembly: GCF_040938575.1. Lineage (NCBI taxonomy): Eukaryota > Metazoa > Chordata > Amphibia > Caudata > Ambystomatidae > Ambystoma > Ambystoma mexicanum. The sequence continues at coordinate 1,475,219,155 of NC_090922.1, forward strand.
ACCCCCAGTATCTCCCACATCTTTGTCATTACTTCACTGGTGAAGTGGCTACCTCTGTCTGACTCAATCCTTTGAGGTAGACCAAAACGGGAAAAGATGTGGTTAATCATCAAGGCAGCTGCAGTTTCTGCCTTGCAATTTGGGGCTGGGAGACATTCCACCCACTTGGTAAACAAGCATGTGACGGTCAACATGTTCTTATTCCCCCTAGCAGAGCGAATCACGGGGTCTACAAAGTTGATTTGTAAATCTGACCATGGCAGTGTCATCCCCCTCTTTTGGAGAGGCGCACGGTGCGTGAGGGATGATGGCTGAAATTGTGCACACACAAGACACCCCTTCAAGTATTGGTCGAGGTCCTGCCCCATGTGTGGCCAGTATGCAACCTCTCTTAAGATTTCCAATGTTGTGTGAAACCCCCTGTGACCGGCAGTGGCCGCATCATGGGCGTGACTTAACATCAGGCTTCGGAATGAGGTAGGAACCACCCACTGATCGTGGCCAGCTTTGGATTTCCTTACCAGCAAACCGTCTTGGATTCGGAACATTTTTGGACACTTCATCAACACTCTTAGGTCCTCTTTCCCAGTGTAATCGGTATCCGTCAGGGGAAAGTTCTCAGGGTCCTCAAGGTGCTGGTAAAATTTACCAATTATTGGATCCCCCTTCTGAGCGGTGATCAAATCAGCATCAGGGGTCTCCTTACTCCATTGTGCAATTGAAAGGTCGTTGTGAGCATTTGTCTGGGACCTAGTGATAGCAGTGACCTGGATTTCCCCCAACAGGGACTCAATCTCAATTAGATCCCCTTGGATGGCCCCAGTTTTGGCCAGCTGATCAGCTAAGTCATTTCCAGTTTTGTCTGGTCCCTCTACTTTGGAATGACCCTTAATCTTTTTCCAATAGATGGTCATCCCATTCGAGGTGACCAGATCATCAATGTCTTGGATCAACTTCCCATGTTTCAAGGGTTTGTTGTTAGCACATAACATGCCTCTGGTTTTCCAATTAACCAGGTGCTCCACGAACCCGTTCCGTACATAATCCGAATCTGTGATTATGACCAGTTCGTGGAGTTGATGCTGGACAGCAGTGAGGATGGCCTGATGCACAGCCATCAATTCTGCCACCTGACTACTTCGGGGACCAATTTTGTATCCAGCGGAGGGTTCTGGGGACTCATTCACCCATGCATTCCCTACGCCGGCCACCAGTTCTTTCTCCCCGTTGTTGTCAACATGGTACGAGCATCCATCCACATAGACAGTGGGCATTCCCTCACACTTGTCCTCTTCAAAGACTTTGTGTGGGGAATTAAGGTATGCCTCCATGTTGTCCTTGATTTTTAGACTTTCGTCCTCGAGACAGTTTTCTCTGGCACAATCATGCAAGTCAGCCAGACCTTGCGCGAGGGGACTCTTCTTGTTTTGGCCATATCTGATTTCCACAGGAAAGCCTTGCATTGACAGAATCCAGGAAGTAATTTGGGAATTACTCACATTCCCGGCTCGGATTCTGTCACTTTGGAGATATTGCAGAGGCTGGTGTGGAGTCTCCACTATGATGTGTTCCCCCTGGATAAACGGGCGGTAATTCTTCAATGCCCACACCGTTGCCAGGAGCGCCTTCTCACAATCGTTGAATTTTTCCTCCACAGAGGATAAAGTTTTGCTCGCATAAGAGATTACTTTATTGACCTTGTCATGCTTTTGGTATAATACTGCCGTCAAGCACGTATTAGAGAACCCCGTCTCCAGGAAGAACTCCTTGTTTCTGACAGGGTAAGCTAGGCAAGGCGCTTGTGAGAGGCTTCTCTTGAGTTGTCTTACTGCCTCGGCTTGTTCTGGACCCCATTCCCACTTGACCCCCCCCTTCAGGAGATGAATCAGGGGTCTGGTAATCTCTGCGTAGCCCTCAATGAACTTTCTGCTGTAATTAGTCAGTCCAAGGAGGCTCCTTAGTTCTCGCAGAGTTGTGGGGTCTTTCAGTTTCTGAAGTGCTTCCACTTTCTTTTCCTGGGGACAGAGGCCCTGAGGAGTAATCTCATGCCCCAAGAAATTAACACGGGTTCTACACCACTGTGCTTTCTGAAAGGAAAGTTTTGCTCCGGCGGCCCTCAACTGTGTCAGAACATCACGGATCTCCGCTATGTGTTCCTCCACAGATGAACTTTTGATGAGGACATCATCTACATAAGCCAGGTTACCCCTCGCACCCAGGTCGGGCATGGCCTTATGTAGGAAAATGTTGAATTCATTGCCGGAGTTGAGGTATCCGAAGGGAGTCCGGGTCCATGTGTACTGCTGGCCCCCAAAGGTAAAAGCCAGTTTGTATTGGTCCTCCCTGCTGACAGGCACGGTCCAGTATCCATTGGTCAGGTCTATTGCAGTGAATACCTGTGACCCCTGAATCTAGGCCAGCCCTTGGTCAATGTAGGGCAGAGGCCATCGGGAAGTATGGACCCGTTTGTTGAGCTCCCTAAGGTCAGCGCAGAGTCTCCACTGGCCGTTTGGCTTCAATATTCCCAGCACCGGGTTATTGAAGGTGCTGTGGACTGGACGGATTATTCCCCTGGACTCAAGGTTCTTAATTATTTCAGTAAGGGACTCCATTGATGCGAGAGGCAAGCGATATTGCTTCACAAACACTGGAGTCATGCCAGGGTCCGTGGGGATTGTTGTTGTGTGGATGTCAGTGCGACCACAGTCATATGAGTCTACCGCAAAGAGATCTTGGAAATCCAAGAAAACTTGTTTCAACTTTTGCTTTTGTTCCAGAGTCACACAGGCATCAGCTAGGTTGACTCTCCCTTCCACCATCTGCCTGAAGCCTGGAAAGACTTCTGGTTTGGCTATCTCCGCGGCCTCCTCCAGCTGGGTGGAGAAGTCCCTGGTCAGAGTGCTGATTTGGACCGGAGGCTTCAGGTGGGAAAGGCAGCCCTCATGGACCTGGAAAATCACCTCATCCCTCCTGAAGTCACAAGTCACATCTTCCTTACCATAGGGGCAGGAAGTGTACACCAGGAAGTTCCCCCCATGCCGGGTAAAAATCCTGTCTGGTGTTGTATTGCCATCACTGTCACTGTCAAAGCAGTCCTTGGGGATTGGCCCTAACAGTTCATTTACTAAGTCGATGGAAAAATGTCGGTCATCAACCGCCATTCCAATAATGGTGCCTGCGGCTAGAGTAATACTCTTTAAGTCGCTGTTATCCACCTCTATTAGAATGGTGTCATGTTCTATGTTGACTAATGGAGTTGGGTTTACCCCCAACCCTTGCTGTTGGAGAGGAGCGTTTAGATGTATGTAAGCATCAGGGTTTTTTAACTCTTGTCCTCTTTTAACTTTCACTTCCAGGGAGAATTGTCGGGTCCTTTCTGGGATGGTGACCTCCTCTTTAATCTGAATTTCAACTGCATAAGGTAGCAATTGAGCTGACCTAAATGCTTTTTCTGGATCATCAAAGCCCATGGGATTATCCGCTAATCGGGACCAAGCTTTGAAGTTTATTAGGTCCAAACTAATGGCAAAGCGATTGAGAATGTCACTGCCTAAGTAAAAGGCGGCAGGGACGTCTCGCACGACCCAACAATTGTGGACTATGTTCTTGTTGCCAATGGAGATTTTGAGCATGCACCTGCTTGGCAGGAGGTGTTTGGAATTAGGCGCTTCCAGGTCCATTTCCCATTTGTCTATCAGTTTGAAGGTGGGAATGGCTGGATCTTTTGGGAGTTGGCGGAACATGGCTTCGCTGATGAAGCTCTTACCGTTGTTCACACACACTCGAGTGAGAACAGAGTCCTTCCCATCATTTAATTGGACAGGGATGAACAACTGCTCTCCAATTTGCTGAATATCAGCCAGGCTCTGAGCTGATTTCACATCTTTCTGGACTATAGGAGTGGGAGTTTCTGATTGTGGATTAGTATAGAATTTCAGAGTGTTTCCTTCCAGCGTGGAGTACCACTTTAGACTGGAAGGAAGGTTGATTTTCAGAAATAGAGAGGACCCCCCATCACCAGTCTGTTGTCCTACTGCTATTACTGTCACGTCTGGAATTTGGCTAGTCTGGAAGTGAAATTCTACTTGGTCAGATTTTTGTTCAACCATGTGGCAGGTGCCGTTTAAACTAACATGGTTGACACTCTGTTTTAATTTTATTGGTCGGCTAGTCTGGGTCCAGAGGACCTTGTTTACGCAATCTATTAGGGGTGACAACCTTCTCAGGAGGTCATTCCCTAGTAAACAAGGGGTGCCCTCTGGGGTCACAACTATGACCGGGTGTTTCAACTTATGTCGCCCAATTTTAATGTCCAAATCTGCCGTCCCCTCAACGGGAATTTCCTTCCCGTCGAAGTTCTGGAGTTGTCCAGGAAGAGAGGTGAGAGGAATTCGGTAATTCTCTCCCCTTCCTGCATTCAGTTCATCAAAGGCCCTTCTGGACAGAAGGGTAGCTTGAGATCCAGTGTCCACCAGTGCCAAAATTGTACCCTGTCCCTGTACTTGTACCGGGGCATAATATCTTCCCTCCTTCTCCTCAAGGGGGCACAGATAATGTACATTTTTGGACAACTGGTGGGCTAATTTTCTGGTTTTGGACATCGCTAGCGAAGAGATTTGGGCAGAATTCTGTGGAGAGCCTTGGGAATCTGAAAGAAAAATTTGGCAACTGGAGATCAGAGCCATTGTGGGTTCCCCTGGCTCCGGTTCTGGGCCGCCCCCCCCTTTTTGGAGGCAGTCACCAGGATGGGTTTGAACCAGGGGATTTTCTTGCTGTTGGTTCTGGGATGAGATGGTGGGCGGCGGTAGCTCAGTCTCCACATCTCCCCAGTCTGGATTTACATCCCTAGGGACCCATTTTTCTTTGGGAGGAGTTCCCCCCTCTCTGAAGGAGAATATCCTTTTCCCAGGATCCTCTGAGGATCCCTCTCCCTCAAATTGGAAGATCTGTACCTCCTCCTCAAACTGAGTCTGTTTGGGTCTTTTGTTTCTCCTACCCCCCCTCTGCTCCTTAGGAGGCAGACTTTCAGGGGCAAGAGATTTTGTTTCCGGTTCCTGGGTTTCCAGGAGCTGTTTACAAGTGAGGAAGGAAGCTTCCTCCAAGGCTTTACACCCCCCTTCCCTTTGTGCCTCCTCCCTGGGAACCAGTGAGTTATCGGGGTGCTGCCCCCGTCATTGTTCTGGAGCACCAGGTCCAGAGTTGGAGCCGTTCTGCGCCGGCATGCTGATCTGAGGGTTCTGCTGAGCCCTCAGTATGTGACCCATATCCCGCGCCATGTTTTGAACCTGGCGCTCTAACTGGGAAACCCGCTCAAGCAGACACGGGGCCCTGTTTTCTCCCCTGGGCTGATCCCGGGAAGGGTAGCTATCCCTTCTTTGGTAGTACCCCTGGTTGGGAAGATTTGGATACCCCTCCACCCTTGGCCTCCCCTCTCCCGGATTCAGTGGTCTGGGCTCAGGGAATTGGGGAAAGAAGGATGGATGGTTTTGGGGCTGAAAGTCGGGTGGATATCTGGGGAAAAAGTTCTGCCCAGGGTTTGGTAAATTTCTGCCCTCCTGTGGGAAGTTTGGAGGGAAGTTCCCTGGGTTAGGTGCTTGGCTGGATCCCCCCCTTGGGCTGGAGGAGTCCACACATAACCCAGGATGGGTCGATTTCCCTTGTAACGGGGACTTACATAATCAGGAGAGCGAGGGACCCCATCTGTGGGGCTGCCTCCTTGGCTCCCTGTCTGTGACTGGCCCGAGGTCCTTCTGGGCCTAGCATTATTAGGGGCAGGTAGGTTTTTAGGCCCCCCCATCTCCAAATCCAAAACGGGGGTGACCTTTACCTCTGCCAGCTTTGCAGCAGCAGGGGTGCTGTTGGCTTTGGGGTTTTTCTGGGCATTACTTTTGCTATCTACCGGTTTCTGCACCTCATAGATCCGGGTAGCCTGTTCAATGACCCAGTCTAAAGATCTTTTCTCGTGAAAATCCCTCACGAGCTGGGTCATGATATATTTGGGCAAGGCATGGAAAAACGTATTAATAACTTCTCTGCTATCTGTGCGCACCCTTCTTGTGGTCTGTGCAAAAGCACGCTTTAACTCCTGCACAAATTCTTGTGGGGCCTGATCCTCCCCACATTGCAAATTGTAGGCTGCCTTGCGAGCCTCTTGAGGATTTCTGTGAACAGAAAAATGTTTCAAGATGGCCGCCTTATAGGTGGACCATCTTAAATGATTTTGGTCCTCCAGCCCCGCAAAGAAACTGGAGTATTCCGGGGAGAAGGTCCACTTTACATATTGAATACAGCTTTGGCTGTCCTTCAAATGGAAAGTCTCCATCATTTGCTCAAACAGCTCTAAGTGCTCCCAAACAGAATACTTAGCGTTCTTATGATAAGGCGTGATGACACTCCTGATTGCCTTAATCTGTTTCAATGGGTCCTTAAGCAAGGCCCTTTTTGCCTTATTGGCCTTTTTGGTTCGGGTAACCCTTGTCCATTCGTCCTCTGACTCAGAGGCACTGCTCCCAGAGGTTCCTGTCTGCTCTTCCAGGTTTTCCCGGATTCTGCGAGCCTGGGAATGGCTGGCAGAATGTGGGGACCTGGTCTCCCGTATCCTGCGCAGTTCAGAGGAGTCTTCAGATTCCTCCTTGCTGCCAGGATTTGATGGGTACCCCCCCCCCACCGACCTAACTGGGCAGAGGTTTTCAGGATGCCCTTAATGGGCCTATTCTCCTGGGGTTCCCCACTAAACTGTACTGTACTTGGGTGCCCATACCCGGATGCCCACCCCTCCATTCCTGGGTGGTACTGGCCTATGAGCCCCATGCTTCTGGCTGGATAGTAATCTGCCATCCCTGTGGCCCTGTGCTCACGTGCGCCAGGGGACATGGGGGTGGCAGAGTCCAGGGACTGAGAGGTATGAGGGCCTCTGGTACTAGGGCTCCTGAGGTTATGCTCCTGAGTTTCCATTTCCCAGCGAACCTCATCTCTATCCGCCCCTGCTCCCTGTTGCAATGCAAGAGCCTGCATTTGTGCCTTCAGTTCCTCAGTTAAGGCCTTACTAGACTCTATCAGTCTCTCCTGCATCGCTACCTGTTGTTGGAGCCTATCATTGTGTTGACAGAGGGCCTCATTTTCCCTCTGTGCTTCCTGGTTGGTTCTGGAGAACTGGGCCAGTCTTTGCTGCAGGAGGTTTACCTCCTGAGTCCCATCCCTACTGGCCTGTTCCTTTCTTGCCAGAGCCTCTTCCACCCTTCTGGTGTGCTCTACCAAGTTCTGGGTTTCTTTTTGGAGGTCACCCAGCCCCTGGAGGGCCAGGTGATTTTCTTCAATTTCCTTTTTTAAGTGGCAGACTTCCTGGCCTAAAGTGTCTCTTTCCTGACTGAGAGCCTGCATCTGTGCTGCCAGGTCGTCCCTTTGCCTTTGGAAGGCACCAGCTTTCTGGCGCTCCTGATCAAACTCTGCCTGGGTATCCAGGTCTTTCAGAATTAGTTTGTTGCTCTCTGCCTTCTCCCTATCTAGGTGGCTTTGCAGGGTGACTACCTGCTCAGCACATGCCCTATTGAAGTCTAGCTGTTGCTCCAGCTTTTTCTGGCTTTGCAGTAGGGAGTCCAAACCTTCTTGGTGTTCCTTCTGCAAGGCCAGAAATCTGGTATCCTGTTCTGACTTTTCCTTTTGCAGCACATCCATATCCTCCTTTATTTTAGTGATGTACTGTCTGGTCTCATTTTCTGACTCCTGGCTTCTGTGCAGCCTTTGCTCAGAAGAGTCCAGATCAGATTGGGCCTTCTCTAACGCCATCTGTTGCCTTTTTGCCAGATCATGGCCTTCAGCACATTTATTCTGTATGGCTCCCATATATAAATATAAATATGCCGCTATCCTAACAATCTTGTCGTGTTCATCTTTGGCCTTAGGAGCCATATATAGTTCACTCAGGGCCACATGTAATGGACCCTGATCTCTCCATAAGTCTGACCCTGTTTCAGTGACCTGTCGCGTGATGGCCTGCAACCAGGCATCCTGGCCCTGCTCAGCCCATTCACCTCTCACAAATAGTTTATGTAAGAAGTGCTCTCTGGCTATTTTCATATCTACCAAGGTCGTCATTCTAGAGATTGGTCTCTGTCCTGACTTACAGAAGTTAGTATTTTATTTTTGCAGGACAGAACTTTTCTTGGAGTGTCCCTTTTGAGGAATGCTTCACAGCGTAAGGCAGCGTGGTGATCCGACTGGATGTATGTATCCCGTCAGTTAGCACACTGTATTAAGCTGCACAAGTGGTATTCTAACCCAGACGTCCGGCCCAAGCCCCCAATTTGTAAGAGGATTCAATTCAACACTACAGCTAAGTCAACGCCTAGTCTATAATACTGAATGAAAACCCTTATTGATATATCTTTATGTCCAGTTCATGCGTTCTGGATGACTACCCCTATATAACACCCCTCTCTTGGAATCCTCCTGACCCCACTGAGCCAAGAAGTAGTTCTGTTTTGCAAGTTAAAAGGTTTAATTGATAATTTAAACAATATATATATATCACGCTTTATAATAAATTAATAATTGAATAGCACACTTAATCTGACATGATAAAGATTAACAACGGAGAATCTGGCACTAGCACACTTCTTTATAATCACTAAGGAGTTGACATGAAATGGATAAGATAGCAACAATACTTTTATGGTTTCAAATGAATGCAATGTGGAATGAAATGCAGTACAGAAAATAACTTGATAGGATTTCAGCAAAAGACAATGTAATCACTTTTCTCTGGCTATTCACTCCCCCCCTCTTTATGCAATGCAAGGAAATGGGAGGAAAGCACACAGTTCTCAGAAATGCAATCAATGTAATTCAGTTCAATCCCCCCCAAGCACGCTTAGACTACAGACGTTGAAAACACAGGCAAAATGCTTTTATATGTGCTGGCAATTAAGTGAAAAATATGCTAAATTGCTTTTAATTCCCTCTAGGAGGTTCAGGGTGAGTGAAATCAAGTTAATATCAGTCCAGGCTCACACTAGCAATGATTCAGGGATGATTAGCAGGTTAAACGAATTTCTGGCAAATGAAAGGCAAGAAGCTTCTGTTTTCACACGTGGAGAAATTTGCAAATCGCGGCAAAATAGGGGGTAGGAATGCGGTTCTAGGTTCGTAGGAAAGCCACGATTCTCAGCTTTCAGGGGAAAGTTACTGCAAGTCTCTAGCACAAACGGTTGCGGAGATATGAGCGATTAAATAAAGGTCGTTTTTCGGATTTGAAATTTTAAAGTTCAAAAAGACAAGTGCAGCTTGCAACTAGCAAATCACAGGTGACAGCTTTACAAATGACAGGTGACAGTTAGGAGACAGTTCTACTTAGATTAAAATAGGATTGAATTATATTATTTTAACTAAGAGATTGGTTCTGCACAGTTTTCTAGGTACTCACACTATATTCTTGAGTGAAATGGGCCTCGCCATGGATCTGGTCAGGTTTTAGACGGGACTCTGGTCTCTGCACTTCACAGTGATCTGGGTCTGCTCTCTCTCTGGATTCTGAAGATTGAGGGATTTAAAGTCTGGATCTTTCTGCACAGCTTTCTCTGGAGATTGATGGAGGTAAAGTATGGATTTTCCCGGCAGAGCTTCCAGCTGCAAATGGATTTGAAGGTCCCTATCTGTCCTGTCTCTCTGCTTTTATGTGTTTTTAATGTGGGTGTGTTCTAGCATCACTGACCCTACCTCTCTCTCAGCTTCTAATTGGTCAAACTTCCATTTCTCATTTGATTGGGGGAGCTAAGTTGTGTCAGAGTGATGTCATTTTACAGCCTTGCAGAGAGTCCACTCCTCCTGTCAACTTACGCACAAATCTAGATTTGAAACAAATACATATTTGCAGAGGTACATATTGTTTTAAAATCATATGCACCCATCATGCATTACAGGAGGTATACCCTGTTCAAACTCTGCTCTTCCTGGGAGCTTGCATTCAGAAATGGCAATATTTTGCACTTTTTAACTGGTTTGCAATTCCGGACATTACCCCAAATTTACACACATGTGCGCAAGGAGTATGGACATTAATTGATGAAGTGTCAGATTTTTCACATGCACACATTTTGAGTAATATCCTCTTTTCTGCTAAAACCCCCCTGAACATGCCACCGGTTCTAAAAACCTCTTAAAATGTGGGCAGAAAAATCACAAGAATTATGGTGTCATTTATACAATTTTCACAAGTCCGTACTATGAGTTATTCATCTTTTTCTAAAACCATATTCTGGCTATAGAGGTGTGTCTTTTCAGGTCACATGGTACAGAAACCAGTCTTTCCAGTTTCTGCCAAGCTCAGAGACCCTGCCACTCCCAGCTTCTGCCAAGAGGAAGCTGTTTTACGACTCCCGCCAATAAAACATTTGCCTGAGTCAGGACAGGGCTTTGTTCAATTTCCTGCAGAGCCCAGGTAATTCAATCAGGGAAGTGTCATATCCCTTTTGGTGTGAGCAGCAAAAGGGCAGCTAGGCCTGGGAACACAGCTGTGACTCAAGTTTCACTCCTGATGGGGGTAGTTGCCAGGCAGAATTCAGTTCCTTAAGCCAGGTTACAGATAAAATGTCACTTTTTGTTCCCCAGTTTAAGTCAAGACATTTTTTTACATATGCAGCTAGAATGCTGATTCTAAGTTTAAAACTATGACATTTAAACAATTGCAACCTATGTGACACTCAGAAGTAGGTCACTCATTTCTTTTAAACATTTAGATTTGTAGTGTCTTAAATTGCTGAAATCCACAGCTCAACCAGTCTTGTTATAAACCTTCAAGTCACTTCAGAATATAACTTTACCTTGTATCCACCTCTCAGTAAGTCTTTCTTTGGCTTGCTTTGGGTTCATCTATTCAGTTTTCTACAAAAAAGTAAAATCTGGTGGTTTTAAAACGCCGGCTTTTGGATAGTGGTGAGTACTGGTACTGCACCCCTTTTTGGGATTTAAGAAAATTAATTCTCCACAGTTATGGGTTTGCTTTTGGCAATCAGCATTGCCATTCCCAATGGTTTCAGACTACTGTGTGGGTAGTCCAATGGTGGTTTCAGGCAGTGTCCTTCTGTGCCCATAACATCGGCAAAAATGGGTGGCAGCCTATTCTTCATGCACTTCCCTGTGCATTTTCTGGGAAGCTCTGGCCATCATGATGTTTTCATGTCAGTACTGCACAGTTTTGAGGTAGGGCTCGGATGCATGGGTAAATACATCCCACACTGTGCATCCTCCCACTGCAACGCACATGAGCACATACATCTTATCACGAAAGAGATACAAAATGACATCATGGAGGACCACAACAGGGGGACGCCGAGTTAAGATGCTCATCACTTCCCTCTCCTGCTAAATCCCAAGGGTTGTGTTGTGATGCATCAGCTCATGTTAGCTTTCTCTTAACCAAAATATTATCTTTGCTTGCAATGACTTGTCCAGGGAGATACTTTCCCTGTTTCCAATTGGAGAGAACTTAGAGAAATTGCTCTCGGGCTGATCGCGAAACTCAAGCAGTGGTGGACAGGTGATGCTGTAGAAACCTATGATCTATGGTCTCAAAAGCGGCTAACAATCTGCATACAGGGAAAACATGCATCCAAAAGAAGAGATAAGTGGGTAAAAATATAATGATAACGGCGGGAAAGTGAGGAGTTTGCACAACACCATAGAGAAGAGCATAGCCGAGAGGAGGAAAAGGGAGGAATCATGACCATATGAGATTGGTGCATGAGGCAGGAGGAGAGCAAGGGCAGAACACTATATCCGATACCGAAGTTACTAAGATGTCTAAGACGTATGCCATGCTCAACTGTATCCCAGGTAGCAGCAAGATCAAGCAGGACAAGGCCAACTACACCAGCATCATCAGTGGCATGGCGGATGTCATCAGAGGCATATAAGAGGACAGACTCCATACCAAGACCTGGAAGGAAATCCACCTAAAAAGTATGTTGAATTTTAGGAGTCTGCAAAATTCTGGAGTTGGGATGAGACTGCCATTTCCAAATGTTTGGTCGGGGCAGGAAGAAGAGATATGGGATACAACCTTTCTTGCAACCGAAAAACAAAACACAACGTCAATAGCATCAAAATAAATCTGAAACGCTGTCTCATCAACTGCACACCATAGAGAGAAAGCCTTCCTCCACGACACTGTGCTATCCATGACCCACAAGACCCTCAGCACTTTCCTCTACAACCTGTAGCACCTTTACAACCGCGTGCTGCCTCTAGTAATGTTTAACCTCAAACCACCATGCTCTGTTCCCCTGAAAGGTTAGATTACCTGTACCTATTTTGTCTCATCGTGTTTGATATGTTATGGCCATAATGCTCGTACAACTCAAACCTTGTTAGATGTGTCACAAAGAATTAGCAAAATGCTACTATCACCATCACAAACACCATGGGCCTGTTGGCTATCCCATGCCTATATATAGATTATTGGTTGTTTGGAGTTTTATGTATATCCCTTTCCCTTTTTTTAAGGTGTCTATTGTCTGTGTCCCTGGCACTTTGAAATGATGGTCCTGCGAGTTTGCACCTAATAAAACTAAAAAAGCCAGGAGGGAAGTTAGCTACCAGTTGCTAAGAACCCTACACCATTGGAACAAGATAATCCATCTTGCTGTGGATGGGAAACAGTGTTTTTATTGCCTTTTTATCATTTGTTTTGACCACCTTTTTGTAAATAAACCATATTTTAGGCATACATTTGTGTGTTGGCCTGTTGCTGATTTCATTGGGCTTCATGACAGCTCATTTTGGCCATACAATTAGTAGTATATATCAGTCATATGTAAGCTAATGTTTCAAAAGGTACATAATCATTTATTTATTTACTTATTTTTACATTTGTTAAGCATGCAAAACCCTAAGACATCTAGGCGCTGTTACAACCAGGTACTTTTACATGATGGACAAGGACAGGACCAGAGTAAGTGGTGCGTGAGGCAGTCATTAGGTGAAAAGCCACTTTTTCAGCGCCTTTCTGAAGACCCAGTAAGATTGTTCTGCTCTCAAGTATATTGGGAGGGCGTTCCAGTGCGAGGCGGCAACTGAAGAAAAGCTTGAACCTCGGCTTTTTACTCTCTTGAATTTCGGCAGGACTAGCCTGTGACACTTAGGTTTTCCAGACTGGTCAGGATGACTGGGCTTTAACAAAGCTTCAAGACAAGTAGGGTGATACTGTATTAGAAAAACATTTGTGGGTGATGGCCAGTGTTTTGAAGATGAACCTTTATTTGATTGGCAGCCAGTGTGCATTTCTTCTTGCTTCCGAAATATGCTCTCTTTTCGGGATGTTGAGGGCCGCTCCAACGGTATTATTTTGGATCACTTGCAATTTGTGGATATTGCGAATGTAGGTGCCTACAAAGAGGGCATTGCAATAGTCAAGTCTTTCTCCGATGATAGCTCTGGCAATGGTGAGACAATTAGACGGTGCTAGGAATGGTCTGGCAGTGTTGATAAGCTTTGTTGTGTAGGCAGCTGAGGTTGCAATGGTATTAACCTGGCCTGTCATGGTGAGTGAGGGGTTTTCATGTAGCTGATGGCAGGGGTGGCAGCACACCTCCGCAGATCCGGTGTTCGCACTTCATTCGTTGATGGTGGAAGACCGTATTAAGTTCAAGGTTGCATGCTTGATTTCCAAATGTTTAAATGGACTGGCCCTGGAGTACTTGACAAATAAAATTCCTACTACCAGCCAGGTAAGGCGTTACCATCCAAAGATGAGTTGTTGTTGACTGTTCCTCCATCAGCCTGTCAGCCTATGTCTCCAGGGGAGACCACATTTTTGCGGTCTATGATCCCAGGCTGTGGAATAGCATCCCTAAAGATATCTAAGCCTCTACAACACTCTACCAAGACTTTCTTTTTGAATAAAAATGTATGAGAATACCTGGGGAACGTCTCCGGAGCAGGTATCGACGCAGCTCGAGGAATCCTCTCTGCTTCATGGTTTGGGCTTTTCCCTACATTTCCAGAAGTCACACTTTACACCAACATAGAAGCTCTAAATCATCAGAGCAGTCCTGGATACACAGGTAGGGAAGCCTTTTTCTCCCGGAGAAAGAGTCACCAGTGTCAGGCACATGGTTGAGCTTTTCCAGAGCCACGACAGTCTACCAGTGACTTCCTTTCTCCCCCTCTTAGGTCTCATGGCTTCCTGCATTTTTCTAGTGCCGGAGGCTAGACTGCAAATGCAATCTCTGCAGTGGCTGTTGAGGAATCAGTGGTCCCAATGCGTCCATGCCATTAAGGACATTCTTAAGGTGTTGTGGTCGGTGGCCAATGACTTCTCTTGGTGGGCTGACAGAGAAAACATGATGGCGTGGGAACCCTTTTGGCCTCCGTGGCCCCAAGCCCAGGTGGTCAGGGATTCGTCCTCAAAGGGTTGGAGCGCCCACTGTGGGGACCTGCAGGTGAGAGGCGTTTGGTTGCTAATGGAATGGCAGTGGCATATCAACAGGCTGAAGTTGTGGGCGATCAGGTTGGCCCTGATGGGCTTGGTGTGCCAGTGGACTGCACTAACTCAACGAACGGGGGAGCGGGTTGGTTTCTGCCCCAATGCAGGGAGGCGCTGCAGCTATGGTTCTGGTTGCTGGATAACCAGATCTCTGCTTCAGCTGCCCATTTAGCAGGAGCAGAGAACGGGCTAGCAGATGCTCTGATCAGGCAGAGCACAGTATCACATGATTGGAAAGTGTGACAGGATGTTCTCAAAGAGATCTTCACTCAGTCGGGTACGGTGACAGTGGATCTGTTTGCCACGAGTACCATCTGGAAGTGCAGACAGTTTTGATAAAGGTTATTCCTAGCACAGGGTGCAATAGGGGACGCGTTCCTGGTGGAGTGGGTCTTCGACAGCCACTATGCTTTCCCTCCTATAGCAGTCATCCCATGAGTTCTCAGGAGGTTTCAAGGAACCATGATTGTGATTGCCCCGGTCTGGGCGAGGCAAACATGGTACTCAGAACTCCTGGACGAGGGCATCTGCTCACCTCGACAACCAGACCTCCTATCCCAGTCGTAACGTTGGATGCTTCATCCAAACCCGGAATCCCTCAAACTACATGCGTGGCTGTTGAGAGGATGAGATATGATGACTGGAACCTCTCAGAAGAGGTACTTGAGGTGCTACTGGCTGCACGCAGACCTTCTATGAATTCTTTGTATGCATGCAGGTGGGGAGAATCTGAGGTGTGGTGTAGGGAATGCAGGATAAACCCTATTGCTTGGCCCACCACTCTGGTGATGGAGTACCTTATGGCACTGGCATCCCCAGGTCTTCAGATAGGCACAATCAAGGGTTATCTGGAGGCCTTGTCTGTGTTCAAGAGGTGGCCGGATCAAGGATCCTTCTCCATGATCCCACCAACGCCCCCGCCTACTCCATTTTTGGTTCTGGACTAGGAGCTAAACTTGGTTTTGACATTTTTGATGACGGCTCCGTTTGAGCCCATGCATTCAATGCTTATCGGGCTGCGTATCCTGAAAACAGCTTTCCTGGTGGCAATCACGTCAGCAAGATGTGTAAGTAAGCTTCAAAGCTCTATCCTACAAGCAACCTTTCCTATGAATTTTCATGGTGAAGGCTTTTCTCAAGGTGCATCTTACATTTCTGCCAAAAGTGGTTTCTGAATTCACATGTCCCAGTTGGGAAAGATTTCATCAATGTGTAATTTTCCCTCCATTTTTGGACCATCAAAAGTTTTGCTTTTGTTTGGCTATCTTATCCTGACCTTTGCCAGTGGAGCACAGCCTTAAGCTGCGCACCCCTGGGCTTCTGCTCACTAGTTATGGGGAAACTGACACGTTCTTCAGACTATCAGTACTGGGAAACTATGTTTTCCTTAGTCTTTGACTATGTTGCCATTTCTTGGTAACTTTTTAACAGTACGTTGTGAACGTACTGTTAAAACCTGTTAAAAAGGTCCTTTTTGTTTTATGGCCCTAGACACCCTGGAGGGATTTTTTGGTGAATGTACAAGTGTGCTTGGGACGAACTGGTGGCAGCAGTTACTTTTTATAAGTGTTTACTTCATTTTACAGAATCATATCACGTTTACCACGTTTGGTTCGAGACTGTAGCCAGGTCCAAAAATGGCCTAGCTGCAAATTATTTTGTTCTGCAAAATGGCCATTATCTCCCTTGCCTTCACTGAGGTCGAGTACCCCGGGTTTCGCTTATTTGGGCATGCAGCCTCCCGTGAAAACCGATCTCTTTCGCAGGCTTCTGCCTATCGCGTTTGTGTGCCCAGGAAGCGGGTTGGGACTGTCTGGGCCCAATCCACATTGCTGGTGTCAGGATGTCTGGAGTGTCTGAATGACTGAGACCATCGTGGACTGTGATTGGTCCACGATTGGGATACCTGCATGAGAACAGATCTTCGATTGGAAGGCCTCGATTTTGGCGCGAAGCTAATCTTGGATAAGAGAAGGGGCTCTGCATCCATTTTAGGGTGATCACCTGAGTTCTCCCCAAACTACAGAAGGAGCCAAGTATCTTGCAAGAAGAAATGGATCTGTGAAATTGCTGGAGACGCTCTAGAAGGTTTTGGCACCCTTCACCCTGTTGGACCCCTGTTTTCTTCATCGATCAAGTAGGCCTGCCAAGGCGCTTTGCCCATTTGGAGTAGTGGGAACTACTGCTCTCTGCGCCGCCTACTTACCTGCCACACGAGCCCTTCGGATGTGTTCCTGGGCCATCCAGTGAACTGTCCAACTCTACCTCAGGGTATCCTGCAGAACCGCTACCGTCTCGAGTTTAACCTGATACTTGGGACATCGCTAGCTTGTGGTCCCTTTCCCTCTCCCACCAAGTTTCGCAGGCCTAGCTCCTCTAGGTCCCGAATTGGAGTGCATAACGCTGCCCGCATCTGTGATTCCTGCATCATTACCTGCTGGTGATGATTGCTGTAGGTGTCTTGCTAACCTGCTCTCCTGTGCCATGAGGCCTGCTGCACTGGAATTTTCTTCATAACTCCTTCGGAAGCCGAGGAAAGGAAACTGTCCCATCACTGACAATCGTTCTATCCTGCAGCCGCTGAGAAGCGGAGAGCCGCGAAACTGCAGAAATCGAACCTACTAGCAACCTCGACTAAACTGGCAAAATTTGGTCCGGACTATGGTGAGGGTCGGTGAGTACTTGCATCACTTACTGGTGGAACTTAAGTTTGCCTAGGCATCACCTAGGATTACAAATCTGGGCTGCACCTGGGAGGACAACTTTGGATGAGATGCTCAAGTTGGTGCAAATGTCAAGACTGTCTTTTTTTCACTTCGACTGCTACGGCAAGTTTTGCCATTTATTCCATTGGAGAATCATGCAATGGTGGTGGGGGCCATGACAAGTGCTCACCTAGATTATTGCAATAGTCTTTTGATGGGCATTCTGGCCAAACAGCTGTACAGGCTACAAAAAGCCCAGAATGCGGCTGTTAGATTGATTGGCTGTTTAGGTTTGTTTGTTCATGTGTACCACCTGGGCCAAACACTACATTAGATGATGGTGGAAGACTGCATTAAGTTCAAGGTAGCATGCTTGATTTTCAAATGGTTAAATGGACTGGCCCTGGAGTACTTGAGAAATGGTCTAGCCGATGTGAGGCTTTACTTGAAGATCTAGAAATTGGCATCACAACCTGGCTTTGTAATCCGAACCAAGCTAAAACAAAACTTTGGAGAACAGACTGGATCTCGACTGGCGCACAAATGATTAGACACAGAATAATGAAGGATGTGCCCTGCCTCCAGAAATGGTTGGGACCAGCAATTAACACCTTGGTCTCAGGATTCACATGGAGGCCATCAGTGAAGCATCCACATGGTCAGGGCTGCTAGCCACGCCCCCCTAAGCAACCCTTTTAGACATCAAGTAACCCTTTTAGACAGCAAGTTAGACATCATGGCAACCCTTTAAAAGGGGAGCTTTATTTTAAGTGAACACTTTCCTGCTAAGTGTCAAAGGGTGTGCTGGATAAGAAAAAGGGACACGTTGCAAGTCATTAAAAAGGCATAGGCAGCCCAGTTCAGTACTATGCGTGTGGCCTTGCATAAGAAAGGCAATCAGACTGAGCTTTGAAACGGCAGAGACTAGAAGTGGGACCCTTCTCGCCCTACTTTCACAATGTAAACGCGTATGAGAACGAAAGTCCTGCCCTCTTTTGATGGGTGTTTACCTTGTGAAAGAAGCCAGGCCTGACGGGTAAGGGTCATGCGGCTGCATGATGGCTGGATCTGCCCCTGACTACCGCATGGGAGATTCTCGGGGAGAAAGAGGGTCAGCCTCCGTTGAGGGCCCTTCAAGCGTGAGGCCAAGGGCATCTGAACATGCTGCACTTGCCTAGTGCCTGCCCTGCGTGTATATAGGGATTAGGCATTTGCCAGGCACTGCTTTTAGATGCCAAGGTACTTGCACCATTTTGCACTTGCTTCCATCAGGGGCCAGTTAATTCCACTATGGCTGTGCCTGGCAGGTGCCTTCCCCATGCCTGCACAAAAGCTCAAACTGTTGGCATTGCCAATGTTTGTTTTTATTTAGTCATTTGTCATTAGATGCGGTAAGCGCACCAATTTTCTTTGCCGGTGCAACACGTCTGCTTCGATCAGTAGAGCTAATGGGATTGACACAGCCACGGTTCTTAGTCAGTGGGTAGGTGTGGCATTGTGGAATAATGAACGTGATCGATGGTATTTTTCTTTTACCAAAGACACCTGCACAGTGTGTTTGCACAATAAACACTCAGTAAAATATATACGGGAATAACAAAAAAATGAAATCTGCATTTGTACAATAAACAGTTTAGACAGAAAGATGGTGGGCCTCATTACGAGTCCGGCGGTAACCGCGGCGGTAAAACCGCCTGGTTACTGCCGGACTCGTATTACCAATCCGCCTCCGTGATTCCCGGAATTAGCGGGGCATTACAACCCCGGTTTTCCGGGAATCACGGAGGTGGAATGGTGTTAATCCCCATTCCCATTGAGTCCTATAGAACTCGATGAGAATGGGGATCATGGAAACACCGGCAGCATCTCGTAATGCTGCCGGTGTTTCCTCGTCCGCCTGCAGGCGGGCGGTGTTAAACCCGCCAGGTCAGACCTGGCGGGAACATCACCTCCTGCCTGCAGGATTGTGATCGCCCGGCATGGAAACAACGGTGGCGGCGGGTTTACCGCCACCGTTGTTTCCATACCGGGCGATTTGTAATGAGGCCCACCGGTAACTCGAAAATATTGAAATGCTATATATAGTTCCAATTAACAAGAGAGCACAAGTACACAGACATTTTTTGAAATTCAGATCCAACTACTCACTGGGCCTCATTACGAGTCACCCGGTATGGAAATAACGGTGGCGGTAAACCTGCCGCCACTGTTGTTTCCATACCGGGTGATCTCGAGTCCTGCAGGCGGACGTGGAAACACCAGCCCCATCACTATGGACTCAATGGGAATGGGGATTTACCAAATTCCGCCTCCGGAAATCCCGGGTCACCGGGGTTGTAATGCCCCGGTAATTCCGGGAATCACGGAGGCGGAATGGTGATACGAGTAATGAGGCCCACTATCGGTTACAAAACTTTGGATACCTCCGATTGTATATACATATTTATTCACCAACATACTACCCAGTGGTACATGTTCCCTGTCTGGCTAGTGATCTGACGTCATTCTAGTGCCTGTAAATATTCTGTCTTGCTTGTCACTACTTTGCTTGTAATCTGGAACTCATATGAACTGTCTATGGCCTGTACATATTTTGCCTTTGCATGTAATCTGTAACCATGTAACCTCAAGCCTCGCATATTCTGTACTGCTGCGCTCGGCTACCTTCGGCTACCTTCGGCTCCCTTCGGGTTTGGTGCGCATTATAAGTGAATAAAGCAAACAAACACTGAAAGGCGAGCGATTCACCTGATTGAGAATCTAATCCCCACGTTTCAGACACCATTCTTTTCCTTCAGCACAGCCCACGGTCGTTATCTCAGTGAATGGAAGTTGAGCATGTGGGACACACTCTGCCCGTTATTTCCAGACACTGCTCTAAATACATGAATGAGCTGGGGCTCTGGCTGTTTTCAGGAATGGATTCCGTTCACTGTATCCAACAATTATTTCTTTTGAATGCTGAAGCTCTTTCATGTGTCGGGCGGTTTTACAGAGTTTGAGTCGATGCGTTGCTTACTCGAGAGAAAGTAACCCTGACATGCTCATGCAAGAAATGTCGCTAATGCAGCCCTTGCATCCAAAGGGAATACAAAGCATCTCTGATGCCTTTTAAGAATGTGAAAGGGGGTGGGGGTAGCTGCTGGAAGGCGGAGTCCCTGCGCCTTCCAGGAAAGCTGTCTTCATTGTGCCACAATGCACACGTCTCCAGGGAGCTCACACAGCAGAGACGATGGGCCTCATTACACGGATGGCGGTAGGGATTTACCGGTACCGGTAAAATACCGGTACCGGTAAATCCCTGCCGCCTTACTACGAGGTCCCTTAGCGGGTTGGAGTTTTAACGCCTGCTTTTTGCAGGCGTTAAATACCAACCCGCTAAGGGACCTCGGAGCTAATTACGGCACCGCAAAATTGCGGTGCCGTAATTAGCGCCTTCCCCATTCCCATAGAGCCCTATGGGGCAGAAATGGGAATGGGGAAGGGCAATGGCGGAAGGGGGATTTACCGCCCCTCCAACCTTGGAATGGGGCGGTAAATCCCCTTTCCGCCAAGGCGGTGCCGGTATTTTACCGGCATGAGCCATGGCGCTAATAGCGCCATGGCTCACAGCCTACCGTGTAATGAGGCCCGATTTGTTTTCATAATAAGGGCAGAAAGAAGGTGGCTCAGCAATGCAAATCCCGAGTGGATATGGAACCTCGCTCGTCTGTTACGTGGTGAGTGGACTGCCTGGGAGGTTGGTTCCCTTGTGAGGATTGAGGTCAGGAAGAGCTCTGAACTGCAGACCTAGAGCAATGTAGGAGCCCCCCCCACCCCCCATTCACATCTGTTCGTGGGGGAGACTTTGCGGCTGGTTAAAAAATGGCTAACTTGTCGAAAAAATCATATACTGCTGAACCATTCACATCCTACTGACATTACAAACATGCAGCATATCAAATCAGATACTACTTATAGCAGAAAACACTAGACACCCACAAGCAAGTACATGGGCATTTTAAGAGACATTTTAGAAAAAGCTTAACTCTAACAGTAACTTGTTTATTTTTAGTTTTGCAAAGGTAGCGGGCGCCCCTCTCTCGAAAGAACAGACTTGATAACCTGTTCAGTGGTTATTAACCACTTGAGAGTTCGCAGCCACTGCTTTTACTCACTGTGCCTTTCACAGATGGGAAATATCCATTTGCATATCAGTCTTTGTCCTGCCCAAGGGCAGTCCAGCACCGAAATGCAATGGCAATTCCAACCTGAACGAGAGTACCACCAGCAACCCCATACACGTGTTTCACCCTTGTTGGGGATCATCAGTGAGGTGAAGCTGATGCCTCTCTAAGCACAGTGAGAGGGAGACCACGTCTGGTTGCCCCCAGGAGACCTAGGGTTACCAATCCCAGGTTCCTTGAAAAATAGTTTTGCAAAGGTAGCGGGCGCCCCTCTCTCGAAAGAACAGACTTGATAACCTGTTCAGTGGTTATTAACCACTTGAGAGTTCGCAGCCACTGCTTTTACTCACTGTGCCTTTCACAGATGGGAAATATCCATTTGCATATCAGTCTTTGTCCTGCCCAGGGGCAGTCCAGCACCGAAATGCAATGGCAATTCCAACCTGAACGAGAGTACCACCAGCAACCCCATACACGTGTTTCACCCTTGTTGGGGATCATCAGTGAGGTGAAGCTGATGCCTCTCTAAGCACAGTGAGAGGGAGACCACGTCTGGTTGCCCCCAGGAGACCTAGGGTTACCAATCCCAGGTTCCTTGAAAAATAGTTTTGCAAAGGTAGCGGGCGCCCCTCCCTCGAAAGAACAGACTTGATAACCTGTTCAGTGGTTATTAACCACTTGAGAGTTCGCAGCCACTGCTTTTACTCACTGTGCCTTTCACAGATGGGAAATATCCATTTGCATATCAGTCTTTGTCCTGCCCAGGGGCAGTCCAGCACCGAAATGCAATGGCAATTCCAACCTGAACGAGAGTACCACCAGCAACCCCATACACGTGTTTCACCCTTGTTGGGGATCATCAGTGAGGTGAAGCTGATGCCTCCCTTGTTTATTTTTAGTACAAAAAAAATTACACTATGTAACATAACTTAAAAGCTGCAGTAAATATTTTTAAAGCATCAATCAAGTCAAATAACTTTATTAACATTAACACATGGCGGTTGTCATTTTGGAAGTAAAAATGTCTTGACAAATTCAGCACACAATACCTATGCAGGTAAATAGTGCAAAAAGGGGTGTGGTTTAGGTGGAGATGGGTGGCAATGGGAGGAAAATCATATAGATTGGACTTGCATATGGGTGTTACATGGGTGGGACTCGTAGCCAAACACACACCCATCCTTATATGTCATCTAGATTGAAAGCATTAGAGACCCTCATTCCAAGTGCCTTTTTGAAGCTCTAATGTTAAAGCTCTTATTTCAATGACAATAGTTTAGGCTTAAAGGTAGCGCTTTCAGTGCCAACTAATAGCCCAAACTAATAATTCCCTCAGCAAGAGGCAGCCATTGATGTGCCATTATAGAGTGGTGATCTGATTGGACTTCTGTGATCCAGAGACCAAACGTGCTGCAGCGTTAAAAACAGCGTTCAGAGGAGCCAAGGAAGAAATAGGAAGTTCAGTCAGAATCGAGGTACCAATCCACAATCCATCAAGCCAACCCACATGTCACCTTGCACTACTGCCCACCAACGCATGTCTCCCTGCACCCCCACCCCCCAGCATCCAGGGGCACCCTCCACCAGGCCCCCACTCATGTCTCCCAGCACCCCCACCCCCCTGCATCCAGGGGCACCCTCCACCAGGCCCCCACTCCTGTCTCCCTGCACCCCCACCCCCCTGCATCCAGGGGCACCCCCCACCAGGCCCCCACTCATGTCCCCCTGCACCACCACACCCCAGCACTGTAGGGCACCCTCCACCAGGCCCCCACTCCTGTCCCCCTGCACCCCCACCCCCCTGCATCCAGGGGCACCCTCCACCAGGCCCCCACTCATGTCCCCCTGCACCCCCACCCCCCAGCACTGTAGGGCAATCTCCACCAGGCCACCCCTCCTGTCCCCCTGCAGCCCCACCCCCCTGCATCGAGGGGCACCCTCCACATAGGCCCCCATTCCTGTCCCCCTGCACCCCCACCCCCCTGCATCCAGGGGCACCCTCCACCAGGCCCCCACTCCTGTCCCCCTGCACCCATACCCCCCTGCATCCAGGGGGACCCTCCACCAGGCCCCCAATCCTGTCTCCCTGCACCCCCACACCCCAGCCGTGCGATTTGCCTGGGTACTTGTATTCCAGGGGTGCGCGGGTAGTCCAACACGCGATTCCATCAGGATACGTGTATTATGGGTCCGCGTGAACTTCCACATGCGATACCAGCAGGGTACGTGTATTCCAGGGGTGCGCGGGTAGTCTCACACGCGATTCCATCAGGGTACGTTTATTATGGGTCTGCGTAAACTTCCACACGCGATACCAGCAGGGTATGTGTATTTCGGGGTACGCGTGAAGTTCCACACGCAATTTCAGCAGGGTACGTGTACTCCGGGTGCGCAGAAAATTCCACACGCGAATCCAGCAGCCTACGTGTATTTCGGGGGTGCCAGGGAGTCCCACACGTGAATTGGCTGTGTGGGTCCTCCCAGCTGTTCCCTCTACACCCGCCACGGCCCCTGCAGACGGCCCACACCACAGGGGACTACCCTGCACCCCTGCACATGTCCCACAGGCAGCCCATCCACCATGGCCATGCCCCCCAGCCAACCCACATGTCACCTTGCACTACTGCCCACCAACGTATATCTCCCAGCACCCCCACACCCCAGCACTGTAGGGCACCCTCCACCAGGCCACCACTCCTGTGCCCCTGCACCCCCACCCCGCTGCATCCAGGGGCACCCTCCACCAGGCCCCCACTCCTGTCCCCCTGCACCCCCACCCCCCAGCACTGTGGGTCACCCTCCACCAGGCCCCCACTCATGTCCCCCTGCATCCCCACCCCCCAGCACTCTAGGGCACCCTCCACCAGGCCCCCACTCCTGTCCCCCTGCACCCCCACCCACCTGCACCCAGGGGCACCCTCCACCAGGCCACCACTCCTGTCCCCCTGCACACCCACCCCCCTGCATCCAGGGGCACCCTCCACCAGGCCCCAACTCATGTCCCCCTGCACCCCCACCCCCAGCACTGTAGGGGACCCTCCACCAGGCCCCCACTCCTGCCCCCCTGCACCCTCACCCCCCAGCACTGTAGGGCACCCTCCACCAGGCCTCCACTCATGTCCCCCTGCACCCCCACCCCCTGCATCCAGGGGCACCCTCCACCAGGCCCCCACTCATGTCCCCCTGCACCCCACCCCCCAGCACTGTAGGGCACCCTCCACCAGGCCCCCATTCCTGTCCCCCTGCACCCCCACCCCCCAGCACTGTAGGGCACCCTCCACTAGGCCCCCACTCCTGTCCCCCTGCACCCCCACCCCCCTGCATCCAGGGGCACCCTCCACCAGGCCCCCACTCATGTCCCCCTGCACCCCCACCCCCCAGCACTGTAGGGCACCCTCCACCAGGCCCCCACTCATGTCCCCCTGCACCCCCACCCCACAGCACTGTAGGGCACCCTCCACCAGGCCCCCACTCCTTTCCTCCTGCACCCCCACCCCCCTGCATCCAGGGGCACCCTCCGCCAGGCCCCCACTCATGTCCCCCTGCACCCCCACCCCCCAGCACTGTAGGGCACCCTCCACCAGGCCCCCACCCCTGTCTCCCTGCACCCCCACCCCCCAGCCGTGCGATTTGCCTGGGTACGTGAATGCCAGGGTGCGCGGGTAGTCTCACATGCGATTCCATCAGGGTACATGTATTATGGGTCCGCGTGAACTTCCACACGCGATAACAGCAGGGTACGTGTATTGCGGGGTGCGCGGGAAGTTCCACACGCGAATTTGCAGGGTACGTGTATTTCGGTGTGCGCGTGAAGTTCCACACGCGAATGGGCCTGTGAGAGTGGGGTACGTGTATTCCAGGGGTGGGCGGGAATATTTACTTGCGACTGGGCCTGGGAGAGCGTGTTATGTGTATTCCTGGGGTGGGCGGGAAGATTTACACGGTCGCCTACAACGCGCCAAAAAATAAAAGGTCCAATCCTGAAACACGTACGCCAGCATGAAGCAGGCGCACGTCCCGCGCAGCATAAAAGAGTGCGCAAACAACAAACAAGCTCAGACGCCAGGATGAATATACGGTTCCTAGCAGCAGTGGCCGTGGGATACCGCAGGAGGAGGAGATGAATAGTCAGGGCCAGAATCTTCACACCCAGAACCAGCCTATTTGGTATGCCTGATGACCAGGTGTATGGGAGGTACAGGTTTCCACCACACATAATACTCGACCCAGTCAGTGAGTGGGAGGATGACCTCACATCACCCACCCTGTGCTCCCAAGCACTCAGCCCCCTGCAGAAGGTCCTCAAGGTCCTGCACTTCTTGGCTACCGGATCATTTCAGAGGACAAGTGCCATATTGGGGGCGGGGGTGTCACATGCCACGCAGTCACGGTGCCTTCACCAGGTGTTGGCCATCATCACTGCACGCCCATCAGTCCGCAGGCAGATATACCTGCCCAGAACACCTGCAGAAAGGCAGGCTGTCAGCCAGGATTTCTACAGGGTGGCACAATTCCTCAAAGTGCTAGGTGCCATTGATTGCACCCATGTGGCTCTACGTCTCCCCAGGGCATCTGAGCACATCTATAGAAACCGCAAGCACTGGCATTCCATCAACGTCCAGGTAGTATGTGATGCCAAGGGAATCATCACCTCAGTATATGCCAACTATCCAGGGTCCACCCACGACAGCTTCATTTACAGGATGTCAACCCTAAACCGGGACATGGAAGCTGGGCGGCATGGCGTTTCATGGCTGCTTAGTGAGTAGAAATGCCACAGCACACGCATGGATGACAGATACAGAGTAATGCCAATACCCCACTAATGATCTCCATCACCACCTCCCCATGGGACAGTGCCTACCCTCTGAGCACACACATGATGACGCCAATTCGGAACCCCATCACGCCTCCCGAGGTAAGATACAACACAGCCCATATTGCAACACGGGGCATAGTGGAGCGCACATTCGGAGTGCTCAAATCACGCTTTCGCTCCCTTGACCGTTCTGGTGGGCGGCTGTTATACGCTCCCCCAGTAGTGTGCAGGATCATAGTGGCAGCATGTGTCCTGCACAATGTTTGAACACGCCGGGGCCTGGCTGTGGACATGGTGGTGCCCCCACATCCCCAACCACATGCACGCCCGCTGCGCATGGGAGGGGAAAGGGCACGGGGTGAGGCAGCCCGTACGCAGCTGGTGGCTAATTACTTCACATAGAAAGCACAACCCTGTGGAGTGCACACAGCCCTGGCACATACCATCTGACAATCAATGATGACTCAATCTGACAATTCTGATGAATCAAGGGACAGTCAACTGTCAGAACCATATCAGCCTGAGATTGTTCATCTGGAAGTGTCACAATGTGTGCATCCCTACCTACACAAACACCACCAATGCAGTGTCATCAAAAGACACACTTCCATGCAGCAAAAATGAATACCCACTTCCAAAATACAACATGAGAACAGTGCCATGTCACGCATCCCCTCCCCGGCATGGCCACACAACACACCATGGCATGTCATGCAATGTGAGAGCAGACAAATTAATCCCCACAACATGCCCCAAGTGTTCCCAACTACAGTGTCCCTAATGGAAACTGGCCATACATGAAATGCTCACAGTAATGCAGGATCAACTACACACATTACCAAATACTTACCAATAATACCAATCACCTACACAACCTCCAACCTACCATAAACATGACAGTACGGACTTAAAAAATTGGTAGCCTCACTACCTGATAATGCCAGCACTTCGAACACTTCCAACTATAAAGTGTTAGCGCCACGCAAGAGTGTAGGTGCACTGCTTACAACATCCAGTTCCAAAGTAGACCGCCTTGTGAAGACATGAGAAATGGACCTGCAAATTAGGAGGATGAGATGGATGCAGATGCACATATCAATACCCCATGCAGTGTACAATACAACCACAATATGCACTAGGAATGTATACACAGTATTGACTACAGACTGCCCACACATCATATGGGAGTCCAACGTCACCGTGTAAGTCAATGTCACTTGGGCACACCCTTTGCAAGCCCATGGAAATGGGAAGCAGGAGGGGTGTGTGTCACACAAACCCAAGCATCTGACCCAAATTCAGGACAAGCCTGCATGTGCCCAGCCACAATACAGCATATGCCCACGGGAGCCACACAAGGCAACACACTGTCAAAAAAATCAAGATTCAAAAATCAAAAAAAATAAAAAATAAAAACACATCAAAAATGGCCATGAATGGGCCCAGAGGGGTTGGGGAGGCCACCCAGGAGGTCCGAGGACAGGGTGCACACCAAAACCCACCTGTGTGGATCTTGCGAAAAAAAAAACACCTCCATGGGCTCATGGCCTGCACGGCTACCCTATTGTGGGAGAATCGCTGCTGTCGCTCTCCTCACCCTCTGCAGCTGCATCAGGAGGTGGTGGCACTATGGGAGGCAGCCCACGCAAAGCCCTAGTCTGGTCCTCCATGGCAGCAAGCATGCGGGTGTGGAAGGTCTGGTTCTGGAGGATAATTGTGCGTAGGTCCCCATGCAACAACTCACGGGATGCCCGAACCTCCGCCCTAGTTGCCTGCATCTCAGCTGAGAGCATACGTGTGAGCCGCTCCAGCTGCTGTTCTGTCCTCGTGTTAGCTGAAGCCTCAAGCTCAACCAGAGTTGCCCTGAGCTGACGGAGTTCCACCCTCAGGGCTTCCCTGTGGCCCTGGGACTCAATAGAAATGGCTTCCCGCAGAGTCTCCAGTGCCGCCCGCCTGTCCCTGTTGGACGTCAACATGTCCTCCCTGTGTGACTGGCTAATGGAGTCTGTTGCCTGCTGTAGTTGTTCAATTAGCCTTTCTTGGGGGACAATGGAAGTGGCCACCCTATCCATGGCCTGAGCCATCATCTCAGTTGATGCTGCCTGTTGGTTTGCCATACTGTATATGGATTGCTCCTATGCAGTATTGCCAGGTGGCGTACGGCCACCACGTCGGCGGGCACCGCACCTGTCTGGGGCAAGGCGAACTGCGCCTTGCTGTGCCGGCACTGCCTGAGGCTGCAGGACTGCATTCCCCCTCTGATCTGCTGGCCCAGGAACAGGATCAGATGTAGCAGAGTGTGACCCTGCATCCGTAACCACCAAAGGCGGACCTACCAACACTGACATCCCCATTGAGGGTTCTACCCCTGGTGCAGGTGGGTTGGACAGTACAGAATCCCTCCCAGAAACACTTACCTGCGACGGCACATAGGTCTCATCATCCGAATCGACACCTGAATAGAGCTCGGGGGAGGTGCACCCAGAGACACCCCTTGAGATGACGGCCTGCAGCAAGTGTGGGTTCTCACCCACCACCACACCACGTCCCTCACTGGTGCCCGGTCGGGCCTGAGACCCCTCCTTGGTCGGCACCATCTCCACAACCCCAGCAGTATCAAGTGCGTCATCCCCTGCAAAGACATGAAAGAAAGGAAATGGGAACAGGCATTAGCAACATGGAACACAATTAGGGCTGAGAAGCAACAGAAACAGTACTTCATTGACACATGTATCACATGACTATAACCCTCCCATGCATGCACTGTCACTGCGTATGAAGGGGAGGCAAATGGCACACATTGATGACACCAAGATGGAAGACCAACAAATTTGCTGCATGCTTCCTAGCAGTGCCATCACACATTGGCCTGTGATTGGCATGTCCAATACACATACATGACACATGCCATCACACAGATGGCATGTACCCTAGCCATGTCACACATGTGACAATAGGACTGAGAAATGCCTAGTGAAAGTGGTGGAATGCAGACAATCAGCCTGAATGAACACAGAATAACATGCAACTATGTTGTGGCAAGATGACAATTCAAGGGCAACTGGCGTGAGGTTGGGCTGAATGTCTACTGTTGCCAGAAGGGATACTGCAACACCCAAATCCTGGTGCGCAGAATGTATTAGATGAAGCACATGGGTGACCCAAACCACTCAGGCACACACCCCCTCACCTGGCACTCAATCAGAAGCACTCACACACACACCATGCACATGGATGACACACACATGCATGTGCACTCACCGGACAATGCCTCGTAATCTGGCAAGTCTCCCACGCCTTGGATCTGTTCCTCCGTGACGTAGGTCCCAGCAACATACTCATGTGGAGTGAGTTCTATGTCCTCTGCCGGAGACCCACCTCCAGTCACTAGAGTTGCGGCATGACTTGAGGCCAGCTTTTTCTTTGCCCTGCGCTTAAGGTCATTCCAGCCCTTGTATCAATCATTAGCTGTGCGCCTCACGAATCCAAGGGCACTTGGATTCGTGAGGCGCACAATCCAAGGGCAGTTCCGCAACGGTCTGCCAGTGTGCCTGACGTTATGCAGGTGTGGTCTTGCATCCTGCAGTAATCACCATTTCGCTGTCATGTGCGGACACATACTCCACAAGTGCATCAAGTTCGACCTGATTGAAGCTGGGCTTCCTTGGTGGGCCGGACTGTGTAGCCATGTCTGGGGCATCAGCCTGTACTGGACAAGCACTCTTCCTCTTCCGCTTGGAAGGTGGTGGTGATACTGAGTGTCCTACGCCGCTCTGGACACTAGGGGCAGGAGCCCCGGTGACTGTGGACTACGAGTGTGGGAATGAACACTCACCATTGGATGTGGTGCAGGCATTAGCTGAAGTGTGATGTAGTCAGGGGGAACGTCAGCAGGATGGACTAGGACCGACACTGTCCTGGCTGGAACACTCAGAGCTGGGGTGGATGGAGCCGCAGCTGCCCCTGCAGACTCCCCACCCTGCCTACTCGGGGCAGCAGATGACATAGCTGCCCCTGATCCACGTGGGCTGGTGACAACAACTTGCACCGCCACACTTGGCCTAGACCTGCTGACCTGGAAGTCACCCAGTGCCAGGTCTGTTGCCACAATGGGCTGGTCCAACAAGGGCTGAGCAGGGATGGTGTCAGCCACGTTACCCTCAACCAGGGGTGGGGGGGCACGGGTGTCCCTGACTGGTCACCCACACATGGGGGGCTAGGGGCACCCTGCAAGTCTTGGCCACGTCCCCTACCGTATCCACCACGGCCACCTCTTGTGGCTCGCCCACCTTTGCCACCCTTACCGCGTGCTCGACTCCCAACCATGGCACTGATGTTGTTGTGCGTATGGGAGTTGCAGTAAACTATTGTCATGGGCAATTGGGGGTCAAAGGGGTAGGGTACTAGATGGAATTCATACCCTAGTGCTCTAGCAAGGCTGTTTGTGACCCCTGGGGGAAGATGACGGGTCACGCAACGCACAGGCACCCCGAAAAAGGGAGATAATGTGCACGCAACCCCTCCTAGACCACGTGTGTGGAAAAAAAAACCTGCACTACGCTGTGGCACCCAGAAACACAAAAATGAACGTATGCGTGTCACACGCAGCCTAGACTGACCTCTGAAGGGGTAGGCAACACACGGGGCAAGCACAGATGTCAAATACGTGCGCAACTCACCGTCTGCCAGGAAAAATTGTGTGAAAAATACACACGTGTGCGCGTTGGCAACACCCCCGCCAAAAGAAGAATCGTTTGCTGTCTGAGGAGACAGGACAACAGGAGAAGTGAACGCTGTTTGAGGAAACAGGCCCAGGAAAAAAAAAAGAAGACAAAACGCTGTCAGAGGTAACAGGGAGTACGAACTTGGAACGCCGTGAAGTAAATTGCGTGTGAACCGACAAGAAGTACAGATTTCACCTACTCGCTCTCCACGAAAAGCACGTACAAGGAAATGGCGTTCTACACGTACCTTTTAAACATGCCCACAAGTCCAGCGTCACTTCCGCCTGTACGCGCTAAGGCCCATCCTCCAATTACACGAGCTGACACTCTGACGTGCAGTCATTGGACGTGTAACATGCACCCGTGTACAGGGAAACGCCCATGCGCGCATGTCACAGACGCGCATACGCGCGTACGTGTGCTGACGCGCTTACGCGCTAAGGCCCTTTCCTCGAATTACACGCAGACGTGCTGGATTTTCACGTGCCAAATCACTCCGTATCAAGCTGGCCACGTGTAAGCACACGGAAGACCACGCTCCTGCCCAGAAGGCCGAATTACTGCCCCCCAGAACCCCGAGCACGCTCCCACCTGCCATCTGCTGCTGCCTGATTGCCTGCTGCCCACGTGCCCTGCCATTTGCTGCCTGCACATCAGCCAGGGGTGCTGTTGCTGTGACCACCCTTGCTGGAACCGAAGACTCCCGACTGGGATTCCATCGCTCCACAGCCCAGCCCCAGGACCCAGTTGCCCACCCACTCCTGCCTCTGGGGTTGTCATGTCGGGCACTGCAACATCTGGCACCACTGACAACCCCCGGCCAGAGAGGCAGAGGGGCACCAGCTTCACTGCCACCGAAGTTGGTGTCCTGGTGGAGCAAGTCCTGGGGTAGTATGATGCCCTCTTTGGAAGTTTGCACGCCGACAAGGAAGGATGGACTCGGATCTGGACGGACATCGTGACTGCCATCAACGCGGAGGGGTTGGCAGTCCGACTATTCCATCATGTCAAGAAGCGCTGGGAGGACTTCAGGTCCAGGACCCTCAACAAGGCCCGGCGCCTCTTGAAGGCAGCGGATGCTAAGGGGCGCCGGGGCCACTTGTCGGACGATCAGATGAGGGTCCTGGAACGCATATCCCCAGCGCTCCACGTCCAGGTCCTTGAGAGGCAGACCCGTCTGGAGTCGAGCAGTAAGTGTACATGCATCATGATTGTAAGCTGTGCGTGTGGTGATGTGCCAGTAGTGTGCAGGTTGCACATGTGTTTGTATAGGGCCAAGTATGGGTGGGGGTGTACAGGGCCGTGAGGCTAACACATGCGAGGGCTGTCATGTGTGAGACATGGATGGTGCTTGTGTGTGTAGGCTTGCATGCAAAATGCAGTTGTGTGGGCACACATGTTTGGATGAATGTGTATGTAAGTAGGCATGTTCGTGATGTCACACATAGATGTTGTTTTCAGCTGCATGTATCAGCACTGTGTACATGTGCATGTGTGTGTATTTGACAAGGGTGCAACAGTGATGCAACATGGATGCATGTGACAGCGGGATGTGGAAGCCTGATTGGCAGATGTGACATGGATGCTGATCTGAACACTGCGACAGTTGGCAGAGGTATACGCATGCATGCAAGTGTGGTGGTGTGTGTACATGTGTAGTGCACTCCCTGTGTTGCATGTGATGTCTGGCTCACCTTTGCCTGCTCATGCTGTTGTATGTGTATGGATGGTGCTGGCAGTTGCGATATGGCTGTGGTATGGCTCATGTGTGCAAGTTGAAATGACATGTGTGTTGGCGATTGTGATGCCATGTCTGAGGTTTGCCAATGCCACTCATGTACAACTGTCATGTGTGTATGTGTCCATTGTACAGTGCCCTGATGCCTGTGTTTTATTTCTCCCTGTCTGCAGCGTCAACTGATGAAGAGGGTGGAGAAGGTGCTGTGGAGCACAGCGGCAGGGATTGCACCGCCAGCCGTAGACGCAAGGCCCGGCTCCCCTCCCAGGTTGCGACCTCGTCGGGGAGTGAGGAGTCCGGTGCCGCGGCCCAGGCCGCAGCTGCCGGGGGGAGGTCCAAGAGGCGGAGGTCGGAGTTGGACTCCTCGGCAGCAGAAGGGGCAGCTGGCACCCCACAGGGCCCAACGGGGGAAGATGGCACGGAGTCATCCAGGTTGGTGGGGGGTTTGGTGGAGGAGGAGGCCGTGCAAGTAACAGAGACGGGGTCTGGAGGTGGGGATTCCTCTAGTGCTAGTGGTGAAGTGCAGGACCAGGGACAGGAGGCAGCACAGGCCGCCGCAGAGGTGCCTGTGTGCAATCCTGTCCCTGATCCTGTCACTGCATCATCTTGCACCAGCAGGGATGCCTACGTCCAGACCCGTTTTCAGGCAGGGGATGAGCTCACAACAACTGGCCTTCCTCTTCCTGCGGACGTGGCTATCCGGGTCCGGGTTGAGCCTGTCCTGAATGGTGTGGCGTTGCGTCAGCGGGCCATGCGAGGTGACCTGCAGTCTTTTCATGAGGAGACTGCACGTCATCTCGAATGGCTCGTTGACCGCGTCGGCCTACTGGGACAGGTCACCCAGGCCGGATTCCTCCGTTTGATGGGGCTTGCTCAGACCCCCTCCTCAACTGAACCCCCTATGCGCCAGTCGTCCTCCGTGCCATCTTCCCACCCATTAGTCACCTGGGTGCCCTGTGGAGCTGCCTCTGACGGTGCGGCCAGGCTGGTGGAGGAGGCATCCCTGCCACAGTCGGGAGTCGGACGTCCAGCAGGGGTGGCCACATCAACGACTGCACCCCAGCCGGTGGAGGATGTGCAGGCAGCAGGAGCCAGGGCAGGGGCACAGGCACAGCAGCAACGAGGTGGGAGCCATGATGGCTCGGGGCCTTCGACATCGGAGGGGCTGGCATCGGCCGGAGGGCAGGAGGACCCAGGACGGGAAGTGTCTTCCGTGTGGCAGCGGTTGGGCCACGCCATAGATGCGGAGCGGCAGCGGGCGGAAGAGGCACGGCTCATGATGGTCAGGGCGGAGAACTCCATGCGGAGGGCCCTGAGGCGGGCCGAGTGCCTCGAGGCAAACCGCAGGGAGTTGGAGGTGAACATGTCGATGGCCCTTCTGACCCTCTGGGCCATGGAGGAGGACTGCCTCTGGGACATTGAGCAGGAGTTCCATGATGCCCTGGCCCGGAACATCCCGAAGTGAGCCATCGGACTGGCCCACTGCCCTTGTAAATAGTTCTGTAGTTAGTGTTAGGTTTCCTTTGGTTTTACATTTTTTTGGACCTTTTGGACAATGGGCCACATGTTTGTATATAGTTTTTTTATTAGGTAGTGTTTCATTTCTTCTGTTGGGATCATGGAACCTGATTGTTTATCTGTATATAGTTGACTGTTGGATTTTCTATTTTGTTTTATGATTTACCCATGGAGCAATGGTTTTCGATTTCGATTTTAATTTTCCATTGGATTTACTTTTGTGAACTGTGACTTTGGACACCTTTCCTTTGGACTATGATTTGTGGTTTTACATTATTTCACGGACATGCTGCTTTCTTTTTTTTAATTCCCATTTCGTTTATTTTTGATTCCATTCATGTTGCTTTTAATACATATTTTTTCTTTAAACTTCAATGTGTAGTATCATCTCATTGGTTTCATGCATATCATGATATGGGTTTTGACATTCACTGACACCCATTGTGTGTATGTGAGAGAGATGTGTTCATTTACAAACTTGCCATTGGGGTTGTATCATGTAATTGCCATTTCTAAGTCGGTGGATGCAATACTCGGGTGGGTGTTTGGCATTTGGAGGCTGCCCATAAGGCCCAGGGATCTAGATTGTGATGACATGTGTCATGATCTCTGCTTCCAAAAGGTCAGGGTTTTCCCAACTCCCTTGGAAGCAGATCCATAACCCAGGTTCCGAGTGCCAACCAGTCCCAATTGGGACCTTTTGGACCCAGTCCTGGCGCCAGTGGCACCAGGCTCATAAATATGCCCAGTCCCAGCGCTGGAAGCGCCGAGCTCATAATGCTTGGGTGGACTTACCTTCAGCAGACCATGCTGCTTACTTGCCTGCCAGTTGAGCCTCTGATCCTCTTCTGTTTGGAACTACTTTTCCTGTTGGGTGGGGCTGGAGCCACTCCCTAGATTCAGAACACTGGAACTCTTCTGGAAGGCAGGAACTCTTTTCTTACCAGGAACTCTTTTCTTACTTAGGCGTGGCTGTGGAAGGAGACACCTAAGCACTACAGGAGGCTATTTAAACCACACCCGGTGGATGAATCTTGCTTTGCGTTATTCTGCAACCTCTGCAGCAGAACGCTCATCGTGTCTTCTGCATCCGGTCCTGGGCCTAAGGAAAAAGGCTTACCATCCTGAATCCAGTCTTCAGCAACACCTATAAAGACAAGAAAGAACAGGTTAGCATTCCGGCATCTGAAAGGCAAAGGCTTACCATCCTGAATCCAGTCTTCAGCAACACCTATAAAGACAAGAAAGAACAGGTTAGCATTCCGGCATCTGAAAGGCAAAGGCTTACCTACTCTTCGTGCGCTCCGGAGGTCTTCACACTGCATTCCGGCATCTGAAAGACAAAAGTTTACCAACTCTTCGCACGCTCCGGAGGCCTTCGGCGCTGCATCCCGCATCTGAAAGACAAAACAAGGTGCGTTTAAAGACATTGGGGAACTTTAATACTCACGTGCCATTACTCCTTTCCACATCTAACCCAGTGGGTATTCCGGCACCCTGCAGCCGCTCCGAACTCGTACCTGCAAAATAAAAAGACAGTTAGAGCGCATAGTGAAGCAGGCAACAAGCGCTTACTTACGTGCTTCCAGGCGCTTCTATTCATCACACGGGCTCCATCTTCAACTCACTTCAGCCCGTCATCCGCCATCGCCGGAACCCTGCAAAACAAGAGACATCATTACTAAAGACTTTAAAGACATTTGAATGACTCGAAACTTACCGTTCGTGCAGTAAACGACGGACAGCAGTCCTCTGAAGTCAAGAGGCCTGCGCTACCTATCCAGTGAAGAAACTGGTTACAGCACCCTGCCCCGAGGCAGATGGAGAGCTCGGCATTCACTTACCTAAGGTGAGAGCGTTAACCTTTGGGGGTCTACAGGAGAGGAGAAGAGGAAAGAAATAGGGACACCCCAATAACCCCAGTTCATTAACCCCATATTTTCTATCTGCAGACATCTTACTCTACACGTCAGGCATACAGTGCACAGAGGTCCAGCCCAAAGAGCCAACCGGGTGCTACACATCACCTTTGAAGATAAGGTAGTCGCCCAGTCAAGACCGGCGCCTCTGCGAGAATCAGGTGAGCGTTACAGAACGCAAAGCCTACCGCAAAACTCTCGCCCAGGCGCTATGGAAACCTCGGATACTGACCCCCTAGCCCTGTTACTTGGGGAACTAAGGGCAGAAGTGCATGCAGCTCGTCAGGAAACGAATGCTCTAAGAAGGGAACTAATTATTTCCAAGGAGAGAACAGACAATCTTGCTAGACAAGTGCTACAGTCACAAACCGGACAGACCCCGTTACCCGCATCAGGGGCAAATCTTCCTTCAACATCCTCTATGAATCCAGTGCAGATCAACCTACCTGGGAATGTACCTCTGGCTCCGCCCGAACGATTTTCTGGTGACCCAAAGAGGTTTGCAGTATTTATCAATCAGTGCCGGTTGCACTTCTTATGCCGGCCAGCAGCCTTTCCAACTGATCAAGCAAAAGTAGCTTTTGTACTTTCGTACCTTAGTGGCAATGCGGCAGACTGGTCGATCCCTCTAGTTAATCAAGATGATCCGGTTCTCCATGATTTTCAAGCCTTTCAGCTTAGTATGGAAAAACTGTTCGCAAGACATTCACAGGGGCAGGCCTTGGACAATGAGCTTCTTTCGTTGCGACAGGGTAATCAAGACCTTTTGGCTTATATTGCATCTTTCAATAGACTAATAGTGGAAACTCAATGGCCTGAGGACAAAAGGATTACGCTGTTTTATAGAGGTCTACGTGGAGAGCTCAAAGACGTTTTAGCCCAAGTAGTGAATCCCCCACAAGACTGTTCGGATTATATAGACTTGGTTGTTCAAATAGATCACAGGCTGCAGAACAGGAAGGCCGATCGTTCCAAGTTTGATGCTCGAGTATTTTCCAAACCGCCAACTCCTTCCAAAGGAGTAGACTCCGGGGAACCCATGCAAATAGGGGGTCTGAAAGGTCCTCTAACACAAAGGGAGCGGGAAAGGAGGAAACAGTTGCAATTATGCCTATATTGCGGAAACTCAGGGCACTTTCTTCGAGACTGTCCGGTGAAACCTGCCAAGAAGGCAGTAGGAGCTGCAGTTACCAAAGTTACAAACTCTGAGCAGGGAAACGACCTCGCCCGACAAGAATAGAGGTCCTCTTGCCGAGCGTGAAAACCAGTTCCGTGACCTCGCATTTCGTGATACCTATGGTCCTCATTAGCCCTGATAATCCGGATCGATTACATGCAATTGAAGCTTACGTCGACAGCGGTGCCATCGGCAATTATGTGGATCATGAAATGGTTTTGAGGATGAATCTAACTCTTTGTCCCAAGGCTGTAGAGGACGTCATTACTACGGTGGATGGTACGGAGATAGCCTCCGGGCCAGTAACGCATACCACTCAAGAGGTGACGCTAGTAAGTCAAGATGGACACCATGAGAAGATCGTGTTCGATGTGATCAAGGCCCCTCAGTTTCAGATTATTCTAGGAATACCTTGGTTAGAGAAACACAATCCTCTGATCGATTGGCGAGCAAGAACGGTCCAGTTTCCAGAATGTGTCTCTACTTGTCACCCTCCACCTGGTGTTGCACTGGCCGCAATTTCTTCAGAGACTCCCCAGTTACCTCCCGAATACCTAGAATACCAAGATGTTTTCCGGAAGGATCAGGCTAACTCTCTACCTCCTCATAGGTCTTATGACTGCCAGATAGACCTGATACCTGGATCTACTCTTCCTTGTAGTAGAATTTATGCCCTCACCGAGCCTGAGAACCTTCACCTTCGACAATACCTGGATCAATACCTGGCAAATGGGTTTATTCGTCCTTCCAAGTCCCATGCTTCTTCAGCTTTGTTCTTCGTTCCAAAAAAGGAAGGAGACCTTAGAACTTGTATCGATTATCGCTCCCTGAACCAGATCACCGTTAAGAATAGATATCCGTTACCTTTGATCCCTGAACTCCTGGACCAAGTCAGAAAAGCATGCATATATACAAAACTGGATCTTAGAGGAGCTTACCACTTGGTACGAGTAAAAGAGGGCGATGAATGGAAGACGGCCTTCCGCACCAAGTATGGGCTATTTGAATATCAGGTCATGCCCTTCGGACTTTGCAATGCCCCGGCCGCCTTTCAATATTTTATGAACGATGTCCTCAGAGAGCTCATAGATGTATGTGTTGTTGTTTACATTGACGACATCCTCGTATATTCTTCATCGGAATCTGAACATCGGAAACACGTGAAAATGGTCCTCGAAAGATTGCGTCAACACAAACTTTTCGCTAAATTGGAAAAATGTGTTTTCAACGTGACTGAAGTTGAATTCTTGGGATTCATATTATCACCTGGCGGAGTGCGTATGGATTCAAAGAAGGTCGATGCAGTTCTCAAATGGCCATCACCATCCTCCGTAAAAGGTGTGCAAAGCATGTTAGGCTTCGCTAACTTTTACCGCAGGTTTATCCCCGAATTCTCTCGAATAGTCCAGCCCATCACTGCCTTGTTAAAGAAAAACAAACGTTTTGAATGGTCTACCGAGGCGGAACAAGCTTTCCAGGATTTGAAGACTAAATTTATCTCTGCACCAATCTTAAAACACCCTCGCCCCGAACTCCCCTACATCGTGGAAACTGATGCTTCAAGCCTTGCCATGGGGGCAGTTCTATCACAAAAGGACCCGGTAACCAATCAGTTGCATCCCGTGGCATTTTGGTCCCGCAAATTCTCGCCTCCTGAAATCAATTACACGATTACTGACAAGGAACTTCTGGCTATCAAGTCTGCCTTTAAGGCTTGGCGGCATTATCTGCTGGGGGCCCGACACACCGTTACTGTGATTACGGATCACCGAAACCTGCAATATTTGAAGACCGCAAAAGCCCAATCCTCTAGGCAACTCCGTTGGGCATTATTCTTTGCCGAGTTTGACTTCATAATTACCTATCGACCTGGTACAAAGAACGGTAAAGCCGATGCCCTTTCTCGGATGGGAGTGGAAGAACACTTGGTCAACCCTAAACCTGTACCAATCATTCCCGAACAAAGAATTCTGGGTGTAATCGCCACAGAATCCATAGAGGAAGTTAAGGATAAAGCCAGGCAACTTGTAACTCCAGCAGACATACAGAATTGGCATCTGCAGGGAAAGGACTTTGCAGTAAAGGACAACTTATTGTATTTCCAAGAACGATTATACCTACCCAGCACAGATTTACAGAAAAAAGTAATCTCTTGTTATCACGACTCTTTAATGGAAGGTCATCCCGGTATAGCCAAGACCTCAGAAAAGATCAAGCGCTACTTCTGGTGGCCGTCTTGGAAAAAAGATATCAGAGACTTTATAATGTCCTGTGGAGTATGCGCCCAAAACAAGAGTCAAAAGGAAAGACCAGCAGGCCTCTTACGCCCTATTGACATCCCACCTCGCCCTTGGCATACGCTTTCTATGGACTTCATCACCGATCTACCTCCATGCTCCGGATACAATACGATTCTAGTAATCGTGGACTTATTCTCCAAGATGGCGCATTTCATTCTGCTCAAAGGCTTGCCAACAGCAGCAACTCTGGCCCGAGAATTTCTCGAAAACATCGTCTGACTGCACGGTTTTCCTTCGGTTCTAATTTCGGATCGAGGTAGTCAATTTATTTCTCATTTTTGGCGAAGTTGCTGTCGGTCGGCTCAAATTGATGTGAGACTATCGACCAGTCACCACCCTCAGACCGACGGACAAACCGAGAGGACCAATCAAACTCTGGAACAGTATTTACGCTGCATGCTGCAACAAACTGAAAAAACTTGGAAAGATATCCTTTGGATAGCCGAGTATGCCTACAATAACTCTGTCCATTCGGGAACTGGGAAAACCCCGTTTTTTCTTTTGTACGGCAGTCACCCTCGAACCTCGGAGTTGGATCCCCTCCAAGATCTTGAAACACCAGCAGTAGACTACCTGCATTCTACAATCACCCAAGCCTTTAAGGAAGCTGTTTCTCACCTTCAAAGGGCTAAAGAACAATACAAGAAAGGAGCAGATCAACATCGGAAGGAAGCCCCTCACTATCAAGTAGGGGATCAAGTCTGGTTATCCACCAAATATCTATCTCTAAAAGGGCCACGCACATTCAACCCAAGATACCTTGGTCCCTATTCCATCACTACCATAGTAAACCCAGTAGCGGTCAAGTTGGACTTGCCCCCGCACATGAAGATACATCCGGTCTTCCACGTCTCTCTATTAAAACCCCTGAAACCTCAAACCCGACTAACCAAATCTCCAAAACCTATCCTAGTAGATGGAGAACTCGAGTTTGAAGTCAAAAGCATTCTGGACTCCAAGATCTCCAAATCTAAACTATTCTACCTAATTGACTGGAAAGGCTACGGCCCCCAAGAGAGATCCTGGGAACCTGCTGAATATGTCCACGCTCCTTGCCTAATCAAAAGATTTCACCGAACATTTCCTGACAAGCCAAAACCCCCGGAGAAGCCCGGTTTGGGAGGGGCCTTGAGGGGGGGTACTGTCATGATCTCTGCTTCCAAAAGGTCAGGGTTTTCCCAACTCCCTTGGAAGCAGATCCATAACCCAGGTTCCGAGTGCCAACCAGTCCCAATTGGGACCTTTTGGACCCAGTCCTGGCGCCAGTGGCACCAGGCTCATAAATATGCCCAGTCCCAGCGCTGGAAGCGCCGGGCTCATAATGCTTGGGTGGACTTACCTTCAGCAGACCATGCTGCTTACTTGCCTGCCAGTTGAGCCTCTGATCCTCTTCTGTTTGGAACTACTTTTCCTGTTGGGTGGGGCTGGAGCCACTCCCTAGATTCAGAACACTGGAACTCTTCTGGAAGGCAGGAACTCTTTTCTTACCAGGAACTCTTTTCTTACTTAGGCGTGGCTGTGGAAGGAGACACCTAAGCACTACAGGAGGCTATTTAAACCACACCCGGTGGATGAATCTTGCTTTGCGTTATTCTGCAACCTCTGCAGCAGAACGCTCATCGTGTCTTCTGCATCCGGTCCTGGGCCTAAGGAAAAAGGCTTACCATCCTGAATCCAGTCTTCAGCAACACCTATAAAGACAAGAAAGAACAGGTTAGCATTCCGGCATCTGAAAGGCAAAGGCTTACCATCCTGAATCCAGTCTTCAGCAACACCTATAAAGACAAGAAAGAACAGGTTAGCATTCCGGCATCTGAAAGGCAAAGGCTTACCTACTCTTCGTGCGCTCCGGAGGTCTTCACACTGCATTCCGGCATCTGAAAGACAAAAGTTTACCAACTCTTCGCACGCTCCGGAGGCCTTCGGCGCTGCATCCCGCATCTGAAAGACAAAACAAGGTGCGTTTAAAGACATTGGGGAACTTTAATACTCACGTGCCATTACTCCTTTCCACATCTAATCCAGTGGGTATTCCGGCACCCTGCAGCCGCTCCGAACTCGTACCTGCAAAATAAAAAGACAGTTAGAGCGCATAGTGAAGCAGGCAACAAGCGCTTACTTACGTGCTTCCAGGCGCTTCTATTCATCACACGGGCTCCATCTTCAACTCACTTCAGCCCGTCATCCGCCATCGCCGGAACCCTGCAAAACAAGAGACATCATTACTAAAGACTTTAAAGACATTTGAATGACTCGAAACTTACCGTTCGTGCAGTAAACGACGGACAGCAGTCCTCTGAAGTCAAGAGGCCTGCGCTACCTATCCAGTGAAGAAACTGGTTACAGCACCCTGCCCCGAGGCAGATGGAGAGCTCGGCATTCACTTACCTAAGGTGAGAGCGTTAACCTTTGGGGGAAAGAGATAGGGACACCCCAATAACCCCAGTTCATTAACCCCATATTTTCTATCTGCAGACATCTTACTCTACACGTCAGGCATACAGTGCACAGAGGTCCAGCCCAAAGAGCCAACCGGGTGCTACACATCACCTTTGAAGATAAGGTAGTCGCCCAGTCAAGACCGGCGCCTCTGCGAGAATCAGGTGAGCGTTACAACATGTTGGCTGGGGGACATGTGTGGGGGCCTGGTGGAGGGTGCCCCTGGATGCAGGGGGGTGGGGGTGCAGGGGGACAGGAGCGGGGGCCTGGTGGAGGGTGCCCTACAGTGCTGGGGGGTGGGGGTGCAGGGGGATATGAGTGGGGGCCTGGTGGAGGGTGCCCCTGGATGCAGGGGGGTGGGGGTGCAGGGAGACAGTAGTGGTGGCCCGGTGGAGGTTGCCCTACAGTGCTGGGGGGTAGGAGTGCAGGGGGACATGAGTGGGGGCCTGGTGGAGGGTGCCCCTGGATGCAGGGGGGTGGAGGTGCAGGGGGACAGGAGTGGTGGCCTGGTGGAGGGTGCCCTACAGTGCTGGGGGGTGGGGGTGCTGGGAGACATGCGTTGGTGGGCAGTAGTGCAAGGTGACATGTGAGTTGGCTGGGGGGCATGGCCATGGTGGATGGGCTGCCTGCGGGACATGTTCAGGGGTGCAGGGTAGTCCCCTGTGGTGTGGGCCGCCTGCAGGGGTCGTGGAGGGTGTAGAGGGAACAGCTGGGAGGACCCACACGGCCAATTCACGTGTGGGACTCCCCGGCACCCCCGAAATACACATAGGCTGCTGGATTCGCGTGTGGAATTTTCCGCGCACCCGGAGTACATGTACCCTGCTGAAATTGCGTGTGGAACTTCACGCGCACCCCGAAATACACGTACCCTGCTGGTATCGCATGTGGAAGTTCACGCGGACCCATAATACACGTACCCTGATGGAACCGTGTGTGAGACTACCCGCGCACCCCTGGAATACACGTACCCAGGCAAATCGCACGGCTGGGGGGTGGGGATGCAGGGAGACAGGAGTGGGGGCCTGGTGGAGGGTGCCCCTGGATGCAGGGGGGTGGGGGTGCAGGAGGACATGAGTGGGGGCGTGGTGGAGGGTGCCCATGGATGCAGGGTGGTGGGGGTGCAGGGGACAGGAATGGGGGCCTGGTGGAGGGTGCCCCTGGATGCAGGGGGGTGGGGCTGCAGGGCGACAGGAGTGGTGGCCTGGTGTAGGGTGCCCTACAGTGCTGGGGGGTGGGGGTGCAGGGGGACATGAGTGGGGGCCTGGTGGAGGGTGCCCCTGGATGCAGGGGGGTGGTGGTGCAGGGGGACAGGAGTGGGGGCCTGGTGGAGGGGGCCCTACAGTGCTGGGGGGTGGGGGTGCAGGGGGACATGAGTGGGGGCCTGGTGGAGGGTGCCCCTGGATGCAGGGGGGTGGGGGTGAAGGGAGACAGGAGTGGGGGCCTGGTGGAGGGTGCCCCTGGATGCAGGGGGGTGGGGGTGCTGGGAGACATGAGTGGGGGCCTGGTGGAGGGTGCCCCACAGTGCTGGGGGGTGGGGGTGCTGGGAGACATGAGTGGGGGCCTGGTGGAGGTTGGCCCACAGTGCTGGGGGGTGGGGGTGCTGGGAGACATGAGTTGGACATGAGTGGGGGCCTGGTGGAGGGTGCCCCACAGTGCTGGGGTGGTGGTAGTGCTGGGAGACATGAGTGGGGGCCTGGTGGAGGGTGGCCCACAGTGCTGGGGGGTGGGGGTGCTGGGAGACATGAGTTGGACATGAGTGGAGGCCTGGTGGAGGGTGCCCCACAGTGCTGGGGGTGGGGGTGCTGGGAGACATGAGTGGGGGCCTGGTGGAGGGTGGCCCACAGTGCTGGGGGTGGGGGTGCTGGGAGACATGAGTTGGACATGAGTGGGGGCCTGGTGGAGGGTGCTCCACAGTGCTGAGGGGTGGGGGTGCAGGGGGACATGAGTTGGACATGAGTGGGGGCCTGGTGGAGGGTGCCCTTGGATGCTGGGGGGTGGGGGTGCAGGAGGACATGCGTTGGTGGGCAGTAGTGCAAGGTGACATGTGGGTTGGCTGGGGGGCATGGGCATGGTGAATGGGATGCCTGCGGAACATGTGCAGGGTAGTCCCCTGTGGTGTGGGCCGCCTGCAGGGGCCGTGGAGGGTGTCGAGTGAACAGCTGGGAGGACCCACATGTCCGATTCACATGTAGGCCTGCCCGGCACCCCCGGAATACACGTAGACTGCTGGATTCGCCTGTGGAATTTACCTTGCACCTTAGAATACACGTACCCTGCTGAAATCGCGTGTGAAACTTCACGCGCAACCCAAAATACACGCACCACGGACAATCGCGTGTGGAACTTCCTGTGCACCCCGAAATACACGTGCCCAGGGCAATCGTGTGTGGAACTTCCCGCGCACCTTGGAATACACGTACCCTGCTGAATTCGCATGTGGAACTTCCTGCGCACCCCGAAATACGCGTGCCCAGGGCAATCACGTGTGGTACTTCCCGCGCACCCCAAAATACACCTACCCACGGCAATCGCGTGTGGTACTTCCCGCGCACCTTGGAATACACGTACCGTGCTGAAATCGCGTGTGGAACTTCCCGCGCACCCCGAAATACACGTACCCAGGGCAATCGCGTGTGGAACTTCCCCCGAAACCCGAAATACACATACCCTGCTGATATCGCGTGTGGAAGTTCACGTGGAGCCATAATACACGTACCCTGATGAATTTGCGTGTCAGACTACAGGCGCAACCCTGATATACACGTACACAGGCAAATCGCACTGCTGGGGGGTGGGGGGTGGTAGAAAGGAGTGGGGGCCTGGTGGAGGGTGCCCGTGGATGCTGGGGGGTGGGGGTGCTGGGAGACATGAGTGTGGGCCTGGTGGAGGGTGCCCCACAGTGCTGGGGAGTGGGGGTGCAGGGGGACATGAGTTGGACATGTGTGGGGGCCTGCTGGCAGGTGCCCCACAGTGCTGGGGGGTGAGGGTGCTGGGAGACATGCGTTGT
This sequence comes from Ambystoma mexicanum, assembly GCF_040938575.1. Classification (NCBI taxonomy): domain Eukaryota; kingdom Metazoa; phylum Chordata; class Amphibia; order Caudata; family Ambystomatidae; genus Ambystoma; species Ambystoma mexicanum. Next base: position 1,475,264,149 of record NC_090922.1, read on the forward strand.
TGATCAGTAGTGCGGAACATGAGCAGGGGTGCAGGGTAGTCCCCTGTGGTGTGGGCTGGCTGCAGGGGCCGTGGAGGGTGTAGATGGATCACCTGGGAGGACCCACACGGCCAATTCACGTGTAGTGCTCCCCGCGTACCCCTGAAATACACGTGCCCTGATAGAATCGCGTGTGATACTTCCCGCGCACCCCTGAAATACACGTACCCTGATGGAATCGCGTGTGATACTTCCTGCGCACCCCTGAAATACACGTACCCTGCTGATTTTGCGTGTGATACTTCCCACACACCCCTGGAATACACGTGCCCTGATGGAATCGCGTGTGTTACTTCACGCGCACCCCTGATGTACACGTACCCAGGACAATCGCGTGTGAAACTTCCCGCGAACCACTGAAATACACGTTCCCCGCTTGGCGTTTGCTGTTTGGCAGCCCTGTGAACTGGTCCAGGGTTAGCGCAGCCCTTTGCGATGAATTGGGAATTTTGATGGCTTTTCCTTGCGCGAGGGCATTCTTGGGGGCGTAACTGGCGCTGCTGCAGGGTCGCTGCGCCACTCTGCGCCACGGCTGGTTTTGGAGGCTGAAATCCATGAATACGCTGTGCGATGAAATGGATTTTATCGCACGCGGCTGGCGCAGTGTATCGCACGGGGACACAGCTCTTAGAGAAAATAAATGATATTGTGCAGCTTATCCAAGGCATTAATATGAGGCACTAGGGTCAGCTAGTGTGGAACCCAGCGATTTGGTCACAGGATTTGGCCGATAATGCATTAGTCACGCCATTTATTATGTTGCAGCATTAGCTGAACTGCATCTATATGTATATCCATTGAAAACGAGCATGTTCATTAAATTATGTAGATGGTATATTTTATAATCAATATAATGAAAATAAAGTCTAAATAAATTGATCTATGGAAATGTCTGTGGTGAGCAGTTTTTGCATATAATATAGCAATGTAATTCTATCATAGATCTGATATGACACCAGTGTCCATGTACTTCATGAAAGCTGACGTGCAAGCATAGGCCACGTGACAGATGTCCCATCACAGACGTGCAATATATCTGTAGACCTGATATGTCTTCTTAGTTATCTCGCAGCACGATAGACAACATCTAAAACCAAATATCACTGCACACTCTATGTACCACCAAATGTCAGATGAGCCAAAAAATAGGTTTGCTTTGCCCCCAATCGCCATGGCTTTCACCGTGTTCACATGTACTAGAGCAGTTGTGCCTAGTGTTACAAAGAAGCCTCATGTCATCCTGAACGCATATATGCAGTTCTATGGTGGGACTTGTATTCTCATGGTTTTATCTCATTACGTATAGAGGCAGCATACAAAGGGCTTTTGGCTCAATAGCAAGGACTGGATAAATGTGCTCCACTAGACATGGGGCAGTTGGCATGTATGTGCCTCATTAAACCGATCTGCAACTTCAGGTGTTGGTTGTTGGAAGGGGCCTTCTTTCAAAGGTCTACACTATACCAACATGAGAATGACAATACCAAAGGACTCCCCTGACGAGCACCCCCAACAACCCACCAATTTACTTCTGCCTTTTGGCCCCCTTTAGGCAGACTTTCAGACACTGACATTCAAAGTGCCCACTTCCATATAGCTAATTCATACGTCCTGCCCCCTTCCCTCCCGGTATAATACTTAAATGAGCAGCCATTTTGTTTGTTTGTAGCTGATCCATGCAATTCCTCTTTCTACAGATTCTCCCTCTGGAACACCTTGATGGGAACGTCTCTGCTCACCATCCCCTGGGCCCTGTCAGAGGTAACAACTTTGTAAACTTGTGTCCCCCTGTTGCTGCATGTTTGGGCCGCACAAGAACTGACCATGAAAGTAGAAGCATTGCAAAGACAGTTCTTCAATGAAATGCAACAAGAACAATATAATTCTATTAACTTCCTGAGTGTTTGTGATATTTGAAATTGCTGAATGCTTTCCCTTTGTAGATTTAAACGCTATGGGTGGGCAATGCAGGCACGCGGCTTGGAGTGAAAAAGGGCACTGCAAATGCAGGTGTGAATCAGTCCAATGACTGATGTTTTTTCCCCAATTATCTTTCTTATTGAGTAAAGGACATACGCCTGGCTACTTGTCTGTTTCAGTGACCCCCTCTGCCCTGCCACATGGGGGCAGCATAGTCTTTGTGTAACCACCAGCTCAAACAAATAGCATCTCCTTTTAAACCTAAGTGCACCTTAACTTGGATGGGGCCCTGATGTCCTTTAGTAAGGTGTGACCATTACCCCACACTGAAGAGACCATTGCCAGGGCTCAAAGGGTATAACCGAAGGGGTGATTAAGACCCAAATAGGGCAGATAATGGCATCAAAACCCCAAATAAGACCACAAAGAAAGGAAAGCGAGAAGTAGAGCAGGGAGTCGAAAAGGCCGCAGAGAAATGAAAACAGAAAGCAAGCAGAATCGGAGAACGAAAGAAAAGAAAGGGATAAAGAAACATTGATAAAGTAAGAAAAGGTCAGATAATGAGAGAGAGCTGACCAGGTCTCACATAATGCAGAAGAAGAGGTTGATAGGACCAAACGTATGCAAGGGAATGAACTGCATACAAGAGGGAGTGAGCGCAGGATAGAGAGCAAGAAATGGAAAGAAGGAGAGAACTGCAGAATGCAGGAAAGAGCAGTCAGCAGACAGAGGAGAAAGAATGGGAAGGAAATGCGTACAGCCAGGAGGACATGGGGTGGTCTAAAAGAAAACAAAAATGGAATATGGAACTATTGATGGGTTGACCAATGAGATAGAAAGATAAGAAGGAAAATCAGGAAGAAAAATCAAGAGACAGAGATGGGGGAAAAGTGGTCAACTATATACAGGAAGTTGGGCAGTGGTTTGTGGTATGAAGTGAGATGTGCATACATGGGGTGTCATTTTGCTATTCGGTCTCACCACCATGTTGCTTAGAAACTGCCATTGCATTACAGACCCAAATGCAGTATTCTTAGAGAATTAGAGCTGCAGATAAGAGATGAGTAGAAGTCGTTGCCCTTCTAAATCAAGGAAGGTTTTGCTTTTGGGAAGAGATCCATATGGGGAAAGGAGCTTTAAACAAGAGAAAGATCGAAATAGGCCACTTCTTTTATGTGTTACTGTTAGCAGTTCTACTACTGTTTTGACACTTCTCCACTTTAACACCTAATAGCAGTTCCAGTTAAAATGAGATCTGTTTCAACTCAATGGGCTGTCAACCAGCATGACGGCAACCCTTGAAAAATGTGTTACACGTTGCTCCCTTCCTGCCTACACTGTCCCGTGCTGGGATCACAGTGCCACTACTTCTTTTGATACACTTCTACCATTGGGTGCACGTATACATTTGCCGAGCCTCGTGCTTAGCCTGGCCCCCATTTCAGGTTTCTGGTTGACTTTGCCTGTCACGCTTCTTTCCCTACATCTCTCGAGTAAATCATGTATTCATGGATAAGTGTGTCAATTAATTAGGACATGGAAGCGCATGGGAGTTTTCGGAAAATGTGTTTTGATTTTTCCTTGGCTTTGGTGGATGGTAATTGGCAGTACGGTCAAACTGTTGCCCTTTAACTCCAAATCTGGAAAAGATATTTGGTGGGTGAACTCCATTAGAATACAAGATTACGGGACTATTACTGTGTTGGCGAAATAGGTCGGGCCATTATTTAGAGCACACGTACCATGTATCACACACGGATATATTTGTGGGTCTGACAGGGCCTTTAAACAGTCACTGGTACCGATGGGAAGTCAGTAGAATGATGTCAAGGCCAGGGAGGTCGAATCATAGAGAAGGCAATATGGGACAGCAGTTGGAGATGAAGCTTCAAGTTGGGGTTGTTGATATTGGTTAGAGGAGAAGGCCCTTAACCAGAGAGGGTGGTTCTGCAGACTTTTTCTGTGGACTTCAGAGAACCAAGCATGCCTGATCGTGTGCTCTACGGTGTTGAAATCAACGCTCAGCTCTGAGTACTATCCTACTGTCCTACACTATCCTATATCTTGAGCACAGCTTTCCATGTGCCATTCTGAGTCTAGAAGGCAGACTGTGACGGGTCAGGAGGGTGTGCTGGCCAAGTTGTGCCGGGAGCAGAGTAAGAATGGTTTTCTTGAGGTATGGGCTGAAGTGGGGAGGCTGACACTGGCTCTATAGTTGTTGGTCAGGACTAGGTCAAGAGTGCCTGGAGGCAGCTGGTACTGCTGCTTTTCTAGTTTGTGAAGCAAGTGACCATCGGTGTCAAGAGGCCTGTGTAGCCTTAAAGGTTTTGGGAGATTCAGTGTCGTTGGAAGAGTTGTCGTGCAGGCTTTCGATGATGTCCTTAGTGGTTGCTGCATGAATGTATGTGAAATTGAAGACATGGATCACTTACTGGATAATTTGTGGAGGGTCTGCTTTGTGAGTTTTATTAATGAGGGCTTTGTTATTTTGCTACATGTGTAATTGTTTGGGTGATTTTACAGATTGGAAAAATGCACGATCACGAAAGATCTGCATGGCTGTGAGATGGTTTTGAGCAGGTCCTGGTAATGGTGGGCGTCATTGATGACGACATCTGCGGTGAAGTGGTATTTTGTGCAGTGAATATGGCTTTGTAGTAGTTTCTGGAATTGGATTTTTTGGTCCAGCTGAATTTTTCTTTGGCGTTTTCATATCAGCCGTTTGGGCGCAGACTTGTGGTGCCGACTTGTTTAGGACACATGTACCACTATGCACCGGGAATGCTAGGCTAGACAAGGGGTAAGCGCCATTACAGGTTAGGATTCTCTGAGAGGCGAAGGAAGAACTCTATTTTATTTTCACTCGATGCATTTCCAATCTGTTATTACTTGATAGTGACTTGGTGCAGAGGACCTAGAAATCAATGAAATAGGTGAGAGATCCACTAGTGTGCATGAGGGACTGAGAACATCGGTTAGGGTGACATTGAGTGACAAGTTATTTGGGTATTGGTATTGCACACTCTCTAGATTGAATTTCCTGAAGGTGATCCCTAGGCGTTAAATGCATGTGTTGGTGAATGAACATCAGCATTGACTATCCACCCAGAAAGTGATTTTTCCTCCCTCATTATAGCCCTTTGTGGAGATAAAAAGACCTGCCAGGGGCATAAAGTATGAGGGGATGTGAGGTTTACGATCAACTATCGTTGTTTGGCGACAGCGTTTTATATGTCTCTAAGCCATTGACCTTGATACAAGCCATAGGAACGGTGACGGAGGAGTATCACAAGCTCACGGGCAGGTAAGACTGTAACCTTTTGATGAAGGGGCATCCCATACAATAGGGCAATATAGATGGTGGCATCTCTGCCGTTAAGTTGAAATTCCTGTCCCACAAGTAGGCCACAATATATGAAATGTTGAGGGGCTAAAGCCTGAAATGAGGATCACATTTGGTGAGATTGACACTTTATAAGCCCCCACCTTCTTCCACCTCCTCTGCAGTTTCTAGTTTTGGCATTCTGCCAACTCTTTCTACCAAGACTGAGTATACGCCTGACTTTGAAAACCTTTCACTTGCTAGCTTCAGTGGTGAGGAGGTATGTTTTTAAAAGATTCCATTTCATCCTGGCATTGGTCCTCATCCTCCTCTGACTAATGATCACGCAACCCCCCTTTCCTCAGCTCAAAGGAAAAGGGGCACAATAGTATATCAGCATTCTGGGGGTACCTGCATGGATCTGCACCAGCTCTTAAAGTTACAGGAGAATACACGTACATCATCTCACAAAACAAAGCGGCTACCAGGCCCGCAATTTAACACTTGGTTGACCAGTTTGAAGACCTTTTAGTCCCACAAACTAGTTTCTGGAGGGCATTTAACCAATTGTAAATATAATCCTTTATTTAATACCCTTCTCCAGCAGACACAAGTCTCTTGTCTGTCTTGGGTAGCTGGACTTCATGGGGAGCTGCTGCCTCTTGATGGGTCCCTCAGTTTTGTGCCTCTTGTCCATTGCTGCCCCTGCTACAGTATCTCTGACTGAGCACTGAGTCTCAGTATGTATTGTGAGCTCCAGAGAGTAACCCACTGGGGGTTTTGCTTAGCATAGTCATTTTGGAGGCAGTTCTCAAGTCATGGCAAGATCTGCTCATGATTTACATTGCTCTTCTAGAATCCATTCTACAGATCCTCCTCAAAGATTTTTACAACATGCCCACCCTTTATCCCCCAGCTACCCTTCTGCTCTTCATGTAACATTTCTTGGCTGTGGAGGAGTGATGAGGAGGCTGCTATTGTGAAGCTGTGTCTGACAGTGGATCAAAATCTGCCCCAGCCCTGCTGGCATGGGGAATGTGGGCATCGGTGCAGGCATTTGGCATGGTTGGTGGGTGTTTCTTGGCTCCTCCAAGACGTCTGAACTGGTGTGCACATTCCTGGTGCCAGGCTGGGAAAAATATGTAGCTGGGGCAATTCAAATTATCGGTGTTCACATGCAAATGTCATTAGATGGCACCCATGGATTGCGTTATGTCTCTTACCCACTCACCTCAAACCAGCTTTACCAGTGTTCGAAATGGAGATACGAGTATCAAAAGCTCTCCTGCTCCAGGGGTATTGAATTCTAGGTCTTGAGGGCTGAATAAATGTTGGGTTTTGAGGATACACACTTAATGTGGCTAGGCAAGCATTACCCTCCGGTCTAGGAATAAAAACCCCATAAGCAAAGCAATAACAGATGAGACAAGAAGAGTCTGAACCGTCGTTCAAATGACAGAAGATCTGTCATCGGTCTCAATTACTCAACAAGGACCTTCTATTGCCTAGTGGCAAGGCTGGGGTTGTCACGAGGTTAGAGCGTGTTCTGACCTATTGCGGCCGACTGAAGGTGCTCCAATTGAGATGGTATGTCAGATACTGAGGCACCCAACCCTGGAATGATCTGTGTGCCAGGGTAAGAAGAATAAAGAGGATCCTAGCCCTCATGGGCAGCCAATGCAAATGCCATAGATCTCGCTTTGGGGTGTAACTCACAGTTCTGGCAGCGAGTACAGAAGTAACTGAAGACGCTGAAGGATTTTCTGCGAAGTGCAGATATACAACAATTTTGCAATATTCCAGCTTGGCTCCAATGATAGAACGACCTTTGACTGTCCAATGATTAGAGAGAAACGGACTGAGTATTTCAGCAGCATGAGGAAGAAATGTACAAAACTGGAGGCACTAGACATAGGAAACTCCATGCTCAAAGAGGAGTGCAAGACTACGCTCAGGGATCTTACTTTAAGTTGAACTAGGATGTTCAAGCTTGGAATTGTGATATGGGGATATGCCTTGATGAAATTTGGTTGCACATGAGTAGAAGCAACAATGAGAATTTCAGTTTTGACTTCATTCAAACAAAGCTAAGTATCCTTAGTTCACACATCGATTTTGTTGATGATGATCTCTATGCATGACTAGCAATCAATGGGATCCTCTTTGAGCACGAGGACTACCCCTCTGCCGTTAGTGTAGTCTTGAAATGTGGCTCCCAAATTCATGAAAATATAAATTTACAGACAATCGGCCTAGATTCCTAATTTTCTGGTATCCTGGTGGACAATCTGCCAGGATAGCAGCAAACACACATACCGTTTCCGCCGCCTGATATCCCGGCAATACCAGGATATTACAGGCAGCGGAACTACCAGTAAATCGCCATAGGACTCTATGGGTGGATTTGCCAGTATTTTCAGCACCAGCAATACCGGTGCCGAGAATACCGGCTGTTTTATTCCTTTGGGGGCCTGAGTTACCTTCAGCTCTTGGCTGAAGGTATGTCAGGTTAGAGACCCAAGCTGCTTCTTACTGATGAGGCCCAACAAGGCCGAAACATGTCTGGGGATGCTTGTGGTCACAGGCAGAAGGGATGTGATCTAGCAGTTCGGGCTGGACTGCCTCTTTTGGGGTGGGACCAAGCCTGATTTGCATATAGTCTTGGCTTGGCAGGTGAAGAACAATGGTCTGGAGGGTTGCCCAGAGCAATGCCAGAGGTTAAGATTAATTCTAAACCTTCCAGTCGTCAGCTCTTTATTTTGCTTTGTTACCCCCACCGGCATACTTGTATTCAGTTGGTCCGGTAAAGTGCCAGTATACTTAAATACTGGCACTTAATACCGGACCGTCAATACAATTGACTCAACACAAGTAAGACTGACACATTCTGGTTCACGGGACAGGAAAGCGACACTGATATGATAACTGATACCCATCACCTCATCAAGATAACCTGGATTGACACCAAAATAAAGTAACTTGGCATGCAGATCACAAGATGGAGCCATTTGTTACACTCAGTACCTGAGGTGAACATGGGCCATAATACTCCACATACCTAACAGGCAGACTCAAGTCTACCAAAAGGAATACCCTCCCCACATTTATGTGATTGTTTTTCTAATGTATACATTGATTTAAAAAAATAACAAAGTGAAGATAGCTCTCTTTAAGACTGGGCTCCATCTGAAGGGTTGTGTGTCATCATCCTGGATGCTTCCTGTCCCTCCTCTGGACTCTTACGCAACCTCTGCAACTCTTTCTATTCTCCCATCTGGTCCGACTCACTATGCAGGACACACTGTGGATGTTCTGATCTCCTCAGACCTCCACCTCTCTATCCCCCTCACCACTCCTCTCTCCTGGAATAATTACTTTCTCCTTTCCTCCCATCGCTCCCTCTCTACCCCACAGGCCAAGCCAACTCCAGCACTGCCACCTACCTTCTCAGTCATCCGACCCATGAAGCGTGTGTCAGTTGAGGCTTTCGCTGCCATTTTCTCTCCCCCCGCCCCTCCTCCTCTGGCTGACTCACATCCTGCCCTTTCCATGCTCCACTCTTCTATCTCTGATACTCTTGATGTTCTTGCCCCTCTCATGAGGATCCGCTTGAAGCCCAAAGCCAAGTGCAACACCTGGTATGACTCTGACCTCATCGCCCTTAAACGCACAATCAGGGTGGCTGAGAGGAAATGGCTAGCTTCTTGTGCATCCTCTGACAAACTGGCCTGTCGCCTGCTCCAAAGGCAATACCTGCTCTCTGTACACACTAAGAAGAGAGCCCACATCCGAAACCTGCGTCTCTGCAGCATCTACAACTCGGCCCGGACGCTTTAAAATCTGCAAGGAGCTGGCTAATCCTGCTGCAGTCTCTACCTCTCCTGTCCCCGCCCAGTCCCTGTGCACGGCCCCGGCTTCTCATTTCATCTCTAAAACCCAGGACATCCTGTCCACCCTCTTGTCCTCTCCTCTTCTTCTCCTCCCTCTACTGTCTCCTCTACCTCTGTCCTCCCTGTGGCCACCTCTCCTCCCTATTTCTCTTCCTTTTCTCTGTTTTCCCCTGACAAGGTTTCTAGACCAGTCCGATCTATGAGTCTCGTCAAAACAGGTTCTTCCCTGTTCTTCCAAAACCATCAAGGACCACATTGACCCCCTTGCTCCTGCCCTGGCTGACAATCTGCAACCACTCCTTCGCCACTGGAGCCCGCCCCCCCGAAGCACTCTTGTGCACCCTCTTCTTAAGAAACCCTCAATCGACGCCTCAATCCCGGCGAACTATCGCCTGATCTCCATGGCTCCTTTCCTGGGAAAAGTCCTGGAAAAGCTGGACATCACCCAGCTTAATCTTCACACTGAATATGTTGGTTGTCTCCATGACCATCAGTCTGGCTTCAGAGCAGCTCTCCTGAGCATCCATGAAGACCTGCTCTCTAACATTGATTTCTAATCTCCTCATCTTACTTGATCTCTCTTCTGCCTTTGACACGGTCAACCATGCCATCCTGCTCAATCGTCTTCGTGATAACCTGGGTATCACTGATAAGGCCCTGGCCTGGCTGTTCTCGTTCCTCTCTGATCAACCCTCCCAGGTCCAACTTGGGTCCTTCCTTTCCTCTATCTCACTCTCTACCTGGCTGTTCAACCAATACCTGGCACCTCTCGCCCACCGCATTGCCGCTCTCTGCTCCCACTTTTGGTGCTATGCAGATGACTCTCAGCTCGTTTTCAGGCTCCGCTCTGCCACCTCTTATTCTCTCATCTCGGACTGTCTGCTATCCAGGAGTGGTGTGCTGCCAATGCTCTCTGCCTTTAATGCCAGTAAGACGGAGATTCTCCTCATTGGCACACCTGCACCCTCCTTTCCTGTCACTCTCTGGCTGGCCTCCCTTGGCACTCTTACTGCTCCCACCTGTGAGGCTAAGAACCACGGGGTCATCTTCAACTCCACACTTTCCTTTTCTCCTCACATATATGACGTCTCTAAGAAGTCAAACTACCAACTGCACCTCCTCAGAGGTATTCTTCCTTTCCTCTCCTTCCCCCAGAAGCTCACTGTCTCTAGAGCTCTGGTTCTCTCTAGGCTGGACTACTGCAACAGCCTCTTTCTAAATCTGCCTGCTTCTACTCTCCGCCCTTTGCAACTCATCCAGAACAGGACTGCGAGACTTGTCCTTGGCCTCAAGCCCAGGGATCGTATCTCTCCAGCACTGAAGTTTCTACATTGGCTCCCAGTGGCTGCAAGGATTAAGTTCAAGAACCCTTGCATTGTCCACAAGGGGCCTGGGTCCTCAATACCTCCAACTCTCTCTTCGCAAATACCTTCCTACTCAAGCTCTTTGCTCCTCCACCTCCAAATCCCTCAGGGTCAGTCGCTTCTCCAAGCAACGAGTTGGTGGTAGATCTTGCTTCTGCTGGGGCCGCCCTCTGGAACAGCCTCCCTGCCTCTCTAAAACTTGAGGAGAACTATCTCAAGACCTTCCTCTTTGCTTCTGCCTTCTCTCTTCGTCTCCCCTGCTGATTTCCTGTCTAATACTGCACTGGTCACCTGGCTTCCCTCTGATTCGGGCCCAGGTCCCTGCCCGCGCAGTTGCACACCCGCACTGCCTCCCGGCAACCCTTGCACTTGGGTCTGTATCTGTAACCTTACAGTCCCCCTACCTGAACTTTTGGACACCTGCTGTCTGCACTGACCCTTGCACCTGCCACCTGCTGGCCATACTCTTTGTTATTGTTTTGAACCAATATACAGCACTGCCCCCCTACCTTATCCCCTGGCACTTTTCCCCTCCTCTTTTCCCTGGCACTGTTCCCCACATAGCACCATGGTCCTCCGCCTGGGTCGTAATGAGGTCGTAATGAGGCCCACTGTCTTTTTGGGACCACATCCACATTTATGCAACTTTGGGATATAACACTACAGTTATTCCTGCTCAGTCCAGTCTAATCTGAATGATCAGTCTTTGAGCCTCATCACGACTTGGGCGGTAACGTCGGTGCTAGTAGCGCCGGCGATATCTGCCCTACCACCGAACTCAACGGCGCTAATAGCGGCGGATCACGAGTTCGGCGGTAATGTTAATCCCCATTCCCCATTGAGCCCATTCGGGAATGCCCCATTCCCCATTGGGCTCAATGGGGAAATTTCGCGCTAATACCGCCCGCGGTATGAGCGCGAATTTTCGACGGATTTCCCCCCAGCTCAGAGCTGGGACGAAATCCGCCGAAGTCCTGATTTGGCGGACCCTTAAATCCGGCGGTAATAGCGCTACCGCCGGGTTTAAGGGTTACCGCCAAAGTCGTGATGAGGCAGCTGACAATTTGACATATATTCGGACCTTGGCATCTGCACCACCTGCCATTTCACCAACCCAGAAAGTGAACAAGTAGCTTTTCTTTTATTGTGCCTACAATTGTGGGTATCTCCCACGATAGGAACTTGACTGGAATAAACAGTGCAAAAATGGATGACTGGACATAGACTGCGGGTTGGATTGAGCGATATAGCAATATTTGGATGGATGGATGTATGGATGGATGGATGGATGGATGGGTTGATTGATGGTTGGTTGAAAAGAGGTATGAATAGAGGTTTGAATAGTGGGATGGAGGTTGATAAAGGAATGGATGGGTGGTGATTAATGATAGATGGATGAAGATGGATGAAGGGATGGAGAGACTGATGAACAAACAGATTGACAGCATGAGAGAAGGACAAGCTGATTGATTATTGTCGACTGAAAGACATAGAGGCTGATTCATGGGATTTTTGCGCCGAAAAACAGGGATTTGTGCTCCATTCTGCCTGCAAATCCCCATTTGTCAAACAGGGATTTGTGCTCCATTCTGCCTGCAAATCCCCATTTGTTAAACAGGGATTTGTGCTCCATTCTGCCTGCAAATCCCCATTTGTTAAACAGGGATTTGTGCTCCATTCTGCCTGCAAATCCCCATTTGTCAAACAGGGATTTGTGCTCCATTCTGCCTGCAAATCCCCATTTGTCAAACAGGGATTTGTGCTCCATTCTGCCTGCAAATCCCCATTTGTCAAACAGGGATTTGTGCTCCATTCTGCCTGCAAATCCCCATTTGTTAAACAGGGATTTGTGCTCCATTCTGCCTGCAAATCCCCATTTGTTAAACAGGGATTTGCGGGCAGAATGGCGCACAAATCCCTGTTTTTCGGCGCCAATAATTCCATGAATTAGCCCCATAGTTGTTTGCCGGCTGTGTGTGGTTGACATGATTCCTCTTGTGTTTTTCAGTCTGGCCTCACGCTGGGGATCCTGATTGTTGTTCTTTTTTCTGCCATTGCCTTGTACAGCTGCTATCGGATTCTGAAGGCCCCCCAGAACATAGGTGAGAGCTCACAGAGCAGTGCACATGCTTGGTTTATATATTAATCTGTCTATTTAAGGTGATTATAACATACCGAACATGCCACTACTGGGCCGCTTCAGAGCACTTCAGCACAGTATGCCGGCAGTATCTTGGGCAATTGTGCAGGAAGGTTTTGTGTTCTACACTGGCTTCTCTTGATTCGACATCGGTGCGGAGGGAACAGTACAAAGCAGGATGTGTTTTGGGTGATGGGATCAAGGGCTTGTTGAGAAGCTTCAAATAGTTAAAAATAAGTGGCTTCCTTAAGAGCGGACCAGGTTCCCATTGGAATTGTATGCCTTTATAGGAATAACTGGGTAACCAACTACTCATATAGCTGCATCCAGGTTCAGGAAGAGGCACATCTGGATCTAATGCAAGCATTCCGAATGAAAGTTCTCTATATCAGAGACAGATGCGGTAGATTACCATTCACCGCCCCAGCCATCGCATGGCTATTCCTGCATTTCCAGTGAAGAGACACTCTCGCTTTCTGCTTCCTGTTCCCTTATATGGAGCTGGAAGGGAAGACTAGCTCTTCTTGCTAATATTCATTGACATATGTGGTAACAAAGCTTGAGCTTTCATGTGGATAAATACATTTATTCGGCATGGCACAGAGCACTCAAGACCTTTAAGAAAGACAATTGAGTGACCTGTTTGTATCACCGGATTACAGTCCTGTAATCCTTTTCCCTTACCAACCCACCTCAGTGTCCCCTCATTCCCACAATACATTTAACCTGCAGTGCCTTCATAGTTTCAGACATGGCAATGGAATGCATGATGGTATCACTGCAACATTTCCTACATCTGCATTTTACACACTATGTGGCATGCATGCAGTGAGTGCTTGTGTCTGTAATTATTTTTGGGCATGCTTTCTTTGAGTTGATAATTTTCGTTCTCTATTTGATGCAATTTATTCATCAGATAGGGCTTATGTAGTAAGCAGTACACTATGCACAACCGCTCCCTCTATAAAGCTATCAATGGTCTTGTTTCTCAGAACCAAACTGATTGTATCTCTGTCTACTCACCATCTTGTTCTTTCTGTTCCTCTTCTGCACTCAACATCACTGTCCTATGCCCCAGTACCTTCTCTCTCTCTCTCTCTCTCCATGCCCCCTCTTCCATAACATCTATCTGGGGCCACCACTCGCTTCAGTTTCGTGTGATAATGTAATAATGTAATTTTGTGTATTTGTAAATTACTCTCTGCTCTAGTTTGGAGCATTTGCTCCTCCTAGTTTAATGCTACCTTTGTAAATCACCTGTTTCTTGTAACTTTTGATTGTTTTGATGTGTCCCTAGTCCATGTTCCACTTTGTTCAAGCCCTCATGGACTGGCTCACCACTCATTCATATCTTTGTGCTATTGTACAGGCACTATTCCAGGGAATGCCTCTGCAGTCTTTAAATATGTTAGTGTAAGTCATTTCTGATTTAAATTGATACCCCTGTTCTTTCGATAAATACAAATACAACTACCAAAGTCTTGGAAATTGAGGAGGTGAGAGAGGAGTGGTCTACAGTGTCAAAAGTGGCAAATAGTTCCAAAAGTGTGAGTATAGATTGTGGAGTAGTGATCTACACAGAAAACGTTTGGCACATGTTGAGTGTTTACTACAGAAGCAAGATTGAAGTGGGTCTTCAAGACCATTAGCCTCAAGGTACTTCTTCCAAATGGGTCACGAGAGGCTCAGATCTCTGCTATTTGTAATTCTGGTTTCGGAAGGCTCTAAGGAAGATTCTCCCACTGCTTCAACCAGCAAACCGTACAACACTGCTGACGTCTACTATAATGTGCTCTTTGGACTGCTGCATTGGTATTTACCTGGGACAGCGCAACGATCAGATCCAACGGATGCAGGTACTTCAAAAGTCTGCAGCGCCACTGGCACTGATGGTGCCTCACTTGACCCCCTTCATTGGCGCTCCTGCACCGTTTGCACTGGTTACCAGTGGCCGCCCGAATTGAATTTAAGATTCTTTGTGTCGTCCATCGAGCTGTGCACAATGTCGGTCCTCACTACCTAAAGGAGAAACTAGAAAGATATTGCCCACCGAGAAATGTGCATTCTGCGTCCCACCTGCTTCTCAAGATCCCCAAATATCAACAAAAACGATTGGGTGGTTGCTCTTTTTCAGTTTTAGGCCCCAGCCTGTGGAATGCTCTCCCGTTATCTTTGAGAGCGCTTACTGAATATCTCCCTTTTAGAAGATCGTTGAAAACTCATCTGTTTTAATTTTAGTTTTTTCCATAAGTTAGAGTATGAAGTAATGGTTGCATTGGCTTGGTGTCTCCTCTTAGCGCCTAGATGCCTTTGGGCCTTATTCCGTGCTCTATGAATTCTCAAATAACAGTAATAATAATAAGGATGTGGAAGGAGGAGATGATTGTTGCTAAAGACATTTATTTGTGAGAAAAATAAAGGGAAAACTCGATCTGGCCCTATGACTAAGAGGGGTTTTCCTGCCTCAACTTAATACTAAGGATATGTCAGAATGTCCATAGCCAAAAAGTCCACCATCCTGTGTCAAAACCTGTTTCCTTTCCTTATGCTTCTAACTAACTAAAAGGTTGGTGATTCTTCTTAATGTAGAAGGATGGCTCCCTCCTTCTATAGAGTGCACCACCATGCCAATAGTCTGTAGAGACTATTCCCTGAGGGAATGACTCCCTTTCCCAGGTTGCAGTCCATTTCAAAGGCGGCAGACAAAATTCCAGATAGGAAATGTCTCAGTTCACAAAAAAAGCAAAGTTCCAACTCAAATCATTAGTACCAAGAGAATGACTCCCTTCCCTTGGTCTTTGCAAGGCTTCTAACAATGCTCACAATACTATGGGGAATGACTCCATTCCCATGGCCTTTATTAGGCTTCTCACAGAGCCAAGAGAATGACTTCCTTCCCTTGGCTATTCTCACAATGATCACAAACGCCAGAGGGAATTACTCCTTTCCCCTGGCCTTTCCTAGGCTTCTCACAATGCCAAGAGAATGACTTCCTTCTCTTGGCCTTTCTCACAATGTTCAAAAACACCAGGGGGAATTATCCCCTTCCCCAGGCCTTTCTTAGGCTTCCCACAATGTTCATAAACTGCAGGGGTACTAACTCCTTTCCCATGGCCTTTCTTAGGCTTTTGTCTCATAGCCCACCTGGTTCACTATCCTGCCAGGTACTCTGACTAGGAAGATGACTTGGGTTACTCTTCATAAGAGGTGCAGGTCCCAGACCCGTGAGCTTCTCTTCGCTTGCTGCTGCAGACCTGGTTCACTATCTCGCCACTGTGACTATGAAGATGGCTTTGGAGGCTGTTTGCTATTAGGAGTGGTTCCCACTCTTTCTTTGTAACTTTTCTGCACTTCGAGGTTCCCACCAACCGTCCCGACTACCTGGACCTCTCCAGGTTTCATAACGGGGTCCTCCGGTTGTCCGTGGGTTTCTCCTCCTCGTTTGGGCTTCTAATGGTCTCTCCAGGGGCTGCAACAGCCTTGCAGCGTTCCCCTGCTCTTGGGCTGCGCGTTCCCGCTCTCCACGCACGCAAGTTTTCCCAGTCAGCTGGCTACCATGGTCTCTGCCTCCTTCTTTGGTCCAAACACGGCTAATCTGGCGGGGATGTCTCTGATTCCGGCCAAGTGTCTCGGCTCTGCACTCCCCGCGTCTCTGTTCCTCCAGCTTGTTTCGAACATGGTTTGAACATCCATGAAGTCATTCTTCCCTTTTTATTATTGGGTTGGACTTTCAGAGTTTCTAGGCCGCGCATTTTGGTTCCGCTGGGCACTCTGCATTGCTCCACACCTCTTCCTCGCCTTGGTACGATGTTATTCCTCTCAACTGGGTTACTTCGATTCTTCTTCATCCCAGTCTTTCTGCATGACTCATGCAGGTAGTCCCAACTCTTCCCCGTCTCAGTACGTTTTAAGGAGGTTGGATAGTCGACCCTAAATAAGTACATGGAAGTGTGTGGTACTAAAAGGGTATGTACAGGATTGGAAAGTGATAGGGAGTCTGTTGGAATGGGACTATCGGGTAGCGTGTCACCTCCCTGGCCTCCTAGAAAGTGGTTCCACCTAGGGAAGCAGTGACGACATCTTGGGATTCGTCACATTACTTATTTATCGGTTGAAGACCACCCGCTAAAGCACCTTTTGAATACTGGGGTAGAAGGGACACAGAGCAACAGTTCACTGGGACGATTAAGGCAGCATAGTGGCTGAAGCAGTCCAATTTGTGTATTTCCTTAACCCTCAACAATTTGTCTTTGGTGCAGGGTTTAGGTGTCAACACTGGGCGATGGTGCCTATGAGAGTCTCTAGTTGGTACAAGGAGTGGTTCAACTAATATTAACATCACATAGAGGGTGACGGCACCCGGCTCCTTAGATCACACCATCCCTAGAGCAAGGCAGGACGCTATATGCTATCACTGTGGAAAGCGAGGATTAATTATTTGATTAAAGCATTTGGTTGATAGAGGCTTGATTGTACTTTGTTTTTCGGCAGAATATTAAAATGTGCAGTATTTATTGTTTCAGAAAAACATCTGCAATTACCAGATTTGTTTCTTGCTGTTGGCTAAATTGTGATATGTTAAGATTGAATTCATTGTTAATTTGTCTGTTGCATTTTTATATAAACTTAATAAAGAAGGTAATGTACAAAAATATTTGACTTTCCTGCATGCATAGTGTAAATGTGGAATATGTAGCACATCGCACCCCTCATCATGTAAAGGACTGCAAGTAGTTGGGGAGTGTCTTCTTAAAATGCCGGATATTCCATTATTGGTAATAGCAAGTGTCATATCCATTTAAAAGACAATGTGATCTTCCTTCTTTCAAAAGGATTCAATTAACTTCTTTTGAATTGCTTTTAATGAAAGAAGCTGCCCTTCCTGTCTTATTGTGGCTTTGCGGTCAGGAATACAGACATGATCCGCATACTGATGAAGAGGCAAATATTTTGCCGTCCATTGATACTCTAAATTTTCCCCCAAGAGCAAATGAGCAGATCTGACATAATCAGATAAAGCAGAATATGTATCCTTCTATGAATTAGGTTTTCTACGATATATAAAGAAGTTCATGGCAAAACGAATCTCTGATAGTTCCTTTGATTTTATTTGGAATTATGTATGCCGCTATTAGGGTGGGTGCTTTAGAGCACAAGAGGTCCAAGAATGAGAACGCTACATGGTCAGAGAGGGAAGACTTGATGAGTCAAAGGTAGACCGGAACAGGCGTGCCTGCAGGGCTGCTCAGATCTTCACACGCTCTGGTTTGAGGTGAAAGAGATGTGGGAGTACTTTTGACAGTGCGTTGCTGCACCAACAAAACACTTTCATCAGTTTCATTAAGCCACTTTGATAATAGCCCTGAAGCTGCCATCAAGATATTTCCATAAAGAATGTTTTCTTGATGCCCATTTGGCTTTCAAATGTAACACAATAATTGATTTTTCAAAAGCAAAGTAAGGAAACTGCAGAAAATATTGTGTATTAGAGATTTTAGGTCTATTACATGTGTCAGCTCCAATATATGTACTTTAAGCATGTTTGAAAAAACAAATGCTTGCTTCTTCCATTGAGCTTTATATTTATCTGAGAAGGGATTGTCTAGAATTCATGCAATTACTGAATGGCTGGTGTGTGATAAAGGGTGACAGTTGCTCAATGGATTATTGAGTACACGTGCATCATATGGGGTCAGCAGGAACTTTGCAAGTCTGAGTTCCAGGGCCTCAGGGCCTTCAACAGTCTCCCCTTCCCCACAGTCCTTGTCCCATGTTTCAGACACCTTAAACTGCCACCCACAACCTGCTTCACCAACCCACACTGTCAGAAGGAGCTGTTTCTCTTCCATAGGGTGATCCTCTACACCCCTGGCTGGGTCTCTTGGTGGGAGCCTGCACATGTGTTCCTAGTGGCTCTGTAATTGTTGGCTCACTGGGTTCACATGGGTTGGAAGGAGGCTAGGGTAAACCTTAGTCAACCCTGGTGACCATCTTTTCATTTATTATTATTATAATTATATTTATTGAGCATGGACCTAGCCTCAAGAAGCAATGGGGCACTTTACAGAGGTATACAACAATACAGATACATAACAGAGTGCTTTACAGAGGGAACAACAATACAGATGCATAACGGAGCGCTTTACAGAGGTATACAACAGTACAGATAAACAGCGGGTGCAGAGTACAGGGGGCACAGAGGAGGGGTACAGCTGTACGGGGTGGAGGAAAGGAGAGGGACGGCATCTAGCGCGTCAGGTTGCACGGGAAGGGTGACGTTTTGTCCTATGTGTGGAGGAGGAGAGACTCTTTGATTTTATATAGATGTGTGTGGTGGGGCTGGAAGTGCTGTCTGAGAAAGGAACAACGCTGTGTGTTTTTGCAGTACAAATATGTACAATTTGGGAGCGCTGGGGGTGTTTTGTAACATTAATTTTAGGTGCCCTCTAATGTTTAGGGATGCTTGGCAAGTTCCCATGATTGTGAACTTCGCTAACGGGTCAGTGGTCCCTGCTTGGTCTGAGAACCTTGCGGATCTCGTGGGAGATGGGTTTGTGTACTTGAAAGAGCAGATTCTGCTAGGGCCTTATTCTGGGATCTTTGTTTAAGGGTTGGATTTTGAGGTTCTTCACTGGGGAGAAATATCTGCTGGTCCTAATGTGACGATCCTCTGCCAAGCGACACAGCTCAAGGTAGAGTGGCCTTGGGGTTCTCCCCATTGCAACCCTGCCCATCATGCACTGACACTCTACTGGTGTTCTGTAGAGTCAGACACAGCACTTTGTCATAGAGAGAAAAAGGCAAGTGTATAGAATATCCACTACTGCAGCATGTTGTAATTGAAGTAGACATACGTAGATACCCATACTTCTGTATGATCTTTATGAGAACATTTCTTCTTTATTGGTATCTGGTTGAGAAGCATTAGATGATGTACAGTGTAGATCTGTATGTTTAAGCAGGATCCTGTTCCTGTTTCACCAAGAAACACACCAGGGGATGGAGGATCGCCCTATCGAAGCCAAGCGGCTGGCAGCCTCGAGTGTCTCAATAGCATTCATTTATGAGATAAAGATGAGGAATTGTACATTTTATATCCCCCACCCATACAGAAGTTACTCCCATTAGTGACCCTACATAGAAGATATATATATTTATTTTTGACACAAAGAAAGCATAACCATTCTCCATTTCCCATCAATCCCATTGTCTCTGGTAGTCCTTCTGTCCATACTGAGTCCTATGAGTCACTTCCTGCCTAGGTCCCTTCCTCTTCTTGTTCTGCTCTTTACAGACTGAATTACCTTGTTCATATGTTTGTCTGTGAAAGATGTCATGACTTGTATTGCATGCATCGTAGTTGTATGTATTTATGCTTTTTATGATTACAGCACATTGAGCAACCTCTCTGCTCGCCTTAATACCTGAGAATTGTCCCTCAAAGTGTTCATATGCTGTTAATACCTTACGGAGCAAGCCGCGAGAAAAAAGGCATGACCTCTTTGTCGCCGACACTCCCACAAGTTTCAGCGTCCCTCATGCATACGGAGGGGAATACGGTCGCCGACACATATATATTTTATTCACACGCGGGTTACACCACACCTCATGCATATGAAGGGGAATACAAATAGTTGCGAACAATAAACCGAGTGCAGCCTAGCCCGCGAGTACTTTCACTCGCGCCCGTGGCTTCGGCTGTGCATCGGGAAACAACAAATAGCATTATAAACAAACATAATAACCCGCAAACAGCAGGTAACCCGCAGGCGCAACAGCTCAAAAAAGACTAGTGCTATGCTTCTAACGTCGCTGAGTCGGCAGTTAGCTTCCAACGGTCTCTCGTCGAAAAAATACGAACATTAAGAAATCAGCTGCTCAGCTCAACTACACTACTTTGACAAGTGATAATATAAAATGAAGCAGCACAGCAGAGAGCGAGCAGACACCTCAGCATTCTGACCTCAGACGCAATATGAGACACTCAAACAGAGGACAATATAAGCCAAACTGAGCCTAGAGACCTCCAGCAGACACCCCTTTCCCTCAAGGAGGCCGTGCCATTCAGCCTGCATCATCCAGGCACTCAGGCACACGACACACATGGATTCTGAGGAGGGGAGTATCGAAAGCCAATAGCAAGTGCTCCCTGAAGAAGAGGACTCGGATCTAACGCTGAGTTTTAAAAGCGTCTTAGGAAATTCTTTGACAGATGCAGTGGCACAAGGAGTTCAACCACTCCAGGATAGACTAGATGCCCTGGAGTAGCTCATTGAGGATGGGCTTAAGAAGAAAGGCTCAAAAGCGATTGCCAGCATGTCCTCCAAGCAGACCATCAGTTGGCACACAAATAACTGGAGCGAACAGACTTGAAAACGCAAAGCCTCACTAACGCCCCACTGTCATAGCAAGGAGGAACTAAACAAGACCTCCTGAGGCAGTCAACACTTTCCAGAAGCTGAAAGATGCTTTTCTACAGAATTCGACCGTGCCAATCCTCCTACTCCATTCCCCCGGGGCTCAAAACACAGGGGAGGATGACTCCTCTTCGGAATCCAGAGATTCAGACTCTAAAGCTTCCAAGAGGTCCAAAGGGGGCAAGGGAAACTGCAAACAGAAGCACCTAGTGTCACTCACCGGTTGGTAATCCTGGTGATGCAGCAGAACCTTGACCCAGGACTTGATTGTAGGGCCCTTAGTCAGACCTAACCTGGGCCTCCTCTCTGTTGAGGGAAAGAAGGCTCTTTTTAGCAATATGTCCCCAGACTGTTTAAGGATACAATCAAGGAGACCGATCACTCAAAAGAGCGGGAACACACATCGCTATAGTCACCAGCTGTAAAGGATTGAAAAGGTATTAATATTAAGAAAGAATAAAGATTAACACAGTTAATTCTTAATATAACACTAGTAGTACCTGTACTGACTACAGTTGATTTTCCCTCTAGGTAACCGAACACTGAAGACAAGAAGAAATTGGGTTCAGCGAAGGACTCAACTAATATGACAGAGCTAACTCTGAAGGAGAGAGATAACTGAGCTGTTATCCTCACCGTGTTGATTGGAGCTTAATCTTAGGTTAAGTAGGAAGTCCACAACGGCTGGTGCAAAATAACAAAGAGGAATATTAGTAGGGGAACTATACCCGACGGCACGCGGATCACTCTAGAGACGGGATGGTGCACGTCCCTGCAGA
Source organism: Ambystoma mexicanum (assembly GCF_040938575.1). Taxonomy (NCBI): domain Eukaryota; kingdom Metazoa; phylum Chordata; class Amphibia; order Caudata; family Ambystomatidae; genus Ambystoma; species Ambystoma mexicanum. The sequence goes on from NC_090922.1 coordinate 1,475,286,020, forward strand.
GCGTTCTTGTGCACGGAGGAGTTTAATTTAAGAGGATGTGGAAGAAGTCAGTTTAACTGGGAAGCAGCCACAATATGATTGACAAGACAAACAAGATTACCCAGGTAAGGAAATTAGATACTTGGGGTGCGCTTGTTCGCGCTGTAGAGTGGAGGAGTTCCAATTCCAAAGCAAATAACAGTCCGGGTTTGGTACACGGGCAGAAGACTTGAAGCAAAATCAGCATCCAGGAGGGTGGTCCGTAGACAGACTGGAAGGTTCAATACATGGGCGGGAGCAACCGGGAACAAGGCGAAGGCAGAAAGAGAAATCAGTACAACAGGCTGGGGGTTCGGTACAGAGGTAGGAAAATCCAAGGCAAGTCGAACGTGAAGACGGAACTTCAGGAGCAACAATTCACCGGAGTAACTTCAATAGGAAGCATACTTTTGTGTTACGTGAAACGTAATGTGCAGTTCAAAGCGAGGCTCCCCGATTCCCATTGGAGAAAAGAACGGAACCAAGGATGTTGGGAATTGAAGTCCGTCTGCATCCCGGACCATTAAAGTAACCTCCAACGTTTATGAAACGGTGCCAAAAAGTGCCGTATTTGGTGACATAGAAACGTGGCATGCCTGGCAGAACGTTGTCAGCCAACGTAAGTTTAGTATCACCATGAGCCGCCGGCGGTCTCATTGGCGTAACACCTAGAGGAGCCTAAAGAGGAATTAACAGATATGTTTCACCCAGAAATACATCCAAGGTCTAATACCTGGCGCTCATCACCCAGGGTAACAGCATACATGGCACAAAGGCTGTGCAAGCCCATTGAGAAAGAGGTGAGTCTGCGAATGCGCTCCGAATGCCCCAGACCAGAGTTGAAGGGCAAAGTGGCAGAGACCCCTGAGCTAGATCCAATGATGACCACATTCATCTCAAAAGCAGCCAGAAATCTGAGGAAAGGAATTGACCGACCCTGGAGAGGCTGCCAAGATAAAGTCCTAGACTTGTCTGACCCCATAGCTAAGATCATGGACTTAGCAGAGAGAGCCAGGGACACCGGAGTGCCAGTAGATCCAGAAGTCCTATCCAATTGGGCGCAAAGAGTAGTATGCCTGGTAGGAATTGCAAACTGGGCCCTATACTCCAAAAGGAGAAGAAGTCTTCTGATAATAGTGGATTCAAAACAAGGAGATCTGGCTTCCTACGAGGAGGGAGAGGCCACCCAGGGACTGCTTTTTGGCAAAGCCTTTTTGAAAGAAATGGGGAGATTCATGGGTACGTACACAGCTCTTGATAAAAGCCCAGGCATCAATCAAAACGATTTTTCCCACAAGAGTTTTTGCCGGGTCTGGGCGCAGCAGAGGTTGTGCGTCCAGTCGCTTCCATTCACAGAGAAGACCTCAGAACTCCAGAGCACACTACTGGTAATCCCGACAGCAAGACACCTTCTTCACAGCCTGCAGAAGTGGCTACAGAGGACTAGGGGAAGCGGTTACTACCGCCACCCAAGCACGCCAACAAGTGAGACATGTAACGCCCTTCACTCCTGTCGGAGGCAGGACGTTGTTATTCTTAAAAGATTGGAAAATGCTCTCAAGCGATGCAGAGCTGATTTTCGGAAGCAGTAACAGATTTCTGCCTTGAGTTGAGCGCACTACCTTCGCAACAGAGAAAACCAAAATGCTTGGCTATAGGGCACAACGAGAGTGAGTTACTAGACAATGAGTTAAAAATATTAGAGAGCAAGAGTGTGATCGAACGCAGCACTGCGGAACATGCGTTCATAAGCAACATGTTCCTAGTCCACAGGAAGGAGAAGGCGAGACCATGTCTAGCCCCTTCTTTTTTGTTGATTGCCATATCTAGGCCAGGTTTTATTTACTGACAGTCAGAAACTTAACTTTCAAAAGGTATTACATTTATAGATATTGCTATTCTCACATGTTCTTACACTACTTTCCTTAGAATTTAATAGCATCTTATGATGTACATATATAGTGGAAGAAGCAGGCCTGAAACACAGCAATCATTTTTGTGTGTGAATACAATCATGTAGATTATACACAGTTGCTAATGATACTGCCTCTTGTTTGCTTACTTTACTCACCCTATATAAGCCCCATATTTGTATGCATTTTAGTCTATTTATGTTGTGTGTGTATTAGTAGAAATATGTAGTAAGTGATGCATTATTAGCTACTTAGTACATGTTTCACAGTACGGAAAACTTTGATACAGAAGCATTCACTGTTCTTTTATATAACTTTGGAAAACTACAAATATAGCACCTCTGTGGTGTATGCTGCAGCCAATACCTACATTTCTGTATGAGTAGGTTCCTGTACTAGAAAGAACATTGCAATGGAATGTTCTTTAGAACACTGCATTGCGTAATGAAGTATATAGTTTATTACACATCTACCGATAATCCCTCATACTTTTTTGTCAACATTACATTCACAACCCCTTCTATGAAAAGTAAATGCACATGTGATGTCATCAGTGATGTCATCAATGATATTTATGATGTCATCTTTGATGTCCTGGGTGTTAGTCTTAGCAGTGCACGGTGGTGGCGCGATTTATGGTTGCTTAGTTTACCATAACTGGGGAATTTCAAGGGTTTTTCGGGTTTTCTTGGAACCATAAGGTCACTTTAACAAAGGTTATTTTACTGAATTTCATAGGTTTTTAGTAGCGCAACTTAACCATAACGTCCCTTTAACAAAGTTCTTTTACTGAATTTCATAGGTTTTTATTAGCGCAACTTAACCATAATATCTACAAACATCTGACTTCATTGCACAAATTCCGGAGAATGCCACATGACCATGTACTGGTGCACAGCATGATGACGTGTCCGAGAACCCGTACGCACTTCACAATAAGATCTGTGCTTCGTACACACTGTGCAACTACATTTTCTACTGATGTAGGAACTTGCAACTTCAACATTTCCCTTGCGCAGCTCCAATACCTAATCGTACTCATCCATTTCCCAATGTAGTACACAGTACATACTTTTGGCAAAACTGCTGTTTATCTTAAAATGACATCAGCTAAGGGCAGCCCTCCTCCCCAAGACACACCACCACTGCTGTAATCAAAGAGCATCAGAAACACTGCCCCTACCTTAGAAGTAACACACGCGCAACAATTTCCCCTGTGCACCTGATCCTCCATATTAGTGTTTGGTGCCTCTTCCCTCATTTCCCTTCCCGACCTTTCGTCGTCAGCACTCCTGGCAAAAAAAGTAATTCAAAAACAAAATAAATGTTCCTTTAGGAACCACCTTTCACAGGTAAAAAAATAGAAAAAAAAAACGCATCTCAATCTACTTTATATTTCTCAGTAAAGTACATAGACGCAATAAGATTTTCCAACATTTCCATTTGCATTTTGTGTTATGCTAATGGGAATATTGTGGCGTTTAACCTCCGTTCCAGGGACTGGATCAGTGGATAACGGCCCAGCAGGCCAAGTTATCACCCAATGGAAGCGAGGGTGGATAACGAGGTCTCCGGACCATTATCTCCCCATTCCAGCCCCTGAAATGGGGGATGAAGGCCATTAGCAGCCTAGGTTTCCAAAGCGGTAACCCGTGCTACTAAAAAAGAGGATTTTTCGTCCTAGACTGGGACGCCAAGGCGTTCCAGTTTAGGAAGGAAAATCCTTTTCCAAGATGGCCACCAAGGAAAGGGAAGGCGAGGGTTGCACACAGTGCCCCTCTTCGCTTTCCATGGCAGCCTGTAGAAGGGGAAAAAGAACACCCTATGACCATATTACCACAAACACATTTTTCTTTCCTTTCAAATGTATGCTAATTTCGAATAACGTTACCATCAAAGTCAGTCCCAGGTGAACATGGTCACTTTAATGGTATGTGTTGTCCCTTTTGGTCATGGGCAGTAGACACATTGTCCGGATCATGACCTTATACCATGACCCCGACATTCTCGCCACTGCCCATGACTACAGCCTACCCCTCAGTCACCAAAGCTATAACGCTATTGTTTTTAACTACATTATGACACTTCTCAAATAAGAAAATGCTTCCACATTTGCAAAACCATGGTTTTCGATCCTTGCAAATGAACCTTATGAAAATTTGCTGGAAAGCCACCCAAGTTTTATTTTTTCAAAACTGTCAAATGAATGCACATACAACCATCATATAAACTGTGCACAAAATGTCAGCAAACTTTGTGAAATCATTCGAACGCAAGGCAGAAATATTCCACCCAGCATCATCACCCCTGACCTCCCCAAACATTGTTTCATAAGCTTCACAAGTGCAATGTTAAGAAAATATAAATTGGCCGCGAGGGTTGGACCATTTATTTTTATACATACGTTGATCTATCGGAAACATTTCCAAATGACCTTACCTCATGTCGCCTCTTTTGGAAACATACGAAATCTGGCAGCAGGGCGCGTCCATCCTGTGCTATTCTCATCCATTGCTACTTTTTTCTGCCTAAGGTAAACTGCTGTGATGTCACTAAATCATTTGCTCCACCGCTGACCGTCACATAACCAACCCTAGTGATATTCAACACCTTTCTCAGTGACGTTCCTCTTCAGCGTAGGCAAATGCGCCCATAATCACCTACATGACGTGACGCAGAACCCGAAAAGCGACACACATCGACTAACAACATACCTTGTCAAAAATCGAAATATTAAAGCGGTCTTTAAAAGAAATCAATAACACTACAATTTGTAAATTACTTTTATTTCACAATGAACTCTCCGAGAACATCAGAGTATTTCCATATTCAATCAAATTGCAAATTTGTTTCTTCGCTCGTGGTCCAAAATGTTAATCGTGATCCACACGTTGTTCTTTTTGCATACACAAAGTGTTTGTTTTCAATAAAGCAACCGCTTGAGTCGCACAGTGAATTCCAGGGCGTCTACAACAACTTGGGCCTAGAGCACCATAAAAGATGTTATGTTACTCCTAATCGCTAGTGCAGCGTACGGGCACATGGGCCCTGTGCGATCGTCCCACAAAACAGTCACGGGGAGCCAGCCGTTGACGACGAGGTGCACCTGGCGTATAAAAAATCCATCAGTTGGCCTCTGGAATCCATGGCAATCGCAATAAGGCAGCATGTAGCTATTTTGAAAACATAACAGAAAATAAGTATCAATACCCGACCTTTATCACAATAAATGTATTCATTTCTTAATTCGGCATAGAGTTTAAACTAACGATTAGCACACACATCAAACAATCTTGAAAAAGACAAAAAGATTTTGGAAACTGATACACAATTGGATATGGTCATACATGACATTTTAAAGAAATATTAGCGTTCAACATGGGTGAATCTAGTGTTAGTCTACATACACCTACATTCTGCACTCCCCATAGCTACATAAAAAAAGACAACCACACAGAAAGGTAGTACGTGAGGTACATTGCCAAAATAAATGTTCAGCTAATAAGTTAATGCTTGTTCCGGTGTACAGTCAACAAAAGCAAACTTACATGATATTCACTGTCTCCATTCTCTTCCCGTAACTCAGACCTGATGCCCAATGCGCTCGCACCAAAGATTCTTTCTGAACTGATTTTACATGTTCCTTTCACACTTTTGGAATGCATAAGCTCATCAAATGTTCATTGGTACAAACCTCCTCTCACTGCATTTCTCACAAAATATTCCCTTTCTCTCAAGGTCAAAAAACAATTGACCTTTATAGTTTCTGGCCCATGCGTGGGCTTCCTTAGCTTCCTTAGCTCGGAACCAAATAATCAAAGCTGGTGAACTTCACTCAGAATCTAAATACATTCTCACTTTGCAACAACATGCCTCAACACATTCATGAGAACTTGTAGTCGCATACACGTACAGTCCTGCTGTGTCCATGAAACACTGCAGGTGGCTGCCTCAGATGCCAAACTCTAGGGGCCGCCAGTCTGACTGCAATATTATTTGAAATACATTGTAACACAGACACATTAGTCCTTCGCTTGTACTTTTACGCACATTATAAAAAGGAACATCTCCAAATGTACCGCGGACACCAAAACACGGTTGAAAGATGGCGGGTGCATCGGAACAATCTGACGCACTTCACGCTCTTCACCATCCAATGAGGGAACGCATCACATGTCCGCGGACTTAACGCAAGCCGATTACCCAATCGATGTCCTGTCCGTGGAGCGAACAGGTAAGTGTTTCCGCGGAGCGGACACAGATATCACACATTTTTTAAGACCTACTTTTTGGTCGTTTTAAAGAAAACTACTGGACAGATTTGCACCAAATTTAGAAAAGCACGCTTTCGGAACCAAGCCGCTGCTCGTGCCGTGAAAATCCATCCAGCGGTTTGGGCTGTAGGCATGCGCAAAGTTTTTTCCCCCATTCAGTCTATGGGAAAAAAAGACGTTTTGGAACCCCACCTATAACTCCCCCACCCCCCCGGACCAAAACTCCCCAAACTTTGCAATTCAGAGTGGGCCATGCACTTTTTTTGCAAAGTTTGGTGAGGATTCGTCCAGGGAGAGCGGAGTTATAAGCCGCACAAAAAGTGCTCTTCCTATGGTAACAGCAACTTAACCATAACTACACAGCCACTACCTTGTATATATACATATACAAGATTTAAAATCTGCTTAAGAGTAAAAATAAAGAAGAGAGGGGGCGTGGCCAAGAACGCCGGCAATGCGGACGCTCTTTTAATAGCCTCCGTGGAAGACCCGATGCTCTGCATGATATTACTGCGTTCTACCAGCAGGACACCTGGTAAGGTGTAGGAAGCTCCGGAGTCCTTACAGCCACAAAACCGACAGCCCAGAACCCACGATGCCGCGGTATGAGTGCGACGAACCCGGGGGCCCCGCCACTGTAACATCCCAAAATGGCGGGCGGAAAAGGGAGGCGCACTGAATCACAGCCAGTGAGGCCGAAGACGGGGCCGCCTGCCCTAGGTGGATCGAGTCCAGCGACCAAGCCCTTAGAGACCTCCACCTGGGGGCTCCACCAAAGGACTGGCGGGGGCCTGTAAGCCCGGAGAAGTGATCCTGGAGCCTGGCGCGCCCTGGCCCACGAGCGCACTGAGGAGACGCTGCAGGGCAAGGGCTGGGCTGCTCTCGGCTTCGCCTGCCTGGTGCTCTGAGCTTTGGCGGAGCCGCCAAGCCGCAAGGTAGGAGCGTGACATCCCCGGGCTCCGCCGCCCGCCTTTGAAGCACGGAATGGGCCTCGGGCTCCAACACGGGATCAGACCCCCCCCCAGATGTCATAATGCGGGTCCACTTCTATACCACGGAGAAAGCAATCTCAGCCATAGGGCGGACTTGTGATGAACTCACCTTTCAGGGTTCCCCTCTCCAGATATACCAAGACCTCTGCCTCCTCACATTACAGAGAAGAGCTCTTTGTCCCCTAACTCTGTTTCTGCAGGACCAGCATATCCGCTACAGAAGGCTACTCGCGACAGCGCTGCAATTTGTCTAGAAAGGCTCCCCTCGCAGAATCAGTCACCTAGAAGATGTAGAAAAGATCATGCCTCCAGGCTCCTCTGAAGATCCCCGGAATGCAAGCCCCGAAACAGCGGTGGGGATACCCAGCCCCTCTTCACCGAAACCAAGAAAGGGCTCTTGGTCTAAAGTCCACAAAGACAGGAGGGGCAAATAACCCTGCAGAGGCACACTTGGAAATCCTAAACCAAGGTGTTGAAGAGGCAGAGAGGCCGATGAACGACACATAGAAAACTTGCATCTGGCTTCCACGGCTCATGTCTGTTTCGAAGGTTCATTCCACCACAACGACCTCGGAAAGAAACACACGTTTGGCCCAGTTGGCCAGGGGAATGGCCGAACCCACAATGTCGGCCCCCCTACTAGTTAAAGTTACAACCCCCCGTTGGGGGAACGTGTTAAAACCCCAAGAGCAGGGTGACATATTCCCGAACTCTTACCCCCAGACTTGGCTGCGGAGATGGATCTAGCTCAGGAGCACAAACCTTAAAATTTCTCTCCCTCAATGTCAATGGACTGAATTTCCCTGCTATTACTGGGAGACCTGTACACTTTTGCGTCAGTGTATGCCACCAATTCTGGGCAGACAGCCTTCTATGACTCACCGTGCTCCTCCCTTTCCCCCTATAGAAGGCCAAGTCATAATTGGGGGAGAATTCAATGGAGTACCAGACCCCACAAAAGACAGATCTCAGCCCCCTACCCTCGGAGACTTCACTCAGGCGCTCAGCCTCCTACGCCTGCTCAGATCCCTGGATGTGGTGGACTCATGGTGGGTGCTTCACCCCTCCGAAAAGGACTACTTCTTCTATTTCTATGTTCATCGAACCTTCTCAAGGATTGACCTCCTCTTGACATCCTCTCAGCTGCTTACCTACACCAATTAGGTATCTATCGATCCACGAATCCTGTCTGACCGTGCCCCATTATCCATGGAGGGCCAAGCACATGTACCCAAGCCTAATTCGCTGCGCAGATGGAGATTATACGATCCAATCCTTAATGAAATGCCACTAAGAGACAAGATAGCAACACCGATTAAAAACTTCCTTAGAAAAAATCCAGTCGAAGACACCTCCCCTGCAAACACATGGGATGCATTGAAAGCAGTGATCAGGGGAGAACTAATCGCACAGGGAGTGGCATTTCATCGGAACAGGCGACAGACCCGTATAGATCTGGAGGATGAATTCAAAGCAGCGGAGGAAACCCACAAGGAGAAAGGCTGGTCTCCCAAGACTCAACGAGCTATCCGGATCGCCAGAAAGAAGCTGGAGGCCCACTATGCCAAACACACTGCACAGTTTATGGTTAAAGCCAGACAATTCTACTACGTGAAAAATAACAAGGGAAACAAACTGCTTGTGGCCAAGCTGTCTAAAGCAAACATAGTAACACTATCATCGGACTGCGAGATCCACAGGGGGTGATACAATACGCGGAACAGGAAAAGCAACCGCTAGCGGCGGACCACTGCGGCAAGGTGATGATGGCAAAAAGAATGCCTGCGCGAAGCGGCTCTCCCCCGACTGCACGATTCAGCTAAGGAGAGCCTGGAGGCTCCGATCACAGATGAGAAGGTCGAGGAAGCCATTAAGTCTTTTAAATCCCGATTCCCTGGGCCCTGACGGATTCTCCTCCAGGTTCTATACAATTTTCAAACCTCAGCTGGTTCCCCCCTGGTGGCCCTCTTCAATTCTTTCGGGAAGACGGGGACAGTGACTCCCTCAATGCAAGAATCCACCACCGTTCTTCTACCCAAACCAGGTAAAGACTCGAAAGACCCGGCCTCCTACAGACCAATAGCCTTGGTGAACATTGACGCTAACCTGTGCTCCAAAATTCTCGCCAATCGCCTATCACGCATACTACCTGATATAATTCACCCCGACCAAGCAGGCTTTATTTTGAACAGTTGTGCAGGTGACAATGTCCACCAAGCCCTTAACCTGGAGGACCTAGCCTCCCGAAGCTCCTGGGGGCTGGTGTTGATGGCCCTGGGCGCCACCAAGGCGTTTGATAGGGTGGACTGGTCCTTCATGAGTCTTACCCTGGAGGCCTGGGGTTTGGCACGGCGTTCCGGGCAATGGTCCTGGCTAACTATAAATCACCAAAAACATTTCTCAGAATCAATGGCTCTCTCTCGGCCCCGATCCCCCTGACCTGCAGAACCAGACAGGGCTGCCCGCTATCTCCGTTACTATTCGCACTTATCATGGAACCCTTCGCCCAGAGGATCAGACTGAATAGCCACATTAAGGGCCCCCAGGTCGGTCCATCTCAGCATAAAATAGCCTCATACGCAGATGATGTGTTGCTCACGATCTCAGAGGCCAGCTCCTCACTAGCACACGCCCTATCTGAAATAACTAGCTACGGGGAGGTCACTGGCTTCTCCATCAACTTCAATAAATCGGTGGCCCTGGGTATAGGCCTCTCCCCGGAGGAACAGTGTTACGCTCACCTGGTATCCACGGGGACACCACTCAGCCCGGGTTGGTTGCTGGAATCTTCTCCCCAGTTTCCCTGAATGTTGTCTATAGAGAATGTTCAGCCTGAAAACACAGGAGGGCTGGGTTCAAGACTGGCCAACTGAAGTAAGCATCCTCCCACCACCCCTTTAGGCTTCAGCCCCTCTGGGCCCTCTCCTCACCTTTTTAAAAAAAATGTGTTTTTATTTTCCAATAAAACATATAAACACAATATAATTTCTGAAGCAGTTGCATGATATTAATAACTCCCCCCTGCCCTCCCTCCCCTTGGACCAACACCATACCGGCGAGCTGCAGTTCAGACAGTGCTGGCTGTCTGGGTCCTCTCTGGAGGAACTGTCTTCCGTTGCATAGAACAGTGACATTGTGAGGGCCACCCATTGCAGTAGATCGTCGGAGGTGTCCATGTTTTGTTGTTGTTGCGCCAGTTCCCATGCTCGTGTTTCAGCTGCGGACCATCTTTGTAGGGCCGCCCACCATGTTGTGATGCTGGGGGCCACAGGGCTCTTCCAGGCCATAGCAATTCGTCTTTTTGCCAGTATATACATTAGGTCCTTGAGTCTATTCAGGGGCCTGTTTTTCTTGTTCCTGAGGTATGAGCCCAAGATGCAAGCTTTGGGTGATTGCACGTCCAGTGTAATGTCCGCTTCAGCCACCTTAACTTAAATTGAGGTCCAGAAGGCGTGTATGGCCGGGCAACCCCAGAACATGTGGGACATTCCAGCTGAGGGTTCACAGCATTTGGGGCATGGCACTCGCCCGTATTACTGAATCTGGAGATGTCTGGAGTAAGGTATGCCCTGTCAGTGATGTAGAATTGTATGAGCTGGAAGCGGGTGTTCCTAGATACCTTTTTATGGTAAAGCGTTATAGTCTTCCACTCTTTGTCTTCAAACGAAGCGTCAAGTTCAAGTTCCTATTTTGCCTTGCTCTTGAGTTCGTGTTGCGAGGCGCAGTTGAGCAAGATCTCATAGAGCCTCGAGGTTTCATGTCCACCCTCTGCCGTGCTCAGCAAGTTCTCAATGACCTCATGACCTGTATTGAGGGTCTCTATCTCGGGCCATCATTTTGTGAGTCTTTTCAGTGTCGCCCCATGTAGGAGGAACTGGCCTGGTGGCATCCCTGCAGTCTCCTGCAGTTCAGTGAACGTGAGGATGCCTTGGTCATCCGTTAGATCCCCCAGGGTGGCGACTCCCAGGGGTTCCCATAGGGTCCTGATCACCCTCTTGCCCTCTGGTCTGGTTGACATGGTGGCAGCTATCGGGATTTGGGGGGAGAAAGGGTCGACCAAATTGGCAGATTTGCAGGCTCTTCTCCAGATTCGGGTGCCTAGCGTGATTAAGTATGGGTTCTGTTGCTTTGCGTCCGGCTCAATCCAGAGTAAATCTCTGAGCAGCGTCTGGGGATCTGTGGGTCTTAACAGGGGCATGTCCGAGGTGGAGTCGTCGGACATCCATTGGATTACATGCTTCAGCTGGCCTGCTAGGTAATAGAGTTCGAAATTAGGGATTTTGAGCCTCCTTTGTCGTACGGCCTTTGCGTTACGTCTAAGGTGACCCTGTGCCTTCCTTCGTGCTACAGGAATTTTATGCAGAGTTTGTTTAGCTTGTTAAAGAATTGCCGGGGAATGTTGTACGGGACATTGGTGAAAAAGTACAGGAGTCTCGGCAACGCCACCATTTTGAGAAGCCCTGCTCTGCCGGCCACCGAAAGGGGCATCTTGTTCCAAAGGTCCATTGATTTGATCAAGCCTGCCTTCGCATTCTCTGTGTTTAGCACATGTTCCTGTTTTGGGGTCTAGGTGGATCTTAATACCCAGGTATTTGAATGAGGTAGGTTCCCATTTAAGAGCTACTGCAAAGAGGTGCTTCGTCTTAGTGGTGCTTAGGGCAGCTAATGGGTACAGGCAACATTTGTCGTGGTTCATTCTCGCCACTGCCCATAACTACAGCCTACCCCTCAGTCACCAAAGCTATAACGCTATTGTTTTTAACTACATTATGACACTTCTCAAATAAGAAAATGCTTCCACATTTGCAAAACCATGGTTTTCGATCCTTGCAAATGAGCCTTATGAAAATTTGCTGGAAAGCCACCCAAGTTTTATTTTTTCAAAACTGTCAAATGAATGCACATACAACCATCATATAAACTGTGCACAAAATGTCAGCAAACTTTGTGAAATTATTTGAACGCAAGGCAGAAATATTCCACCCAGCATCATCACCCCTGACCTCCCCAAACATTGTTTCATAAGCTTCACAAGTGCAATGTTAAGAAAATATAAATTGGCCGCGAGGTTTGGACCATTTATTTTTATACATACGTTGATCTATCGGAAACATTTCCAAATGACCTTACCTCATGTCGCCTCTTTTGGAAACATACGAAATCTGGCAGCAGGGCGCGTCCATCCTGTGCTATTCTCATCCATTGCTACTTTTTTCTGCCTAAGGTAAACTGCTGTGATGTCACTAAATCATTTGCTCCACCGCTGACCGTCACATAACCAACCCTAGTGATATTCAACACCTTTCTCAGTGACGTTCCTCTTCAGCGTAGGCAAATGCGCCCATAATCACCTACATGACGTGACGCAGAACCCGAAAAGCGACACACATCGACTAACAACATACCTTGTCAAAAATCGAAATATTAAAGCGGTCTTTAAAAGAAATCAATAACACTACAATTTGTAAATTACTTTTATTTCACAATGAACTCTCCGAGAACATCAGAGTATTTCCATATTCAATCAAATTGCAAATTTGTTTCTTCGCTCGTGGTCCAAAATGTTAATCGTGATCCACACGTTGTTCTTTTTGCATACACAAAGTGTTTGTTTTCAATAAAGCAACCGCTTGAGTCGCACAGTGAATTCCAGGGCGTCTACAACAACTTGGGCCTAGAGCACCATAAAAGATGTTATGTTACTCCTAATCGCTAGTGCAGCGTACGGGCACATGGGCCCTGTGCGATCGTCCCACAAAACAGTCACGGGGAGCCAGCCGTTGACGACGAGGTGCACCTGGCGTATAAAAAATCCATCAGTTGGCCTCTGGAATCCATGGCAATCGCAATAAGGCAGCATGTAGCTATTTTGAAAACATAACAGAAAATAAGTATCAATACCCGACCTTTATCACAATAAATGTATTCATTTCTTAATTCGGCATAGAGTTTAAACTAACGATTAGCACACACATCAAACAATCTTGAAAAAGACAAAAAGATTTTGGAAACTGATACACAATTGGATATGGTCATACATGACATTTTAAAGAAATATTAGCGTTCAACATGGGTGAATCTAGTGTGAGTCTACATACACCTACATTCTGCACTCCCCATAGCTACATAAAAAAAAGACAACCACACAGAAAGGTAGTACGTGAGGTACATTGCCAAAATAAATGTTCAGCTAATAAGTTAATGCTCGTTCCGGTGTACAGTCAACAAAAGCAAACTTACATGATATTCACCGTCTCCATTCTCTTCCCGTAACTCAGACCTGATGCCCAATGCGCTCGCACCAAAGATTCTTTCTGAACTGATTTTACATGTTCCTTTCACACTTTTGGAATGCATAGGCTCATCAAATGTTCATTGGTACAAACCTCCTCTCACTGCATTTCTCACAAAATATTCCCTTTCTCTCAAGGTCAAAAAACAATTGACCTTTATAGTTTCTGGCCCATGCGTGGGCTTCCTTAGCTTCCTTAGCTCGGAACCAAATAATCAAAGCTGGTGAACTTCACTCAGAATCTAAATACATTCTCACTTTGCAACAACATGCCTCAACACATTCATGAGAACTTGTAGTCGCATACACGTACAGTCCTGCTGTGTCCATGAAACACTGCAGGTGGCTGCCTCAGATGCCAAACTCTAGGGGCCGCCAGTCTGACTGCAATATTATTTGAAATACATTGTAACACAGACACATTAGTCCTTCGCTTGTACTTTTACGCACATTATAAAAAGGAACATCTCCAAATGTACCGCGGACACCAAAACACGGTTGAAAGATGGCGGGTGCATCGGAACAATCTGACGCACTTCACGCTCTTCACCATCCAATGAGGGAACGCGTCACATGTCCGCGGACTTAACGCAAGCCGATTACCCAATCGATGTCCTGTCCGTGGAGCGAACAGGGAAGTGTTTCCGCGGAGCGGACACAGATATCACACATTTTTTAAGACCTACTTTTTGGTCGTTTTAAAGAAAACTACTGGACAGATTTGCACCAAATTTAGAAAAGCACGCTTTCGGAACCAAGCCGCTGCTCCTGCCGTGAAAATCCGTCCAGCGGTTTGGGCTGTAGGCGTGCGCAAAGTTTTTTCCCCCATTCAGTCTATGGGAAAAAAAGACGTTTTGGAACCCCACCTATAACTCCCCCACCCCCCCGGACCAAAACTCCCCAAACTTTGCAATTCAGAGTGGGCCATGCACTTTTTTTGCAAAGTTTGGTGAGGATTCGTCCAGGGAGAGCGGAGTTATAAGCCGCACAAAAAGTGCTCTTCCTATGGTAACAGCAACTTAACCATAACTACACAGCCACTACCGTGTATATATACATATACAAGATTTAAAATCTGCTTAAGAGTAAAAATAAAGAAGAGAGGGGGCGTGGCCAAGAACGCCGGCAATGCGGACGCTCTTTTAATAGCCTCCGTGGAAGACCCGATGCTCTGCATGATATTACTGCGTTCTACCAGCAGGACACCTGGTAAGGTGTAGGAAGCTCCGGAGCCCTTACAGCCACAAAACCGACAGCACAGAACCCACGATGCCACGGTATGAGTGCGACGAACCCGGCGGCCCCGCCACCGTAACATCCCAAAATGGCGGGCGGAAAAGGGAGGCGCACTGAATCACAGCCAGTGAGGCCGAAGACGGGGCTGCCTGCCCTAGGTGGATCGAGTCCAGCGACCAAGCCCTTAGAGACCTCCACCTGGGGGCTCCACCAAAGGACTGGCGGGGGCCTGTAAGCCCAGAGAAGTGATCCTGGAGCCTGGCGCGCCCTGGCCCACGAGCGCACTGAGGAGACGCTGCAGGGCAAGGGCTGGGCTGCTCTCGGCTTCGCCTGCCTGGTGCTCTGAGCTTTGGCGGAGCCGCCAAGCTGCAAGGTAGGAGCGTGACATCCCCGGGCTCCGCCGCCCACCTTTGAAGCACGGAATGGGCCTCGGGCTCCAACACGGGATCAGACCCCCCCCCCAGATGTCATAATGCGGGTCCACTTCTATACCACGAAGGAAGCAATCTCAGCCATAGGGCGGACTTGTGATGAACTCACCTTTCAGGGTTCCCCTCTCCAGATATACCAAGACCTCTGCCTCCTCACATTACAGAGAAGAGCTCTTTGTCCCCTAACTCTGTTTCTGCAGGACCAGCATATCCGCTACAGAAGGCTACTTGCGACAGCGCTGCAATTTGTCTAGAAAGGCTCCCCTCGCAGAATCAGTCACCTAGAAGATGTAGAAAAGATCATGCCTCCAGGCTCCTCTGAAGATCCCTGGAATGCAAGCCCCGAAACAGCGGTGGGGATACCCAGCCCCTCTTCATCGAAACCAAGAAAGGGCTCTTGGTCTAAAGTCCACAAAGACAGGAGGGGCAAATAACCCTGCAGAGGCACACTTGGAAATCCTAAACCAAGGTGTTGAAGAGGCAGAGAGGCCGATGAACGACACATAGAAAACTTGCATCTGGCTTCCACGGCTCATGTCTGTTTCCAAGGTTCATTCCACCACAACGACCTCGGAAAGAAACACACGTTTGGCCCAGTTGGCCAGGGGAATGGCCGAACCCACAATGTCGGCCCCCCTACTAGTTGAAGTTACAGCCCCCCGTTGGGGGAACGTGTTAAAACCCCAAGAGCAGGGTGACATATTCCCGACCTCTTACCCCCAGACGTGGCTGCGGAGATGGACCTAGCTCAGGAGCACAAACCTTAAAATTTCTCTCCCTCAATGTCAATGGACTGAATTTCCCCGCTATTACTGGGAGACCTGTACACTTTTGCGTCAGTGTATGCCACCAATTCTGGGCAGACAGCCTTCTATGACTCACCGTGCTCCTCCCTTTCCCCCTATAGAAGGCCAAGTCATAATTGGGGGAGGATTCAATGGAGTACCAGACCCCACGAAAGACAGATCTCAGCCCCCTACCCTCGGAGACTTCACTCAGGCACTCAGCCTCCTACGCCTGCTCAGATCCCTGGATGTGGTGGACTCATGGTGGGTGCTTCACCCCTCCGAAAAGCACTACTTCTTCTATTTCTATGTTCATCAAACCTTCTCAAGGATTGACCTCCTCTTGACATCCTCTCAGCTGCTTACCTACACCAATTAGGTATCTATCGATCCACGAATCCTGTCTGACCGTGCCCCATTATCCATGGAGGGCCAAGCACATGTACCCAAGCCTAATTCTCTGCGCAGATGGACATTATACGATCCAATCCTTAATGAAATGCCACTAAGAGACAAGATAGCAACACCGATTAAAAACTTCCTTAGAAAAAATCCAGTCGAAGACACCTCCCCTGCAAACACATGGGATGCATTGAAAGCAGTGATCAGGGGAGAACTAATCGCACAGGGAGTGGCATTTCATCGGAACAGGCGACAGACCCGTATAGTTCTGGAGGATGAATTCAAAGCAGCGGAGGAAACCCACAAGGAGAAAGGCTGGTCTCCCAAGACTCAACGAGCTATCCGGATCGCCAGAAAGAAGCTGGAGGCCCACTATGCCAAACACACTGCACAGTTTATGGTTAAAGCCAGACAATTCTACTGCGTGAAAAATAACAAGGCAAACAAACTGCTTGTGGCCAAGCTGTCTAAAGCAAACATAGTAACACTATCATCGGACTGCGAGATCCACAGGGGGTGATACAATACGCGGACAGGAAAAGCAACCGCTAGCGGCGGACCACTGCGGCAAGGTGATGATGGCAAAAAGAATGCCTGCGCGAAGCGGCTCTCCCCCGACTGCACGATTCAGCTAAGGAGAGCCTGGAGGCTCCGATCACAGATGAGAAGGTCGAGGAAGCCATTAAGTCTTTTAAATCCCGATTCCCTGGGCCCTGACGGATTCTCCTCCAGGTTCTATAAAATTTTCAAACCTCAGCTGGTTCCCCCCTGGTGGCCCTCTTCAATTCTTTCGGGAAGACGGGGACAGTGACTCCCTCAATGCAAGAATCCACCACCGTTCTTCTACCCAAACCAGGTAAAGACTCGAAAGACCCGGCCTCCTACAGACCAATAGCCTTGGTGAACATTGACGCTAACCTGTGCTCCAAAATTCTCGCCAATCGCCTATCACGCATACTACCTGATATAATTCACCCCCGACCAAGCAGGCTTTATTTTGAACAGTTGTGCAGGTGACAATGTCCACCAAGCCCTTAACCTGGAGGACCTAGCCTCCCGAAGCTCCTGGGGGCTGGTGTTGATGGCCCTGGGCGCCACCAAGGCGTTTGATAGGGTGGACTGGTCCTTCATGAGTCTTACCCTGGAGGCCTGGGGTTTGGCCCGGCGTTCCGGGCAATGGTCCTGGCTAACTATAAATCACCAAAAACATTTCTCAGAATCAATGGCTCTCTCTCGGCCCCGATCCCCCTGACCTGCAGAACCAGACAGGGCTGCCCGCTATCTCCGTTACTATTCGCACTTAACATGGAACCCTTCGCCCAGAGGATCAGACTGAATAGCCACATTAAGGGCCCCCAGGTCGGTCCATCTCAGCATAAAATAGCCTCATACGCAGATGATGTGTTGCTCACGATCTCAGAGGCCAGCTCCTCACTAGCACACGCCCTATCTGAAATAACTAGCTACGGGGAGGTCACTGGCTTCTCCATCAACTTCAATAAATCGGTGGCCCTGGGTATAGGCCTCTCCCCGGAGAAACAGTGTTACGCTCACCTGGTATCCACGGGGACACCACTCAGCCCGGGTTGGTTGCTGGAATCTTCTCCCCAGTTTCCCTGAATGTTGTCTATAGAGAATGTTCAGCCTGAAAACACAGGAGGGCTGGGTTCAAGACTGGCCAACTGAAGTAAGCATCCTCCCACCACCCCTTTAGGCTTCAGCCCCTCTGGGCCCTCTCCTGACCTTTTTAAAAAAAATGTGTTTTTATTTTCCAATAAAACATATAAACACAATATAATTTCTGAAGCAGTTGCATGATATTAATAACTCCCCCCTGCCCTCCCTCCCCTTGGACCAAGACCATACAGGCGAGCTGCAGTTCAGACAGTGCTGGCTGTCTGGGTCCTCTCTGGAGGAACTGTCTTCCGTTGCATAGAACAGTGACATTGTGAGGGCCACCCATTGCAGTAGATCGTCGGAGGTGTCCATGTTTTGTTGTTGTTGCGCCAGTTCCCATGCTCGTGTTTCAGCTGCGGACCATCTTTGTAGGGCCGCCCACCATGTTGTGATGCTGGGGGCCACGGTGCTCTTCCAGGCCATAGCAATTCGTCTTTTTGCCAGTATATACATTAGGTCCTTGAGTCTATTCAGGGGCCTGTTTTTCTTGTTCCTCAGGTATGAGCCCAAGATGCAAGCTTTGGGTGATTGCACGTCCAGTGTAATGTCCGCTTCAGCCACCTTAACTTAAATTGAGGTCCAGAAGGCGTGTATGGCCGGGCAACCCCAGAACATGTGGGACATTCCAGCTGAGGGTTGACAGCATTTGGGGCATGGCACTCGCCCGTATTACTGAATCTGGAGATGTCTGGAGTAAGGTATGCCCTGTGAGTGATGTAGAATTGTATGAGCTGGAAGCGGGTGTTCCTAGATACCTTTTTATGGTAAAGCGTTATAGTCTTCCACTCTTTGTCTTCAAACGAAGCGTCAAGTTCAAGTTCCTATTTTGCCTTGCTCTTGAGTTCGTGTTGCGAGGCACAGTTGAGCAAGATCTCATAGAGCCTCGAGGTTTCATGTCCACCCTCTGCCGTGCTCAGCAAGTTCTCAATGACCTCATGACCTGTATTGAGGGTCTCTATCTCGGGCCATCATTTTGTGAGTCTTTTCAGTGTCGCCCCATGTAGGAGGAACTGGCTTGGTGGCATCCCTGCAGTCTCCTGCAGTTCAGTGAACGTGAGGATGCCTTGGTCATCCGTTAGATCCCCCAGGGTGGCGACTCCGAGGGGTTCCCATAGGGTCCTGATCACCCTCTTGCCCTCTGGTCTGGTTGACATGGTGGCAGCTATCGGGATTTGGGGGGAGAAAGGGTCGACCAAATTGGCAGATTTGCAGGCTCTTCTCCAGATTCGGGTGCCTAGCGTGATTAAGTATGGGTTCTGTTGCTTTGCGTCCGGCTCAATCCAGAGTAAATCTCTGAGCAGCGTCTGGGGATCTGTGGGTCTTAACAGGGGCATGTCCGAGGTGGAGTCGTCGGCCATCCATTGGATTACATGCTTCAGCTGGCCTGCTAGGTAATAGAGTTCGAAATTAGGGATTTTGAGGCCTCCTTTGTCGTACGGCCTTTGCGTTACGTCTAAGGTGACCCTGTGCCTTCCTTCGTGCCACAGGAATTTTATGCAGAGTTTGTTTAGCTTGTTAAAGAATTGCCGGGGAATGTTGTACGGGACATTGGTGAAAAAGTACAGGAGTCTCGGCAACGCCACCATTTTGAGAAGCCCTGCTCTGCCGGCCACCGAAAGGGGCATCTTGTTCCAAAGGTCCATTGATTTGATCAAGCCTGCCTTCGCATTCTCTGTGTTTAGCACATGTTCCTGTTTTGGGGTCTCGGTGGATCTTAATACCCAGGTATTTGAATGAGGTAGGTTCCCATTTAAGAGCTAGTGCAAAGAGGTGCTTCGTCTTAGTGGTGCTTAGGGCAGCTAATGGGTACAGGCAAGATTTGTCGTGGTTGATTTGGATCCCTGTGCATTTGTGAAACCCCTCCAGTGTCTCCAGTATGTAAGGTAGTATGTGTTCGGGATCTCTTAGGTAGAGGAGCATGTCATCTGCGTACATGTAAACTAGGTGGGTCACCCCGTTTATTGTTATGCCCCCGTCGCCATACTCCTGCCTAAGGTATGGCGCCAATGGCTCGATGGCTAAAATGTAAAGTAAGGGGGACAGGAGGCATCCCTGTCGGGTCCCTCTGGAAAGGATCCATTTGTCAGAGAACGTGTTATTAGTTCGCACCCTGGCCATAGGGTCTGTGTAGGTGAGTTTGACCCACTTTAAGAAAGCTGGCCCGATTCCCATCTTGGCCAATGTGGCGTAAAGTCACCTCCACCGGACTGAGTCGAAAACTTCTACCTAACTCGACCTGTGTGCTATATATGACATGATGCAGTTTGCGCAGGTTTTCCGTGATAGAGCGTCCCTACACGTACCCTGTATGGTCTTGGTGGATTAGGTGTGGGATGGCAACCTGTAATCTCCTAGCCATTAGTGCCGTTAGTTTCTTACTAGTTTCTTATAGTCCACATTGAGCATGGACAAGGGCCTGTATGAGCCGCAGTCAGTACTGTCTTTGTTGGGCTTTAACAGGGGGATGATAGTGGCCTCTCGCATGGTGTCGGGGAGGCGGCCCTCCTCGTATGCCTCATTGTACACCTGGGACAATAATGGTGCTAGTACGTCCTCGTAAGTCTTATAAAATTCCCTGGGGATCCCGTCAGGCCCTGGCGTCTTTCCTGAGGGCAGTGTCCTGAAAGTTGCCATAACCTCGTCAGGGGTGATGGGGCCGTCCAGTGTCTCTGCCGTGTTTTCGTCTAGGTGAGGCAGTTCAATGATATCGAGGACATCTTCTATGTCAGTGTCAGTGGGAAGAGAGGGGTTAGAGTACAGGGCCTGATAATACTCTTTAAACGCTAGGTTATTCCCATCTTAGGTGTGGGTGTTTGAGCCGTCATTGCTCCGGATTTGGCAGATAGGTGATCTGGGGATTTCACATTTGTAAAACCACGCAAGCAGTTTCCCCAGCGTGCCCCAGTGTGTTAGGCAAGTCTGTTTAAGTTCTATTATTTTGTGCATATGAGCCGGGTCAGGGGATGGCGTTGCTTCTAGGGCTTTCAGCTCTGTTTCGGTACGCACAAGCAGGTCAGCGGTGTGTTTCTGGGCTCCCCGGCAGCCGGCATCATTTCACCCCTTATTACAACCTTGTACGCCTCCCATGCTGTGCTTATGTGTTGGACGCTGTCTATGTTGGTTTGCCAGTAGTCCGTTGTGCCTTGTCTGATTTGCTCATTGAAGGCGTTGTCTAATAATGCTTCGCTTCTGAGTTTCCATGTCAGGATTGGGAGCCTGGGGGTTGTCAGCGTCCATGTAGTTATGAGGGGGAAGTGGTTGTGACAGCACCCTAGCCAAGTATTGTGTGTCCCAGAACCAAGCTGTGTGTTCCTCACTCACGAATAGGTGATCAATTCTGGTGTGGACTTTATGTGGGGGCGATTAGAAGGAATAGGCTCTAATTTCGGGGTGCTGAACTCTCCATAGGTCCTTCAGGGCAAATTGGTGTGTGAGGGAGTTTAGTATTTTGGCGGGTGGAGAGGGACTGGAATGGTTGGTATCCGATCTATCCAGGCAGGGGTCTAGGGTGCAGTTGTGGTCACCTCCCCAAATTATTATGCCCTCTCTGCCCGGGCTCAGGCGGGTGTATAGTGAGCGGAAGAAGACAGTGGCATCGTGGGTAGGAGCGTAGGTGCTAATCAGGCACAGGTCTCTTCCTTCTATGGTGCCTTGTATCAGGGCCATTCTGCCTTCATTGTCCGTTTTGGTGTGCGTCAAGGTGATGGGGATGGAAGGTGCAATCCATATCAGGACTCCCCTTGCGTACGTGGAGTACGCAGAGCCTATCAGGGTTCCTCTCCAGACCTTCGCTTGCGCTGCTAGTTTGGGTGCATTCAGGTGGGTCTCTTGTATCAGGGCACCTGATACAAGACTCCTACCTTGAGGCGCCTCAGGAAGGAGTGGATTCGATGCTGTTTGACGTAGCTGTTTAGGCCCCTTACATTCCAGGACATGATTCTGATGTTGTCAGCCACGGTCTAAGAGCGGATGTGGTCTTGTGGATGTTCTACCAGGTGACCCATTGGCATGTCCCATTCCCCGGGAGGGCCCGGTCGGTGTAGTAACTATTCTGCTGCAGGTGGTCTTGGTCGCCGTGATTCTGCAACTGTAGGCCTTGGTCTGTTTCTTACCTAACTTTAACTGGGTCCCCATCTTGGGGTACCCTTCCCCATTAACATTAACCTTTAACTTTCCTTTAAACGGAACTTGTCTAGCAAGGTTCCCCTCGTTCTGACTTTCCTGTTTCTGCTCCATGGACCTAGGTCTCCTGGTGCTCTACGGGCGGGTAAACTACTCAAACTATTCCTGGGGGCAGGAGTAGCTACAACTTAGGGTGGTGTACCTATGAAGTATTCCGTGTCTGGTGTGGCTCAGGGCCCTCTCCTCACCTTGTTGTAGAATTAGGTGTGCTCTCCGTCCTGCCTTCTTAGCAGGGGCGTGTTGTCTTTAGTGTGCATGGGCGACCAAGTTACTTCACTGGCACGTGCCCGTTCAAATGTCTCTAAGGTAGGTCTTATTGCAGCAGTTCTGTATAGCGCTGTTATCCTTTGCATGCCTTTCTTTTGGTTAATAATGTCTTTCTTTCTCCATAGGTGTGCGGAGCTTCAGCGTGGCGAACTGGTCAAGTTGGGCCTCGCCAATAAATGATGGCGCGTGATGAGTGCTATAATGCGGTAAGGAAGCACTATGTGTGGCGCTGCTTTGTCTTGCCTTTGCTAATCTGTGTTCTTTCTTCCTTACAGGCCGCGGTGCTTCTCTAGCGTGGGTGAAACTCCAGAGTGATACCGGCCGGGAGGCGACCAGCCAGGTAAGCTTCTTGTGCAGTTCGTAGCTTAGCAATGCCAGAGTTTGCCTTTTCTAATATTGTCTTCTCCTTTTCTCTTTCAGGTCTTTTCGATCCGGAAGGTATGCAGTGTCCAGAAGAAGCTGTTCTCTGGAGCTGGTAGCGGATGACAGGATGGAGATTGCAGGTAAAATGCTGCTAACGATGTCCCTTTTGTCTCCTCTGCAGGTCCGAGGCTCGTGGGTATCACCGACACAGTGAGCGTCACGTTGCAGTCTGCAAAGTAACGCGAACCGTGCTTTGTTGCTTGGGTGTGGTTTAAATAGCCTCAACAAAGTAGTCCAGGTAAAGTAGTCCCAGGCCACCACACCAAAAACACTGTAAGTAGTCCCCTTTTGCACACATTCTTCAAAGAGTATGAGCCTGGCGCCAGAGGCGCCAGAACTGGCTCCAATAGTCTTGGGAGTGCCAGGCCTTCAGGGCCTTAATGGAGCCCTGAGCCCCGATCCTACCTGGCAAGTGGACTTGCCAGTGGGGGTCTGGGGTAAGGGCTGTGACAAACGGGAAGCACTGGTCCCGATGTGTCCGATAGCATGGAAGGGGAGGCACCATTCCCTACTTAGGGGTCCAGGTACCCAAAATCCGAAGGACACATATCAGGTCAACTTCCTCCGACTCTTCAGGGAACTGGAAGGCGACTTGAAAAGCTGCGCGACCCGAGAAATCTCACTGATGGGACCCATAACGGCCTTTAAAATGAACTCCCAAGATTCCTATACGCCTGCTCCTCCCGGTTGCAATCCCTGCACCTGCCCTTCGCTACTTGCAGAAGAAAATTCTTTGGTTCATCTAGAGGGGCAAGAAAGCCAGGATCCCCCAAAAGTCAATGCTAGAGGACGCGAGACTGGGCGGACTGGGGGTCCCCAACCTGCAATCCTACAGAGTGGCAGCACAACTACCACACGTTCGCGTGTGGCTAATAACCACTGACCGCCCTAGATGGGTGGAATTAGAACAATCACGGCTCCCCCTCCCCCTGCGGTTTCTTCCACACATTCCGCCCTCTCTGAGAACGATGGGATGGACTCCTGCTGGCGACTAAGCACACTCTAAACTCCTGGATTGGGCGCTGAAACATAAGGGAATCCCGAGGGGAATAAGCCCTCTATCCCCAATCTTCCACAACCCGACTTTCTCGCCCAGGGGGACACCCCGAAACTTCCAAAACTGGATAGCGGGAGGCCTCGAAACCTTGGACCAGCTGTATGAGGGAGACCTACCTCGCACCTTTGAACAGTGTAAGGAGAGGTTCCAACTCCAAGAAAGAGACAGAGTCACATACATTCAGCTACGTCACTGGTGCTCCCAGCCCCAAACTCTCCAGGCAGCCAGGTGCCCTCTCACCAACCTTAAACTAACTCTCAAGGTCCTCCCAGCCCGGGGAAGGATCTCCACCCTATATAGACGTTTTCTTGGGGACTTCCTGGCCTCAAAAACCCGATGTATGGCCCAGTCGGAGGCTGACTATTAGGGAGAATTCTCTTCTAAGGCTAATTTCCCTTACCTATGGGGTCCCCCAGAAGCTTTGCTGGATTTGAAGGGTTTATTTTTTCCTCCTGCTAAGAGTGAGACTTTTTTTCCCACTCTTAGACAGATTGCTAGTGTGTGCTTATGGTCTATGGGATTTTTCTCACCCTGATAGGAATTGTCTTTTCAACATGTGTGTTACGCAGCACCCTGTGTGCCGTAACACAGGGGTGTCGTAGCGACCCCCAAACATAGACTCCATACTCTGGGACTGACTACTGTCTCCCAGGGCATGTAAAGTTACCATTGACTTTACTAGTCAATAGTTATGAACAGAACCAGTACAACCCATCTTACTATGGAAGTACTGGGAAGGGATAATAGTTTTTCCCTGGTGTTCATTATCGAGGGGGTACCGTACAGTCCCTCTCTCCAAAGTTTCTTGCTGGTGGCAGTGGTTACTAACGTAAATAATCGACCGCAAATATTTTCCTATGGGATTTTCCCATTGTTTGAGGCTACCACTTTTACTGACAGCCTCTAACCTACCGCCGGTTTATTTTAATATAAACTTTACTCGGGTAGGTTTTTATTGCCAGAACTTTAATAATATTTCTTTCTTGTGCCTTTCTCTGAAATCCTAACCCAGGTCGGGGATCCTTTGTTCGTCCTTTTGGCGGGCTCCTGCACAGAAGCCCTCCTTTCGGTGCCACTGAGTCTGGGGTAGAGAGGATGTGTGGAAGGGGGAATAGGCACCCTGGACAGGGTTACCTAGGCAACCCAAGTCGCACTCTGCCCTGATAGG
Organism: Ambystoma mexicanum; assembly: GCF_040938575.1. Lineage (NCBI taxonomy): Eukaryota > Metazoa > Chordata > Amphibia > Caudata > Ambystomatidae > Ambystoma > Ambystoma mexicanum. The sequence goes on from NC_090922.1 coordinate 1,475,311,137, forward strand.
CTGGGGGGTTATCCCGCCAGGATAGCCACCCCACTGTGTGAGTGACAGCTAGGCTGTATGAATGGGGTGTTGCTGCGTAAAAGCAGTGTCCTGAGGACTGGAGGACAAGCCGTTGCCACTGGAACTAAGAAGCCAAAGAGGAGGGAAGCCAAAGACGTCTGCAACGACTGAACCACCGGTGAAGCCCTGCTGCAGATCCTCACCACTTTTCTCCAGCGACTCGAAGATCTTCACCTGCAAGAGTCTTCTCCCCTTGAGCTTGTGGGGTCAACCAGTTCGTCAATCGCCTTCCAGGACCTGCCTTGGTCAAATCGCCAGTGCCAAACACTAGGAGACCAAATAGCCAGGCACCCGTCCACCACGACCGTGATTTAAAAGAGCGTACCTTTTATTCCGTTTTGGAAGCACCACGGCTGGTTTCATCCCTGGGCAGTGCAGTAACTCAAACCTTCCTCCACGACGAGAGCCTCTCTTCCTCTGCTGGATCTCCCGAACTGCAGGAACTACCGCCACCACAGGAGCCTCTTCCACTTTCAAGGTACATTGTTCCGTCAGGCCTCCCGTTTCGTTGTGTATTGCTAAAGGTGTATTAAATCCTTTGCTTACCTTCTGGGCTGGCCACCTTGTCGTCTAACATTATCTTTATACGTCTTGCAACCGCCTTTTCAATCGTTTAACAAAGACTTGACTGCAGCTACTAGAACATTTTGAACCTAGGCCCTTTGCCTTGTACCACTGACTGGCACAAGCCTCTTCACTCTGGATAAATCTGTTACAACTGCCTTCTCTTGATTGTTTCTCATCAAGAAATGTGTTGATGCACCTAAAACTCTTATAACCACCTTTTCTTCCCCTTTATATATTGCTGAAGTGCCATTTTGCTCGGTTTTCACCAAACTACTGTTGATGCTAAAGTGCTGCCTTGCTTAACTTGTTCACAATCCAATCGGGAAGTGTTACTGGTGTGTTTAAAAGGTTAAACCTGTATAACTTTTTTCTTCCCCTCCCTCCGAAGAAATTGTTAGAGTGCCATTTCTGCTTAGTTTAACACTGTCGTTTTGCTCAGTTTTCACTATTGCTCAAACTTGTCTATAATTTAAATAGGGAGTTGTGTATACTTTTCCTGACTGATTTAACTTACTTTAGTAAGAGTGATTTGTGTGTGAACATCAGAGTGTGTAAAATAAATATATATATTCTTTTTGATACAAAGTTTTGGTCAGTGTTTCCTTGTTCCATAGTATTGTAGTCCTATTGTGTAAACCCTGAATACTGCTCATCTCCCTCTTGAGATAGGTCTGACTGCTGAGCCACAGCTACCAACTAAATCTTTGTGGTACAGACTGATACCAAAGGGGATATATAGCATTTCTCCAGCATTGGATCTTTCATAGATTCACATGCTTGAATATTCCCCGTCGTCAGACTGGGAATCCTCGGTGATAAATTAAATAATAATAATACATTTAAAAAAAAAAAAAAATATATATATATATATATATATATATATATATATATACATATACATATATACACTGCCACCTAGCAGTGCATGTACATAGCCCATTATAGCCTATGAGCCACTTCATTGTGTAGTCCCTCCACCTCACTTTGGTCCTTTATGGCCCCAGCCAATGAGGTGGCAGGGCTTAAGCTCCGCCCCCGGCAGCCATCTTCAGATTTTTCACCGCAGTCTATCAGACACAGGGAATCCTCAAGCTCTCTGAGCTTTTTCAAATTCTTTCTACTTTTGTGTGGAATATATTTGTAAAATATATTCCATCTTGTTCCCCTTCTTAGGGGCTTTCTTTCCAATTAACCTTGGTGGCAAAACTTGTTGTTTTCCTCTCAAAATCGTCGACTGAACTTCTCTTCAGAAATGGAGGCACCTCAGGCTGTCAGGAAGCCTTCCCTGTTCAGGGACTGCACGAGGTGCAAGAAGAAATTGGTTTACTACAAGGACCCCCACGAGCATTGCATTTATTGTCTGTACCCACATGACATTAAAAAATGCGAGATTTGTAAAACTTTTTCCACCAAGACCCTTCATGACAGGCATAGAAGACTCCTTTCATACCTGGAATCCAGGGATCAATCTTCGGACGAAGAGTCTGTCAGAACAGCTCCTGTCCAATCCAGCACTCCATCTGAGAGGCAAACTTCAAAGAGAAGGGCCTCTTCAGTGGGAAGGAGTTCCTCTCCCAAATCCAAAAAGAGGAAGCTGGAATTGATACCCTTTCTGCCTCCAGCTGACCTGTCAAGCCAGAAAAAGTCAGCAAAATCTGCCTCCAGAGGTAAGGAGGAGTTTGCAAAAAACGGGGGGGGGGGCAGTCGTCGGCGGTTAAACCGCCCACGAATGAAGGGAAAGGTAAAGGCCCGTCATCGGCCATACCGTCGACGAAACCAGCATCGACGACGACGACGCTTAAGACATAGTCGACAGTTAGATCATCGTCATCGGACATGTCGACCGCGAAGCAATCGTCGACGAGCAAGAAACACCACTCGTCCACGAAGCATTCGTCCATGACGCAGTCGTCCACGGAACACACTCCACATTCGTCAACGAAGCCCTCGTCGACGGGGAAATGTCAGTCGTCGACGACGAATCCCTCGTCGACGGGAAAATCTCAGTCGTTGACGGGAAAATCTCAGTCGACAGCGAAGCCTTCGTCGACGGGACAATCTCAGTCGTCAACGGGAAAATCTCAGTCGACAGCGAAGCCTTCGTCGACGGGACAATCTCAGTCGTCGACGGGAAAATCTCAGTCGGCGGCGAAGCCCTCGTCGACGGGAAAATCTCAGTCGTCGACGAGGATAACATCATCCATAACGCCTTCAGAGGCACCGCAAATTTCGGCAGTTACAGAGGAATTACTGCCTCTCACTCTTGAAGCTCCTGTCATTACAAGCAATATCATTGAGAAGAATACTGTAACTGAACCTCTGGTGCAGCAATTTTCACCTTTGGGGCACATGGCAGAACTTCCGGATATAATTCTTCAGGAAGAATTCTCCGATGCGGAAGTGGTGGAAGAGTCCAACGGTCCCTTACCGAAACAATACAGCCCTCCTTGGCACCCGTCCACGGGAGAATCCGAATATCCTCATGACCCGGTGCTCATGTTATCCGTGCAGAGGATTCTAGAAGAATTTTACAAACGGCAAAGGGAGAAGCAAATTCCGATTAATCCCATTCCTAGAGAGTCATCCCCGATTCCAGGCACATCGGGTTGCTCTCCTTACAGGAGTAGACCGCAAAAACGGATGAGATCACCTGTTCGAAGACCGAGGAGCAGCACCCACAGTGCTTCACCTACAAGAGTCCCGTCACCACAGTCATCGCACAGACCGCGATCTCTGGACGTAGATCCCACCATGGTACCGTCCACCATCTCGGTATCAGACTGGCAGGAGGATCCGTTTGGTGAATTTTCGGAACCAGAAGAAGGAGAAATTACTCAGGAGCCAGACGCACCCAGTGATTGGGATGACTACATCGTCGAGAAGCCCAGGAGGAGAGACTCGCCGGGCAAGGCCTCACCACCGGATGATCTCGTCTCTTTCCACACCATAATAGGTAAAGCCGCAGAACTGTTTAAAATTCAGGTTTCTTCGGAGGAAAGGCAATCAGTGCTCTATGAGCACAGGGACAAACGAAGGAGGACAGTGACCACAATTCCCCTCCTCGATACCATCTGGGATTCCCGATCCAAGATCCTATCTACGCCCTTATCGACTCCGGCGTTGGTGTTCAGGCCAGAAAAGAAATATAAAGCTCCGGATTCAGCACCGCTTTGTTTAAGGGGTCATACGAAACCGGACTCAGTTATTACAGTGGCGGCCAGAAAGAAACTCGCCAACCCCTCCTCACCGTTGTCGGCACCACCGGATAAGGACGGACCTAAATTGGAAGCCATGGGCAGGAAAGTATCATCTTCTGCATCACTTACAATCAGAGCGGGTAATGCACTGGCCATGACCGCAAGATTCGATCGCGAGCTTTGGCTCCGCATGTCTAACTTGGCGAAACAATTACCACCGGAGCTCCAGGAGGAGGCAAAATCCATAATCGCGGATGGTGAAGCAACATCGGATCACATGATCGACGCAGCAGTTCATGTGGCCGAATCAGGCTTCAGGCAGATGGCGCACGGCACAGTGCTCAGAAGGTAGGCCTGGATGAAGGCTACTAGCTTTAGACCTGAAGTTCAGGCGCAGATACTAGACATGCCATTTGACGGCCAAGATCTCTTTGGGAAAAAGATAGACGACCATTTGAAGGCAATCAAGACAGACACTGACACAGCCAGAGCCATCAGTTCTTTAAAGTACAAAAGTAAGGACCACCGGTCTTTTCGTCCCTTTAGAGGTTCATCTTCCAAGTTCAGGGGATACAGTCGTTCCTCCTATGGTCAAAAAGCACAAGGCGGCACGTACCAAGGCAATAAATATCAGTCATCAAACAGATACGCCCATAGAGGCAGACGTGGCTCCGCCCAAGGGAAGTCGCAAGGCAAGCAGAACTGACGACCAATCCCCCCCCCCCCTTCGCCACGCCCCGGTGGGGGGAAGGGTGAGCCAGTTTTTCCAGCGCTGGCGGTCAATTACATCGGACAAATGGGTGTTACAGGTGATCCGAAAGGGTCACACCTTGGAATTTCTGGACCAACCTCCTTCCCTGCCTCCAACTCCCCGCAGAGTGCATATGCTAGGACAGGTCACGTCCGAAGTGAAAAAACTGCTCCAGAAGGCAGCAGTAGAACCAGTACCCTATTCTCAGAGGGGAAAAGGTTTCTACTCCCGATTCTTCCTCGTCAGAAAGAAAAACGGTCAATGGAGGCCCATCTTGGACCTGAGGGCTTTCAACAAGTTCATCAAGCGCATAACTTTCAAGATGGTAGCTCTACAAGGGGTGCTACCTTGGTTAAACAAGCACGACTTCTTGGCCACTTTAGACTTGGAGGATGCATACTTCCACATTCCGATCCATCCAGCACACAGGCAGTTCCTCAGGTTCACAGTGGGAGGGCTCCACTTTCAGTTTCAAGTGCTTCCGTTCGGTCTAAAATCGGCGCCAAGAGTTTTCACGAAATGCCTGGCACCGGTAGCGGCAAGTCTCAGGAGAGCAGGAACGGACGTTTTTCCATACCTGGACGATTGGCTGATAAAGGCAAGTTCAGCTGCAAAGGCTCGTTCGGCAGTGTCGAGGACGGTCAACCTCCTAAAAGAGTTAGGTTTCTCCATCAACCAGACGAAGTCCTGCCTCGTTCCCAGCAAGGTAGCTCTCTTCCTGGGAGCCGAGCTCGACTCCAGCATTCCCAGAGTGAGACCATCCACAGAGAGAATAGCAGCGATTCTACGCTTAACTTCGAACTTCCTACAGAAGGAGACAACATCTGTACGCTCTTACAAATCCCTATTGGGCATGATATCATCATGCATATTCCTCATACCGAACTGCAGGCTTCGCATGAGGCCGGTTCAGGAAGCTCTGGACCACCAATGGAAACAAGCTTTCGGATGCTGGGAAGACATTGTCCAGATTCCATCGACGTTGCACAAGGCCCTTCGATGGTGGAACGCTCCGAGGAATCTTCTACAGGGAATGCCGTTTCAAGCACCGACATCGACCCTCCTGCTGCGGACGGACGCTTCCTTATCAGGCTGGGGCGCTCATCTTGCGGACCTCCAAACCAAGGGATCTTGGTCGGCACAAGAGTCCCAGCTCCACATCAACGTGTTGGAGCTCAGGGCCGTAAGGTTGGCGCTGAAAGCCTTCCTACCGGTTATAGCTGGTCAAGTTCTTACGGTCCAGACAGACAACACGACCTCCATGCACTATACAAACAAGCAGGGAGGCACGAGGTCTCAGATTCTGTCGCAAGAAGCCCAACAGCTATGGGCATGGGCCTTGCGCTACGGGATACAGATCAGGGCAGAGCACCTTCCAGGAGTAGACAATGTCCTAGCGGACAGATTAAGCAGAGAATACACAGCGTCACACGAGTGGGAGTTGGACGACAGAGAAACCCAACGGATATTTGCCTTATGGGGCCATCCGCAGATCGACCTTTTTGCCACCAGGAACAACAAAAAATGCAAGAGATTTGCGTCAAGATACCCCAAGCACCAATCGCTGGGAAACGCGTTTTCAGTGAATTGGTCGGGGAAGCTCCTCTACGCCTTCCCACCCATTCCCCTCATGTCGAGGGTACTTCGCAGGGTGAAAGAACCGGATTGTTCCTTGATTCTTATTTCACCCGATTGGGCACGGCAAGTCTGGTACCCGACGCTGAGACATCTATCCTGCAAAACCCCGATTCGTCTCAAATCACATCAATATCTACTGACACAACAGAACCGCAAGGTTCTCCACCACGACCCGAGGAGCCTGTCCCTCAAAGCATGGTTCCTGAGCAGCGTAAACTGATACACCTAAAGTTACCATCAGAATGCTGGGATATCATCAGGGCCGCTAGAGCCCCATCCACGCAACTCACCTACACCAGAAAATGGACCAGGTTTTCCAAATGGTGCGAGACCTCTGCGATCGATCCCCTCACGGCCTCGGTTGATCAAATTCTGCCTTACTTGTTGCACCTGGCTAAATCAGGGCTCTCACTGTCCTCTATCAAGGTCCATCTGTCAGCCATAGCGGCCTACACAGTAACCGCGGAGACGCAAGCCTTACTCTCCTTACCAGCGATCAAGATCTTCCTGAAAGGACTGATGCGTACTTATCCGCCTACATCTACACCAGTTCCGGACTGGAGCCTCAACACCGTCTTAACAGCCCTCATGCAACCTCCCTTCGAGCCCATACATAGATGCGATATGAAATTCTTGTCCTGGAAGACATCCTTCCTGGTAGCCATCACATCGGCCAGAAGGATCAGTGAGTTGCAAGCTTTGTCTTCGGAACCTCTGTTTACCTTGTTCCAGAAGGATCGCGTCATCTTAAGGCCTCACCCTAAGTTCCTCCCCAAGGTACTTTCGGAGATGTCGTTCACTGAGCGCATTGTTTTACCAACCTTCTTCCAGAATCACGCTTCGGAAGCGGAAAGGACATTACACTCTCTAGACGTTTCTAGGGTGTTGAAGTTTTACTTGCAAAGAACCAAGGAGTTCCGCTCCTCAAACCGGCTATTCATTTCCTTCTCTGGCCGTACCAAGGGCCAACATATATCCAAACAAAGCCTGGCACGCTGGGTATCGTCCTGCATCACCCACTGTCATCAGTTGAAAGGCGACCCTTTAACTAGACCGCCGTCTGCGCACTCCACCATTGTATAAGGTAGGACCAGCCTCCTTTCCCACCTTTCCCGAAGTATGTAACCGTTGTGTTGCTGCATGGTAAAGGTTTGATCAGAAATATGTTTTTCTGTAATTATGCATATCTGTTTATAATGATGGCATGTTTTAACTGCTTGGTATTCTATTCAAGCATCTGAATCTATGAAAGATCCAATGCTGGAGAAGTCTTAGTTACTTACCTGTAACTGTATTTCTCCAGAATTGGTATCTTTCATAGATTCACATGCGCCCGCCCGCCTCCCCTGAGAGGCTGCTCCTATGCTTGGCATCCATCATACTGTAATCTCTACGGTTCAAAATCTGAAGATGGCTGCCGGGGGCGGAGCTTAAGCCCTGCCACCTCATTGGCTGGGGCCATAAAGGACCAAAGTGAGGTGGAGGGACTACACAATGAAGTGGCTCATAGGCTATAATGGGCTATGTACATGCACTGCTAGGTGGCAGTGTATATATGTATATATATATATATATATTTATATATATATATATATATATTTAAAAAAAAATTTATTATTATTATTTAATTTATCACCGAGGATTCCCAGTCTGACGACGGGGAATATTCAAGCATGTGAATCTATGAAAGATACCAATGCTGGAGAAATAGAGTTACAGGTAAGTAACTAAGACATACCTGTAGTCTTAATCTTACGTAGTGCTCCCTAAGGGAACTGTGCAGGATTCTGCCTAACACTGACTTGGGACACCCGGTAGAGGACCAGGCCTGGATAGACATTTGGACTCGAACACACGCGTCATCCGCCTGAGTCACCAACAGGGAATATGCGTACAAAATTCTCCTGCGCTGGTACTACTCTCCCCTCAGGCTCCGTCACATGAACCAATCCTTCGACTACGCTTGCTGGAGAGGGTGTGGCCGAACGGGCACCTTTTTCCACATGTGGTGGACATGCCCAAAAATCTAACAATTCTGGAAACTGTTTAGCTACTATTGAACAGATCACCCAGACAGCCCACCCCCTGGAGCCTGAGCCCGTCCTCTTGGAGGCCCCGGATCCCGGGATCTACCCACGTTCTGGGAACAGAGCGAAACCGTTGACTCAATGCCTTTTAGCGGGAAATAGATATTGCCCGCTTCTGGAAAGCCCCGGATGGCCCCTATATATCCCAATGGTGGGGGAAAATATGGGAAATACTGATCGCGGAGAAGGTAACAGCGGCAAGAGCGGAGTCCTCCATCGCTTTCAGAACATTTGGGCCCCAGTACTGGAGTATGACCAGAAATTTCCTGCATTAACTCACAAGTCTACCAATATCCGGTCGGCCATGAGAGACTACGATGCTCCCTGAAGGGGGGGGGCGTCCCTGGACCAAGAACCATGGGTGGTGGCGGTTGGGGAATTGGAGGGGAGTTATGGATTTGCTTCACATGGTTTATTTACATTATACTGTTGTCACCCTGCCTTGGTGTAAAATAAACATATATATTTTTTTCAAACAGTCTTTTTATTTTATTTTAACAGTAAACTATCATATCAAGAGCATCGATTCACTTATTGTACAATTCATTTAGAGATGAGCATAACAAACCAACACATAATCAGGTGGTGGTAGGGTGTTCATTAGGAGTGGGGTAATCGGGGGCGCTGTTGGTCTTGTGGGTGTTGCATTGAACAATGGTCTTTCGCAGGGGGGTCTAGCTGGTCATTGTTTGAGGTGGGGCGCCTCTGGGGATAGGCCCTGCCCTCCGCAGCTCCTGATTCCGTGCTAACAGCACTCAGGGGGGAGGGAAGGGGTGAGTTCGGTATGGGCTTCGAGACTGGTTTTCAGCTTACGTTAGTCGTATTTGTCTAGCAAGCGGACGGGCGGTGGTTTCTTTGCCATTCCGGGGTACTGTTCCGCGTAGTCTAAGAAGGGGGCCCAGGTGTCGAAAACCTATTTCTATTTCCCATGCGGATGGTGGTTATTTTCTCCATGACTGCAATGTCCCAGCACTTTTACCCACCACAGGCTCACTGCAGGGCCCTCTGAATTTTTCCATAGTCTTGCTATAGCTATCTTAGCGGCTGTGAGAAGTTGTGTGCATAGGTTTGCCTAGTTGCCTGATAGCGGGAATTGGCCATCTCCTGTGCTGCCCAGAAGGACTATTTCTGGGTCCCATGGAATTGTTAGGCCTGTGATCTGCTTGATGAGGTCCAGAATCTCCTTCCAGTACTTTGTAACATTGGGCATGTCCAGAGCAAGTGATGCAGCGTGCCTGTGTCTGTGCATCCTCTCCAGCATCGCGGGGAGATCGCTGGATTGCTCTTGTTCAGGGTCTCTGGAGTTAGGTACCATCTGTAGCAGGTTTTGATCGCCCCTTCCTTGTTGGTAACACATTTTGAGCTCTTTTGTTTTCTGGTCCAAATGTGCCCCCATTCTTCCATTTCAATTGTTCTGCCGATGTCCCTTTCACATTTTTCCATGTAAGCCTCCTTTTTGTTGGGATCTCCTCTGTCCAGTAGTCCGTATAAGGCCGATGTTCTACCTCTGCGGGCAGGCGTTGTGAGCGTTTGTTCCAGCGCCGTTAGTTCTCTGCAGCCCTGACTTTTCATGGGCTCCTGCGAGAGCCAGTGTCGGATCTGCGCTTAGCAGAATCTTTCTGTTTCCGGCACCCCAAATTTTCCCTTGCATTCTTCGAATGTTAGCGGGGATCCCTCCGCATAGAAGTCTCCCACGTGTTTCAACCCTCCTGTTTTCCAGCAGTCAAAATTATTGGGGGTCTTTCCGGGGTGATTTCTGGGTTATCCCAGATCAGGGATAGGGGGTCTATTGTGTTCCCGCAGTTCCATCGCCTGGCTGCCTTCCTCCAACTTACCACAGTGTTCTTGGTTGCGGTTAGGGGCTCCTCTTTGGGGGGTCGATGAGTTTGATGATGTGTGGGAGCGTTTCTGGGGGGGCTTCGGCACCAGTCCTCCTCTATTTTCGCCCAGCGAGGACTATTGGTGGTTAGTTTCCAAGTGAATGCCGTTGAGAGTTGGGCGCCCAGGCAGTATCTTTCTATTTCTGGGGCCCCCAGGCCTCCAGATCCCTTGCTCCTCGTCACCACCCTTCTGGCTATTCGTGGCTTCTTTCCCTCCCAGATGAATTTCATGATGTTTGTTTGGAGCTTCTGTAGGTCTTTCCTGGGGATGGTGATTGGGAGGGCCTGGCAATGGTAGAGCACTCTTGGTACCAAGTTAATTTTTATTGCTGTTATTCTTCCCAGACATGACACTTCTTGCTTATGCCATCTTACTTGGTCTGACTTGGACTCCTTGAACAGTGGGGGTAAGTTTAGCTTGTACACTTCCTCCATTTTCTGTGGTATCTTTACCCCCAGGTAGGTGAAGTGTGAGCTGGCCCATTGGATAGGGTGGTTGGCGGCTAGTGTTTCTATCATGCCTTCTAGGGTGTTAATCCCAAGGGCCATGGATTTTTCGGGATTAATAGAGAACCCTGAGGCCGCTCTGGAGCTGGCCAATTCGCTCCACAGCGCCTCCAGGGATGACTTGGGCTTCGTTAGGGTTAATAGGACGTCGCCTGCATACAAAACTATTTTGTATGTATCCCCCCTCACTGTTAGTCTGCTTATTAAGGGGTTTTGGCAAACTCTGCAGGCGAACGGCTCCATGGACAGTACAAAAATGAGCGGGGATAACGGGCAGCCCTGCCGTGTGCCTCTGGTAATCTGGATTCTGGATGATTTGGTCCCGTTCATCCTCAGGGCCGTGGTTGGGTGCTTGTAGTTGGCTAGGGTCCATTTCTGGAACTTTGGGCCAATGCCTAGGTGTTTTAGGGCTTCCTCTATGTATCTCCAGTCCAACATGTTGAATGCTTTATTCATGTCTAGCGACAGGATTGCCATTTGTTCGCCTGTCCTGCCTACGGATTCGATAATGTTTATGGTGCGCCTGGTGTTGTCGAAGGTGCTTCGGCCTGGCATGAATCCCGTCTGGTCTGGGTTGATCAATTCTGGGAGATATTTTGCCAATCTGCTTGCCAAGATTTTGAAGAAGATTTTTGCGTTGTTGTTTAGTAGCGGTATTGGTCTGTATGAGGAGCAGAGCTTGGGGTTTCAGTACCGTCAGGGACTCCTCCATTGAGGGGGTGACAGAGCCGGAGTTCAGAAAGGTGTTATACAGCGAGGCAAGGTGGGGGGTCAGGACATAGGAGAACTTTTTGTAGAATTGGGCGGTCAGACCATCAGGGCCTGGGGCTGTGTTTTTCAGTGATCGGATTGTGTCTGCTACTTCTTCTGCCGTGATGGGGAGTTCTAGGGCGTCAAGCTGCGGGAGCAGGGGGTCTCGTCGGACTGTTTGTAGGTATTGGGCTTGTGCTTCCTTGCTCGTGGTAGGGCCGGACATGATCCCCTGATGGTACTTGGTGATAATTTCTATCTTCTCTGCTTCTGTGCAGCAGGGCTTGCCCCCTTGATCTTGGAGCGTTAGTATTTTGTTTCGGGAGTGTAGCTTCTTCAGCTTCTGGACTAGCAGGCGGTTGGCCTTTTTGCTGTTTATATAGTAGTATTGTTTTGTGTAGGCTAGGGCTTGGGCGTCCGATCTGCCAAGTGCATTTCGAGTTTTACCTTCGCTTTTTTAAGTTCTCTGCCTTCCTTCACTGATTGGCGTGCTTTGTATCGTTCTTCTGCTTGACCCACTTCTGCTTCCAGCTTGGAGAGTTGAAGTTGGTGCCTCCTCTTCTGTGCTGCCGTGCAGTTAATCGCCACACCTCTGATGACAGGCTTCATTGCGTCCCAGACCATGGCTTCCGAGGTGCCTTTAGCTGAGTTCTCTGTGAAGTAGTTCGCGAGGGAGTCCTGGACCTCGGTGCTGGATGCTATATCTGCTAGGAAGTAGTCTTGGAGTTTCCAGGCTCTCTGCGGAGGTGCTGGGAGGCCTTCGATTTGTAGGCTGGCTGTGACTGGGGCGTGATCAGATATGACTCTGCAACCAATTTATATGTCTTCGATGCAGGGGAAGAGTGCGCTTGACATCAGCAGGAGATCTATCCTTGAGTAACCTCTGTGTACGTGGGAGTAGAATGTGTAGTCTCGTTCTCCTTGGTGAGCCAGTCTCCAGGTGTCAACTGTGCCTGTTTCCCTCAGAAATTCTGCCATTCCCAGCGCCCGGGAAAAGTCCTCCCTGGAGGGTGGAAGCGTCTTGTCCATGTTCGGGTCTGGGGTGATATTGAAGTCTCCTCCGATTAGGAGGCGCCCTTCCATGAAGGAGGGGATCGTGGGGAGGATGTTGCTGAGAAAGCGGTCCTGTCCGATATTCGGGGCGTATATTGCCGCTATGGTGATCGGGATATCTATCAGGAGCCCCTTGAGTAGCAGGTATCTCCTCGCCGGGTCTCGTTTGACCGAGATTTGGGATAGGGGAACCTTCCGGCATAGAAATATAGCCACTACCCTTTTTTTCTGGCCCGAGGGGGCAAAGAATTTCGTGGGGTATTGTCGGAAATGTACTCTCCTCTCGTCCGGTTGCAGAAGATGTGTTTCTTGAAGGCACACAATGTCTGCTTCTAGGTGGCTCAGTCTATGCTCCACAGACATCCTTTTTCTGGATGAGTTTAGCCCCTACACATTCCACGTTATCATGGTTAGTTCTTTAGTGGTCTCCATACTTCGGGGTGGTGTTGATTATGTGTCCCTTAGGTTGCCCCTGCTGAGATTCCTCTGGTGAGTCGACTCCCCTGTTGATTTCTAAGTGTCTGGTAGTTGTCCCCCATCCTTGCATCTAAACCACTCGAGTCTTTAAGGTGAACATTCGGCCAACGGGGCGTCCGGCTGGGCCAACGCATCCGCGTAACTTGGAGGCTACGGCGCCTCAACTGTAATTTGGTGAAACAGCGGTATTCTGACGTTCCCGGACCATGGCCAGCATTTCCCAGGGTTGTATGATTTGTGCTATCTTGGGGTGTGGTCCTTGTCTTAAGCTTCTACTCGATGTTCATAGCTTGAGCTCTTCGACGGGAGGTGCGTTCAGTTCTAGCCATTTGGCTTGCTCTTGGTTGGTGGCCCGCGGAGCCTGCGGCATCTTTCCACTCTGGTCCAGGAGGGATTAGTGTTCCTTGTTCGAGCTGTCCGGGCTGATGTATCCTGGGCGTGGTTGTCGTCTTCTGGGGCTGGGTTTAAGAGCCTCTCTCCCTCCTGTAGAGTGCAGATTAGGAGGGATTTTCCCTCCCAGGTGAATGCCAGGACCGTGGGGAATGCCCAGTGGTAGGGGGTTCCTTTTCCCTGAGCAAGTCCATAAAGGGTCGTAGGGCCTTACTTTTTGCAGGTGTTATAGTGGCCAGGTCCTGGTATATGGAGATGGAGGCGTCCCTGAAGAGGATGCGAGGGGAGTCTCTGGCTTCCCGCATGATTTCCTCTTTCACTTTATAGAAATGGAGTCTGGCGAGGACATCATGCGGAGTGGCTGTATTAGCTCTGGCTCTCGTTCGGTGCACTCTGTCCAGTTCCAGAGGGGCCTCGTCTGGGAGGTTTAGGATGAAGCGAAACAGATTGTTGACATAGAGGGTCAGGTCTGCGTCCGAGATTGACCTCAGGATTCCTCTCAGGCGGATGTTCCGACGAGAGCGGTTTTCAGCATCTTCCTGCCTCAGTTCCATTGCTTCACATCTGGCTTCGAGTGCTGCGATTCTGTCCGCGCCCTCCCCGGTCTCATGGCCATGTACGCACAGGGTCGCCTTCACCTCTTCGGTTCTTGCCTTCACTTCGCCCATCCGCTTGTCTAAGACTGTGCTTTTTTTCATGACCTCTTCTGTGCCCTTCTGGTACTCTTTTGTGAGGGCCTGTAGTAGCTCTTGCAGGTCCGATTTGGTAACTGACTGTGTCGTGGGGGCTGGATCCATTTCCGCTTGTGTGATTGCAGCCGTCGCCTCAGGTCGATCTCCTCTCTTGGGATTGTCTGTGCTCGGGGTCCCCAGCAGGGTAGAGATGTCTGTCTGTTTTGTGGCTTTAGGTGCCTTTGCCATTTTGGGGGGGAAAGCCTGTTCTTGTGGTGCCCCAGGGCGGGTTTCTTTTGCCTTGGTATTTCCTGACTGGTTTTGGTCCGGTTCTGATGTGGGTGTTCTGTGGGTCGCGGTTGTAGGGCGGTTGTAGGGCTAACTGGCCAAAGATTATAGGAGGATCAGTATGAGCAGGGGCGCCCAGTGGGAGCGCTGTGGCTCTGCTGGTGATGTTGGGCCACTGCCACCGGCGGGGATATTGTCTTACTGCCTTTAAGCCTGAGGAGGGGGAGGGTCAGTTGTCTCTGCTGCTCTCATTCTTCTCTTAACTTGAAGGGCGGGTGCTGTGTTTTATAGTTATCTGTGTTTTTTCTCTGGTTGCACTGCTAACTGCAACTGCTGGGTGGCTCTAGCAAAAACATACCTGATAACACAACTCACACCCTGGTCTTTAAAGCAGTGCACATTTGTCACTTTCCCTGACAATGCCTGATGTCACTCTTATGTATTCAAATGTGAAATGTTGTTTGCTTATAAGAATGTCTAGTGTTAGGGAGAATTCTCATAAATGTGCTAATTCCCCTCACCTTAGAGACCCCCAGCAACTTTTCGGGATTTTGAGGCCTTGATTTTCTTACCTGGAAAGAGTGTAAGCCTTTTTTCCCACTCTTTCATGTATTTTGATGTGTGTTTTACTCTTGTGTTCTTTAATTATGGAGTTTTAAGATAACTCCATAGGCATCTTTTCATGTGTGTTACACAGCACCCTCAGTGCAGTGACACAGGGATGTCTTTTTAGACTTCCCAGAGGTTTAAATACCTTCTCTGGGATAAACTACTGTTTTCCAGAGAATGTAAGGTTACATTGACTTTACTAGTCTTTTTAAATTCCTAGACCCAGCACATACTATCTTCCTATAGAGTGCTGGAGGGATTACCTAGTATCCCCTATGTCTAGAAACTCATGTAGCAGTCAAATGCTACCCTTTTCTATCGAAATGGCTGGTGGCAGTGGTTTTACAGCGAACTACCATGATTTTTTCTGACTGCGAACACCGATAGCTAAAAATTGCGGGAGCCATGTTTTTCAAGATGGCACCTTAAGCCCCTTTGTTTAAACGGGTCCTGGTCTTCTTTTTTTGCCATTTAGGTTTGGTCCGTTTGTTCCTATGCCTTTGGCGGGCTTCAGACCTGAAGACCGCCTCTGGCGTCTGAGTGTCTGCGGTGGGCAGGAAGTGCGGTAGGTGCCTGAGCTTGGTCTCCTAGGAGACCCAAATGCACTCTGGTGTGATTGGCTGGCTGACTGTCTGGTAAGGACAGCCACTCTGCTGCGGGAGAGACAGCTAGGCTGGAATGAAAGGGAGAAAACTGTTTAAAAGGCGAGTCTCTTGGACTGGAAAGCAGAGTCGACCACTGGAACGAAAGAACCGAAGACGAGCTGGAAGAGGACAGCTGCTGCAACTCCTGGACCGTTGGTCTGCCCAGTGAAGCCCTGCTGCAGGTCCGAATTGCCAAGTTCATCTCGACAAAGAAGCCCTTTGAAGGACGTCTTCTTAATTTGAGTTGGTGGGACCAATCAACTCGTAAGCCACCTGGATACCATTCTCGGAGCTGGTTAGGATTAACCAGGGGGAAAGACACCAGCTTGTATGCTTGACGAGAGCTACTCGAACCAAAGAGCTTCCCTCTGGCCAGCTTGTTTGACCTGTCCCCGTGCAGCGCAGGAGTCCCCCAACGTCACCCTCTTGTCCCCACGATTGAGGCTCAGGAACAGTGAGATCTGCAGGAACTGCCAGGAACCAACGTCTTCAGCTGCATATTTTTCTTCATATTAAGGCACTGTGCCAACCTGATTGAGAGAACTTACCTCTAGCGGTGAAGGTTCGTGAAACTATCCCAACTTGCAGGCCTAATCAGCTTGTGACACAACATATGATTCTTTTTCGCACAAAATACTTCTGAGAACTTTGGCAAAGACTTTACCGTTTACCACAACAACTACTCTTTCCTATCCAAGACATTAGCCCATTTACTTTGGCGTAGGCCTATTGAACTGAATCGAGTCCTCCTAGTGAACTGAAACTATTTGCACTGCCTAAGAAAGTATTTGTGATCTATTCTATTAATTTGTGCCTTTTTACTCCCATTTAAAGTGATTGAAAAGCCATTTTGCTCCTATTTCAGGGGAGCCTAATTTACACAGAAACCGATTGGTTTGGTATTGAAGTATATTTCTGTATGATATTAAGTTGCCTCCTTCTAGTGAATGTTTTCTAAATGACTAAAAAGTGTTTTACCAAGAAACCTTGAGTGTAAGTGTCTACTTGTACTTGAACCACTGTGATTGTAAAACTTCAGTTTAACCTCTTTAAATTTTCACATTCCCTCTTGAGATAAGCCTGGCTGCTCAGCTCGCTACCACAAACTGTGTAGTATAGACTTATACCAAAGGTTGGTTTTGCTTGCACCTGTAGTCCTAGTATGTGGTGGTCCCAGAGGGTACTGCATGCAATTCTGCCTAACATCTGTGTCGCCGTTCAATGTGTTCTGTGGATATTATGTCTAAGGACAATGCAGGTTAGTGGGGATTGTGCCATATTAGTTATTATAGTACAAACCTGTATCATAGGATTCTTAAGTTGTGTTAGTGTTTTCATTGATTGTTCAGAAAGGAATTGTAAGTTTGATATTATATGAATGCTTGTATTCATTACTGTGTTGTAAGAGCAATGTCTGATATCACACACATTTCCTTAGAGCATGTTGTTATGCTACTCTTCCATAGCACAGTGTGCCTTGTCACTGTCATGTGATGAAGAACAATATTTGATGCCACCGCCCCTCTCTCTCTTTGCCTAGGGAAGGATCTCTCCATCGAGTACTCAGAGGTTTGCGAGTTTTACTTTGCCAGGACGGGCCGCTGGCTTTGTCTCCTATTTTCCATGCTGGTCACAGGTGGAGCCTTAGTGATTTACTGGGTCCTGATGACCAACTTCCTCTACAACACAGGGGAATTCATCTACCGTAAGAGAACCACAATGGCAGCCACGTCTGTGACATACAGAGTAATATACTATGCAATATACAGTGCATGTGGGGGCATGTGTAAATATATATATGTTTGTTATACTTAGTGGGGATACCCCCACGTGGCACTGCACTCTCTGGGATCAATAATGAGGATGCACTCTCCATCGTTTTTATTACTGAATTTATTGTGGAAAAGGAATATAAAGCCGACCAAACAGACAACAACAAAAAACAAGCATTGGCAATGCCAACAGTTTGGGCTTTTTGGGGGCTTGTAATAGCAGTGCCTGCCAAACACCTAATAGTTATACACCAGGCAAAACTGTTGCTTTGCCATTGATCGTTTTTAAGAGGACACGCATTGTACTAAAAAATCTTGGTGGATTTAGGGCCCTATTCATGGACTTTATTGCATAGTAAATACGGACTTTGTGCGACAAACAGTGTGCAAAATCCCATTTGTAGATTCATGGAATCGACTGCGCTTCACTTTTTCCTACTTTGCAGGGACGTCGCGCAGGCTCAGCACGTCTTTGCGATTGGGCGAATCCCTTTCGCGAAACACTAAGCAGAGCGTGGGCGTGGCTTGCACGGAGGGCAGGGAAGGGGGCGGAACTTGTAAAATGAGGATGAATAAGGGAAAATGTGGGCATTACGAGGGACGGCCCCGCAGGTAGTCCATCGCACGGCCACTATTGGGGTTGAATGATACATATTCATGGATCTAACGGCGCAACTTCCCGGCAGGGAAATGACCACGTAAAACCCTCATACTATACGCCACCCGAAGGCAGGTGTACAGACACTTGTGCATAGGATTCACTGCACAGAGTTAAGATCGGGGTGTCGGATTTAGGGGTGCATGTATGCAGCCAGGGTTCCTATCTAATGTAGGGGTGCGCATACGCAGTATAGCAGGATGCACGGAAGGTTTACGGGGGTTTGCACACAGATTGTCCAAGTTTTACCCGAGTTACGATAAATCATATGCATAGTGTTGGGGGGCCGGTAACAATTATGGGTCCCCCACGCAGGGTCCCTGAGAGGCAGGCCTGCTTGCGGGGAACCCCACGCTCTGTTTTGATGGTGCATGCATTTGCGCCCGGGGAGCACGCAAAGGTAGCTGTTTCTGGCTGTTTTTGCTTTACCTGCGGGCATGTCAGGCAGCGCTCCAGCCGTGACTTGCATATACGGTTACTTTGCGTGAACAATTCATGAATACGCAGAGCGCGCAGATTAACCTCTGCGTGCAGGCTCGCAATGAGTCAGTCTCAGCGTGCAGGCTTTGAGGTATCTATGCGCAGATTTCCATGAACTGGGCCCTTAGATTTCTGGAAAAGCGCAATATCATTATTAAATGGTATAAGGACTCATTTGTGCTGGTCTTAGACAGTGCCAGAGTACTTTTAAATGAGTTTATAATGATAATTTGCCTTTTAAATAATGATTTACATAGACACATTTAATATACAATTATTCTTATTCAACCTAAATTGGTACTCGTTTTTATTGACCGCGGAATGGCTGATTAGACCTTGCTGGCATGTGAACTTGTGATCTGCATACCACAGCTAGATTGCAAATGGGAGTGCTTAGAGAGGCATTCCCAGCAATGGTGCCTGTAGACTAGCACAAAGATGAGGACAAGTGGCGAGCCAGTTCACAGGGGGTTGACAAAGTGGGGCATGGACCAGAGACTAACCTACTGGGTACAAGTGCTGCAAATTAAAGAGCACAGTAGAAAGTTCTGCAAATTAAAGAGCACAGTAGAAATATAAATAATTACACGATTAAGCAGTGCAGGAGTTAGTGGGATGGTAGCTCCCACTTTGGCCAGTGGGTTAAGTTTATAAACTTTTGAAAAGATCCAGTCTGGCTGGTTTTGATTGTGATGGGTAACGGTTCCAATAGAGGGTGAAGGCGTGTTGTAAGAGGCGGCACGTGGAACAGTGATGTTAGCAGAGGGAACACGGTGATGAGTAAATACAGACAGCTTGTTAGTGAACAGGAAGAGAGTGGATATCTTTATAGAAACTAAAAGAAGAACCTGAAAAGGGAATGGTTGTGCATCGAAAGCCATCCAACATGGTGTCGGTAGGTAGAAGCGGGGGAGGGGTTATATAGGATTACGGGTAATGAAGTTGAGGACTTTGTATAGAGGGAGAAGAGAGGGCGTGTAGGCACAAGCAGTAGTAGAGTTTGCCAAGCATGAAGGTGGAGATTACAGGGCTCAAGTTGAGGGTACATGTGGGTGGACAGCGTACCCCCAATTTTTTAGAAGTCCCCCACTTTTTTCAGAGGACACCTCGACATGCTAATTTGTGATGACACCACATTCAATTGGCATGTTGATGAGTCCCCACACTTTTTTTTAGAACTTAACCCCTTGAGATTAGAGTGAGGAATGTACGAATTTTACAAATGTTGAGAGGGTTACCACAGTGAACAATGGCCTCTTATCCTATTGTGGTACAGCGGGCACAAACAAAGGATCCCCCATTGTGAGTTCTGGATGAGGGAGGGGTATCAAAAAGGTCAGGCTACCAGAATCAGCTCATAACACTAAACTACTTTTCCCAGAAAGGGCATACAATTTCCACTTGGAATCATCATTAGGAACCCAGTCATCTTTGAACCAAATAATAATGTGATTGGATGAAACTGCACTCGCACACAAAACTCCCCCCCCCCCCAAAAAAAACAGGGGACTGCTTTTCCAAGCCATGTTTGGTGCAAAACATTTTCACACTAGATTCTAAGCTTTTTGGACAACATGCAAAACCATTGGCCTGCTGAACAGATAATGGCTTCTGCACCTTTCGATACTGTTTGGTGCCAAACGTTCAAAGTAAAATTAAAGGCCAGTGTGAATGAAAATGATCTCAGTGTTGGTATCATAAGTAAAAACATGTTAAAATCAATGCTGTTCCGTTGTGTGGCTAGTACCACTCCCAGCGCATTTTGCAACAGAACGCCCACCTCAGTTCCTCTTCACGTGCTGTGGCAAGGTATTACGGGCGTGGTGGTTGTGTACTTAAAGGCCTGTTTGGAAACCAAAAGCAACGGAGAGGGGTGGATGCTGCAAAAAGCAACAACATCTATACATAGAAAGTGAAGTAGGTTTAAGTATTGTCCAATTGCGCAGAGACCTGAAATTTCTTGGAGATTGTAGGGAAGTTGCGTTGCGAGCAGTTTCTTGTAAACCCTAAACCATAAGCCATATAAGAAATGTTAGTACCACCAGCACTTCACGCTGTGGGGGGTTTCAAGGCCCCAAATAATACGCAGGACACCAGCGGAGTAACTCACAACCTTCTTTATTAGAGCTACAACAGGAAGTGCCTCCCCCGCAATCTTCCTTCCCCTCCCACGTCACATCCGCCTGTGACGTGCACCCTATGAGTGAGATGCCTTAAAGGGCACTCACCCGTGACAACACCCCCGGACAAATGTCCTTTCAAGTGACGTTCACGGAGGTCTCTTCATATAACATAATATAACCTGGCCTTGTGGCAATACACTTAACACTCCTCCACTAACCTGGGAGGTCTCCTCACATTCCTCTGGTGTCGGAGCCGCCGCCAGTGTCTTCGTCGGGGTACACCTGGCGTTGGACCTGCGGTCCGAGGGGAACCCACACTTCATCTTGAATGTCTCTTTCTGCTGGGTCGCATTCTTCTTGAGGTAGTCTCTCTTCCGTCCCTTGCACGACATGCTCGAACCTTGAGCTGTTGCGGGTCACTTCCTGTTCTCCATTCATCGCAGTGATCATTGTTCCTTTGATCGCCACTACTTGGAGCGGTTCAGGTGCGAACTGTGAATCAGTTTTTTTTGTTATGGCCCTTTGTACCCACACTTCATCTCCAATTTGGAATTCCTTGGAACGTGCTCTCCTCCTCTCGGTCTGTTCACAAGCTTTTTCCTTCACCGCTTCATCTCTTCTGATGATTTCATGGTCTACTCTGGGCTTCCTTGCTGGGTTGTTGATGACCTTGGTTCTCACTTGATATTTAATCATGAGCTCTGCTGGGGTTCTGTTGGTGGCTTCATGAGGCGTGTTGCGATAGTCACGCAACATTCTACATAGAGCTTGATGGGGGTCGGTTCCTTCCAGGCGTGCTCTTTGCATGGTCGTCTTGATAGACGCCATGAACCTTTCCGCCATTCCATTGGCTAGCAGCCATCTTGGTGTTACTCTTTGGTGACGGAATCCCATGTGCTTTGCGAACACCCCGAATTCATGACCACCGAACGGGGCCCCGTTGTCTGATTTAAGTGTCTCTGGTATTCCCCACTCACTGAAGACTTCATCGAATGTTGCTGCGACATGGGCAAATGCTGTTGACTTGAGGCGTTTTACAATGGGGAACCGTGAATGTTCATCGATGAATAACAGTAAGTAGTCTCCTTCCTCTCGTGGCCCATAAAAGTCGACCGCCACTCTTTCCCAAGGATGTTCAGGGATTGAGGTTATTCTGAGTGGTACCGGCGGTTCAGGTTTTGCTGTGCACTGGCATGCTGTGCAGTTCTTTACCCACCGGTCAACCATATCGTCCATGAAGGGGAACCACACATTGCACCTTAGCTGGCGTTTCGTGTTCTCCGCTCCCCGATGTCCTTCATGCGCCGTCTTGATGACTTCTGCGCGCAGTGTGGTAGGATGACTATCTTGCATCCTCGTAGCAAAATGGACTTGTCCTGAAATGCTAGCTCCGTGTGTATTCTCGCCAAACGCTCCATCTCATCCCGACATGCTCCTGGGTGGCTCTGGACTGCTCTGCGAAAGTCTTTCCATTTGTTATTTTCCGTCAAACTGATCGCTAGCGCCATCGACGGATCTGCAGCTGACGCGGTAGCAACGGTTTCAATGGATATGGCGGGCGGTAGTGCATTGGCAGTGATGTAACTTATGTATTCCACGTCGCCCTGTCTTGGAGTGTGGTTGCCTGCTGGGTGTCTGGAGAGATAATCTGCAGGGTTGTGCTCACCCCCCGGTCGATGGATGATGTCAAAGTCATACTCTTGTAGACAGATGCCCCATCTTTCAATCCTGGGGGGCATTTTCTTGCAAGGATTTCCAAACAGCGATAACAAGGCTTGATGGTCCGTAATTAGTGTGAACGTTTTGCCAATGATGAAATTATGGAAATGTTTGCACGCCCAGACGGCTGCCATACTTTCTTTTTCTGCCTGGAAATATGCAGATTCCGGCGGGGCAAGAGCTCTGCTGGTGTATGCCACAATGTGCCTCGGTTGAGTGTCTTGGCCACTGGCTTGCGCCAAAATTGCACCTAGGCCTACCGGACTCGCGTCTACCACTATCCCGGTATGCCATTCAGGGTCGAAGTATGCCAGGTTCCTTGCCTCCGTCAGAGAGTGTTTGATGGTATCGAACCCCACCTGACACTCTTCAGACCATATGAAAGGAGTGTCTTTTTGGAGTAAACGCCTGAGGGGTTCAGTGATGGAAGCAAAATGCTGGATGTACCGAGCACAGTATCCCGCCATCCCTAGAAATGACCTGACATCGGCGATCTGAGCAGGCTTGTCGAGGTGGAAAATGGTTGATACTTTGTCTGGGTCCGGAGTCATGCCATCTGCTGAGAAGATATGGCCAAAGAACTTTAGCTTCGTTTTGCTGAACCAACACTTATCAATATTGAGGGTCAATCCTGCATCCTGTACTGCTCGGCATGCTGCACGGAGCGCTTCGTCATGTTCACTGCAAGTCTTTCCAAAGACCAAAATGTCATTGCTGTAGTTAAGTTCCTTTTATGGGACGTATGACTTGTCGAATTGTTTCGTGAAAAATTTCGGCCGCCGAGGAGATACTGAAATTTAGCCTCTTGTAGCGGAATAATCCGTCATGTGATGCAAATGTGGTAATTGCCCGTGACTCGGGGTGAAGTACCAACTGATGGTATCCCTGATTTAAGTCCAATTTGGAGAAAAGGACAGATTTGTTTAGTTGGACTATCATGTCTTCAATCTTGGGTCCAGGGTGTCGCTCCCGTTGTATGGCGGTGTTGGCTACTTGCATGTCTACAGATATTCTCAGGCGGCTACCTTCTTTTGGGACACTTACAAGAGGGGATGGATACCCATGGCGTCGGTCCTGTGGCAGGCTCAATAATGTCATCTTGGAGTAGCTGGTTTAGTTCCATAGACACTGCCTCTTGTAGTGAAATCCTACTCTGCGTGGGTGCTGTGGGACCGGTTGAACTGCCGAGTCTATGTGTAGCTTTATTGGTGGGCCCTTCAGCTTTCCTAGACCTTGACACAGTTGCAGAAATTCTTGGACGATGTCATCCTTGGTGATCGCTGAGGTGTCATGGGACGTCATGGCGCGAACCTGACCTTGCTGTGTGACTTGACCATCTGACGATTTGACAACGTCTCCCTCTCAAACTAGAATGTTAATTAATCCTAGACAGAATGCCGTTTTGTAACTCAGCAGACATCGACCCTTGGTGGGGCTTCGGATGACATGGATCACAGTATTGGTGGTTTTGTTAGCAAACGTTAGTTTTCTTTTGAACGATCCGATTCTCTGCAGTGGAGTGTCTGCCCCCCGTTGGTAGATTTTAGACATCGACGAGTTTAGCGTCGGTTTATGGCAGAGTGTTAAGAGTTCCTTTTCACCCATGACATTTACTGTGCTCCAGAGTCAATCAGAAAACAGAATTGTTTGTCGCAAATGTCTATCGCAATTATGGGTGTTTCCTGGGCTTCCTGTTCGTCCATTATGAGATTGACAAACTCATCATGTGCATGTGGGTCATATGCATTGTCATAGTCATGGTCTCTCTGCAATTCAGCTAACGACTCGCGGTGTGCCACTGGCGGTCCATCATATTCATCAATAATTTGTGCAATTTGTCCTTGTACATGTATTCTTGACCGTCATCTTCCGGATATACTTCCTCTACCACGCGCACATATCTCCTTGGACTCTGTTGGTAGAACCGTGACTGTTGAGGTGGGCTTGTGTAGAACCTTTGAACTGGCTTGACTTGCGAGCTGGCTGTTCCACGTGGGGTGGGAAACGGTTTTCCTTCCCTGCATACAGATTGGAAGTGGCCTTCCCTACCGCAGTTGCCACCCTTTTGAGAGAGAGCCGGGCAGGATCCTGCATGCGGAAATGCCATCCCACACCTGTAGCATTGTCTCTGCATGCGTGGGGTCAACATGTTACTTGGATTGATATTTCTATTTCCAGCGTGAATTGCAGCTATCAAGTCATTTTTGTCGTGTTTCCCAGTGACGTTGCTGGCGATGTGCGTGGCTTGCTTTTCCACCCTTTCGAGTTTACGTGCCATTTCACTCACTTCTTCATAGTCACTGGTTTCTTTAGAAGTTGTTTCTGTAGTGTCGCCGACACACAGCTCTCAATTACCCTGAGTCGAAGTGCTTCATCAAGCGAAAACGTGTCAAATTGGCAATGTGCACCTTTGACGCGGAGCCTCGGGAGGAATTTGTCCACCTTTTCATCACTGCGCTGTGAGCATTGGTTAAAAACATATCTTTCATAGTCTCTGTTGGGGGCGATGACGAGGCGTTTGTTCAGGGCCACTATGAGGGCATCAAAGTCAGCTATTTCCGTTGGCGGAATGGTTTTGATTAATGTTTTTATCTCTCCGCCCGCTGTGTTTATGAACATGCTGCATAAGCGAGGGGAGTTTTCTTCCCCCGCGGCATCAATGAAGTTATTGAAGTCTTCTAACCATTCCACCCACCTTGCTCCTTTGTCTGCTTGAGGCGTCATGGAAAACGGGGGTGGCCTACGCCATGCTGTGGCGGTGGATCTTGTGATAGCTGGCGCTGTTGGCGGTTGCGAGCTGGATGTTGCCTGGGCAGCTGCTGTACTCATGGTGGTGTGCGGGACGTGGCCACAGCAGTGGGTGGGGTGCTGAGGGTCGTCCTCTGGGCAGGTTTGCTCCTATTCAAATTGGTACTGGGACGAGGAAGAAGGTCACAGCAGAATGAGGATTAGTAACGTGAGAACATTTTTTTTTTTTTCTCACAATAGCTGCCAGGCACCTGATGGTATGTGGGTGCCTCGTGGTAGCCCTCCCACTGATGGATGGCTGTGAGCGCCGTGTGCAGTAGATCCTCTAATGTACGGCAGCAACTCACGTGTCTTTTCCAGTTCCAGGATACGTGGGCACAGCGGGATCGCGTGTGCCCTGAGGAAGTCAAACGGGCTGCAGGTATGAAAAGCACTGCGGGATCGCGTGTGCGAGGGAGGATGAAAGGGTGGCGCTTATCCGGTCGCGCTCCCTTTGTAGTAGCGGGGATCCGCTCGTCGGTGGGATCACCGGCGTCGTTGTGTGGACGCACACGGGGGGATCCCCGACGTGGCGATAAGGAGGACCGCTGGCGTATGGAAAGTCCTCGTCGCCAAATGTTGGGGCTTTCAAGGCTCCAAATAATACGCAGGACACCAGCGGAATAACTCACAACCTTCTTTATTAGAGCTACAACAGGAAGTGCCTCCCCGGAAATCTTCCTTCCCCTCCCACGTCACATCCGCCTGTGATGTGCACCCTACGAGTGAGATGCCTTAAAGGGCACTCACCCGTGACACACGCTCTCCCCAAAATATATCTATGAGGTCTAGATAAGTTCTGTAATATTATTAAAGCTATTCACAAATCGATACATAACGTTCTTCATTCGTATGTTTATTTCTTATTAGTCCTGGTGGAACAGCCAACACGTGTTTCGACAGAAGTGGCACACAGCCGTGGCGTTTCATTACGCAGTGGGCAGCGTCTCTGGTGCTGGGGCCTGGATTGAAGCGACTTCACTTCTCGGTCCCAGCAAAGGCAGCGAAATCACAGGCTCCGGGCAGAATTATGGACCCAAAGTTGAAGGAGGGTTAGAGGGGGGTCCCATCAAGAAACCCCCAGTCACAGTCACTTGGTAGATGTCGTGTGGCCACAGTTATTCATACGGATGTGATCCCCGAGACGGAGCTCTCAGATTAAGCATCCATGCTCCTCCAAGCGCAACAGCTCCCCCATCAATAAAATATTTCCCATTTTATTTACACCATCAACTTACAGCATACCAATTAATATAGCAGAGGGCTTGGTATTTGTTATTACCAAAGAAGCACCTAAGTCACTTTTATTGGCAATTAGTAGTCCTACGTAGGGTCTTCCTTTGTGTCCTTTTTTTGATAACTTCACAATAACATTAAAACCGTCAGTTCTAGGATAATCTTGTAGCCATATTTCCTGAATAAGGTATTTCGAAATTCTCTGTAATCTCTTTGAAAACCCTTGTTAAGAAACTGTCTCGTGAATACCATCTTAAAAAACAGAGATTGCACAAAAATGGCCATACTGGAAGAACCATGAATAGCCAAGCAAAATGATAGTCCCCCCATATAAATTGAGTTATGAGACCTGTCATCGACCAATGCAATCCACTGCAACAAAGTTAAGAAATGTCATTGTGCTATATCCTTTTTTTTTTTTTAACTGTTTCCCTGTTAGGGGTCAGAAATGTGAGGCAGACAACTTTGTAAAGAGTTTTTAACTTCTGCCATTTTATTAAATAAAGCAAGTTAAATAAACGCCTCACTATCCCCACCCTAATGTGGATTCCCTGTCTATAGTAAACTAAAAGGGAAACACTCTAACCGAGGGATTTCTAACCCTCACACTAATAAAACAATCAAAACAAAAAGGTCTAATATGGCAACTCAACAAATGTATACAACAATCTGGTCCTTCAGTATAATCAATGGCCCTCATTCTGAGTTTGGAGGTAGCCATGGTGCTATTAGCGCCATGGCTGCCTCCAAAATCGGTCCAACTCCGGTCTGGTGAAGGGAGTGATAACCGGTCCAGTCCGAGGTCGGCGAGACCGGTAATTCCCCATTCACCAGAGCCATTCCTCATTCCCATTTGAGCCCCCATAGGGCTCAATGGGAAGGCGGCAATAACGGTACCGCAAATTGCGGTACCGTTATTGACCCCGGTATCCCTTTCCGGGTCCCGTCCATAATGCCTGGTAAAACCAGGTGTTAAGGGGGGACCCACAAAGGGACCTCGGAATAGGGCGCAAATGGATTACCGGCACCGGTGTCATTACCGGTGCCCGATATCCCTTTGCGCCCCCCCCCCCCAATGTCTCTTGTCATGGACTGGTCGTACTCCCCTTCCCCAGATCTAAATAAGGACTTTCTTCACAGTCAATGGAAAACCAAGGAAATCCACTTTAACACAAAGTTCAGTTGTTTCAATGAAGTAAAAGTCAAAGTCAAAAGCTGTCACTCCTCCTGGAATAAGAGCTAGACCGGAGTATCTTGAAAGGAAAAGTCATAAGCTCTCACACCTCCTGGAACGAGAACTCCTTTACATGTTTGACAACAACAAATTATTTGGTCAGAATGGTCTGTTTCAAGAATGACTGCAGGAAGAATTGTTACTTTTTCTCAATCAACTTTCACAATTCCCCTAAATGTCACATCTTCATATTTTGCTTTCCGATAGCATTTTTTCCTTCTGTTACCTGCCGTAACATTACCTGTGTTTCTAGTACGAACGCCCCACCAGCGTGTTGCTGTTTTCCCAAACTCTCACGTTCATTCCTGGACCTTGTTTGGTTTGCTATCAGCTGCTTTTGCAAGTGTGCAGCAGTTCGGTATTCATAAGATTTATTAGCTTTCCTTCGTAAGTTTGTAACGGTGCAGTATATGTTATGCTTATTCGCTCTTTTTTGTAGGTTAACAACACTTCAGCGTTTGTAACTTCGCTTATACTGCCTTTCACCTGCTTGCAAGTGATCCTGCCTGCGCTGAACACACGGCCTGCACCGGAGCCCCCCAGAGTCACCCGCGTGGCATAGATTCACCGGGTTAGTCGCTTCCAGGTACTCTTCTCTGCGTTTGCAGGACTGCTACAACTGTGGCTTGTTCTGACCAGGCTGTTTCTCGCAGCGCACACTGCCTGCACTTCTGCTTCTCAAACTGCTTCTGCTTCTTCTCCTTCTGCACAACTTGCACCCGAGGGGGCCTTTTATGCCTTCCAGTCTCCCTCAAGTGTAGGTCATTCCTGTTTATTAGCTGACCACTTCTACATATTTGTTCCTCTGTATCCCTCTTCCTCGTCTCAGTACTGAGGGAATTATGGGTCTTGAAGTCCTGAATGAAAGATTTTTTCTTTACTTCCTCCACATTGTGAGTTTGACTTCCACTTTCTACAACATTTAACAAAGGGATATTAAAAGAGCCCGTCATAAAGCAGATTTGCGAAGAGGAATATGGTTCTTGGCTTAGACTTCTGTTATTATACAAATTCCTCTCATTAGGCTTTTAGGAACTAGCAGAATGTATGACTGCATGCATTCCTTGGGTTATAACAGGATATTTGTTATTCTTACCACCACAATGCTTATGACTGAATTAATTCTCATTCAGATGATTACCTTGTGGAATACTAGAATTATGATGGCAAGAAGCCATTACATACTTTGGTATTGTTGGAAGGTCCTCTTGAAAAGAGGTTAAATACTGTGTCTCATCCCACATGTATCTCTCACTTTCCTGACCCTTTTCTCCCCCCGGGTGACCCTCCCACAGTACACCACCCCCAGACTCAGGATCAGGAAGCGTCTGCCTTTCCCTGGCCACCCGGGAGGATATTTTCGGCAGGGTGTCAGAGAGGGATCTGTAGGATTCATCACATACCTGCTTTAAAATCTGTTTTAGTCTTACAGACCAAAGGTGTTAAGTCACTTATGATATAATAAGTCATTTATAACGTGCCTATACAGTGTTTCTAGGTGCGACAAGACAAGGAAGGGAGGACAGAAGGAGGACAAAACAACTATCTTACTAGGCCTTGTGTCATTCAGATAGTGCAGGTGTGGGGGGAAGGAAGAGAAGTGCCAGGGGGTGGGGTAGTTCAAAGCAACTCGTAAGTGCTGCCGGAAGGTGGCTCATAAGTGCAGAGACTCAGGGGTCTGTAGGGTTGCAGATACAGTTCCTTAAGTGGTTGAGAGGCCCGGAAGCAGTACAAGTGCAACTGGTTGTCCATGAGCCTGAACCCGTAAGTTCCGTGGGTGGCCGGCTGGCCAGGTAACCAGTATGCGCAGCAGGCAGGGACATCAGCAAGGGAGAGAGAAAGCGGAAGTGAAAAAGGAAGGTCTTACTTTGCTTCCAGACATCAGCTAGGGAGAGAGAAAGCAGAAGCGAAAAAGGAAGGTCTTTTGTTGCTTCTAGAACCTTATGTGGTCCTGCTCAAGTTTGAGAGAGGCATGGAGGCTGTTCCAGAGGGAGGCCCCAGCCGAGGACAGAGATCTACCGTTCCCCCACTCTGCCTGGAGAAGCGTCTGACCGTCAGAGAGTTGGAGGTGGACGAGTGGAGGGCTCGAGAAGGAAGTTGCTTGGAAAGAGAAAGTTGGATGTAGTGTGGTTCCCATCCCCAGGAAGCCTTGTGGACGATGCAGTGGGTCTTGAACTAGATCCTTGCAGCTACACAGAGCCAGTGGATTTCAGGGCTGGAGAGATACGATTCCTGGGCTTGAGGCCAAGGACCAGTCTTGCAGTCCTGTTCTGGATTACTTGTAAAGGGCGAAGAGTAGAAGCAGGCAGATTTAGAAAGAGGCTGTTGCAGTAGTCCAGCCTAGAGAGTATCAGGACTCTGGAGACAGTGAGCTTCTGGGGGAAAGTGAGAAAAGGAACAGTACCTCTGAGGAGGTGAAGCGGATAGTGTGACTCCTTAGAGACGTCCGAGATGTGACGCGAGAAGCAGAGGGTACTGTCAAATATGACACCAAGGTTCTTAGCCTCACAGGAAGGTGCAGGTAGACGGTCCCGCTCGGCAGCCAGAGTAAGAGAGGGGGCAGGTATCCCAATGAGGAGGATCTCAGTCTTACTGGCCATAAGGCATAGATTATTGCCAGCACAGCATTCCTGAATTTCCGATAGACAGTCAGTTATGAGAGAAGGAGCAAAAGAGGCTGAGGGGAGCCTGAGGGAGAGCTGGGTGTCATCCGCATAACACTGAAAGTTAGAACAGATGGTAGAGATGCGGTGGAACAGAGGCGCCTAACGCACATCATATCCACATTTTAATAGCTTTAAATAAGAGCTTTTCACCAGGCTGAATATTCGTGTGGAATGAAAGTCCACTAAAACTGTGTTCAAATGATTGTTGTCATAGAATTCTACCAGTTTGACATTTGAGGGAAGATTAGCTAACGATTCCAGATTTCTAAAAATGTATATTCTCAAGCGATTCAGTGGTGTATCCTGGTAATCGCTAAAAATAGATTCTAGTCTCGCACAAAAACTCTTGTTGTTTTCACATTATATTAGTCTTTTCTTATGCTTTCTAAATGGGGGACTGTAGTAGTAATCCCCATATCTGGGTTGAGAGTGGGCAAATCTGACTTCAGAACTCTGAATAGAATTTGAATTAGACAATCTTCCAAGTTTGTTTGGTGTACTTGTGTAGATGGTGTCAGTGATCCCGTCTTACCCATGCCAGGTGATGCATTCTTGCCATACCCTGGTGAGGTAACTATAAATGACTCTAATGCAGCAGTAGTTGTAACCAGGTCTATAGCTGACGATCCTCAATACTTCCTTAACCCCCTCACCATATAATGTTGAATGCCTTTATTGGGCCAGGTATACAGTAGAGGCGCGGCAGATTGGGGTGTCGATTGCAATTTTGTCCATTTTTTTACAAAAACCTCTTTGGAAGATGGGTGCTTTTTTTTTACAAGATCTCCTACGTCAGGAGCCTGCCCTGACTTGCGATGAATAGGGTTGCATTTTTGTGTGAGCTCCCATAGAATTCTTCTAAGGAATTTCTTTGAGCCAGTTTGATGAGTTGTAGTTTGGGTATGTTGTTTATTTTTTTTTCGTATCCTTATTCGTATTGCCGATTTTAAATAATGTTTTCTTGTTAGGATACCTCCCGGCCATAACATTGCACCTGGCACCCTTATTTTTACTTGAATGGCCCACTTTAGTTATAGTGGGCAGGGAGGTTGGTGAGTGTTAGGTAGGATTTATCTCTTGATATTAGGGACCCAAATCGTAATATAAGCCTTTACTAAGTCGTTAGAATGGCTGAGCATCCATACTTATCTTAGGAGGGAGTTATGTGGGCTGTAGAGCAGTACAATGAAATCAGTTCACACAGGTATCCAAGTAAACACTCACTTAAAGTTTTTAAAAATAAGTTTTTTTTAAAGTATTTGCATTTTCTTACACTTGAACTATTCAGACATTACCCCAACCATAACCATTCCCCCCTGCCTGCAGTATATTCAAGTTCATTCATCACATTTTCTCTTCCGCATCCCTCGCCTATCATGTGTGTATCGTGTGCCCCTCAACCCGCTCCATCACCCTTCTAGTTCGCATCTGAGGGTTCAAACACCTTTTGTACCAGCATGTGCCATTGCAGGAGATCACCTTCCGGATCTTGATGGTACCTGTAGCTGCCCGTTGCCATACACTAGTTTCTACAAGTGCCCATTTTTGTATGTCTTTCCACCGCAGTTCAACCGGTAGGCAGGTTGCTGACTTCCAAGATAACCCAATTCTGGGTTTGGCCAGCACATAGGCCAAGTCTTTCAGTTTCCCAACAGTTTTCCTGTTCTTCCCTCTTGGGAACAGGCCTAGCAAACAGGTGGTTGGGAATTGGACCTCCAGACTGATTCCCCCCATCTCCAATTTCAAAGCTACTCCTCTCCAGAACTCTCACAAAGTAAGGCACTCCCAAAACATGTGAAACATACCAGCATTTACAGTGTTATATTTGGGGCAGACCTGTTCCGTCGTTCCTTTGAATTCTGCTATTTTTTGTGGTGTTAATAGGCCTTATGTGTTATCTACAATTGTAACAGTTGCAGCCTCTCATTCCTAGACACGTTTGTGATACTGGGTTACTTTAAGCGAATCCGCTTCTGTGAAGGCTTCTCCTAAATCACACAGCAGCCCATCTATGCCCGGTGTTTTCCCGGTTGTCAGTGTTTTGATGGTCGTTAGAATCTCCTCTACTGTTATAGGTTCCTCCAATAGTTATACGGCCTCTGCATCAAGCTGAGGAAGGGCTATAAGATCTAATGCCTCTTGCAGTTCAGAAGATTGCTTCCGTACTTTGTCTTCATTAAGAGTTTGTAGTATTCTTGAAATGTTTCATTTATACCTGTCTGTGTATTGCAAGTGGACCCGTCCCTGCCCCATACTGAGTGAATTATGGATCCCCTGCTGTCTTTCTTGTATAGTCAGGCAAGCATTCTTCATGGTTTGTCCCCCTCTGTGTGTAGTTTCTCGCAATATTTTGTGTACTCAAATCTACCTAGCCTGTCCATTTGTGCTAAACAATTATGCCTCAGCATTACTTCGCTCTGTTGGTGCCTTTCTCCGGTGTTATTCCTTTTTTCAACTTGTGCCTGCTCCTCCTCCATTTCATTTAATTCTGAAATGAGAACCCTCTGTATTCCCCAATGTGTTCAATATTTTTGCCGGGGGGGGGCTGGTTTCTTGTATTTGTCATTGAGATCTTAATGGGGGTTTAATGTGCAGTTGAAGTCCCCTCCCCAGAGTAGAGTGTTGTTTCTATATGGGCCTTTTCTGGCATCTAATGTCCTGAAAAATGATCTAGCGTCATGGTTGGGAGCGTAAGTGTTTACGACGCAAATTTCATAATGGTACCCAGGGGCCACCCATATCACCACCCCTCTTGCATATGCAAAATACTTGAACCCCACCATCCTTCCTCCCCATTTCTGTTCCAGCACGTTGTACTTTGTTCTGGTTAGGAGTGTCTCCTGAATGAGCGCTAATTCGATTTTATATCTCCAACTGCGACATGACTCTATTCCTTTTTACGTAACTGTTAAGACCGTGGACATTCCAGGTCGCTATAACTATAGTGCTAGCCATGACACATGTGCGTTCATATAGGGAGCTGCACACCTGTCGTGCTCCTATCTACCCCAGGGGCTGTATTATCCCTCACAGATGCAGACGTTTTCTCATAGCTATTGAAACACATCGTAATTACCACAGGCCTCGTCCCACAACTGCTCAACTTAACCTTCCTCACACCCTCCCCCCTAACCCATACCCTTTGTCGAGGAGCAACCGTGCTTCCCTCTGACTCAGTAACAAAGACCCAACAGCCATGGGGTTCTCTCGCGTCCCCGTCCGCCCCTTTTCGGGCTACTTGCGGCGGTGGGTACTTTTAAACTAGCACCCCTATAAATGAACAACTTGGGTTCAGGAAACCCCAGTCTTAGAGACTGCAAAGTTGTGGCTTCTGTGCCAACGTCCCGGAAGTCAGTCCTGCATGTCTCGTATAATGTTATTGTTCTTTTGCCTTTCCACTGAGACTGTGTCCTTTTCTATCCATATCCTTTAGGTCTGTTATTGCCCCTTGCTTGAATGGGCTGTAGTCCAATTTTTTTATTTTATTTTGAATGTGATACAGTTTATAAATAAACTTTACACATGAAAAAAAAAATATAATAATAAAACAAAGCAATAATAGTACCAATATATATATACTATTTACACATAAAATCATGACATAGTTTATCCCAATTACATATGTTATACAAAGGAAATAAAACGATTTGCTCATATACACCAAAATCACATACTAGTTATAAAATCATAAGCATTGAGTAGTATTCCTTCGCACACAATAATAATACAAGTATCAGCCAGTCTAAGCTTCAGGACTGATGAACCATAGCTCTGAAAAAAACAAATACCAAGCCTAAAGAAAAGATAAAGCCACTACTCAACATTACTTCAAATAGAAATACCCAGGCGGCTTTCAACTGCCAGCCAAACATTGTACATGGCAAGCAAACGGCCTATATGCTGTGAGTTTACACTGCTCCACCAGAAAGCCAGTTCTGAAATAAATGCGAGGTTATGCACGTATTTCCCATAGTGAAGCTGGTATATACTACATAACTCCGGGCAACCAGTGAGTACATGTCTCCCGGATTCTGTGATTGCCTGAACCGGCAAATGGTTTAATCTTAATAACGTTATGAAACGCCTGAGTCTGGCTGCAGGGCAGAGATTAAGGTAGAGCTGCAGTTCTTTATAAGAGTACAATATAAATCTACTAAATTGGTAGGACTTTAGGTTCTCCAGATGGGCGTAATTAGCGAGCCAATCATGCAGCTCTGCTTTTTTTGTGAGTGCCCTCTTAGTTTTAGGAGAGAAGCCCTCTGAGCGCATGGACCACCCAATATCTTTCAGATAGATGTCAACCTTATCTTTAAGAGCAAAGATACCCGCATCTTTGCTAGATTCCACTCTCAGTGTGTCAACCAGAGGGTTACCCGTTCTACTCCTCATCCTCAGATATAACTCTGCCCTTTTTTTTAAGTACAAGGGATTTTAATGAGATCAACCCAAGTTCTAGCCTAATTATGGCCATTGGTATGCAGGTTGGGAGACCTAAGATCTTTCTCCAAAATGTCCCTATGTAGATTGCTAGCAATCTACATACAGATACCCACCTGGGCATATTAGGACTCCGCCAGGCGCCCTTTACATACTCCAAAATTTCCCTTCCACAACCTGCAGCCAATTCAAATCCATATTAAGGAGGGCCTCTATACCATATATCATCATGGGCACAAGGGCCTGTTGGTATAGAAGCCGTGCCGCCCAGGTTGTGAAGCCTGACTGAGTGATAACGAAACGGTAGGCCAGAGATGTGATCTGGGCTGCCCTAATCTTCCTGTGATGTCTACAGTGAGAATAGTCGCCTACAGTTTCGATGTCCATTCCCAAATACCTGTAATTTGGAGTATAAAGAATTTCAACATTCTGTATCTTGAGACTGGTACGAGCGATTTTTTTTTTTTACTGGTGAATAGCATCAGTTGGATTTTCTGAAAGTTCATTACCAGTCCATTGCGGTTCGTGTAAAACCAAAGCGCTTCAGCTGATCTCCTAAGGCCGCCGAAAGTGTGATCTAAAACCACTAAGTCGTCCGCGTATGCAAGGACCGGGCAATGCTTATCACCTATTTTTGGGGCACAGTTGTGAGCCTGAGCAATTGCTAATGGCAAATCGTAGGTAAATAGATTGTAAAGGGTAGGATATGTAACGCATCCCTGCTTTACACCTCTGTATTGATCCACTTGCTCTGTCATGTTACCTTTTAGATCGAGTTTAAGGGCGAAAGTGTTATTCTGATGGAAAAGCCTAAGGTAATAAACAATCCCTTTAGGACAGCTAAGCAAATCGAGTTTAGACCATAGAATATCCCTTTGTACCAGGTCGAATGCAGCTTTGAAGTCAATAAAGAGTGCATAGAGCGGGGGACTACCCTTCTTCCTAGCCTCAGTACGGAGAGAATCTAATATAATTAAATTGTGACTTGTTGAGTAGCCCCGCCGGAAATCACTTTGAAAAGGGTTGAAGATCTGTTCTTTCTCTGCCCAGTCTTGTAGTTCTTCTAGAATTAGGCCAGCAAAAAGTTTACCAGTGCAATCAAGCATTGAGAGCAGCCTATAGTTGCCTGGATCGTTTTTATCGCCTTTCTTATGCACTGGTACAAGACTAGCTGTTTGCCATGAGGATGGTATTCTGCCCTCAGACAAGACTTTGTCGTACAAGATTTTTAAGATCCCAGCCCAAAAAACCGGGGTTACTTTTTAAGACAGCATTGGCCAAACTGTTGGGGCCAGGAGCCCTTGAGGATTTTAGCCTATTAATTTTCTCAGTAAGGCTAGCAACTGTAAACACAACGGGTGGCATAGGGGGGCTACCGTGCCTAGCCACCTGGTAAGGACCTTTGTTCACAATGTTGCGTTCCCGAAGGAAACGTTCCCAGGTCTCTGCTCCTATCGGGTTAACTATTGCATTGGTTCTATTGCCTCTAACATCCCCTAATAAAGCCCAAATGTATTCTTGGAGCACAGTGTTTTTAGGGTCTCCTGCCAATGTTGTAATTTCTTAAGATGTTTCTTCTGTCTGAGTCATGAGTGGTAGGTACCCTTCAGTTTCCTCCTTAAAGCCATGTAGCATTTGGAGGAAAGTGAAGAGTTCTTTGCTTTCCTAATATCCGCTCTCAATCTCATACGGATTTCTCAAACCCTGGCTCGTCACCACACCACCGGTTCTCATTGTGGCATGCGATGATGCAAAGGAGGAAATCCACTGCTCAATCTCCTCCATTGACATTGACTCGAAGCCAACCAGGTCCCTGTAAGAATCTGTAGATAGTGCCCTTCTGGCACTCGCTATATTGCGTTCAGACCAGGAGATGCGGGTAGCAGCATGATTAACCTTTAAGTCTCCCATACATTTTTTACCTGAACAAACAATGTCAGCAGATATGATTAACTCAAGCGCCGCATGATCACTCCAGCTGTTATTGCTTACTTTCATGTCCCTGATACGCATTGCAATATCAGCAGTTACAAAAATATAGTCCAGAGTACTCTTCGCCCCGCAGCCCTCCCAAGTGTGTTGTCCCGGACAGTCACTTTTAGTTCTTCCATTGACCATTTCCATGTCCCAAAGATCAAAGAAACTCAGCCAGTACAGGCCCTCCACCCCCACTTTCTTGTGGGACATTGTGCTCTCGGGTTTTAAATGAGGATCACTCTTAGTGCCCTACCCACCCGTCATATGACAGTTAAAGTCCCCCATAATCATAATGGATCTATTTCCATTTCTCATAGTCCATTTGATCATGGTGTCATGAAGGGCCTCTTGGATACTTTCTGTTTGAGATTCCCCTGGCGGGTCGTAGAGATTAATCAACAGCAAATTCACTGCCTCATTTTCAATAGACAGCGACAGTTCAATTGCCATTACAAAATCATGGGTTATGTCTGAAAGTCGCCGGGATTTGATGTTATGTTGTATACCAGTTATTAAGCCCCCGAACGGTCTTCCCCGTTCACCCTTTTTGGCCATCGTTTGGTATACTGTAAATCCCATTCGAACAGCACAGGGGTAGTCAGCCAAACCTCTTGCAGAGCTATGCACATAAACTCATTTATGTAAGGTAGTGAACCGTTCTGATTGATTAGGTAGCTGAAACCCCTGGTATTCCATGAGAGAGTGGAAAAACCTCAGTCTTTCTTAAGGACTGTAGGAAGTGACTCAGCAAGCCACTTTAGAATATTTTGTACATCAGCCATCTGAACCACATTGCTTATTGGTAGTTGAGGCGTAGTGGGCTTCCTTTCTATTGCCGGAATCACTTTCTTAGGACAGTCTAAGGGCCTCATTACACGGTAGGCGGTGAGCCATGGTGCTATTAGCGCCATGGCTCATGCCGGTAAAATACCGGCACCGCCTTGGCGGAAAGGGGATTTACCGCCCCATTCCAA
Organism: Ambystoma mexicanum; assembly: GCF_040938575.1. Taxonomy (NCBI): domain Eukaryota; kingdom Metazoa; phylum Chordata; class Amphibia; order Caudata; family Ambystomatidae; genus Ambystoma; species Ambystoma mexicanum. Next base: position 1,475,348,769 of record NC_090922.1, read on the forward strand.
GGTTGGAGGGGCGGTAAATCCCCTTTCCGCCATTGCCCTTCCCCATTCCCATTTCTGCCCCACAGGGCTCTATGGAAATGGGGAAGGCGCTAATTACGCCACCGCAATTTTGCGGTGCCGTAATTAGCTCCGAGGTCCCTTAGCGGGTTGGTTTTTAACGCCTGCAAAAAGCAGGCGTTAAAGCACCAACCCGCTAAGGGACCTCGTAGTACGGCGGTAAGGGTTAACGGTCACCGTTGCCATTAACGGTGACCGTTAACCCTTACCGCCGTCCGTGTAATGAGGCCCTAAGTCTTTTTTCTCAGGGTCCACATCAATTTCCACATCAACCTTATACAAATTTGACTTATGTGATCGGAGCAAATCCACCGTAGCCTGGAATTTACAGTGTACTGCCGAGACATTAGTATTTAGTGCCTTTAAAGTTTCAATGTATTCGAAGTCATCAGATGTTAGTACTCTTAACTGAGGAATAGAGTGCAGCCGGACCAGGAATTCCGAGCGTGACAACTAATCCTGGTCATGCTTCTGGTATAAATTCTTGGTAAGACATGTCTTGTTTGTATATGAATTCAGCTGCGGATCCATATCCTCGTAATCTGACATCTTAGACATCTCAAGTTGATTGGTGTGCCTGGTACTGTTTGGTGTCGATGACGGATTACCAGCCACCTGTTCCTTCGGTGATATGATAGGAGGAGGGACTTCTTCCTCCACCTCAGACACTTCTTTATCTTTGCCCGGGATAAGCCAGCTGGTGAGGCTTCCTTCTCTCTCCGTAGTTCTCTTCCTAGCCTTTGCCGCCTTTTTCCTTGACTTTTTCGTATTTTTGATCCCCTGGGCTGGTTCAGGAGATGGGCGAGCCGAGTTTGATACTCTTTTTTTTTTTTGTTCAATGCCCTTTTCGCTAATCTTCGTTGTTTATGAGAAAAGTAAATCTCTGAATCGTTGGCAGCGCTAATCTCTGCTTCAGCAGGTATCGATGGCTCGTTTATCATAAGTATGGCTTCAGACAAATTGTGATCGCTTTCTTTGTCTCTCCCTTCATTGGTCAAGTTGATTGTATTTTCAAGAATACGGCCACACATCTTTAGCAATATTTTGAAAGTGAATTGTAGAGATGCCATCGAGGATTGGAGTTCAACCAAGGTGGATTTACCAACTGGGGAACCTCCATTTTGTTCTGGGTCTGAAATATCCGAATGGATCATAAGATTCGGGGACATTGATAATCGCTCTTGGCTGGCCGCCAGTTGAACGGCCTCTTTTTCTGTGTCTCCTAGGTCCTTTTCCGTCGCAGGGTTTATGATAGCCGGAGTCAAAGACCTCTGTACTAAAAGGCACAGATCCAGCAAGGAGTTGTTATCAATCATAAGCCCTGTAGTGCTGTCAAGTGAATTACTAATACAGGCAATGTTCACGGGCTCCTGCCCCTTAGTATTTGAGGTCACCTCTCCTATGACGTTGGGAGGGAAGAAAGTATGTATAGTACCTTTGCTGTTCTGGATTTGGTTTTGTTGTTTAGCTTTCTTGTTGGCACCAGGTCCCAGATTCACATCAGTGACAGACCCCACCTTACCCTTGCATAGATTATAATTGGACTGCGCTGCTCTTCTTTTGGGGGCTCAGCCCACAGTCCCCACCACTTGGCTGATCGAGCTGGTGGTGCACACAGACTCACGTTCTTGTGTTCGAATTTATAAATCCTGCAATTAATGACTACCCGATCCGGGAATTCTCGACTATACAGGATGTAGGATGAGGCTAAAGCAGAGGCAATTCTGTACTCAGCCGTGTGGGTCAAAGGCACTGCCCGCAGTCCCCACCAATAGGCTGCTTTACAAATATTGGAAATCGCACCCTCACGCACTTGTTACAAATGGGCTCCGGCCTGCAGTTCATGTGGGAGAACTTGAATTACGCTCCCACTATGCAACACATCCCAGAGGCGCGCAACATGGAGCCCAAATCGATCACCTTCTCACAAGCCACCAAAGGCACAGCCTGCTCTCGACCACAGACCGGCAGATGAGGTCCCCCAAGTGCTGGCTTAAAACTGCCGCCCACCTTGGGCAAGAGGACGCTCCCCAACCCACTACCTGCCTGTGCAGCTCCAGCCGCCACCACCACCTCCTTTGAGGTTAGTGGGTTTATGGCCCGTGTGAAATAGGACAGTAGGTGGCAGAGAACTACACCCCCAGCCTCCTGGCGTCCACTCACCCAACTCCTGCGTGACCAATATGATAAATGCAGCAGGCGTGGTGGCGAGCAAACCTCCGACACCAGGATCCAAGATCCAACCGGAGCAGGGAGGATTGGATGGCCACACTGGGCACTCCAGAGGCCGAACTCCCAACTCCAATGGACGTCTCACGGCTTCACACAGGGCTCAGCTCACGGGAAGCTCCTTCAGTCTGCTACTTCGGTCCACAGCCCGCTCGAGCGTTTCGAGTAAGGGGCCCTGCACACGCTCACAATCACGTGACCGTCAAACCGTCACTGCAGAATGTTACGCATTAGAACAGCGTAGGATCTGCAGCCGCTTCCGACAGTGTCACACACATTAATCATTGGATCATTTCAGTCCCATCAAGGGTAGGTCCAATGGAGTTCATCTAGTTCTGTGCCTCTATCAGATTCGAAGAAGTGTGACCTCAAATCATGCACCACCCAGAGCTCGGCCGGGTACAGCAACATATATTTCAGCTTTGCTCATCGTAATCGCTCTTTTGCTGGCCCAAACCGTGCTCTGCTCTGTTGTATTTGTAGCGTGTCGTTTGGGTATATCGCTAGTCTTGATGAGGCTCTGCATATTATTCCTCCTTCTCTGGTAAAAGCTAGTATTAATTCCCAGTCAAATTCAATATTTTTGCTATTATAGACCTGGGAGGGGCACCAGGTGGTGGTTTCCTAGAGAGTGCTGTATGCGCCTATTCCACTTTGAACCCCTGCAACAGCTTCTCTGCACCTATTTTCTGCAGCAACAGGTCCTCTATATACTCTGTCGGATCACATCCATCTTCACCTTCTGGCAGCCCAAGAATCCTGATGTTATTCCGGCTTGTCCTCCCCTCCTTGTCCTCCGCACAGCTTTCCAAGTGCTTCAGTCTTTCTGTCAGTTCCGAGACGTTCGCCATGGTGCCCTCAATGTTCACCTTATTCTCCAGTATCTGAGTCTGTGCCGTATTCACTCTGTCTATGATTGCCCGCAAATCTTGTCTCAGTAGGCCCACGTCTACTATGAGTCTATTTTATTCTCTTGGGGGGGCCTTCAAAGCAGCGATGGCTGCCAAAATCACCCCCTCACTCTGTAGTGGTTCCACTAATGGCCCTCGCATTCCCTTGGGCTCATCCATGCTTGGTCCTTGTACGTTGTCTGCGTCTCCTTTTGTGTGTAATTATCCATCACCCTCTGCTTGCTCCTTTCTTTTGGAGTTTTGCCAGGCATGAGTACCCCCACTGTGTGATATCTTTAGTGCCTGTGTTGGGGTCACTCTCTCAAATGGAACCTCTGCTCTCCTGACTCCCTGCCTTCTTGGGTTCCTTCAAGCCCTGTGTTTCAAGCCCTGTGTTTCAGCATTGCCCATAACATCCTTACACCTCCCATTACTTGAGCCCTTCATGTGCCATGCGTCTGGATAATATGAGTCCAGCTCGGATTGTGCCTGCAATTGTAGTCACTCTCAAGGCTTTGCTGTTATGCCTCTCTGTTATGCTGTTAAGGCTCTCTATTATGCGGGGCCTGCTTCCTAGTACTTAATATGTGCTCATATCAGTCTGCTGCCGCTCCTCCCCCAGACCCTTCCACCACAATTTGAATGCTGCTTCAATGCTCGGATCTTCATCAGGGCCCTCAGCGCTCCTCATCCCCCGAAGCACTTTCCTCCCGGTCTAACCCGCCTCCTGGAACCGGTGCAGGCCTTCCTTCCCTCCCCTCTCGTGCTCCTGTAGCCTCCCGGCCGCCGCCCGAGCTCCATCCTGGGCCGGCAGTCTGGCAGGTGGGGGTGTCTTGGGCTTCTCAGGCCACAATGCGGCTGGTGACTGCGGGATTCCGCTATGTGAGTCTGACCCTCCTTGCTGTCCGCTCCCAGTGCCAAATGGTGTGCCGCGCCTGTCCCTCATTCCTTCCCGCTCTGAGTCCCTCAAGCATCTTGGCCTCCTCTACTGGTGGGTGCCCGGAGTAACACGGTCGCCAAGCAGCAGTGTGCCGCAGATGCTGCAGCCAGAGTCTGTTTCCCACGCCCGCTGGGCTATGCCTCTTACTGCCGCCATCTTGGGAGGTCCAGGGCTCGTTCCTTCTTCCCCCAGCCACTGTCATCAGCTCCTCTAGAGGCGTGCTGCACCCCTTCCCCTCTCCGGCAGTGCCATTTTAGTGCCCCACTTGTGCAGGATTCATGTTCATTATGGTCTTATCTAGGTCGGATCGTGCAGGAGCTTCACGGCTTTGCTTCCTCACTCCATGGCGGTAAACCACCTTACTTAAAGTTATATTAAACTATATTTATTTATATATAGACAGGGCACACAAGCAAATCTAAAATGCAGCAACTGTTAATAACATTCAGTGTGTAATTGAATCAATTAATATAAGAAACAATAATGCAGGCAAGTACGTTTTTCTATGCTTTACATATCCAGCATGCAGAGTAACATCAATTAAGGTCAGTACCAGCAGTTATATATATCACCTTAGCCCAAGTTGAGATTGGAGGGAAAGTTTCAAAGTTAGGCAGAACACAACTCGCAACTGTTAATAACAAGTACACTCTCCCAGAGGGATATAGGCAATCTGTTTCCTAGTAATGAAAGTGTTTACAATTAAAACCTATGGAGGAACCAGCATTATAACCCGAGCCTCACAGTACTTTGGAAGAAGAAATTGTAGCTGGCCTCCTTCTAGGTGCAACGTTACAGAACCCGATTCCTGCTCCTTGGTCGTGATGACAAAAGGGGGGACAGACATTCCCCCAGCTTGTTCCGCAGCATCGTGATCACTCACCGGCTTCCCTCTGTGGCCTGGACCAGAGAACGTTGCTTCCCGGCATGACCGCACTACCAAGAAATCCGCTGTGGCTCCCAGTTTTTCTGTGGTCCCTCAGGTGTGCATGCTATGTCTCTCCTCCTCATAAGCCACGCCGGTAAGTGAGCCTTGCGTTGTTGAGCCGCTACCAGGCTTTGGACGTCCTCTCTTGCTGCTCCTCTCCTGCACAGTCCTGTCTCTCATTGCTACTGCCATTTTTAAATATCCCGAGGACCTGAGGCTCAGTAAAACAACTAGTCTGCACATTAGGTTTCAGGCTTTTCTTGATCAGCATAGTCTTCTTCCACCTCTTCTTCGTCTCAGTACTTGTGGTTTTATGGGAATTGAAGTCCATAGCTGTTATTGGGTTTCTTGGATTTTGTTCAAAGGTCTTACAAAACGCCATATTAAAACCAGAAGATGTTACACATGAATTGTGAATGGCTGAGTCATAAATAGGGGCTTGACTACAGGGATTCAGAGAAAAGGTTTTCTTACATTCATTATAGGAGCGCACTGTTAAGTGACGACAAGCCATGAAAGACTTAGTTATTAGAGGGTCTTCGTCGGAGGAGAGGAGGGAATACTGCCTCTCACCAAATAGTCGCCTGCTCCCCCGGTAGTTATCTCCTCACATGTGATCCTCCCTCATATAGCCACCCCCAGGGTTAGGATCAGGTAGCGGCTACCGTCCGCTGCCACATGGGAGCAGGTAATCGGAGGGGAATCAGTGATGGCGCATCCAGATTCATCACATACCCCTACCCTAAAGACACAGCTTTCTGCTCTAGGGCTGTCATCTTGATGACAATCAACAGCCTCTCCCATATAGGAAAGAGGCTTTTTGTTCTGGGCTTCCCATTTCCAAACTGGGCCTGAAGAAGAAAACCCCTCTTTCTCCATGATTGAATTGGGGAATATGCAAAGGCATCCTTTTAGTGTAGGTTATTGCAAAACTGACTTGCTTCTAAATGCTTCAGAAGTATGTTTATGTCACGCATGCTTCTAGATTATAGAGGGATGTGAGAACAAGAACATTGTATGCCTAGCACCGAATGTAATGATCTGTTTGCGTGTATCACGCCATCTTGGAGGCTGTTCCACTGCAAAATGTTTAGTTTAGTTTCTTTATTTATACCGCATGCCGAACCCTGGGGTAACTGGGTGCCAGAGACATAGAGGAAGTTACAGCAGAGTATAGACATACAAGATAAAAACAGTAAGTGCAGTTGACCGGTTACATGGTGGTCGGCAGAGGAAACAAGTACAATAAGTAGTGTGTCAGACAGCGGTGGAATTCTTGTTGGCGAGCCAGGACTTTGTTTTTGCTCTGAAGGTCCAGAAGGAGGGTTCTGCTCTAAGGTTCAGTGGTATAGCGTTCCATTGTTCTGCCATCCAACTTGGATCTCCAGGTAAAGGTTGTTGATCCATGTGGAATCCTCTTCATAGCAGTCTGTTTGGGTGATGAGAACCTGGGTATCGTCAGCATAATTTGTGTATGTGACACCAAAGTTATCAAGGCAGTCGAACAATAGCTTAGTGAAGATATTGTATAAGGTCGGCGAGATGCACAAGCCTTGTGGGATGCCACAGCGGATGGGGATGGGGTGGACTGAAGCCCCCGGAGAGAAGACCTGGGTGGTTCGATCAGCTAGGAAGGATTGAACCCAGGCAGTCGCCTGGTCAGAGAAAGCAGCTGGAGCCGTCAGATGTTCCGTGAGGATCTGATGGTCGACAAGGTCAAAGGCTGCCGATAGGTCAAGCAGCAGGAGAATGGCTAAGTTGCCCTTATCCTTTGCCTCATCCATCTGGATTTTTAAGTCCAGGAGGGCTGTCTCTGTTCTGTTCCGTGCCTTGGCCTGAAGCCAGATTGTCTAAGGCCCAGTAGGTTGTTCCCTTCTAGGTGCTTCTGGATTTGCAGGTAGGCCACTCTGTCTAAGATCTTTAGGATGTAGGGGGCGGTGGTAATTGGCCTGTAGTTGGTTGTGTTATTAGGGTCTATGTTATTTATTTTTTTTAGAAGGGAAGGGGATAGATTGTTGGCACCTTCCTGGATGATGGGAGCTAGGCAGGAGTCCGCATGGTCTAGTAACATTTTTTATTGTCCCTACGGGTCGGCCATGTTTTTTTAAGCCTAAGTGGCTCGATTTTAAAAAACTTTCTAATGGACCTTACCCGAGTTTTCATCCATTAAACGCACGCGAAAACAGGCATCAGGGAGCCGCCATTTTGTGATAATCCTATCACTTGCCGCATCACCCTGGCTGACCTGCTTCTGCGGAACTAAATCAATTCCCCCGCCCCTGAGCCTGACATTATCCAAACATTCATATTCCCCGCCTCTCTCCGTGACGTTACTGTGCTGCGTAGGCAAACGCGCCCAGTCGTCTTCTACGCGACTCCACACAGAACCCGGAAACCAACACAGACCATCTCACAACACAGCGCGCCACAATTCGGAATATGAAACTGTACTTTAAAATCAAACAGCAACAAGGTACATTTGGTAAAGTACATTTATTTGACATTAAATGTTTAGAGAATATTCAGCAATTGCCATATGAACTCCGAAAGCCATTTATTTTCTTTTATCTGTATCCGCAATGGTACACAGGGTGCTGCTTTTCGTTAAAAGAAGCACTTTGGAAGCACGGTGAACCGCAAGGCTGTTCCATCAACTAGGCACTAGTCCATCGTAAAGGTTGATATGTTGCTTCTAGCCACTAGTACAGCGTAAGGGTATGTGGGCCCTTGGCGATCGTCCGTTAAAATTGTCAGTGTGCTCCAGTTGTTCACACGAAGCTGCAGGTGTCTACTGTAAAAGCCATCTGCTGGTGTCTCAAACCGATGGCAGTAGCAGAAGGGGAGCAAATACCTATTATGAAAACAAAAAAATTATAATTAGTCTCGCCAGCCGATCTTCATTAATATTACTCATTTCATTTATTACAGCCGATCAGAAAGTATTTGCTTGCAAGGATAGTTCAATTGAGTATGTTCGGCCCTAAAATCAATGCGAAAAGTAACGAAATAAATCGAGGCCAACACACAATGGTAAACGACAGTTAGTCTACATGCGTGAGGAATGATATGATATATGATATGGCATTTGTAACGCGCCTATACTCAAGTGTTTCAAGGCGCGACGAGGCAGGTGGGGAACAAGGGCAGACAGACAACGATCCTACTAGGCCAGGTGTCTTTCTGATTGCGCATGGGGAAGGGGGGAGGAGGAATAAAAGTTCTGTACATGGTTAGTTGAATACAAATTAAATAATAGGGCCAGCTGGTGGCAAGTTCAAGGTAAATGCCGGGAGAAGGGGCTGAAGGATACAGAGACAGTCCCGTAGTGCAGGTAGGCAGTGCAGGGAAAAGTGGCTGGGCCAAGGACCAAGATCGGTGAGACCAGTGGACCTGCATACCCATGTGCCCACTACGAACACGTTTTCCTTGCTTTTCCTAGCTTTTCCTAGCTCTTCATTCATTCATTTATTCATGCATCCATTCATTAAATCTTCATTCCGGCATAAAAGCGTGTAAAGATTTACTTACATTATATTTGAAATTTACATTGTGTCTCTTTGTAATGCAGTCTGTAAAACAGACCGTGCTCTTGACAACGATTTTTCGTATACTGAAATGTAGTTCTTTCGGCATGGTCCCTGTCTCAAGGTCAAAAAACAATAGACCCTTATACTTCCAGTGCGACTTGTGGGCCTCATCTGGGCGTGAGCTGAAAATCAAAGCCGCTGATCTTCGCATTCTTTATTTGCAACATCACGTAGTATTGGCATCTGTGAGAACTTGAAGTTTAGAATCCCTCTATGTAGTGCGCCTCAATGTGCAAATGCGAACTAGCTTCTCTCCCAAATGCCACGGCCCACTTGGCGCGTTCTAAGTGCCCCAACTTTGTCCCCGTTGTCTGCGAGCTTTGCAGCCCAAATTGAGACATTTAATTTTTGGCGGAAGGTCAGGGAAAGTATAAAGTACCACAGAAGTTGAGTTAAAAGTGAGATTTATTGTTTGTTTGTTTGTTTTATTATTTGCAATACGCAAGCCTCCCCTCCGTTAACAGTGCGCAACAGTGCGCAGCATTTACATTTACATGAGATGGGACATGAGAAAAATATATACATATACATATATGAGGTGAATATAGAGAATTCAAAGATGACACCCAGCTTGTTCGCCACCCGTGATGGTGAAGGTAGGGGTTAGGGTTACAGGTACACTGTACAATAACATTTATTTACAAAAAGACAATCGTATTGCAATTATTTAAACCGGGATTTGTACTTCACAACCAGCTGTGCTTCGGGTGGGCATGGCACAGTCGCAATGTTCGGTGGCAATGGATCACTGCTCTGCACAGAAACATCCAAAATTCCATATCTGTGCTTCTCTAACACAGCAACAATGAGGCCTTTCACAAAGTCGAACTGCATTTCATCATAGACTGGTTTGATCACCCATTGCTTACTTCGTTTTGAAAACACCTTAGTGTAGCGAGGCATCCTTACTTTACCCCTAGTCCTAGATTGTTCACGTCCGACATTGCTGTTATGGGCCAAGACCGCTAGTAGAGTGTGATGTTTCATGCCCGAAAGCTAAAATGCAAGCGCTTTGGCCTGTACTTTAGGCACATATTGTGGAACACCTCCAAATCTCCGGTGTGACAGAATTCTGTCAGTCCTCTCAAATCTCTTGATAGAGTTTTGTCGAAAACAATCTTCTCAATGGCTTTGTGTGTCGGTGAAGATGGAATCAACCACTTCTTCTTCCGTGCCTCCTCTGGGGATAAAGGGCCATGTTCACATTGGTGGAAATGTTGATTTGCTGTCCAGCGGTGAACGTTGGTACAGTGGTGCATCAGTGACTGCCATTTTTCAAGTAGTATTTCCACTGACCCTTCACAAGTTTTTGAGCTCCACCAAAGATGGTTGGTGATAGAATGGGACCACTGCAAAATACTTTCAAAACCTTTTTTTTTTCCTGCAGCCGAGATTTTCTTACTGATTGATTTAGCAAGATGCCATACGTCAAATTGATGTTTAATATGTGGGAACTGCTCTCTCATTGTCTTGGCAATTAAAACGTGTCTGTCCGTGGCTATTAGGTCGATGTGCATTCCCCTCGATTGTAGATATTCCACTGATTTTATAAATCCTAGTTTCTCCATGGCCACTGACGATGTACATTGTGTTAGCTGCACGACCATCAAACTCACAATTTTCTTACTATCCATGTCCTGAAAGTGGTAGGTGCAGTACTTGGCAGAAAATCCAGGGCTGTCGCACTGTCCATCGCCGGCTAGCCTGAATCGTTTGCCTTCGAATGTACTTGCTAGAGACAATTGTTCAATTTTCCAAGCATCACTAATGGCCGGAAACAGATAATCACGTTGGTATATGTAGTACAGCGCTTTAGAAATTAAATGGAGTCCCACAAACTGAAAGAAAGCCTCTAACTTTCTAAAACTGGAGCCACTAAAATGTGATGCAGCTGCACACAGTAGATTGCCTGCTGGCAGTTTCCCCAGCATCGGTTGTGCAGACCATGATTTAATCTACAGGCGGCATTTATTTTGACGTTACTGCCTTTTATTTGACGAGTCACATTAATCAATGGCTTCCCACATACTTTCCCTCTAATGGAATGCACACATTTCAGCATACTTATAATTTCCATCAAACAACTGTCGAATACAATGTATTTGCTCTCTTTCATTAGACTGTCTTCCTGCGTCAACGTTGTTTCGGCCTGTGACGTTGTGGAGATTTCAACACATTGGAAAGTAATATCGCTGATATCAAGTTCTGATGCGTCTATGGATGCTGCGGCTGGTTCATTCTCTGTCATTTCGACATCTATTACTTCAACATTGATGGGAGAACACAACAATGTCGACAGGTTTTTGGGTGGCAAATTTTTGGCGGGTGTAGATTGTGTGAATTGATCTGCAACTACTTAAGAGCTATCTTCAATACATTCAATAGCATCTTCTTGTGGTGGTGCGGTCGCACTGTAGCTATGGTCCAATGCAACTTTGCTGTAGTCTCCAAACACAGTTAATTCATGTTCTGGTCATTGGACATGAGCATCTCGAGCCTGAACACGCCTCGCCTCAATTAATAGTTCATCCATAGTGTACATGGTCTGGCAAGCAACATCTCTCATTCGCTTCACTGTCTGTGTATGTATAGTTCTGACACCCAGGGGTAACTGGAGAAGAGATTGGAAAAGGGATGTTCAGTTTAAACACAAGATAAAGTGTAGTCCAATTGACTGGAAAAAAACATAAAATAGTCCCCAGCACAAATTTTTTTTAAAAATTATGAACTGTTTGTAACTAACCTTTTTTTGTTTTTTTTTTCTTTGCAACTTTTTTGACTCGACCTTCAACATCTGCACGCTGTAGCTCCAATTCGTTTCCGCATGTCCTCCTTTCCTCTTGCGCTGCAACGACTATATTTTCTGTATCCGCATAGACAGCACGGAATGAGGCTCCATCGTCTCCCTGAAACATAGTACTTTCATTACTATGTATCAAATATTGTTAGCATAAAACACACGTGAGGACAAACACACGGGTACATCTCAATAGCCAAACACGATTTAAACGTTGTGTCCAACAATCAAACGACAAGTATTCGACCAGTGATGATCTATTTCGAAGGAGCTGTCAGTATCCATACCTCTGGCTCTGCATGGACTGCCATGAATGGTTGTATTGGAGAGGAGGCATCCGCATCTCCCTGAAACACAGTACTTGCATTAGTATGGTTTTCAATATTGGAAACATAACACACACTTGGGGTCGACGGCACAGATACATATAAAGAGATAACCACAAATGATGCATTTTCTAAAACAATCAAGGAAAATATAAGTATGCAGATTTCATCGACTTATTTCTCCGATTCCTTTACATCTGCATCATCTAAATGGGATGTTGTGATTGTAGTGGAAGCTCCGTCGTCTCCCTGAAACACAGTACTTGCATTAGTATGGTTTTCAGTATTGGAAACATAACACACACTTGGGGTCGAACGCACAGGTACATATAAAGAGATAACCACAAATGATGCATTGTCTAAAAGAATCAAGGAAAATCTAAATATGATCACATTTCATCGACTTATTTCTCCGATTTATTTACATCTGCATCATCTAAATTGGATGTTGTGATTGTAGAAGTGGAAGCTTCTTCGTCTCCCTGAAACACATCACTTGCGTTTATAAGGAAGAAAGTATAGCAAATGGAATCACGTTATATGATCAGCATTGATGGAGCTGTCAGTATCCATACCTCGTGCTGCTGAAGAATATCTATGGATTTTGCAAATGTAGTGCGCACTTCCGAAAGCTGTTGCGCCGATTCGTATACGCATGGTCCCGCTTCCACTTCCCCTGGAATTACTTGAATGTCAGGCTCTGCATCAAGTGCAGGGGTTGACGCTCCATCAACTGCCTGAAACATAGTACTTGCATTAGAGAGGATTACAATAGTGAAAACATAACACACACCTGGGGTCGACAGCACAGATACATATCAACGGCTAACCACGAATGAAACATTGTGTAGAACAATCAAACAACAAGAATTCCAGCTCTGATGATGACGCTCGATGGAGCTGTCAGTATCCATACCTCCTGCTGGTGAAGAACATCTAGAAATGTTGTAGATGTGGCGGACACTTCAGCATCTCCCTGAAAGACAGTACTTGCATTAGTATGGATAACATTAATTATAACTGAAAACAAACACCAGTGGACGATAACTAAGGTGTATATCAATTGGAAAGCACTAACCAAACATTCGGTAAAATAATTACACGATAGAATAAAACTATTACTTGACATGCATAAAGCAAGTCTGTAGCGGATTAGCCTAGTAAGATTACCTGATAAGCGCTAGAAGTGGTTGATAACTGCGACCACGTCAAGGATGTAGAATGTTCTTGCTTCAGATTCAAGGGATAGTCAAGAAGTTGTAAAGGTAAATTAATGATTGATAATGAAATGCCAATATTAAAAATAGCCATGTAAGGCAACAGAATGCTTGAAAAATGCTCAATACAGCACAGTTCCCTGTTCCCATATAAATACATTGTGTTTGTGGGTTATGAAATCGAAAAAGAATATATTGATAAATGTCATTATTCAAAAAACTATACACTCATATCAATATCGAAATTATTACAAGGGATAGAACACCTACAATATCAATGAATCCATTCGGCTACCTACACACTACCGCAAGGCCTAAAGCTAAATCTGGACACTTGACTCACCGGTGGCAGAATGTGGACGAATAGAGTGGGAATAGCGTTTTCGAGCAATTTACGTGTCGTTCGCCGTTTATTCTTCTTTGTTACCCAAGATGTTTGTGTACATGTCCAAGGAAAAGTGCCGGCTGCAGATGCGGGATCGATCACCCCTCTTGTCCTGTAAGACTTGTTGGACTCTACTTTCCAGCTCATCCAGTGGATATCCGCAATGTCTGACCCATTCTCTTATTCGATCAACGGTATTCGGGAATACATGCATTGTAGTGCCTTCAGATTTCGCATGGGTCTTCGAAGGGCAACCGCTAATCGAACAGGCAGGCATTGTTGATAAATCTGAAAAGTAAATATCGACATTATTATACAATCTTCAAGAATAAAGATTTGATACAAAAGTAAATGAATCATACAATGATCAATGCAAGGTTTGTTTTGGTCGCAGGAACTATACCAGTTCATTATGTGTGGCTTAGTATTTGCATAAGTTGCAGAAATGTATAAATGATGTGACTAAAATCTGAACATGTGACTCGTCCCTTGGATGTTCTGTCTTGCACGAGAAGGAAACATGCTTACATTATAGACTGGACCCCCGAAGGATGCAATTCGATGACAATAGACACAGATGAAAATAAATAGATCTATTGATAGCATAGCAATGGAAACTCAAGTCAATAGCAATGAGACCAATGAACATAGCACTATTGTGTACTCTACTCGCAAATAGATAGAAATTTAAAAATCTGCGAAATATGACTAGGATACATGGCCTTACCTTGACCAACAAACAGTTGGAGTCAGCAAGCAGAGCAGTATGTTGCAGGAGAATAGGTGGGTGGCCAAAGGTAGCACACTGATGGGTTTGCTCTAAGCGGTCACAGAAGTTCACGGATAGCACGACGATGAGCAGATTAGCGTAGATCTCAGTGGTTGCCAGGTAGCACGTTCAGGAGTTGACTTGCAAAGCACAAAGATGTTCTCATGAGACATATCAAGTGGTTTATAAAGTATTAGAAACAGGGGTGTGTTTGTGAATGAATGACGTATGTATGTCGTTGTTTTAGGGGGGCGGCCTGCTTGAAGGGGAGGCCTGGCTGGAGACACGGGGTCTGAGGAGGCCATGTGAGCGATGGCCCCTGGGCGTGGGATACCTTTTGAAGTGTACATGCAGTTTGGCACCTTGGCCTTTCACGCCCCTGACAGCCCCCCATGCCAGCGCTCATCCCTGGGTGCGAACCGCCTTTGATAGAGGGGGTGGGGTGGATGGGCCTGGGGCGTGCAGATAAGGCACAGGAAGACTGCTGAATGGAGACACACTTATGTGGATTGCAGGGGGGCGGCCTGCTTCAAGGGGAGGCCTGGCTGGAGACACAGGGTCTGGGGAGGCCATGTGACCGATGGCCCCTTGGCGTGGGATACCTTTTGAAGTGTACATGCAGTTTGGCACCTTGGCCTTTCGCGCCCGTGACAGCCCCCCATGCCAGCGCTCATCCCCGGGTGCGAACCGCCTTTGATAGAGGGGGTGGGATGGATGGGCCTGGTCGCGCAGATAAGGCACAGGAAGACTGCTGAATGAAGACACACTTATGTGGATTGCAGGGGGGCGGCCTGCTTCAAGGGGAGGCCTGGCTGGAGACACGGGGTCTGAGGAGGCCATGTGACCGATGGCCCTTTGGCGTGGGATACCTTTTGAAGTGTACATGCAGTTTGGCACCTTGGCCTTTCGCGCCCATGACAGCCCCCCATGCCAGCGCTCATCCCCGGGTGCGAACCGCCTTTGATAGTATTTCGTTGCTTATCAATAACAAATGCCACATACCGGAGATTCTTGTGAGCACAGACCCACACTTCAACCGGTGTATTATAGTGGTCAAGACCCTAAGGCCTGTATAATCCAATGGTAATTGTTAGTATAGATATATGTGTGACTTTTATAGAGACATAACCTACTGAAAGACTTTGAACAAGTGTTATTTAGTGCATGCATTATCGAGAATATGTTATGTTAGCTTAGATAGATGGTGACCACCCTGCTTCACAGCAACCAGACCTTCACCCATTCGGAGCACAAATGTCTGACGTCCATCCTTGAATGGAGACACACTTGATTCATTTAAAAAATCGAAACAACCGTTGTTAAAATATATGTCGTGTTTTATTTTGCATCTTATTTTCATGACACAAAAATACAAGACTTTAAAGATTATACAGGTCAAGTTGCAGCACAGCGAGAGAAAATCCCCTGTACTGACCGCTGTCACTCGGGAACGTTTCTCTAATGGCACGAGCGGCACAGGCGGGTATCACTCTTCGAACGCGGTGTCCAAGCCTCCCGTGGAGTCACCATGTCAAGGAACGATAGGGCACCAGCCTGTACCACCTGTGAAAAGGAATGAAACAAACTGTTTTTAAATGGCCAAGATAAGTTTAATAAACGTTTGTTGTCAATGACAATTCTTGTAACTAATGGCATTCTGCACGGACAAATGCTAGACAATGCACACTATTGAACGACTTACATTCGTTACAATGATATGTAGATGTAATTTTGGATATAGTAGAAGAACATGAAATAGGAGTGGCATGACAAGCAGAGTATACTTACTCGTTACTCGGATTACGAGGACAAACAGTTGCGCGAAGTTCGTGCATTAACACCATCATTATTCTCAACACGGCCCGTGTGAGGCAGGCTGCCCTGAAGTCTGGCAGCTCGGTGATGCATTGCGGTCGTGGCTCGCCTTCCGAAATGTAGGCCAGGCATCCCGAGTTTTCTCGGCAGCAGCAGTTCTCCTCCTCGGTCTCACACTGATTGCATGTGCACCAGGTAGAGACACCGTCCATGCGACTAGGCCCAGGCTCTTCATCTGTTGATTCGTCCTGCCAACTGCCGTCCGAATCCCCATCGTTTTCGCGTGCTTCCCTTTCCAGTAGTTCCTCCTCGGTATACTCGGGCTCGTACATGTAGGGCATTATTGTAGCCATTGTGTGGTAAACAAAGTAAAATAATTTACTGAGATGGTACAGGTGTTCACACGGAGTACAAGCGGCGAAGGTAGCTGGACAGAGCACAGAAACGAGTCACAAAATACTCTAAGTAACACAGAGAGAGGAATGGAATCGAAAATCTGCTGCTGTGTGTTGTGAAACGGTCTGTTGATACTTATTGAGGAAAGAGGCGTTCTGCCATTTCCATGGCGACACGTCATTAGCTGAAGCGCAGCGAATGTTGACACAAGACGTGCTTTGGCTTTGGGAAATGGGCGGTACGAGTCTGCTGATGACAGGCTCAGGGGTGGGGGAATTGATTTAGTGCCGCAGAAGCAGGTCAGCCAGGGCGATGCGGCAAGTGATAGGATTATCACAAAATGGCGGCTCCCAGGTGCCTGTTTTCGCGTGCGTTTAATGGATGAAAACTCGGGAAAGGTCCATAGGAAAGTTTTCTAAAATCGAGCAACGTAGGCTTAAAAAATCATGGCCGACCCGTAGGGACAATAAACATTTTTACTAGACTATGCCTTTAAGGCCTTTGATGATGCTTTCCACTTCTTTTGTTGACACCGGGGAGAAGGAGAAGTGGGGGCATGTGAATGTTGGAGTTTCAGAGGTGGCAGGTGGAGGAGGGTTAGCTTTTTTGGCAAGGCTGAGCTTTTTCTGTTCGATTCTGGATTGAAGCATGACAATTTTGTCTGCCAAGTCTTTTTGGATCCTCTCACACCAGCCTGCATCTTTCACGCAGGTTTCTGAGGGTGTGGAGGGGGACTCAAGTTCCCTGAGGATGGTGAAGAGCTCTTTTGTTTTAGATTTGGCGTTCTCAATTCTGTTGTCATAGGTTTCTTTTTTGGCCATGAGGATAGCAGTTTAGCTGCTGCCTTGAAACTGCTGGTGCTCTGCCTTTTATCCGTGTGGGGAAGCTTAATGGAAGTCGGTGTGTGTGATAGTCAGTAATTGCCTGACCAGTGTATTGGGACAATTCAGGTATACTGCTCGGGTGTTAGTCTGCTTTCTCTCATAGCAGGCTATCTGTGAGAAAGTGTTTGTGTTGTAAAAGGGGGCGGGGGAGTAGAGTTCCTAAATATCCTGCCTGGTAGGATGGGGTAAAGGTGTTACAGGGAAGGGGATGCTGCGTCTCACCATCTGGTGTCCCACTTCCACTTTCGGAAAGACCCTTCACCCAGGTGATCCTCTGCACTGGTCCACCCCCAGGAACTGGTTCCAAAAGTGATGGCCGTGTCCTGGCCACTTGGATGACAAATCCCCGGGGACTAGTGGGTGAAACGCTTTGTGGTTTCTCACACCGTGAAGTACCTGTCTTTTCTTACTTTTAGAGACAAAGGGGTCAATCAGTTGGCGATGTCTGTCCATAGGTTCTTTTTTTGGCAGACGGGTTTGACTTCATTTGAGGTTAAAGGTGCCTGATGTATCCACACATTTGTATATTTTGAAGCATATCCTACCCCGTACAGATCCAGTGGATGTTTCTGAGGTGGCTGGTGATCATTTTACATTTCATCAGTCTGAATGAGTCTGTCCACAGCATTCCGAGCTTTTAGAAATATTTTTTACATTTGTTAAGCTACCGTACAATTTAGTAAAGTAGCCCAGCCTGGAGGGCATCAACTACTGTTGATTGGTTAACCTGCTGGATGAAGGGAAGGATATTTTAGGAGTTTCATTGGAAAATGCCACTTTAATAACTGCACCAAACTAGGAATTCATGCTGAGGTGCACGCCACAGAGGACTCCTAGGTGTCATCCCTCAGATCTGATTATAAATTCATTGTAGGTGGTGGGAGAGGGGCACATGGCGGCCTAATTGTTTTAGAAGTTTGGGCTGCCTGAGTAATTTCTGATTTGGATGCATTGCAGATTGATTGATATTTGGATCAATGCGCTATGGTCTCCAGGGCCTTTTGGTGCCTTGTTAAATTAGTCTTGCTGGGCTGCAGCACTTCCGTATATTTGTACGTCATCGACAGAAACTGTAGGTAATGGGCGCAGAGTAAGTTTATCAGGGGTTTAATGTAGATGTTAAAAGTATCAAGAGGGGAGAACCTTGGGGGACTCCGTATTCCACAGAAAGTTGGCTGTGTGGACAATTTACCTAATATATTGCTCAGCTTATGGTCAGGGATGAATGACTTGAAACATTAGAGGGCTATAGTAGAGATGTTATGATCACTGGATAAAGGTGCTGTGGTGTACAGTGTTGAAGGCAGCAGAGAGATCCAACCTAATAAGCATGCAGAGGAATCACCCGTCTACTATTAGGTTGTCTCATACTAAGACCACGTTGTTACTACTGTGTTTTTGGCCGGTAACATGACTTTGGCTGTGTGTTAGGGCCTGTGGCACTCGGGCTGATTAAAGGTATCTGTTGCTGTTGAAACACGTGGCAGTGCATAATATGTCTGCATGGGATGTGGCGATTACAAAAGGGAAGGAATCATTTGAGTACTTGCCAAATATGAAATCTTAGGTGGTGTTGTCAAAGGTGAAGCTATTGGATGGGTAGGCTATGTTGAGGCCTATTGTGGTATGTAGAAGGAGCTATAGTTTATCATCCTTGCCTTAATGACCGAGTCTTTGATGTTGTCCCTTTTTCTGTGATGAAGGTGGATAAAAGTTCCACAAAAGGACACATAGCAATACTATGGTTCCTCACTCTTTCAAAAGCCTATGTCCGTATAATCTGTTGTGCAAAAATATATTCAAAACATAAGATTTATTAGACACTTCATTTCCATTTTAGCCGTTAAAAAATCGAAAAAATAAGTTTTGCACATTCCACCGCTGGAATTTCATGCCTCCCCTTGTATTCCGGTCATTACAAAGTAGGTGTGAAAGATTTCAAACGAAAGGCTGTTAAATTAATCTCTATGGATAGATTTTACCTAGACGTGGAGGTGGTGCTGTTGACACATGGAAATAGGACGTGGCTGTGTAGTATTGGACCTCTGATGTTACTTTATTTGATCTCCTTGAATCAGAAAATAGAAAGTATATGAGAAAGTGGGGGAGTTGGATCTTTATAATCAATTAGAAATGAGTAGGGTTTTGGTAGATGCAGAGCCCACTAAACATACTAGAGGGTAAAGGCCGGTACTGATATACAGTTAGACTAAGTGTTTACACAGCTTTCGTCATAGCATGGATATCTATTGCTTCCATTAAATTACCATTCCAAAATGGCCAGCGGCTTGAGCTTGAGACTCTATGTTGCTCTTTGTAGGCTCTCTTTGGGGTTGGTTACATGTGAAAGGTCAGTTGCCAAATATGGCTGGTCTTATGTGGTTCTGTAGATGCTTGGCATGTTTATCATATCACCATTCATGTATGTTATCAAAAAGTAAATGCAAATTTATCGTTAATGAATTGCTACAAACTTTATTTTTTCACAGGTTACGTAATGGAAGCCCAGGACCCATCTACCAACTTTTATGAAAATGCATCCCTGTCAGGTGAGCAAAAATAAATGCACTAGAACAGCAGACTTACCCCAGAGCTCTGTCCTCAGCCAACTCATCTTCTCTTCATATCTGTTTCTATTGATGACACCATTCCCCACCTTAGGGTTATCTTACCAGCTCTTATTGGATACATTCTCTTTGTATACATTCCATTTTCCATCATTAGTCTTTGCACACATTATAAAAATACAAAACACAGCATAAAATGGTATACAAAGAATTGGCTTAGCAATTAAATAAATGGGTTCACAATTAGCTCAAATGTTTGTTAGTGGTATACACAACACAATCATGGGACAGCATGAAATTCAAGAGGAGGGCGATAGCTGACATGTCCAGAAATAACAAGATCAAGTGAATACAAGAGAAATAAGAATTCATAAATAATCTGTTTAATTTAAAAAATAACGGCGATAGTCAGAGAAAAGTCATATATATAAGGGCCTCAGAATTTAGATAATTACCATGGCCAGATACAAGATGATTTGCTTGACTGGGAGAGGGGTTATTCCATTGGTTTCTCATCAGCATACGTCCTCCTAGATTGCTCTTCTTTAACCTTATGCCACTTAAGCTCTCCCCCTTCTCAATTCTTTGGGAAAGTACTGCTCCTGTTTCAGGCCAGGCCGTAAACTTGCTCTACAGATGCTGCATAAAGCAGCACAGAATTTAGAATAATCATGAGCACAATGAAGCTGGCATATGATTGAGGGAATCGCTGGGTGGAAGTTATGAAGGAGGAAGAGCCATGGGCTAAGATGCTTGACTTGACTTGAAGCTGGGGAAATGGGGGTTATGGTCTCGGGGGCGTGGGTCATGGTGATTCTGCTACTGTTAGTCAGTGGCTGTCGCTCCTTCCCTAAATGTGGGGAAAGGCCTGGTCCTGCAGCCAGAAAACTACTCTACAGATGCTGCATAAAGCAACAACAATATTTAGATTGAATAACCTGGGGCACAAGTTTTCCATTTTGCACCCGGTTAACTCCTGCCAGTATATACCTGTACCCCAACCGCCAGTTCCTCTCTTTCTGCCTACCGGTATGATACGGGAACTGTTCTTGGTTGCATTGTCTTGGGTTCATTTTGTCTTCTAATTATTCAGTCTTTCAAATTCAGTTTTTGCAAATAAAGTTATAATTTGTTCTGTATTTTAGTGCAAATGGCAGTGCACTTGATTTTGACATAAAAGAACTTCTCAAATTCAAATAATTTAAAAAAAATGAAAATGTTAATTAAACGTAGAGATCTTCTCCTTACTAACAGGGGTGCATGCATTGTGTCACAGGATCATAAACATGTGACCAGTGCATGCTACCCTTCTCAGCATCCAATCCAGAGGAGGCCTGCATCACATGCTTTGGAAACTTGTATCTGATGCAGTCTTGCATATGCTGTGCTGGAATCAAAGCAAGATCCCTCCAATGGTCAGGGTCCAGTACCACAGTCAATGGTGCAATTTACCCAGAACCACCATCCTTGGGATTTAGGCAAGGGGATTCTGCAGAGAGGCTGGTGCAAGTAGTATAAGATTCTTTCAGGACTGGGCAGGGGGTAACTTTTCCAGTTCAAGGACTTCCTAGCCACCATTCTTGGGGCTGTTAACTAGTGTCTTTCAGCACACACAGAGGTAAGCTCCAGGCCTACCAATGTGCATGATGTAGGCACAACCAGTCCTTTGTAGTTGGGAAAATCCTGGTATCGAAGAGGGGGACCAGAACCTTGGCTCTGCACTGTACGGGTCACACCCATGCTCAGTTGTAAAGTACTCCAGTCAAATCCTTTAAGCTTGGAGGTCCATCGTATGGTGGTGGAGTTCATAAACTCAGTGCCTCAATGCTGATGGTTTTTGTGGTATAAAAGATTACTTGAGCCTCACCAATGAAAGCTCCCCCCACCATCGGTAGAGCTCGTGCTATGCACTGAAGTACCCCCAAGAGAGTCTGACTCCAAGCATACCAGACCTAACTCACTGGTACCAGAGTGGTTGTCTCTGAAGAAGAGGCATCCCAAGGAAAACGAGTTCAAGAAATATTGTTTCGCCTCGTTGGTGGGATCAGCTTCTATGCTATTAGTGGATCCTGTAGAAATCTTTGACTGATCTGGAGTGCCTAAAAGATTTGGAGGTCATTATCCTAGTTCAGGGGGTTTATTCACCCATGCAGACTTCCTAAACCCCTCAGCTGCCGATTTCCTTTTCACTGGTCATGCAGCTTTCGACTCCTAGGTCGACGGTACCAAGTGTGTTTTTGACTTCTAGCATTCAGTTACTTAGGCCAGTGATCATTACTATCCTTTGTCCCTGTTGTCTCGATATGCCTTTTCAAATCCTGGGCCTGTTGGTGTGCTTTACATGCCCACTCATGGGCTTCCATTGTTTGTTGGAAGAGGTGGTGTGCCTTCACATCCTCCTGTTTTGTGCTGCAGCAGCTCCTGGAAGTTTGACTTCGGACAAGTACATGGAGTGTTTGGCAAAAAAGCTCACGAAAAGTTTCATTTGTGCCCCGGACAGGCCCTCAGGATTCGTTCCACATTGATAACCAAGGGAGCTGATATAGATTACTCCAGGCTATTAGGCAGTTCAGATGTGTCATGTTAGGCATGAACCTCCCCTCCTGCCCTGGAAAAGCAGTCCCGCCAATATCAGACGATTGCTTCTCCTTTATTCTGGAGATTCCTTAGTAATTCCTCAGTACTGGAATCTGCTTTATTAGCCTAGCAAAAGCCTTTTCCTAAAAATGCCCAGGCATGAATCCTGGATCTGAAGCACAAATCTTCTAAGGACGGTCCTTCTGTGGTTCGGGGAAACTCAGTGTAATCAGCTGTGGTCTCAGAAGATTTAGGGAAATGAAAAAGGCCTGGCTTCTAGGGTCTCCCATTCATTGGACAAGGAAACAGGGAGTGGGATATCATTGGAATACATTATACCAAAATTCAAACCTGGCCTTAACGCAGGTACCAGTGGCTCTATTGGATCTTCTTCTTGAGGAGTCTTTGGAGGAGTGTATCCTTCCTCCTGGCCCTTGCAAAGAGTACTTCTCTTCACTCTCCATTGAAAGCGAAATGGACTCTTTACCTCAGATTGTGTCCCAGGATATTGTTGTAAAGGTGACCATCCGTTAATCTGATGTTGATGAAAAGGTTCCTGACCTTCCATTTGATGGAAAGGCAGTGTTTGCACCAAACATAGATATGGCCTTTCAGCAATGTAAGTCGATCCGACAGACCTTTCGGTCCTTGTCTTTTGATTTTCTGTGTATCAGTTGTATGGATGTGTTTTATTGATCCGAAATGATACTAGATACTTTAGCATGAAGGTAAAATACAAGACTTGCAGTAATGTCACTCAAACGGATATGTGCCTCAGGAAATAGATGCAGCAAGGGCTTTAACCAATCCCTATGGCACTGTAAATGGACCAGGAGGAGAGGGGTTCTTAATAGTACCTGATCCCAGTTCTTAGGTGATTCAACAGGTTGAATCAGGCTCCGAGATGCGATACATCCAGGTGGAACTATATTGTAAGGTGGCATGCTGAATTGATCCCAAGCTACGAGTCAATGTTGAGTCGAGTTCGAACAGCGCTCCATGTGGTTCGAAGGCAGTGTCGAGCGATGCAGGTCGTAGGATCACCAGAAGCAATGTGATGTTCGAGTACCGTTGGTACATGCGCTAAGTGACACGATGCTCTAGTGGTTCAAGTCGAGCTGCAAAGCGTAGTCCTGGTGGTTCGATGCTTGGTTCGATTGTGTGGTGGTTCTAAGCATGGTGCATTGGTGCTTGAGCCAAACACGTGACGAGACTCTGCTGTGATGATGCAGATTGAGTCGGTTAGATGAGGTAGCAACAGCTGTTTGAAATTCAAAGGTGAGTGATAAATACAGTATTATGGGTCACATAGGTTCGAAGGTGGAAAACATGGTTTGAATGCTGTTCAAAGTGGCTTAAGCAATGAAAACAAAAAACCTGGATGCATTGGCACTCTAAATGCTGTGGGTCCAACTGCAGGGAGCTCCAGGGCAAGGTTAGCCCCTCTCAGTCCCTGCTAGCATAACCTCTCAAGGTTTTATAGCAGAGAGGTAGGCCTTGGTCCCCATAAAATGTCACCCCAAATGTGCACTGGGGATGGCTAGGGCACAAGGCTTTCCTCTGTCTTGGCATACCTGGCTTAACCTCTGGCAGGGAGCTCTGGCAAGGAATATATTCCAAACAGGGTCCATATGAGTTCTTCCTGATGACCTTGAAGGTCTAAAAAGGAATCATGAAGGAGTGGGTGACCCCCCCTCTTTTATGGGTAAAAGTCAGTCATGTTCAATGAGCACGTCCCGTAAATGAATGATGTAAAAGCTTTGCAGGAGGCTTTTTACGCCAATCATTAAAGTTACAGCTCATTTTCAATAATTTTGTATGATTGAGAGGGGCAGTGGAACGCAACTTGCGTTTCCGCCACCTCCCTTCCTTTTCCGCATACAAATACTTCAGCATTTGTACCGGCATGGATTTTCATTCCACCATGAAAATGATAGGTACTCCTGTTAGAACAGTGGAATGATGTAAACATCTCCCCATTGGCCTAAACATTGCTTGTGCCCATCCCCTTAGAATGTATTCACTTTGTCCCCATGCCTATTTAACAACTCAAGATCCTCCTCAACCTCAAAAGATGGGTGTACGGCAGCTCTATACAGAGTCCACCATGATCCTTTATAGATTCCTTGCGCTGGGATTCAAAGCAGAGCCCTGTTTGCTATCATTACCACACTCTGTCTGACTATCACACCCCTACTAGCTGCTCCCACTCTCGTTCATCTACCCCATCACTTTCCAACTGCTAAATCCCCCTATGCCACTTCCGATTCTGGCCCATTTAACTCCAGAACCCGACCAACGGAATGACCTGCCCAATGATCTTGAAGTCAATCAATTCCTTTAAGACCTGAATGCCTTTGGAATCGGTCTACCTCTTCTCAACTACCACCTTAAGCTGCACAGCGCACCATCGTCCATGCCATCCACAACAATTGCACAATGACCTCTATTGTAGACCATTATGTATTGATAACAATGCGTTTTGCGGTCCCATCGACCTGCTATTACCCACATCCTCAAACCACAGTTTCTGTTACCACAATCTGTACCACCTATTATGAAATTATTAGTGTAGCCCATGCACAACATTTCTAGTTTAAAAATTAACAAACATATACATGCATATTGAATGGTTCCTATATCTCTTCAGCTGTACTCCTCACGTTCATAGTTGTTGGTAATAACGTGGTAGAGCGTGGTGATGCCCTCATTCCCTTGCTACTGATTCCCATGATGTTAATGTTAAAGGTTACTTGTACCGCACACTTTCACCACCGGAGTGGTCCCCTGGCGCTCAGGCGGATCTAAAAAAGGACATGGTGAAACAGGGTGGCTGTTGGAGCGGTTAGTAGGGTGCAGTACGATTTTCGAGTCTGAGTGATTCCCAAGTGCTGTTGTGCATAGTTGTGTTGTTTGTATGTGTGGTGAAGTACGTGCGGTTTGTTGTGCAGTGATGTGGTGAGGAGAAGAGTTTGTGGAAAAATTAATTTTTAGTATTGGGTTAGCAGGGGGGAGTTCTTACCTCTTTGCTTTGGTTTCTGTGGTCGGCATATATGTCCATCCTGTGTGCTTTGATATTGTTTTGCATCCTAGTCGGTAGGTACATTGCAGTGTTGTAATTATCTTCTGTAGAAGTCTAGCGGTATGTGAACATGGGTCGTGGAGGTGTGTTCCCCCGCCCTGGGGTTAAAGATGATTAGGTTAGGAAGGTTATGGGTCGCTCCCTTGACTTCTAGTGGGGGTGGTGCCTGCCTACTGTGGAATTCCTCTGTAACTTTGGTGGTGTGTGTTCATGAGAGGTCCAAAATGTCCTCCCTATGCCCACCAGTTGGTGATGGTTAGGCAATGGATTGTATGTCCCTCGCTGGACTTCCTGTTTCTGCCAGAATGTATGATTCCTACTCGTTATCTTTGATTCTGGGGTGAAGAGCGACGCTTTTAGTAGTTTTCTGAATTCCAGATGATCCCTTGTATTTGTTCTTTTATTGTATGGTTTTGGTTCTGGACGAATATCGTTGCTTGATCTGAGTTGTCTTGCTGGATGGTAGATGCTTGTTTTATTCTTTAGGAACTCTGCTCCTCGGCCATGGATTGCCATGATGGTTATGTAAGGAACTCCATGGGTAGAGAAGGAGTGAGAATATTTTAAACTGGGGTGGGTTGGAATTGTAAAAAAGCTATTACTCCAGATCATATGTGAACCTTGAGAAAGGCACACAGTTTGCTGAAATAAATAATTTAACAAATGTCAAAAATAGGATATAAATTGGTGGCTAATCAAAAACAATAAAGGGCTGATGTGTTGAGAGCAAGTGAGGTAGTTGATAGAATGGACAGGATTGTCTTTTCTTGTCTACCAACACATTCTACTGAATGTATATATCTACAATGGCCAGAGAACTGAGGGCACCGTAACACCACACATTCAAGGGCGTAGGTCCTTTAGGAAATAATGACCTCTTTGCAGATGACTTGTAACTGAAGCGCCTGAAAACTAGGCTTGTGCACCATATAATCAGCTTATATTCAACTAGTTATTTCTGACCACTCCCTTTTGGCCGCTTTGCATTTCTTTTTGGAAGGGTATCTGGAATGTATAATTACCAGCGGATTAGTTGCTGAGATAGACCCATCTGGTCTTTGTTGCAATGACTTGAGTAGGTTTTCAGAGTGTACATTGTCTTCATGCGTTTATTTCTTTCTGCTTTTATCTCAATTGAAGGACATTCATCTGATGTTGTTTATCTTTCAATGTACCCCTCTGACCCCACTTTACCTTTTCTCTTTTGGCAGTGAGGTGTGGCGCATCCATATTCAACCCAAATCAGGGAGACAATGGAACCAGCACCCTGTGCTCCCCAGAAAGATCTTGTAGTAACCTCACAACCACAAGTGACTGGGAACGCTGGTGGCACAAACGTGACTCCGTTCCCTTCTACCTCATAATCCTAGTGTTGCCACTGATGAACTTCCGCTCTGCAGGCTTCTTCTCAAAGTTAAACAACTTGGGTAAGAACGGAAACATTTCTGAGATACATGTCTGTACCACTTAACCCATGCCATTGGTATTGTTAGCATATAGATGTCTTGTCACATACAGTTGGTAGTGTTTCTTTATCTTCTTCTGAGACTGAGGATCTCATTTAGGGCTGGGCATATTTTTTATAAGAAATACTCATGGACAAAGTTGCCACCTCTGCCAATGGTATTTAAGCGTGAGCCGGTATTCAAACGTGTGTTGCTATGCGTTGTCTTGCTTCCAAGACAAACATTTTGCACCCTGCGCTATCCTCTGGCCTAATTCAGTTTACCAATGGCAGAGGTGGATTTTCTACAATATCGCCTGATGTATTCCACAAATACCACCACTACAGAGGTAAACTCTAAATGAATATTGAAATTATTTTTTTGTAGCTGTTGTCGCCTCCAATGTGAAGGTGGAAATGGATTATCTACATTAGTGTTTCCACCACTACTGTACATTATGCATTAAGTGCGTTGGGTAAAGTGGTGAGAGGGAGCATTGGAGATACCCAACTGTTCACTCCCTTATCATAGTTACCATGTGCCATTGCAAATTTATTTACATTTTTTTTTAATTAGTGAATTGGTGAGCTAGTAATCTTACACTTAATTTATTTTCCGTATTACATGTACGAACATCAGAGTAAAAAAAAGAGACAAACATAACCAGAACAATAAAATAAAAAACATTAAAATCAATTACATATATCTCATCGAAAATGTTTATAACATTTGTCTTATAATCACAAATTCAAAATTGTGATCACATTTATAACTCCTAAAAACTTTAAAACAGTAATCGTTAGTGCATTTTCATTGCCACTGAGGGCCCTGAAACAGAAATCATAAGTTGTTAGCCACCATAGATCTGGCACATGTCTCCCAAAAAGTTGTTCTCTTAAAGTGCATAGTGCTGTACATTCTACCAATAAGTGCTTTAAAGACTGTATTAGATTAATGTTGCATAACGTGCTGGAACTAGCCAGAATGCCAGGCTTAGCTCTTATAAACAGGATCTCTCCAGTGAGACGTATGTTCAACCTGAATCTCAGGAAGAGCCGTCTTAGAAAACGATTAAGACCTTTCAGTAAGTAGCAAGGGCATTTTCCCAAAGATTTTTCAAATGGGGATTAACTTTATCAGGATTACCACAAAGATCGTCTTCCGTTAGTTCGATCCTGGCTATTATCCATCTCTGAGGCTAAAGTTCCTTATCGGAATAACAGTATCTGCCGTCATTTCTTTCTTTAAATCTACATACAGGGAATTACTTGTTGGAATCAATACATTTCTATAAAAGGCCACAACTCTCTATTTGTACCATCTTTGCATAGATACAATTCCAAATTAATATCTTATAGCTACCATTGGTGTCGAAATCGGTAAATTCAATACCCTTTTCCACTGCATTAATTTCCAATCAATTTTTTATGAGTTACTGAAGACTTCCTGCCCCTACAATAACGCTGGTATAACTTTACACTAATAGAAATTAATTAAAGGTATCAGAGTAAAGTGGCAGAATCTAAAATCAAGCCTCTATCCGTGGAATGAACTTAGATACTTTCTTTTAGCCTTTCAATCCTTAGATTAACTGAGCTCGTATCTATCGAGAATCCCAAATAGATTATTGTTGCAGATGGGTCAATTACTACATTCTCCGAGTATAGTCATATGTTTTTTATTTTTTATTTGATGTAAACCTAGTCACTGTTTTTAACAGTTTCATTTCTAGTTCATTAGCTCTAGCATATTGACATATTGCATCAATCAAATATTGCAGACCACGTTGAGTGTGATCGAATAGCACCATGTCATCCGCACAGGACATCCACGCAATCTGGATTGTCCTGATTTTCGGTGTGGCAAATGCTCCTGGGAGTAAGCTGTCTTCAAGATCAGAAAGAAAAAGATTAAAAGGGCAGGGAACAAGAACGCACCGCCGAAAATCTCTAAATACTTCAATTTTCTCTACCAAGGATCGATGCATGCATATTCAATCTAACTTGTAAACGTCTTTGGTAGGTAAATTAGAATTACTAACAGGCACTTGGGAATGTTCCAGCTATTCAGTTTGTCCCATAAACGAACCCGGCTCACTATGTCGAAAGCCTCAGAGAAGTCAACAGATGCCATATTGATGGGAGGACTGTCGTTGACCCAGGGCCTTCTCTTGTAAGCACAATAAATCCATTCATCAGTGTTCACACACCCTTCCGGAATCCCAGTTTGTATTTCCTTAATCTACCCACAACCACTGCCCATGCTTCCAGGTCCCGAAGGACAAATGATGCAAGGATTTTACTTTCGCTATCAAGAAGCACAATCGGGCAGTAGTTGTGGGGATCAGTAGTGTCCCCCTTTTTGTGTATTGGTACTAGAAGTGTTTCTTCCATGAATACGGTGTAGAGCTTTTTATTTATTTATTTTTCTTTCTTTTTTTAAAAAATATCACTAAATGAAATAAATAGTACTTTAGTCTACAAGGAAGATTCTGTCTAGATAATAGTTACTCAACCCATTTAGTCCTGGAGCCCTGGAATTGGATAGTTTTACTATATGTTCTTCAATTTGAGTGACCTCTATTTTTTGTAAGCAATCTGTCTCGATGACCATAGTATGGCCTTTGGCACTAGAGGGCTTATATGTACTTAGAAAATGGATCCTCGATCATCCTTAGCTATCAGGTTATATTGTAGATTTTGCTTAGGCTGCGTAAGGTATTAGTGAGTTCCCAGAAATTACGAGAATCTCTCTTTGTAATTAGATGCAGCATGAACTCATTATCTTCTACTTTAACAAATAAGAATAGCCTTTAATCCAATTCGTATATGCCCTCTTCAAATGCTAGGAGTTCTTTCTTCTCTTCTGCAGTAAGGAGCTGTTTTTGAAGCTGCTTCAGGTTCTTCCTCAGAGTGCTTTCTTTTCTTGAACTGTACATCAGAGCGATGTACGTTCTGGCTCTTTACATACGGAAGATCACTTGTGTCCATTATAAAGGGCTCAAAGCCCTCTTGCGCCAATGCCATTTTCTTCCACTCCTAGTTTGAACTCTGAAATATGCCATTTCGTCTAATATTGAAAGTTTTAGCGTTAGGGATCCTACTAGCAAGTCAGTTGCCACCCTGATTAACCTCTAAGTTTGCCAGAACTGCTGCCCTTGTAGACTGTGATGTTGGGTTAAAACTTGAGCTCAGCATGTTACGAACATTGACTTTCAGTTTCAATTACAGTAAGATTATTATTTAAAATGGGTCTTCAGACAAAACTAGATAGTAAATACAGATAGATGACAAACCATTTTTCCATGTACACTGTGCCGGAATATTTCATTTATCGCAACCATTAGCAATCCTTACAGGAACAGTGCGCTCAAAAATATTATTATCCCGAGGGTTCAGGCATGTGTTTTTAAGCATACGTTGATCTATCATACAAACATTTCCTATGCACCTTACCATAGTTTTCCTCATTTTTACACATGCGAAATCAGGCAGCAGGGCGCGGCCATCTTGTGCTAATCTTATCCGTTGCTGCATCGTCCTAAGGTGAACTTCCCTGGCGGCACTAAATCATATCCCTGCCCCTGAGCTGAGATCACTAGACGCGTACCGCCCATTTCACAACGCCAATGCACATCTCGTGTCAACATTCTCTGTGCTTAAGCTAATGAC
Organism: Ambystoma mexicanum; assembly: GCF_040938575.1. Classification (NCBI taxonomy): domain Eukaryota; kingdom Metazoa; phylum Chordata; class Amphibia; order Caudata; family Ambystomatidae; genus Ambystoma; species Ambystoma mexicanum. The sequence continues at coordinate 1,475,379,331 of NC_090922.1, forward strand.
GTGTCTCCATGGAAATGGCAGGACGCCTCTTTCCTCAATCAGTATAAACAGACCGCTTATCATCAGACATCAGATTTGCTTTCCAATCGTTTCACTGTCTTTTTTTGTGTATCCTGTGCCTCGTTTCTACTCTGTTCAGCTACCTTTGTTCCTCATAGTCTGTGCGAACAGATACTAGTACTATCATTACTATCCATTTTGATTTTGACGCATAATGGCAACAATACAGCCCTACCAGTACGAGGTGGAATTACTTGAAAGAGAAAGATGCAGGAACGATGGGGCTTAGGACGACAGTTGGGAGGACGAATTACCAGTGCCTAGTCGCATGGACGACATCTCCACCTGGTGTACCTGCAATTGGTGCGCGCTAATGCCAACTGAGGAGGAGAACTGCTGCTGCCGAGAAAACTCGGGATGCTTGTCCTACATATCGGAAGACGAAACATGGCTGCAATGCGTTACCGAGCTGCCATGACATTAGGGCAGCCTGCCTCACGTGGTCCGTGTTGAGGATTATGATGGTGCTTATGCACGAACTTCGCGCAACCGTTCACCATCGCAATCCAAGTAACAAGTAAGTGTACTCTAGATGTGATGTCACTTAGGCCACTAACATTTCATGGTTGTCTCCTATATTGTCATAAATTTGATCTATCACTGCCACATGAATGTAGTCTTGCAATTCTATACATCACTCGCGATTTCAAAAATCATAGTGGTCTTCTTATGTTTATTTCATGTACAACCATCAAGCAATATTTCTTTCTGTCCCAAATGTAATGGAATGCATAGTGGTTCAATATTGTAATGTGTCTACACTTTAAAGCCCAAGTGCATTGAGCTGTGAAGTAACATTTGCACTGGCAACAATGCCATTGGATGCAAGATTGTATTTTCAATTAAGGTTTAATACACTTATCTTGTTCATTTAAAAGCAGTTTGTGTAACGCTCACCTGATTCCCACAGAGGCGCTGATCCCGGCTGGGCTGCTATCGTTTCTTCAATTGAGAAGCGTAGAGCTCGGACAACTCTCAGGATTGGGCTTCCTCTTATCGAATGTCTGACTTGCAGGGTAAGTTTTCTGCAGGTGGAAGAAAAAGGGTTAATCACCGTTTGATGGGATTCCTTCTCCCACCAATCGCCAGTTTCTCCCACAGCCTAGCTTTCTACTTGTCTCGGCGAGCTCTCACCTTAGGCGTATAAATGCTGAGCCCTCCATCCTGCGTCTGGTGCAGGGGTGCGTGGGTTCCAGTTACGTCACTGGATGAGTTCAGTGTTGAGGCTCAAGTCTTTTGCGGCCTTAGTTGTGGCACTGGTGCTGGGATGCCGAAGAGCGATGCCGCCGTTACTGCACGAGCGGATGCCTGTAAGTATACTGTAGTCTTTAGGCTTTAAAAGATGGGCACCTCAATAATGTCCCTTTTCCTTTGTTTCAGGCCTCGGGATGCTGTGGGCGTAGTTTTCCGTTGCCGCTGCACGTGCCGATGCACGCAAGTATAATGTTCGTTGGCCGCTTTTAATGGCACCTCTAATAATGTCCTTTTTCTAGTTTTCAGGTGCCGGGATGCTGCGGGCTTTATATCCGTTGCCACTGCACGTGCCGATGCACGTAAGTATAATGATCGTTGGCCGCTTTTAATGGCACCTCTAATAATGTCCTTTTCCTAGTTTTCAGGTGCCGGGATGCTGCGGGCTTTATATCCGTTGCCACTGCACGTGCCGATGCACGTAAGTATAATGATCGTTGGCCGCTTTTAATGGCACCTCAAATAATGTCTTTTTCCTGTTTTTCAGGTGCCGGGATGCTGAGGTTGATGCGGCCGCTACTGCGCGTGCAAAAACTGGTAAGTTAAGATGAATGCGACTGCCTTCACCCAAACCCCTTTTTAATTATGTCCTTTGCCTTTCAGGTGCAGAGAAGCTGCCGAAGAGAAGGCCGCGGTTAGCTCCGTTGCAATCACGGATGGATCAGGTAAGCGGGCGCGGCTGCGAGCGAGTTGTACTTTTCTAACCTTATGTTTATCCTTTGCAGGTTTTGCCGGTGACTGGATTCCGGGATCTGGTAAGTATTGTTCTGTGTCTTTCTTCATCCACAGGTTGCTGCGCGGAAGCTGAAGATGACTCTGGACCTGGAATGCAGGAGCCGACTCGGTGAGCGTCCTGCTGCTGCTGCAGAATAACGCGAAGCACGTGTTTTCCATCGGGCGTGGTTTAAATAGCAGAGAAGTGCTTCCAGTGTGTGTTCTTCCACCGGTTCCACCCAGGTAAGAAAAGAGTTCCTGAATGGAGGGAATAGTTCCTCCCAGCCCTGATGGCTGGGGACTTCAACCAGACTGGTTTGTTCTGGTAAATATGCAGCATGGTCTGCCTCAGGTAAGTCCACCCAAGCATTATTACACTGTTTATCAATATGAGCCCGGCGCCTATGGCGCCGGGACTGAAACCCTTCATGAGCCTGGCGCCAAAGGCCGCAGGACACGGTCCAAAGGGTCCCTGTAGGGGTCTGCTGGGTCCGGAGTAGTGGAAGACGGGTCTGCTTCCGAGGGCGCTGGGCCAGTCCTGGCCCCTCGGGAGTAGCGCCCATGACAGCACCCCCCCTCAAGGCCCCTCTCAAACTTGTCCTCCCCGGGGGTTTTGGTTTATCGGGAAAGGTTCGGTGAAATTTCTGGACTAGACGAGGAGCATGGACGTGGTCATAGGGTTCCCATGACCTTTCCTGAGGTCCGTAGCCTTTCCAGTCGATTAGGTAGAATAGCTTCGATCTGATGATTTTAGAGTCCAAAATGTCTTTTACTTCAAATTCGGGCTCCCCATTCACTTGAATGGGCTCTGGAGGATTGGTCAATCTGGTTCCAGGTTGCATGGGTTTCAAAAGAGATACGTGAAATACAGGATGTATTCTCATATGGGTTGGCAATTCTAATTTAACGGCCACTGGATTAATTATGGCCGTAATTGGATATGGTCCCAGGTATTTGGGGTTGAAGGTGCGAGGCCCTTTAAGCGATAAATGTTTGGTGGACAGCCAGACTTGATCCCCAACCTGGTATTGAGGGGCATTGCTTCGGTGTTGATCTGCTCCTTTTTTGTACCTCTCTTTAGCTTGTTGTAGATGTGCAGTCGCTTCCTTAAAAGCTTGGGTAATAACGGTGTGCAATTTATCCACGGCAGGTGTTCCAAGATCTTGAGGTGGATCAAGGTTGGAGGTTCGAGGATGAATCCCATACAAGATGTAGAAGGGACGCTTCCCGGTACCCGAATGAACTGAATTGTTGTAAGCATATTCAGCTATCCAAAGGATGTCCTTCCAGTTACTCTCCGACTGTTGTAGCATGCATCGTAAATATTGCTCGAGAGTCTGGTTTGTTCTCTCGGTTTGCCCGTCGGTCTGGGGATGATGGCTGGTCCAAAGTCTTACATCAATTTGAGCTAATCGACAACAGCTACGCCAAAAGTGGGAAATAAACTGGCTCCCCCTATCTGAGATTAGTACTGACGGGAAGCCGTGAAGCCGGACGATGTTTTCAAGAAATACTTTGGCTAGGACTGATGCTGAAGGTAAGCCTTTTAGCGGAATGAAGTGGGCCATTTTAGAAAACAGGTCCACAATAACAAGAATGGTGTTGTACCCGGAACAGGAGGGTAAGTCTGTGATGAAGTCCATGGAAAGGGTATGCCAGGGACATGGTGGGATGTCTAATGGTTGCAGAAGACCAGCCGGCCTCTTCTTCTGACCCTTGTTTTGAGCGCACACATCGCAGGACATCACGAATTCCTTTATGTCTTTTCTCCACGAAGGCCACCAGAAGTGTCTCTTCACCTTTTATGTGGTTTTGGCAATGCCAGGGTGACCCTCAATTAATGAATCATGATAGCAGGAGATTACCTGTCTTTGTAAATCGGCGTGTGGTAGGAACAATCGTCCTTGGAAATAAGGCAAGTCATTGCTTACGGTGAAATCTTTTCCTTTTTGTAACCAGTTCAGTAAGTCTGGTGAGGTTACAAGTTGTTTAGTTTTTTCTTCAATATCCTCAATGGATTGTGAAGAAATCAGACCCACGATCCTTTGTTCAGGCATTATTGGTACAGGTTCTGGATTGGCAACGTTATCTCCCATTCCAATTCGGGAAAGAGCATCCGCTTTGCCGTTCTTGTTGCCCGGGCGATAAGTGATCACGAAGTCAAATTCAGCAAAGAATAGAGCCCAGCGAAGCTGTCTGGAGGATTGAGCCTTGGCGGTTTTCAGATACTGCAGATTTCGATGATCGGTGATCACTGTGACGGTGTGTCTGGCCCCGAGGAGATAATGCCGCCATGCCTTAAAGGCTGATTTAATCACTAGAAGCTCTTTGTCTGTGATGGTGTAGTTGATCTCAGGCGCCGAGAACTTCCGAGACCAGAATGCCACAGGATGCAGTTGGTTAGTCTCTGGATCTCTTTGTGATAGGACTGCTCCCATTGCTAAGCTGGAGGCGTCGGTTTCAACGATGTAAGGGAGGTCCGGGCGTGGGTGTTTCAGTATTGGCGCCGAGGTGAATTTAGCCTTTAGCTCTTGGAAGGCTTGTTCTGCTTCTGCGGACCATTCAAAGCGTTTATTTTTTCTTAAGAGGGCGGTGATGGGTTGTACCACTCGTGAAAACTCTGGAATAAATCTACAGTAAAAATTGGCAAAGCCTAGCATGCTTTGAACGCCTTTCACGGAAGTAGGAGACGGCCATTTGAGGATAGCGTCTACTTTTCTCGAGTCCATGTGGACTCCTTTGGGTGTCAGAATAAATCCCAAAAATTCGACCTCAGTGACATGAAAAACACATTTTTCGAGCTTAGCAAAAAGTTTATGTTGGCGAAGTTTTTCAAGGACCGCCCTAACATGATTTCGATGGTCAGCTTCTGAAGATGAGTACACAAGAATGTCATCTATGTAGACGACAACGCAGACATCAATGAGCTCTCTGAGGACATCATTCATAAAATATTGGAAGGCGGCCGGTGCATTGCATAGTCCAAAGGGCATCACTTGGTATTCAAATAGCCCATACTTAGTGCGAAAGGCCGTCTTCCATTCATCTCTCTCCTTCCTTGACCCGTACCAAGTAATAAGCTCCCCGGAGATCAAGCTTAGTATAAATACAGGCGTTTTTTACCTGGTCAAGGAGTTCCGGGATCAGAGGTAAGGGGTACCGTTTTTTTACTGTTATCTTGATCAGAGCACGATAATCTATACAGGTTCTGAGGTCACCTTCTTTTTTTGGTACGAAGAACAGAGCCGAGGATGCAGGGGACTTCGACGGATGGATAAAGCCATTGGCCAGGTACTGGTCTAAATACTGTCGCAGATGAAGGTTCTCAGGCTCGGTAAGGGCGTAAATCCTACTGCAAGGGGGAGTTGCACCGGGTAGCAAATCTATCTGACAATCGTATGATCTGTGGGGTGGCAAGGTGTTAGCCTGTTCCTTTTGAAAAACATCTTGGAACTCTCGATACTCTAGAGGTAATTGTGGACCGTCAGCCGTTACTGACGCTAGGCCAATGTTGGGTCGTGGATAACAAGTTGGTGTGCCCTCTGGGAACTTTATCGTCTTTGCTCGCCAATCAATCTGAGGATTGTGTTTCTCCAACCAAGGAATCCCTAGAATTACTTGGAATTGAGGAGCCTTGATCACGTCGAACACAATTACCTCCTGATGCCCGTCTTGGCCTAGTATCGTCACTTCAGTAGTGGTATGGGTCACTGGTCCGGAGGCGATTTCCGTCCCATCCACCATGGTAATGACGTCTTTAACCACCTTTGGACAAAGAGGTAAGTTCATCCTGGAAGCCAATTTGCAGTCCACATAATTTCCAACTGCTCCGCTATCAATGTATGCCTTAATTGCATGCAAACGATCTGGTTGCTCTGGGTTTACGAGGACCATTGGCATTATGAAGTGCGAGGTCAAAGAACTGGTTTTTACGCTCGGCAGGCGGACCTCTACATTTGTTGGGCGAGGTCGTTTCCCGGCTCAGGCTTTTCAGAACTCTTATCAGAAGCTCCCACTGTCTTCTTAGGTGGTTTCACCGGGCAATCTCGAAGAAAATGTCCTGAATTTCCACAATAGAGACATAGTTGCATTTGTCGTCTCCTGTCGCGTCCGTTTAAGGGTTAGGGGACCCTTTACAACCCCAATTTGCATAGGTTCGACGGCTTCAACTCCTTTGGTGTGACTTTGAGGCTTAGGGAACACTCGTGTTTCAAACCTGGATCGATCCGCCTTTCTGGTTTGTAGTCTGTGATCCAATTGGACCACCAAATCAATGTACTCTGAACAATCCTGAGGAGGATTCACTACCTGGGCAAGGACGTCTTTGAGTTTGCCACGCAAACCCCGGTGAAAAAGCGTGATTCTTTTGTCCTCTGGCCATCTGGTTTCCACAATTAGCCTATTGAATGATGCAATGTAGGCCAAAAGATCTTGATTGCCCTGTCGTTGGGAAAGGAGTTCGTTGTCCAGGGCCTGCCCCTGGGAATGCCTTGCAAAAAGTCTTTCCATATTTGCCTGGAAGGTCGGGAAATCACGAAGGATCGGGTCATCCTGTGTAACCAGAGGGATCGACCAATCAGCGGCACTGCCGCTAAGATACGAAAGCAAAAAGGCTACCTTAGTCTGGTCAGTCGGAAAGGCTGCAGGTCTACAAAGAAAGTGCAATTGGCATTGATTTATAAACACAGCAAACCTTTTAGGGTCACCAGAGAAGCGTTCAGGCGGTGCCAATGGCACATTTTCGGGTAGGTTGATTTGAACAGGATTGGCTGAAGCCGCTGGGATATAGCTCCCTCCTGAATTAGGTAACAGGGTTTTCCCCGCTTGTGTCTGTAATAACTGTCTGGCGAGATCATCAGTTCGTTCTTTTGATATTATCAATTCCCTCCTAAGGGCATTCGTTTCCTGGCGGGCAGCATGAACTTCAGCTCTTAATTCCCCTAATAACTGGGCCAGTTGGTCTGTGTCGGAAGTTTCCATAGCGCCTGGGTAGGAGGTTATTGGTGGGCTTCGCGTTCTGTAACGCTCACCTGATTCCCACGGAGGCGCTGATCCCGGCTGGGCTGCTATCGTTTCTTCAATTGAGAAGCGTACAGCTCGGACAACTCTCAGGACTGGGCTTCCTCTTATCGAATGTCTGACTTGCAGGGTAAGTTTTCTGCAGGTGGAAGAAAAAGGGTTAATCACTGTTTGATGGGATTCCTTCTCCCACCAATCGCCAGTTTCTCCCACAGCCTAGCTTTCTACTTGTCTCGGCGAGCTCTCACCTTAGGCGTATAAATGCTGAGCCCTCCATCCTGCGTCTGGTGCAGGGGTGCGTGGATTCCAGTTACGTCACTGGATGAGTTCAGTGTTGAGGCTCAAGTCTTTTGCGGCCTTAGTTGTGGCACTGGTGCTGGGATGCCGAAGAGCGATGCCGCCGTTACTGCACGAGCGGATGCCTGTAAGTATACTGTAGTCTTTAGGCTTTAAAAGATGGGCACCTCAATAATGTCCCTTTTCCTTTGTTTCAGGCCTCGGGATGCTGTGGGCGTAGTTTTCCGTTGCCGCTGCACGTGCCGATGCACGTAAGTATAATGTTCGTTGGCTGCTTTTAATGGCACCTCTAATAATGTCCTTTTTCTAGTTTTCAGGTGCCGGGATGCTGCGGGCTTTATATCCGTTGCCACTGCACGTGCCGATGCACGTAAGTATAATGATCGTTGACCATTTTAATGGCACCTCTAATAATGTCCTTTTCCTATTTTTCAGGTGCCGGGATGCTGCGGGCTTTATATCCGTTGCCACTGCACGTGCCGATGCACGTAAGTATAATGATCGTTGGCTGCTTTTAATGGCACCTCAAATAATGTCTTTTTCCTGTTTGGGATGCTGAGGTTGATGCGGCCGCTACTGCGCGTGCAAAAACTGGTAAGTTAAGATGTCTTCACCCGAACCCCTTTTTAATTATGTCCTTTGCCTTTCAGGTGCAGAGAAGCTGCCAAAGAGAAGGCCGCGGTTAGCTCCGTTGCAATCACGGATGGATCAGGTAAGCGGGCGCGGCTGCGAGAGAGTTGCACTTTTCTAACCTTATGTTTATTCTTTGCAGGTTTTGCCGGTGACTGGATTCCGGGATCTGGTAAGTATTGTTCTGTGTCTTTCTTCATCCACAGGTTGCTGCGCGGAAGCTGAAGATGATTCTGAACCTGGAATGCAGGAGCCGACTCGGTGAGCGTCCTGCTGCTGCTGCAGAATAACGCGAAGCACGTGTTTTCCATCGGGCGTGGTTTAAATAGCAGAGAAGTGCTTCCAGTGTGTGTTCTTCCACCGGTTCCACCCAGGTAAGAAAAGAGTTCCTGAATGGAGAATGGAGGGAATAGTTCCTCCCAGCCCTGATGGCTGGGGACTTCAACCAGACTGGTTTGTTCTGGGTAAATATGCAGCATGGTCTGCCTCAGGTAAGTCCACCCAAGCATTATTACACTGTTTATCAATATGAGCCCGGCGCCTATGGCGCCGGGACTGAAACCCTCCATGAGCCTGGCGCCAAAGGCGCCAGGACACGGTCCAAAGGGCCCCTGTAGGGGTCTGCTGGGTCCGGAGTAGTGGAAGACGGGTCTGCTTCCGAGGGCGCTGGGCCAGTCCTGGCCCCTCGGGAGTAGCGCCCATGACAGTTTGTATCTTTCTCTTCCACAGGTGGTACAGGCTGGTGGCCTATCGTTCGTGTACATGGTGGCTTCATGGGAGGCTTGGAAACTGCGTTTGACAAGTAATACCCGCCTGTGTCGTTGGTGCCATTAGAGACACATTCCTGAGTGACAGCAGTCAGTACAGAGGATTTTCCCACACTGTGCTGCACCCCGAAGTTTATAATGTGTAGTACATTTGTGCCATCAAAATCAGAAACAAAATAAAATACAACTGAACTTTTACGAATGGTTGTTTCAATTTTTCATTGAATCAAGTGTGTCTCCATTCAGCAGTGTTCCATCCCTTTCCTGCATGCCTCATGCACCTCCATCCACCCCTCCAGAATCAATGACTGTTAGCACATGTGCTTGTCCCCTCCCAAGGTGGCTGGCAGGGTGGGAATGGCCAAGGTGCCACACACCATGTACACTTCAAAGGTATCTTACACGCACGCAAGGGCCTTTGTTCACATGCTCTTCTCAGACTCAGTGACAACAATGTACACAACTACAAATACATCCAAATATTCACAAAGGACCCGATTTATAAAGAATTGAAATGCTGCTGGTGCATTACAAAGGCCAAATGGCATCTCCTGGTACTCAAAAAGTCTGTAACGTGTTCTAAATGCAGTTTTCCACTTTTCTCCTTCACAAACACAAACCAGGTGATAGGCCCCTCGTAGATTTAATTTAGTGAAAATTTTAGCTCCTTGAATTCTATCCAAAATAACTGATATTAAGGGTGCGTTAGGGATCCTACTAGCAAGTCAGTTGCCACCCTGGATAGCGATTCTTGATAGTAATTTTATTCAGAGCTCGGTAGTCTATGCAAGTTCTCAGAGTTTTGTCTTTCTTTGGAACAAAGAATAATGGTGAGGCGGCTGGTGATTGCGAATGTCGAATAAAGCCTTTAGCAAGATTTTCCTCTAAATATTCCTTTAAGAACTCGTTCTCTTTCTCAGTGAGAGCATAAATTCTTCCACAAGGATTTGGTGCTCCTACTTCAGGATCTATCTTGCAATCAAAAGTTCTATGAGGTGGTAATTCATTAGCTTCTTTCTTGTCAAAAACATCCTGAAACTCCTTATAACACTCAGGTAAAACTCCAGCAACTGCCCCCACTATATGTTCCTTCACCAACCCAGCTGCTAAACACAATCCAATAGATTTAGAAGTTTCCTCCTGACCTTCTTCGGTTAACCTTACCAAACATTGTTCTTTACAAAAACCTGATTTGAATTCTACAGTTCTTTTTCCCCAATCAATCAGAGGATTATGTAAAGAAAGCCAAGGCATGCCTGAAATAATCAGTAACAGTGGTGCATCAATTAATTCAAACTCAATTTCCTCACTACTCGAGCAGTTTTATCGCAATGTCATCCAAGAACAGGACAAATTCACCCGGTAACATTCTTTAAAAAAAAGTTTACATCAGCCGAGAGGAATTATACAATTACAGACAGAGAACTTCTAGCCATCAAGTCTGCATTTGAGGAATGGCGACATTATCTTTTGGGTGGACGTCATCGAGTTACAGTTTTAACTGATCACAGAAATTTGACTCCGCCAAAACTTTAACACCAAGACAACTTCGTTGGTCACTATTTTTTGCAGAATTTGATTTCGTGATTACGTTTAAGCCTGGATGTTTGAATGGAAAGGCTGATGATTATGCTCCAGTGTCACTTTTATCTGAGAAGAATTTTGTAGTGGGTGAAGTGCATAAGGAAGTAGATTTTCGAGAACAAATTCATCAGTTATTATCTAAAGAAGATTTGGAAGAATGGGAAGCTGGAGATCCTGTGCAAAGTGTTAAGGAAGGTTAGCCTTATGTAGATGCAAAATTGTATCTCCCTTCTGAGGATTTACAGGAAGAGGCGTTGAAGAATTGCCATGATTCATCTTTGGCCAGTCATCCAGGAGTAAAGAAAACTTTGGAACTTCTTCGAAGAGAATTTTGGTGGGAGAAGATGCGTGAAGACACAGAAAACTATGTTAGGGCTTATGAAATTTGTATTCGAGCAAAATCAGATCATCAAAAGAATGCTGGTTTATTAGTACCTCTGCCAATTCCACCTCGTCCATGGCATACTGTATCAATGGATTACATTGTTGAATTACCATCTGATAAGGGATGTTCAACCATTTTAGTGGTAGTAGATGTTTTTTTTAAAGCAGGACATTTAATTTCTATTAAGGGTGCTGCTACAGCTATGTCTTTGGCACAAGCCTTCTTGCAGAATGTAGTGAAACTTCATGGTTTGCCATGTCGAGTGATTTCAGATCGAGGTGCACAGTTTGTTTCAAGGTTTTGGAAGGATTTTTGTAAGGAATTGGGTATTGAAATTAACTTGACTACTAGTTATCATCCCGAGGGTAATGGCCAAACAGAAAGGGTGAACCAAGAGTTAGAAAAGTACATTCGTTGTTACTTGGGTTCTGATCAGAGTTGGGTGGAGTTGTTGTGGTTGGCAGAATTTTGTTATAACAACACAGTTAAAGGTTCTACTTCGATGTCTCCATTTTTTGTTAATCAGGGGTTTCATCCACGATTTCTGAGAGGAGTTATTTTAGAAGAGGTAGAAGTTCCTGATGTTCAGTGCAGGTTGAGAACTATGGGACATAATTTGGAAAAAGCAGTTCGAGCTTTAAAAGTAGCAAATTGAGTTATAAGAAATTTGCTTATAGGAGGCGTAGGGAGGCTCCTAAATATCAGGTTGGGGATAAGGTATGGTTATCCACTAAGAATTTAGCTCTGAAAGGGAAGAACAAATTTAGTCCCCGTTATATTGGACCATTTGAAGTTGAAAAAGTATTTTCTCCAATTACATTGAAGTTGAAGTTACCATCTAGTATGAAAATACACCCTACATTTCATGTCAAATTGTTGAAGCCTTGTAGAAGTGACACTAGACTATTTGGAGTACATGGTCCAGTATTTTTTGAAGATGATGGTGAATATGAAGTAAAAGCAATTTTGGATTCTCGAATAGTTCGAGGTCATTTGCAATATTTAGTGGACTGGAAAGGTTATGGTCCCAAAGAAAGATCTTGGGTTAGAAATGAGGATGTTCATGCCCTTAGATTGATCAAAAGGTTTCATCGCTTACAACCCTTTAAACCAGGCCCTGGGACAGGGCTTTACGGGGAGGGGGGTACTGTCAGGTTTTCACACTTTTTACCTCAAACTTTGCAAGGGTTCCAAGAGAATTGGGTGTTGCAGATATTATTCCTGGAAAGTTAGAAAGGGAGGTTTGTTTAAATATTAAATAAACTCTAATTAATGTGAAGAAATATTCATTTTGAAAGTTTACTCATATTTCTTTAACTAACTTTCATTTAGAAAGATGAAGTTCTCCCAAGCCAAGATGGTGGAACAATTTCCCAGCAGTGATTGGTTTATTTTTCAGCAGGCAGCATTGTGTTGTCATTTGGAATGTTCTGAATAATTCTAAACCGCCTTTCATTAAAGTATTCATTAGAGTAGGTCATATTTTCCTTAGCTCTGAGAAAAAATACAGTAAAAGGTATATTTAAAGTTGTAGAATCTCTAGTCTGTTAGTTCTAGATAATAATATTAGATCAGTCAAGAACAAGGAACCAGGAATTTACAGTTGAAGATTTCCAGTTTAAACCAGGATGCTGAGTTGCGGAGTTCCATTGCATTTCTTTCAAAGACTGAGCTCTATTGTGAAATATTCAAATTATGGACTTTTGAACTGAGCTAAATTTTAAGACTTAAGAAAAATCAGTTTGGAATGTATTATTTCTAATTCTGAGTTCCATATATTTATTTGAAGAGTAAACAAGTTCATTAAGAAAATACATGAAAAAGATTCAGCGGTTTATTTTTTGTTGTAAATATCTATATAATATTAACAAGGCGTGCGGATCGCCACAGTCATGTTACTAATGTAAATAACTATTCTAAACCAAAGAACTAACACGTATAGTTATTGTCAATACAAATGTTTCCGGCACGTATTGCCATTAACTACGTGCGAGCGCGGGTAAGAAAAAAGGACCTTCTGACGTCGCGCGTGCATCGCAGCCATTTTCTGGACTTCTAACGTTCATCATTTTTGTTTCCAGCGTTGCGCATTGTACGGAAAAGAACTTTACAAGATATTCATTTTTGATAAGATTCAGCATTTAGTTATATGTGCAGTTTTTCTTCCCTTAGTTTATCTACTGCTTCAAATACAAAATAAATAACTAGAGTCATGCTTTAAGTTTTATAACGCTGCGTGAACGAGAAGGTGTCAGTCTCGTTTAGCAATCCAAACAAGTGTTCGTTCACGCTGAATGGCAAGTGAGTGCTGCTGACCAGAATTGAAGAACACGCAGCATTTTTATTTGGAAAAACCTTCTAGCTGAATATAAAATAGTCTACAAAGAAATGACAGCAGGTAATTTAGAATAAGAAGATTAAATGTTTATCATTTACACAATAGTTAGTATTATATCACTATTTATCACAATGTTGTTTGGAAATTAATCAAAGGATTCAAGAAGTAAAGAGATCAAGTGAGAAGATAGACAAGTTGAAGATAAAGTATAGAGAGTACCTACAGTCATCTTCATACATCCTTTGAAGCAGCCTAATGGCTAATCAAGCTTAGGCTACAGGTAATTAGAGTAAATAGTTAGTGAGAGAACATCTGAAAGTGAATAGCAAACATTATATTTAAAGTTGTATTTTCCTTTTAGGAACCCTACTGAGTCGAAATCTTCCAGTGAGGACAGTCTGAAGTACCTGCAGTGGGAGTTCTTGTCTTTTGTTGTTTTCTCCATTCCCATTTCCCCTTGGGTTTGCCTGGCCAATAGTTTTATAGAAGCAGGATTGTTGAGCAGGCAGGCTTAGGGGGTTTGGTGGGCCAGCTTCACTCCTGCAGGATCCTACTACTTCAGTCTCCTGACACCTGGATGCCTCATGCCCCTCCATCCACCCCTCCAGAATCAATGACTGTTGGCACCTGTGGCCGTGCCTTCCCAAGGGGGCTGGCAGGGGTGGGAACGGCCAAGGTGCCAAACACCATGTACACATCAAAGGTATCTTACGCGCAGGCACATTGTTCACATGGCCTCTCCAGACCCCGTGTCTCCATGCAGGCTCCCCTGAAGCGGGCCGACCCCCTACAATCCACATAAGTGTGTCTCCATTGACCAGTGTTCCGGCCCTTTCCTGCATGCCCCTTGTCCGTCCATCCCCCGGACCCTATCAATGGCAGTTCACACATGTGTCCGTGCCCTCCCAAGGGGGCCTCAAGGTGGGAACGGCCGAAGTGCCAAACACCATTTACACTTCAAAGGTATCTTACGCGCAGGGGCCATAGTTCACATGGCCTCCCCAGACTCAGTGTCTCCAGGCAGGCTCCCCTGAAGCAGACCGCGCCCCTGCTATCCACATAAGACCATGCCATATACACGTCACTCATTCACATACACACCCACTTTTCTAATTCTTTATAAACCCCTTGATATTTATCATGAGAACATCTGTGAGCACTGGAAGTCAACTCGTGATTGTGCTACCTTAGAACATCTGTTCGCTACCCTGCTTGCGGAATCTAACTGTTTGTTGGTCAAGGTAACGGCAGGTCACCTAATCATATCTTAATGAACTCTAAATTTCTATCTATTTCGAACAAATGTACCCAGTAGTGTAATGTTCATTCAATTTGTTCTGTTCTTGATATATAGCAATTGTCATCAGTGTCAATTGGGATAGAATTGTATCCTTCGCGGACCGTGTCTATAAGCTTGTTTCCTTTTGATGCATGATAGTACATTCAAGGGACGAGTAACATGTTACGATTTGCGTCACATCAATCGAATGTGTATGAAAGTTATCCTAGAATACAGTCGGCTACGCTACACAGGTTTTGCTTCTGTGACCAAAACATACATTGCATAGAAAAATGTATGATATAATTCCATCTTTCTCACGCTTTCAGGCAAAATTATTTTTTAACGATGTGGACTTTTATTTTTACAGAATTTCCAACAATGCCTACTTGTATGGTTTACGGTTGCCGTCCTAAGACCCATAACAAACCTAAAGGCACAATAATGCATATATTCCTGAGGAACATAGATCTAACAAGAGAATGCGTCAGATATTGCGGAATTGCGCCGGAAGAGCTTGAAAGTAGAGCCAGGATTCTGCATCTGCAGCCTGCACTTTACCACGAATATGTAGGACCAATCGCAGTACACAAAGAAGCATCGACTCAGAATGTCTCGTAAATTGCTTCCAAACGCAATTCCAACTCTATTCATGCACACGCTGCCTCAGGTGAGTCACGGTTCATGATTTAGCTGGAGGCCTTGTGGTAGTGAACAGGTAACTACATGGACGGATTGGTGTTTTAGGTTTAAATGTTCCTTATAATACTTTTCATATTGACAAGCTTGTATTGCTTTATAACTAAACCCCATTTTGCCATACATCTGTCCCTGGTTTTAGGAGCATCATAGAAAACTATGCTATAGTGCCCTTGGAAATAAGCATAATCTTTTCGTAATCGGTTGCTTTACATGTCAATTATTTTAGGTTAGCATTTCTAATTCAAATCTGATTTTCCCTTTACAACTCCATGACAATGCACTGAAATTGAACAAGCAAGATTCTGCATCCATGTCTTTACCGGAGTCAACAACAACTTCGAGCGCGTATCAGGTAGTTTTATTTTGCTATTCAGTTCCTGGAAATGTATTATGCATGGAATTATAGATAATATGATAAAGTTTATGTATCCTGTCGTTTGTTTACGTAATGTTTCATTTATGGGTTTTTATTGATATGTACCATTGTCTGCATCCCATTGTGTGGGTTCAATTTCACTTTTTCAATCCATACTAAACCAAGTACTGTGTTACAGGGTGATGCTGGTACTTCGACTACAACTACATCATCCTTTGAAGCTGATCCAGAGCCTGAGCCACGCGTACTGACAGTTCCCTTGAATGAAAGAAAGTATATCCTACATCTGATACTGACAGTGACATTATTCTAAACAAGCATCTTTTGCAAAATGCATAAGTGCAAAATTACAATCATTGGGTTTCGCACAGTGATCTCTGATCGAGTACACTAGCCATCAATCAGGTGAAATTCGAATTGTGTATTTTGAGTAAATGACATACACAGTGTACAAGGGTATCTATGTAAGCCATGTGTGCTACGAAATAATTTGATTTCAAATACGATTGATTTTTTATTAATGAATATTCTATTCTGGGAATGTATACAAGATCAGGAAATAGAAGAGGAGGCACGTGGATCCGAAGTGGCGGACCAACTTGCTGGTGCAGTCGTTACAGTGAAGAACATGGTTTCACAGAAAATCAAGAAAACGAGGGTAACTAACAAACAATTAAATTAAAAAAAATGTTTTGGGCTGGTGTCTTCATAACATGCTTTTTTTAAAATCCAAAGTGGAATATACTGTATGTTGGATTTACATTGAAGATGTTTTTACAACCCATCTCCTAGAGGCCCAGAAGTAAACGAACTATGTAGACACAGACAGCTACTGAAACCAGAGATGCTGCTTGCCAGACTGATTTCACCATTGAGCAACTATTATTAGGCGCAGCGTGTTCAAATCAATAAACAGACTCGAGATGCTTATGCCCAATGGCCAGAAAATGAATTGAATGTGACTGGCGAAGCCAGCATAGTGTCGTTGCACCATTGCTACAGTGCCAGAACTCCACAAGATGAAGATGAAACTGAATATAATGAAGATGCTTTTGAATAACGCGCAGACCACTTGACACAATCGACACCCGCAAAAAAGGGCCACCCAACAAACAATAGACATTGATGTTTTCTCTGGTTCGTGTTCAAATAACACAAGCTGAAATAACAGAGACTGAAGCCTGAAAACAATTGACCGAGGAACTAGCCAAATATCTAGACTACAGTTTGTCCTGTTCGGCCGATATGTCCACCACAGTTGAGTCACAAACAACGTTCATGCAGGACGATCGTCTAATAAAAGATTGTATTCGACAGCTGCCTGGTGGAGATTATACTGATGCTGATATGTGTCCATCCAGTGAGGGGGGAAGTATGCAGGAAGCCATTGTTGAATGTGACTCGAGTATCACCTGGCACTAATCTGAAAATACAAGCCACCTGTGATCTGCTCCATGCTGCTAAAGTTTCATGGTCTGCTCAACCGATGCTGGGGAGAGTGCCAGCTGGAAATCTACTGTGTGCAGCAGCTTTACTTTTCAGTGGCTCTACTTTTAGTAAATTGTCCAGTTTCTGTCAATTTGAGGGACTCCAGTTGCTTTCTAAAACACAGTACTACAAATATCAATGTGAATATTTATTCCCTGCTATTAGTGAAGCTTGGAAAATTGAACAAATGTCAATTGAAAGGACATTCTCTGTCAAACGGTTGCAGGCTAGCTGGCGATGGACAGTGTGACAGCCCTGGATTTTCAGCAAGGTACTGCACATACCACTTTCAGGAAATGGAAACTAAAAAAATTGTGAGGTCGGTGGTCGCAGAAGATCTCAAATCGAGGGGGAATGCAAATAGACCTCATAGCCACCGACACACATGTTTCAATAGCCAAGACCAATATTCACCATCAATTTGATGTATGGCACGTTGCCAAATCAATCAATAAAAAAATCTCAGCTGCGGGAAAAAAAAAGGTTCTGAAAATATTTTACAGTGGTCCCAGTCTTTCACAACCATCTTTGGTGGTGCTCCAAAACTTGTGGTGGGTCTGTGGAAATTCTACTAGAAAAATGGCGGTCACTAATGCACCACTGTTCCAACGGTCACTCTTGGACGAAAAACATTTCCACCAATGTGCACATGGACCTTTGTCGGAGGAGCAGGAACGCAAGAAGTGGTTGATTCCATCTTCACCTCCACACAAAGCTCTTGAGAAGATCGTGCCTAAAGTACAAGCCCAAGAGATTGTATGTCGTCATAGACAGGATGCAGTATAGGACATTACTAGCGGTATTGGCGCATAACAAGAACGTAGGGCGTGAACAATCGAGGACTGCAGGAAACTTTGGGATGCTTCGTTACACAATGGCCTTTACGTAAAGAAGCAAAAAATGGGTGGTCAAGCCAATATACCAGGAAATGGAATTCGATTTTGTGAAAGATCTAATTTTTACTGTCTTGGACATACGTACTCATGGAATCTCGCATGATTTTGTTCTGAGGACCCATGCATTGCCAAAAAACATTGCAAACGTGCCCTGTCCACCGCAAGCAGACCTCTTGGAACAGTTCACTTCCCGGTTCAAATGATTAGCAGCTATTTGTTTGTTCAACAATGTTTATATAAAGTGTCCAATTTTTCTTTTGAAATGTATCCCCGTTGTCAATTACTTTTTCCAAGAAGTGCCTTTTGGAGAATGCCATACAGTGTAACGGTGTGCTTTCACACTTCCCGCTTTCGTTGAGCTCTTGTGGGTCCTTCACTGATCGTGGGAGGGTCAGATGGATAACGGCATGAAAGCAACTTTGGGGTTCTGCAGTTGCCTTACCAAACACTTGTCCAAATAGCGGAATAACTACACGTCCCACAAAAGGAATGAGACCTAGGCTAGATAAGATACTTGGCACGTAAGAACTACTGACTGGAAGCAAAACAGTTCATCAAAGGGGGTTGTTGGTGAGAAATATGTGCATTCTGACCTATATTTTCATGGGGGCATGTGTTATGGGTCGTTGCTAATGTAAGGAAGGAGGGGGTTGGTTGACCCCGCCCATACATTCAACGCGAAAGGGACCACTTGCTCTTGCACTAGTGGGGGACGCCTCCTTTGCCCTTCTACAGCCATGGGGAATAAGGCCCTGACATAAGCAGAGGTGGGCTATTGCTAGACACACTTGGACTCCTTTTTGTGTGCCCTCGACTCAATCTTTGGCCTCGGCCGCTTTCTGGCATTGCAAAGTATCCCCCTTCCCTCAGCAGCGCCACGCACAGAGAGCACTGACAGCCCCCACCTTTTTCCTCCTGCGCCAGTGCCTCCCAAGTCCCTTTCTCACGGATGCGCTGAGACAAGATGTTACTAGCAAACAATGTATTAACGTCATTCTTCCTCTGATATATTTGTCCTGTGTGTGACCGGGCCGAACCATGACTTGTAGTTCAACCATTTCAACAAACCTGCTCCTGCACCTCTCAACCCCGCTGTTGGAAAATTACTGCTTGTTCAACCTTGTGCCCCTCCAAAGGTATCCTTTTGATGTACCAGAAGTGTGACCCTTCCTTACTGACAACCCCAGAGTGCCCCCTAATAAAACAAGACCCCAGTCACAGTATATTTCGTCCTAAACTAACATGTCACTCCAACCCCTTCTCGCTCCGGTATGCCAGACCTGACAGCTATCAATCCTGACCCCTGCAGGTTTCCTCAGGGAAAAGACACCAACACCCTTCACCTTGCTGCTAAGTGAGATAGTACAAACAAAGGTGTGCAATTTATAGGCCTCTAATATATACGTAAAAGGTATAGTGATGATCGTTATTTAATGCAGGTCTAGGATAAGTGTGTAGATCAGTGTGGGGAGTGAGCGCCTTCACTATCGGATTCCTTATCACAGGGGCCGATCTTTGATTTTCAGCCCTCAGAGTCTTACAATTTCAAACGCAGTGGGGGTAGGTGTCAGTGTTACAAGAATATATGACCAATCCAGAATAAGTAAATATGAGAGATGAGGTTGAGTTGGTGCGGGGTTAGGGTCTGGCGACCAGATGTGTTCAAAGGGAACTGGGGTCACGGGTTCAGGGGACCGTGGCCTGGCAGGAGGGGGTTGCAACAGGGCTTGCTCTGACATTCTCGTACAAGCACATTTTGTCAGGGCTCGAGACTCGCTCCTTGCAAAAAAAAATTACGTGATTTGCCGTGTGAACAGGAGATGGGCTGAGCTGACAAGTGGTGTGGGCTGGCTGTGGGAGTTGCTGTGAGAGTGCAAAGTTCTCCAGAGGAACAATATAAATAAAGCATTTGGAAGTAAACTAACTGTTTTCGTTAAAAAAACTTAATCACTAGAAATTTCGCGCAGCATTGGTGGATGGCAGCAAACAATTCATTTGTTTTTCAAAAATATTTCTAATGCCACTATGGTCTGAAGAGCTATTTGCTCCCATTCAGAGTGAAGGTCAGTGCCTTTGAATTTTGCTTGTGACCTTAGCAAACCCACGCATCGTACACAGTATAAGGTTAAATTGTTTTTCGACCTTGGAAGAAAGGGAGGATTCCAAAATGAATGAAGGGAGGGGTGTAATACCGTCAAATATAAGGTTCACCATTCCAAAACTGGACAAAGGAACATGTAATTTCATTTTATGAAAATTTGTTGATCTGAACAGAATGGAAATGCAGAATATTATGTAAGTTTTACTGTAGACGATTTTATAGACTAACGAGTCAAGGTTTCATTAGTCGACCGTTATTGCTGGCTTACATTGTAATGGGTTGTTGTTTGTGGCCTATTGCAACGACACGCAAAAACAAACTGTGTATACTTCTCTTTGTCCCGGGCACATGGGCAGTCCAGCATCAAAATGCATGTAGTCCACATCTGGGTTCCCCCAGGTTCCACAAAGTCCAAATTCTAGTCTAATATTTAGTTCAAATGCTGTCTATGGGCCTCATTACAAGTGTTGCGGAAAGGCAACAACGGCGCCAGTAGTGTTACTGGCGCCGTTGTTATCGCTCCGCAACATTACGAGTATGCTCGCGGGTGCCGCTCAGGAACGCCTGGTCAGACCAGGCGTGCAGAGCGGCACCCGCGAGCAGTACCGGATGGCAGCAACGGCCCCGTTATCAACAGGGCTGTTGTTACCATCCTCCCCATTCCCATTGAGCCCTATTAGGGCTCAATGGGAATGGGGACGTACCAGGTCTGGCTCCCGCGAAAGGGATGTACCGGGCCCTCCAAAGCTGGAATGGCCTGGTAAGTCCCTTTTTGCGGGACCCAGGTTTGGGGGTAGCCATGCCCTTATTAAGGGCATGGCTTCCTCCAAACTCGTAATGAGACCCTATTTGGTCTTCGAATTGTAGCGTCAAGCTTCCGCATCCCATTGCGAGCTAAACATACTCCATAGCACTAACCTCTCAAGCAAATTGTAGACTACTTTCCACAATGTTTTCTCTGTGTTCCCATTGTTTCACTTGTGTGTTCATCGTTAGTTTTCACACGGTGCAGAATGAATTGGTAAAATGATCAATTATAATAAAGAACGGCTACTGAGACACATTTCTGTTATGTTTTCCAAACAGCTACATCCTGCCTTTCTGCGATTGTCATCAATTCCAGATACCAATTGATGGCTTCTTTAACAGGCAGCTGCAGATACACTTAAATGGCTGGATCACCATGATGCTGTTTTGGGAGCGATAAGGAGCACCTAACATCGTTTACGGTGCCCTAGTGCCAAACTGATGCCTAAGCCTTGCGATTCACGCTGTGTCCATTGCTCTTCTTGTGCCCAAAACGAACACTGTGTGACTCAAGATAAACATATGTGGATCGAGAACAAAGAAAAAAAACTACCCGTTTTCTTGAATATGGCAATCGCAGGATGTTCTCGGAGCGTTTATTGTGAAATAAAAGTGCATTACAAATTGTACAGTTTTGCTATTTCCTTTAAAAGTATAGTTTTATATTCAAAATTGGGACGCGCTGTGTTGTGAGATGTGTGTTGATATTCCGGGCTGCCTCAACTTACGTTAACACGTAGGTGATGACTGGGCGCGTTTGGCTACGCTGCCCAGTAGCGTTGTGGAGATAGGTGGAGAATATCACTAGGTTTGGTGATGTCAGCCTCAGAGGCGGGGGATATGATTTAGTGCCGCCAGGGCAGTGCACGTTAGGGTGATGCAGCAACGGATAAGATTAGCACATGATGACCGCGCCCTGCTGCCTGATTTCGCATGTGTAAAAATGAAGAAAACTACGGTAAGGTGCATAGGAAATGTTTGTACGATCGATCAACGTATGCTTAAAAACACATGCCCGAACCCTTGGGACAATAATATTTTTGAGCACTCTATTACTTTAAGTGCTAGTTCTCAAAGCAGGCCAACCAGATCCTCCCATTTTTACCCTTACCACAATTAAAAGCGGCATACTGTTCTTTGTCTAGAAGATCCTTACAGTCCGAGTCTAAGTCACAATTTATTATCATATGTACTCCATCCTTCATCACTATATATATGGGGAGAATTTCATTTAGTTGGTTCAAAAAGTAATCTAGTGCCGATGCCGCCGGGTACCAAATCAAAGGACCTATTTTGACCTGCCTTTTTAATGTCACTTTAACTGTTGCCAATGCATAATAAGTATTAGAGTATATTATGCAATTCTGTATTCTTTCTGTTTTTAGATCTGTGATTAGTCCTCCTGGGGGCCTACCACCCTTAGAAGGTATGGGGTCCTGCTGGATGATGGAGTAACCATCTACCACAAGTGGTGACTTCAGCCAGGTCTCTTGCAATTGGATTATATTATGTGCATTCATCATTATTTCAACTTCTTTATTGATTAGGAAACTATTAAATCCTCTTCGGTTCAAGGAGAGCAGGGAAAAATCACTAGTCTTATGCAGGATGTTATAGTTCAGTCCCCCTTTCTCCCAGTCTCCTGAAACCTTGGGGTAGGGTACCAACTCAGTCATCCTTACCGGAAGTCTCCCAGGAGATAGGTTTCGTTAATTCCAAGTACCTTTCTGCTGGGGTGTTTCACATGAGTTTGACTTGTATAACTTCCTCCTTAAATGGTTATTATATTCTATCATTAGGCTATGTCTCGGGTTAAAATGTTCCTCATCATATGGGAAGAGATCATATCCCATCTGTCTAAGGACATCCAATTAGTTCCAGACCATAGACAGGACAATTGTTTACTTAAGAAACTATAACAATATCAGTATGAGATCTGTGACCAAAATACACCTGTGTAATATCACCAGAAGTTAGTAAACAAAGACAAAACTATTGAAACTCTCCGCACGAACCTGCCTACACCACCCCTACCGGTATACCCTGGGTCTACCACGCCTTTCGTACAGCGCAGTGGAATCAGTAATCCCTTGGCCTACGTTGCATACCACCACCTTCACCACACTGCAGTGCAACCAGGATCCCACACGGCCCAAGTTGCATACCCCCTACATCACCCTGCCATCCTACAGATCTCTCCTAGCCCCTGCCAGTGTCCACTCCTAGCCTCCAAGGCACCTTTCTAAATGCATGATCTCTAGGAGCGCATGCTATTGACATACATGATTTACTCCTTGACCAACATCTAGTTTTCCTAGTTGTCACAGAAACTTGGTTACACCAAGCCTCTGGCCACGGCCATACCTACCGACAATACCATCCTTAGGGCTGACCGCCAGGATACCATAAGAGGAGGAGTAGCTATTACACTACAGTTCAGATCTTGCATACTAGACCTAGTGGTTGGATACAACTCCTTCTACTCAAACTTACAACCGACCCCAAAACCACAATCAACTTTCTCATCATCTACAGATCACCAAATTACACCAACCACCCCGAATCAGAAATCCCTTTACTCATCACCCCCCCTCCTCAAGCCTAACACTGAATGTATTATTCTAGGTGACATTAACCTTGGATTTAATGACAAACTGGACCACAAAGCTAACGCTTTCCACACGGCCCTCGAAGAAATACATTTTACCCAAATTGTTAACTCCCTTGCCCATTCCGAAGGAAGAATACTGGATTGGATCCTAACATTAAATGTTAATTTATCATTAGAATCTATCTTTGAAATCACTTGGTCGGAGCGCTATCTAATAAGTAATAACATACTGACTCCATATATTCAGGGCGTATCTCAACCCACACCCTGCCCTATTGCGGTGAAAAACACCCGCAAACTTGCAGCAGAAAATCTCATCCCTATTTGACTGAAACCCTCAAGCTCTACTCGACATCAAATACCAACCCTGATAGAAGAAATACTATCTACCATAAATGTCTGAAATCAACCATTGATGTAGTAGTCCCACTCACGTCTAAAATACCCGTATTGCTAAACAAACCAATGTTTGGTTCAATGAAGAACGTATTGTTGTTCGACGTACCAAAAGAGCGTTGGAGCTCTTACATAAAAAGGCTCCGACCACTGCCATCACAAACTCACTGTTGGTATCAAACAAAACCTACAAATCAGCTGTCATAGCCCACAAAGCGAATTCCTTGAATACACGCATAAACAACACCTCATCCAACGCCAAAGAACTATTCTCTATACTTAGAGAACTGGAAGCCCCCATTCCCTCCACCACCCCCATCAACTCAAGCAAAGCCTGGTGCACCAACATCCAGAATGTACTAGCTTCTAAAATCCTTACACTACAAGAGAAAATATTCTTGAAAAGGAAACTACTGGCTGGCAAAATCACACCTACCCTTGTGCCTGGCGCCGGAAAAACAGTCCCTCAATTCAAATTCACCACTGTTTCCCAAGACCAGGTCTTGAACACCATCTCTATGCTGAAACCCTCCAATTGCAAAGGCAAACTTAGTGCTCTCCTAGTCAAACTTTGTGCCCCTACCTTAGCCCCCATCATTACCAACTCAATAATGTCCCCTTCATCATCAATCCGTCCCTGCCAGTATCAAAGAAGCTTGGGTAACCCCACTTCTTAAGAAACCCTCTCTGGACCCTGCCATACCCACCAGCTACCGACCCATTACTACGGTTCCCTTTCTGTTAAAAATAGTTGACAAGGGGGGGCGCTGTTGCACACAACGAAAATGGCCGCCTGATTGTGAGCTCCCGCTCTGACTGAAAATCCTAGGTCCAGACATCCTAATAGACGCCGCCTGGAGTGCTGCAATTTAAGGCACAGATGGCCTAAATACCTGGCTGTAACTTGTGAAAATCCTGGACAGCTGCATGGTTGCTGCCAGAAGTTGTGCCCGTCGGATTCTGGACCGGCCCGTGCTGTGGGCGCGATCCGCCTGAGGGCTCCGCAGCTAAGTCACCAGCAGCCGCGGGTGCGGGAAGACGCGAGGCAGCGGTGGGCGGGGCTTGCGCTGGTGTAGAGCGCTGAGCCTCCGTACATGGCAAAGGACTGTGCCGCTGCCTGTAGGGGGACGAGGCGGTGTCGGCGAGCTGGGGGCCTGCCTGCAGCCTCCTGTGACCGGAGCGGGGACCACACTGCGTGGTTAGGAGCCCCGAACTGTACGATCGGCCCGCGACTGTGGTGTGCGCGGGCCCGGGGGACACATAAAAAAGACACAAGTAAGGAGCCGATGAAGTTGTGATCGAGGGGAGGGAGCCCATCCGCCTAGAAGCACGGGGTGGAGACCGCTGGACCCCCTGCCCCCTCTGCTGTTGGACGGCTGGACGCGCGCGACCCGACATCTGCGGGGAGCCGTAAACATCCGGAGCTGTGTGTCCCCGGGTTCCAGTGGGCGGCGGGGTGTGGACTGTCCCGGGCTCATTAGGACAGACTGGGTTGGGCCCTGCCTGGAGCGCCCGAATTGAAAATCCGACGCATCGGGCCCCTGAGCCTCCCCCCGGAGTGGAAACATCAGCTCATAATCAACCGCAAAGGCCAGGGGGGTGTAACGCTCACCTGATTCTCGCAGAGGCGCCGGTCTTGACTGGGCGACTACCGTATCTTCAAAGGTGATGTGCAGCACCCGGTTGGCTCTTTGGGCTGGACCTCTGTGCCCTGTATGCCTGACGTGCAGAGTAAGATGTCTGCAGATAGAAAATATGGGGTTAATGAACTGGGGTTATTGGGGTGTCCCTATCTCTTTCCCCTTCTCCTCTCCTGTAGACCCCCACAGGTTAACGCTCTCACCTTAGGTAAGTGAATGCCGAGCTCTCCATCTGCCTCGGGGCAGGGTGCTGTAACCAGTTTCTTCACTGGATAGGTAGCGCAGGCCTCTTGACTTCAGAGGACTGCTGTCCGTCGTTTACTGCACGAACGGTAAGTTTCGAGTAACTCAAATGTCTTTAAAGTCTTTAATAATGATGTCTCTTGTTTTGCAGGGTTCCGGCGATGGCGGATGACGGCTGAAGTGAGTTGAAGATGGAGCCCGTGTGATGGATAGAAGCGCCTGGAAGCACGTAAGTAAGCGCTTGTTGCCAGCTTCACGATGCGCTCTAACTGTCTTTTTATTTTGCAGGTACAAGTTCGGAGCGGCTGCAGGGTGCCGGGATACCCACTGGGTTAGATGTGGAAAGGAGTAATGGCACGTGAGTATTAAAGTTCCCCAATGTCTTTAAACGCACCTTGTTTTGTCTTTCAGATGCGGGATGCAGCGCCGACGGCCTCCGGAGCGTGCGAAGAGTTGGTAAGCTTTTGTCTTTCAGATGCCGGAATGCAGTGTGAAGACCTCCGGAGCGCACGAAGATTAGGTAAGCCTTTGCCTTTCAGATGCCGGAATGCTAACCTGTTCTTTCTTGTCTTTATAGGTGTTGCTGAAGACTGGATTCAGGATGGTAAGCCTTTTTCCTTAGGCCCAGGACCGGATGCAGAAGACACGATGAGCGTTCTGCTGCAGAGGGTGCAGAATAACGCAAAGCAAGATTCATCCACCGGGTGTGGTTTAAATAGCCTCCTGTAGTGCTTAGGTGTCTCCTTCCACAGCCACGCCTAAGTAAGAAAAGAGTTCCTGGTAAGAAAAGACTTCCTGCCTTCCAGAAGAGTTCCAGTGTTCTGAATCTAGGGAGTGGCTCCAGCCCCACCCAACAGGAAAAGTAGTTCCAAACAGAAGAGGATCAGAGGCTCAACTGGCAGGCAAGTAAGCAGCATGGTCTGCTGCAGGTAAGTCCACCCAAGCATTATGAGCCCGGCGCTTCCAGCGCTGGGACTGGGCATATTTATGAGCCTGGTGCCACTGGCGCCAGGACTGGGTCCAAAAGGTCCCAATTGGGACTGGTTGGCACTCGGAACCTGGGTTATGGATCTGCTTCCAAGGGAGTTGGGAAAACCCTGACCTTTTGGAAGCAGAGATCATGACAGTACCCCCCCTCAAGGCCCCTCCCAAACCGGGCTTCTCCGGGGGTTTTGGCTTGTCAGGAAATGTTCGGTGAAATCTTTTGATTAGGCGAGGAGCGTGGACATATTCAGCAGGTTCCCAGGATCTCTCTTGGGGGCCGTAGCCTTTCCAGTCAATTAGGTAGAATAGTTTAGATTTGGAGATCTTGGAGTCCAGAATGCTTTTGACTTCAAACTCGAGTTCTCCATCAACTAGGATAGGTTTTGGAGATTTGGTTAGTCGGGTTTGAGGTTGCACGGGTTTTAATAGAGAGACGTGGAAGACCGGATGTATCTTCATGTGCGGGGGCAAGTCCAACTTGACCGCTACTGGGTTTACTATGGTAGTGATGGAATAGGGACCAAGGTATCTTGGGTTGAATGTGCGTGGCCCTTTTAGAGATAGATATTTGGTGGATAACCAGACTTGATCCCCTACTTGATAGTGAGGGGCTTCCTTCCGATGTTGATCTGCTCCTTTCTTGTATTGTTCTTTAGCCCTTTGAAGGTGAGAAACAGCTTCCTTAAAGGCTTGGGTGATTGTAGAATGCAGGTAGTCTACTGCTGGTGTTTCAAGATCTTGGAGGGGATCCAACTCCGAGGTTCGAGGGTGACTGCCGTACAAAAGAAAAAACGGGGTTTTCCCAGTTCCCGAATGGACAGAGTTATTGTAGGCATACTCGGCTATCCAAAGGATATCTTTCCAAGTTTTTTCAGTTTGTTGCAGCATGCAGCGTAAATACTGTTCCAGAGTTTGATTGGTCCTCTCGGTTTGTCCGTCGGTCTGAGGGTGGTGACTGGTCGATAGTCTCACATCAATTTGAGCCGACCGACAGCAACTTCGCCAAAAATGAGAAATAAATTGACTACCTCGATCCGAAATTAGAACCGAAGGAAAACCGTGCAGTCGGACGATGTTTTCGAGAAATTCTCGGGCCAGAGTTGCTGCTGTTGGCAAGCCTTTGAGCGGAATGAAATGCGCCATCTTGGAGAATAAGTCCACGATTACTAGAATCGTATTGTATCCGGAGCATGGAGGTAGATCGGTGATGAAGTCCATAGAAAGCGTATGCCAAGGGCGAGGTGGGATGTCAATAGGGCGTAAGAGGCCTGCTGGTCTTTCCTTTTGACTCTTGTTTTGGGCGCATACTCCACAGGACATTATAAAGTCTCTGATATCTTTTTTCCAAGACGGCCACCAGAAGTAGCGCTTGATCTTTTCTGAGGTCTTGGCTATACCGGGATGACCTTCCATTAAAGAGTCGTGATAACAAGAGATTACTTTTTTCTGTAAATCTGTGCTGGGTAGGTATAATCGTTCTTGGAAATACAATAAGTTGTCCTTTACTGCAAAGTCCTTTCCCTGCAGATGCCAATTCTGTATGTCTGCTGGAGTTACAAGTTGCCTGGCTTTATCCTTAACTTCCTCTATGAATTCTGTGGCGATTACACCCAGAATTCTTTGTTCGGGAATGATTGGTACAGGTTTAGGGTTGATCAAGTGTTCTTCCACTCCCATCTGAGAAAGGGCATCGGCTTTACCGTTCTTTGTACCAGGTCGATAGGTAATTATGAAGTCAAACTCGGCAAAGAATAATGCCCAACGGAGTTGTCTAGAGGATTGGGCTTTTTTGCGGTTTTCAAATATTGCAGGTTTCGGTGATCCATAATCACAGTAACGGTGTGTCGGGCCCCCAGCAGATAATGCCGCCAAGCCTTAAAGGCAGACTTGATAGCCAGAAGTTCCTTGTCAGTAATCGTGTAATTGACTTCAGGAGGCGAGAATTTGCGGGACCAAAATGCCACGGGATGCAACTGATTGGTTACCGGGTCCTTTTGTGATAGAACTGCCCCCATGGCAAGGCTTGAAGCATCAGTTTCCACGATGTAGGGGAGTTCGGGGCGAGGGTGTTTTAAGATTGGTGCAGAGATAAATTTAGTCTTCAAATCCTGGAAAGCTTGTTCCGCCTCGGTAGACCATTCAAAACGTTTGTTTTTCTTTAACAAGGCAGTGATGGGCTGGACTATTCGAGAGAACTCGGGGATAAACCTGCGGTAAAAGTTAGCGAAGCCTAACATGCTTTGCACACCTTTTACGGAGGATGGTGATGGCCATTTGAGAACTGCATCGACCTTCTTTGAATCCATACGCACTCCGCCAGGTGATAATATGAATCCCAAGAATTCAACTTCAGTCACGTTGAAAACACATTTTTCCAACTTAGCGAAAAGTTTGTGTTGACGCAATCTTTCGAGGACCATTTTCACGTGTTTCCGATGTTCAGATTCCGATGAAGAATAAACGAGAATGTCGTCGATGTAAACAACAACACACACATTTATGAGCTCTCTGAGGACATCGTTCATAAAATATTGAAAGGCGGCCGGGGCATTGCAAAGTCCGAAGGGCATGACCTGATATTCAAATAGCCCATTCTTGGTGCGGAAGGCTGTCTTCCATTCATCGCCCTCTTTTACTCGTACCAAGTGGTAAGCTCCTCTAAGACCCAGCTTTGTATATATGCATGCTTGTCTGACTTGGTCCAGGAGTTCAGGGATCAAAGGTAACGGATATCTATTCTTAACGGTGATCTGGTTCAGGGAGCGATAATCGATACAAGTTCTAAGGTCTCCTTCCTTTTTTGGAACGAAGAACAAAGCTGAAGAGGCAGGGGACTTGGAAGGACGAATAAACCCATTTGCCAGGTATTGATCCAGGTATTGTCGAAGGTGAAGGTTCTCAGGCTCGGTGAGGGCATAAATTCTACTACAAGGAGGAGTAGATCCAGGTATCAGGTCTATCTGGCAGTCATAAGACCTATGAGGAGGTAGAGAGTTAGCCTGCTTCCGGAAAACATCTTGGTATTCTAGGTATTCGGGAGGTAACTGGGGAGTCTCTGAAGAAATTGCTGCCAGTGCAACACCAGGTGGAGGGTGACAAGTAGAGACACATTCTGGAAACTGGACCGTTCTTGCTCGCCAATCGATCAGAGGATTGTGTTTCTCTAACCAAGGTATTCCTAGAATAATCTGGAACTGAGGGGCCTTGATCACATCGAACACGATCTTCTCAGGTGTCCATCTTGACTTACTAGCGTCACCTCTTGAGTGGTATGCGTTACTGGCCCGGAGGCTATCTCCGTACCATCCACCGTAGTAATGACGTCCTTTACAGCCTTGGGACAAAGAGTTAGATTCATCCTCAAAACCATTTCATGATCCACATAATTGCCGATGGCACCGCTGTCGACGTAAGCTTCAATTGCATGTAATCGATCCGGATTATCAGGGCCAATGAGGACCATAGGTATCACGAAATGCGAGGTCACGGAACTGGTTTTCACGCTCGGCAAGAGGACCTCTATTCTTGTCGGGCGAGGTCGTTTCCCTGCTCAGAGTTTGTAACTGTGGTAACTGCAGCTCCTACTGCCTTCTTGGCAGGTTTCACCGGACAGTCTCGAAGAAAGTGCCCTGAGTTTCCGCAATATAGGCATAATTGCAACTGTTTTCTCCTTTCCCGCTCCTTTTGTGTTAGAGGACCTTTCAGACCCCCTATTTGCATGGGTTCCCCGGAGTCTACTCCTTTTGAAGGAGTTGGCGGTTTGGAAAATACTCGAGCATCAAACTTGGAACGATCGGCCTTCCTGTTCTGCAGTCTGTGATCTATTTGAACGACCAAGTCTATATAATCCGAACAGTCTTGTGGGGGATTCACTACTTGGGCTAAAACGTCTTTGAGCTCTCCACGTAGACCTCTATAAAACAGCGTAATCCTTTTGTCCTCAGGCCATTGAGTTTCCACTATTAGTCTATTGAAAGATGCAATATAAGCCAAAAGGTCTTGATTACCCTGTCGCAACGAAAGAAGCTCATTGTCCAAGGCCTGCCCCTGTGCATGTCTTGCGAACAGTTTTTCCATACTAAGCTGAAAGGCTTGAAAATCATGGAGAACCGGATCATCTTGATTAACTAGAGGGATCGACCAGTCTGCCGCATTGCCACTAAGGTACGAAAGTACAAAAGCTACTTTAGCTTGATCAGTTGGAAAGGCTGCTGGCCGGCATAAGAAGTGCAACCGGCACTGATTGATAAATATCGCAAACCTCTTTGGGTCACCAGAAAATCGTTCGGGCGGAGCCAGAGGTACATCCCCAGGTAGGTTGATCTGCACTGGATTCATAGAGAATGTTGAAGGAAGATTTGCCCCTGATGCGGGTAGCGGGGTCTGTCCGGCTTGTGACTGTAGCAATTGTCTAGCAAGATCATCTGTTCTCTCCTTGGAAATAATTAGTTCCCTTCTTAGAGCGTTCGTTTCCTGACGAGCTGCATGCACTTCTGCCCTTAGTTCCCCAGGTAACCGGGCTAGGTGGTCAGTATCCGAGGTTTCCATAGCGCCTGGGCGAGAGTTTTGCGGTAGGCTTTGCGTTCTGTAACGCTCACCTGATTCTCGCAGAGGCGCCGGTCTTGACTGGGCGACTACCGTATCTTCAAAGGTGATGTGCAGCACCCGGTTGGCTCTTTGGGCTGGACCTCTGTGCCCTGTATGCCTGACGTGCAGAGTAAGATGTCTGCAGATAGAAAATACGGGGTTAATGAACTGGGGTTATTGGGGTGTCCCTATCTCTTTCCCCTTCTCCTCTCCTGTAGACCCCCACAGGTTAACGCTCTCACCTTAGGTAAGTGAATGCCGAGCTCTCCATCTGCCTCGGGGCAGGGTGCTGTAACCAGTTTCTTCACTGGATAGGTAGCGCAGGCCTCTTGACTTCAGAGGACTGCTGTCCGTCGTTTACTGCACGAACGGTAAGTTTCGAGTAACTCAAATGTCTTTAAAGTCTTTAATAATGATGTCTCTTGTTTTGCAGGGTTCCGGCGATGGCGGATGACGGCTGAAGTGAGTTGAAGATGGAGCCCGTGTGATGGATAGAAGCGCCTGGAAGCACGTAAGTAAGCGCTTGTTGCCAGCTTCACGATGCGCTCTAACTGTCTTTTTATTTTGCAGGTACAAGTTCGGAGCGGCTGCAGGGTGCCGGGATACCCACTGGGTTAGATGTGGAAAGGAGTAATGGCACGTGAGTATTAAAGTTCCCCAATGTCTTTAAACGCACCTTGTTTTGTCTTTCAGATGCGGGATGCAGCGCCGACGGCCTCCGGAGCGTGCAAAGAGTTGGTAAGCTTTTGTCTTTCAGATGCCGGAATGCAGTGTGAAGACCTCCGGAGCGCACGAAGATTAGGTAAGCCTTTGCCTTTCAGATGCCGGAATGCTAACCTGTTCTTTCTTGTCTTTATAGGTGTTGCTGAAGACTGGATTCAGGATGGTAAGCCTTTTTCCTTAGGCCCAGGACCGGATGCAGAAGACACGATGAGCGTTCTGCTGCAGAGGGTGCAGAATAACGCAAAGCAAGATTCATCCACCGGGTGTGGTTTAAATAGCCTACTGTAGTGCTTAGGTGTCTCCTTCCACAGCCACGCCTAAGTAAGAAAAGTAGTTCCAAACAGAAGAGGATCAGAGGCTCAACTGGCAGGCAAGTAAGCAGCATGGTCTGCTGCAGGTAAGTCCACCCAAGCATTATGAGCCCGGCGCTTCCAGCGCTGGGACTGGGCATATTTATGAGCCTGGTGCCACTGGCGCCAGGACTGGGTCCAAAAGGTCCCAATTGGGACTGGTTGGCACTCGGAACCTGGGTTATGGATCTGCTTCCAAGGGAGTTGGGAAAACCCTGACCTTTTGGAAGCAGAGATCATAACAGGGGGTGGGAGAACCCTCCTGTAATCTACTGTTTGCGGCTGACGCGACCTCATTCCCTTTGTTGCTCTTGTGCTTGATATACTGGGGCCCTCGACCTGTCTGGCCTGTGGTGCTCACGTGGCCTTCAACTTGCAAACACCCTACTAGACAACTGGGGGCCTGGCAAACTCCGGATTTGGCCCGCGAAGAGACCGAATTGGCCCTGCAACATAATCATTGCGCAGGAGGTTCCCTGCGGACGTCTGGCTGATGGCAGCGCTAGATTGCTCCATACTGGTATCCTTTGTTAAATATACGTGGGAGAACACAGTCCACTGACGGCTAACACCCCCTGATCCCCTGGACCCCCCCCTTTTTTTTTTGCTGTTGCTAGATCCCCTTGCCAAGGTCCGTTTATCCACACAATGTGGGTCAGGGGAAAGGAAGAGGGGAAGGGTAATGCCACAGAGCTGCGTAATATCAGAAAACACCATGAGTGAACCACAGAAATCGGGAAGAGGAAACGAGACCACCAGCAACAAGAAAAAAGGTCCAATGGATGCCTACACAGGCGGCCAGGCCCAGACCACGGCCACAGAGGTACCCATTAACACTAGAGAGGCCCTGAGCGCTGGGGGTGAGGAACAAGAAGACAGGCTAACAACAATAGTTCAAAACGGGTTCCGGGCAGTGAATATTAAGTTGGACGACATAGTATCCACCATAGGCTCACTTAAGGCAAGGGTCGAAAAGGAGAGTGCACGTGTCACGGAAACAGAGAACAGAATAAACACTACCGAAGATACTATAGCACACCACAGCCAAGACATCAACCAACTTAAGGAGGCCATGTCAAAAATGCAAAACAAGTGCGAGGACCTGGAATCGTGATCAAGGCGTAACAACATCCGGGTGGTAGGAGTGATGGAATCATTCGGCAAAGGCCAGATGGAGAAACAACTGGAAGCACTGCTTAAAACCGTATTCGGCTCGGAGGCATTTTCAGAGCATTTCCTAGTGGAAAGGGCGCATCGCACTTTGGCCCCGGCCCCTAAACCTGGTGCGCCGATGCGCATGATAATTGCGAGGCTCCTTAATTACAGGGACAGAGACACGATCCTACGTTTGGCGAGGGAGGCTGGAACACTCCACTATGAAGGGAGCCGTATCCATATATACCCGGATTTCTCCACTGGGGTTCAGGCCAGCAGAAGATCCTATGAACTGGTTAAAAGACTCTTCAGAGACCGCCAAGTGTCATACGCCTTGATGTTTCCAGCTAAGATGAGGATACAGCACGCAGGAAGGGCGCACTTCTTCGAAACCCCGGCTGAAGCCACGCAGTACATTGAGACTTATATACCTCTTCCGCCCAGAGGGGGCAGACCGGCACAAAACAGGTCCAGGCCGGAGGACTAGGACACACATGGCATCTGCTTAAGTGTAGGGCCACTGTGCTGAATGGAATTCAGATTGGTTGAAAAATTGGTCTGGGCGGCTCCGTCTAAGATTATCACTGGAGTGTTGGGGCCAATTCGGCAGTCATGTGGAGCGACTTGTCCACCCCTGGAATGCTCCATCAGTTAACTGGGACATGTCATCAAGTTGGGGGTGATGATTTGGAATGGGGGAGGGGAAGGGGATTGGAATGAGGTTTCTGAAGGGAGATGTTCTGGTCACCAAGCTTTATGTTAAAAAAGTGGTCGCATTGGGAGTGGCGCTGTTCGGCTGGCACACACGGCACGGCCTCAATGGTCATGGCTCTGGGATGATTTGTTATTACATAATACAGGTGACGGGATGCAAATAAAACTGCTTACATGGAATGTAAGGGGACTGAATAACCAGGTGAAAGTCAATAAAATGTCTAATTATGTTACTAGACATGGCCCCCAAATATTGATGCTGCAAGAAACACATACAATGGGAAGCAGTAATTTACGCATAATGCCTAAATGGGGTACCCAGCGTTTCCATACGGACTATTCCACGCAGGCCAGAGGGGTAATCACTCTTATCCATCCAAGCTTGGGGTTTGGGCTGGAGGGCCATAAGGCAGATCAACAGGGTAGATATGTGGTCGTATGGGGCAGGCTCGCTGGACAACAACTGCTTCTGGTTAATACGTATGGGCCGAATGTAGACGACCCTGCATTTTATGTAAATATGTACCAGATGATTACTGCCTGTGGTTTGTCCAACGTAATGTGGGGAGGTGACTTTAATGTGGCGCTAGACCCTGTGTTGGATAGGGCTTCCAGGGTCAATAGAACCCCTAGTAAAACAGCCTCCACCCTGAGTAGCATTCTTTCACAATTGTCAATGGTAGATGCCTGGCGTATGATACACCCTGGAGACAGGAAATATACATATTACTCCTCGGTTCACGACTCCGAGTCCAGGATAGATTATTGGTTTTTTGCATCGGGTATGTTCTCTTCGCTGCAGAAATGTGAAATCTTGCTCTGCACGTTTTCCGACCACTCCGCAGTGACAGCAGAATTGAAGATTCAGAATGCCCCCTGCCCCACTAAAAGATGGAGAATGGCGAGTGGAATTTTGGGAGACTCGGGGGTGGTGGAGCCACTACATGTTGAGATAAAAGAATATTTTCATCAATAATGTGGGAACGGTAAGTAAGTACTCTACTGTGTGGGAATCCTTTAAAGTATGGATCAGAGGAGTACTATTGTCCAAGTCCTGAACTATCAAATATTGAAAGTAAATTGGCTGTATTGGAGGGAAACTACACCCTAACACAGAACAGGGAACTGTTGGCGGACATACACACACACTTGCAGGAATTTGATAAACTGGCCGCTAGATAGGTTCATTATGTGGCGGCTCCCATGCGTGCACATAGATATGGGGAGGGGAACAAGGCTGGTAGGACACTGTCTAATCTTCTCAAGGGTGATAACCTAACCAAATCACTAGTATACAAACAGAACAGGGGGAGGTGTTCTCAGGGGAGGATGAGATAAACCAAGAATTTGTCAAATTTTATAGCAAGTTGTACTCCAACCAAGATTAAAAAAATCGCCCGTAGACATTAAAGACTATCTTGCGACTCTTAGCTTACCACAGCTCTCAGAGGTTGAACGTGCCGCATTGGACCAACCGATAACGGCGGAAGAGGTCACAGAAGCCATTAAAATGTTGACATCAGGTAAGGCACCAGGGTCTGATGGGATAGGGGCAGAATTTTATAAAGAATTCCGGGAAGAGCTTGTCCCAGTGCTTCTCCAGGTTTGGGAGGAATCCCTAGAATGCAATATACTGCCTTCATCTATGAGAGAGGCAGTGATTACGGTCCTCCCTAAGCCACGACGACCGCCACAGGATGTGTTGTCCTACAGGCCCCCATCACTTATAAACACAGATGTCAAAATATTTGCAAAAGTAATGGCCAATAGACTCTTACCAGCGGTCCCCGGGCTGGTCCACCCTGATCAAAATGGGTTTATTCCCGCCAGGTCCACAGCCCTGAATCTCCATAGGTTCTTCAGTCTAATGGCGCAAATAGACCCCAAGAGAAGCACAGCTGCAATATCCCTAGATGCTGAGAAAGCCTTCGATTCTGTGTCCTGGGTCTACCTACTGGCGGTACTGGAAGCATTTGGGATGGGCCCTAACTTTATTAGGTATGTTAAGCTACTATACACCGAATCGGGAGCTCGAGTTCTGACCAATAGATCCATCTCTGACATGTTCTTACTGGGCAGGGGCACCAGGCAGGGCTGTCCATTTTCACCCCTGCTGTTTGCATTGATTATAGAGCCCATGGCTGCCGCAGTGAGGCTGAGACACGCCGATAAGGGCGTAAATATAAAGGGGACAATCCAATTAATCTCATTATACGCCGATGATACTCTATTGTACATCCGTGAACCCAGGACAAATATAGCACCCATAATGATGGAAATACAGGAATTTGCGGCTTACTCTGGGTACACGGTGAATAGAGCCAAGTCTGAAATATTTCCACTCATGCCATCCACCGAGTGCCCAGACGTGCTGCACGGACTTAAATGGTCGGATCGACACATTAGGTATCTGGGGATCCTGGCGTCTAGGGATAGGAACACAATATACCAGGACAATCATGAGACTACACTGCAGACCATTACTACGAAGCTCCAGATGTGGGGGCGATTGCCAATCTCTCTACACGGCAGGGTGGAGGTCCTTAAAATGATAATCCTCCCCAAGCTGCTTTATCTGTTTGTTAATATTCCCATATGGCTGGGTAGAACCTTCTTCGCCAGACTTCGCTCCGTGGTGGTGACGTTCCTGTGGAACGGGAACACAGCTAGGATCAGTTGGGAGAAGATGACTGAATCGTATTCCACGGGCGGTATAGCAGCTCCCGACTTTGAGCTGTATTACCATGTGGCTCAAGCACAATTTGCAAAACATTGGTATGATACCACGCAGGAGACACCCCATGCACTAATAGAGGAATACACCACACACCCCACAAATATACAGTCAGTCTTTTTTGATACGCAATACAGAGACACATGTGAATACAACCCAATCAGTTGTACGGTTAAAGCATGGGAGGCCATATACAGAAAATTGCAATTAGAAACGCCCTAGAATCCAGAGGTACCCCTCTGGAACTACCCAGGTATACCCCCTACACATGACAGTTCAATACAGGAATCCTGGGACCCCAATACGGAATTGAAAATGGGTGATATGTTTATAAATGGCAAATGTGCGACCCTGGAGGACATACTGAGAGCGTTTGGAGGTGGCCAACTCAGGACACTTCAATATTACTGCATGCGATCAGCGTTCCAAAAGAAATGGCCACTGTTCCCGGATGAACCCCAGCCACACCCATGTCTGCAGATGGTGACGGCTGTGGGAGGCCTGGGAATTTCTAAACTGTACACGGCGTTACAGGCCGACACCCCCACTGTAAACCATATAAAAGAAAAATGGGAAAGAGACTTACAGGTGCCCATAGAAGATGAGAAGTGGAATAGATATTGTTCACTGACAAAGAGGGTCTCTCTGAACGCTGGCCTACGATTAATCCAATTCAAGATTCTGAACAGATTACACTACACCCCAATTAAAATAGCGAAATGTACTCCTGGTGCATCAGATGCATGTCCCAAATGTAATATGCCACAGGCAGGAGATTATCATATGTATTGGGAATGTCGGGTGGTGAGGAGCTTCTGGAGAGAGGTTGCGGAAATGTTGGGAGAATTTACACAGATTCCCCCAGACCTGAAGCCCCAAAAATGCCTATTTGGGGACATAGGCAAATGTTCTGAGAAAACTAGACGATTGTTTAATGTTACATGTGCAATTGCCAAAAAATATATTTTATTGAAGTGGAAAAACGTGAGCCCACCCAGCATGAACCAATTTCTTCGTGAACTAACATATGTAAATGAGGCAGAGGAACAGTATGTGATGAGCCGACCCACAGCCTGCAGACCCAAAGATATGTGGGGCCCATTCAGGACTTATTTGTGTAACTTGTCCTCTGATGATGATGAATCGATGTAAGACTAAGTAAATGTCATGATCATGATTTTATAATTTGGTTTGTACACGTATTGTGCGGGTTGAGAAGTGCTGTGTATCCCTGTGTGTCCACTAATAAAAAGGGTTTCAAAACAAAATAAAATAATAATAATAATAATAAAATAGTTGACAAGAAGAGGCCACCAGGGGCGCGCTAATGTGACCAGCTTCAGCGTGACTCTCCCTT
The DNA here is from genome assembly GCF_040938575.1 of Ambystoma mexicanum. Lineage (NCBI taxonomy): Eukaryota > Metazoa > Chordata > Amphibia > Caudata > Ambystomatidae > Ambystoma > Ambystoma mexicanum. Next base: position 1,475,417,519 of record NC_090922.1, read on the forward strand.
GCTGGGGAACGGCAAAGAGGATTGAGCCCCCACTTTTACCCCCCCGCACCTCACATCCCTCAGGCTCAACAAGATGAAAGAGGAACATCGGCGGCACCCGTGCGTGCAAGAACAGGCAAAATTGGTCTGTAATTGAGGGAGAAAACTAAATCGGTTCTCCCCACCCAGCTAGCGCTCTAAAGAGGGATACGCACCAAGGAGAGGAGCCAGCGCGAGGGGAGACAGAGGCAACAGGCCGGGAGTGAAGGGGAGGTAAGCCTTTGCCCCCCTCACACCCTGGCCACACCTGAGGGGAGTTCCACTGAGGGAGTAGGCCCCCCAACCGTCAGCAGGGACGCTGGCGTGTGCAGAGGAGCCAGGCCTCCTGGGGGAGGGGAGGCATCCATCAGTGTTGGCGTGGGAGCTGCCCCATGCCGGAGGATAACATATAAAACAGCGGGGGACCCGCGATGAGGAAACAAAGCAACTGCGTGCAAGTAAATAGCAAGCCAGATCCCTAGAAGAGCCCAGTGAGGCCATCCCTGCAAGATAAGTGAAGCGGGAGAGAGGCACACCAACAACTCCTAATTTCAGTAGAAGCCCTTTTTGTGCCTGGGGAACTCTGAGCCCATATATGGTCCCAAGTGGAGGAGGTACTTTATAGTGCATCTTGGTACATTACCAGGTGGGGGCCATCAGTGGCTGGAGCTAAGTGCACCAATGGAGAAGGGGGACAGCCTGGGGTGTTGGGGAGCCCCAGGATAGGACCACGAAAAGGACCTAAGAACATATGGAGGGGAGATGCCCCCCGCCCACAAAGGGGGCCCCCACACTTAGTGCTACACCACACCAGATGTAAAGGAGATAACCCATAGCCCAAGGGGAGAACTCTATTGACTGGCCACAGGGGAGCCTCCAACCTCCCCGCATCGAGAAGGAACCCACAAGCGATACCCGCAATAAATACTGTGCGAGAGTTCGCGGGGTACCGATTCCCCCTACACCTGGCGAAAGTGTGGAAGGTCTGAGAGTAAGTCCATGCAGAGGAGGGAAAAAAGCCTGAGACGAGCATGGACAAGCAGAGAAGGGGCTCTGAGAGCCCAACTACACCGGGGGAGATCCTATGGCGGTGTGGGCCCCTAGGTCCCGTCCTGGGGCGTGTGCCTGCCTCGTAGATGACCCCCCCATGGCTCCTATCAACAAATTCTCCCTCAAAGAATTAGAATCCCCTTCCCCTGCACCTGATACCTGCAGCAAGGACAGCACGTGGTGTAATAATATCTAAAGCGCTCTCCTCAACACAATCACCACCTTACAATCTAAAATCAATGCCAAACAAACCACCCTCACTTCCTCTCCCCTATCCAAACTAGTGTCGCCCCCTACAACTTCCTTTACCCACACTCCTTTCAGCTTCACCCCACTTACCTTCTCAGAGGTGGAACACATTATCTGCAACTTAAAACCATCCAATTGCCAAGGTGACTCCTGTCCTGCACCTATCATTAAGGAATCGGCACACGACTTGGCGCCCTTCATAACAACGTTTATCAATTCACCGTTCCAATCTGGAATGGTACCTAACAACCTGAAGGATGCCTGGGTTATCCCTCTCCTAAAAAAACCGACTCTAGACCCTGAGGTACCCACAAACTACAGACCCATCACCACTGTCCCATTCCTTCTAAAAATATTAGACAGAGCAGCATACCTACAGATACAGAACTACTTGGAAACTAACAACCTCCTCGGCACTAGACAATCTGGCTTTAGACCCAAACACGGGACAGAAGCAGCTCTTCTAGACCTTAAAACTCAAATTGAGGACCTAAAAGACAATGGAAAACTTGCCTTCCTACTCTTATTGGACTTATCCGCTGCCTTCGACTTGGTCAATCACCAAATCCTCTGTCAGCACCTAAAGTCTGCTGCCCATTTCTCAGACAATGCTACCAATTGGATTAGGTCTTTCCTTGACAACAGGCAAACGAGTCTTCTCACCTACCTCCTCTGCAGATCCTGCTTCAGTCCCCTGCGGAGTCCCTCAGGGGTCTTGTGTCTCCCCCACACTCTACAATGTATTCACCAAACCACTGTTTGATGTGCTCGACTATCTGGGTGTCACCTACACTAATTATGCAGATGACACCCAGATACTCATTCCCATTACCGGTGACTACATTGTCGACTCTAAAGCTCTGAACGACATTTACCAAGTCATTCAAGTGTGGATGGCCCAACATGAGTTGTGTCTCAATGATGATAAGACAGAGCTCCTCATCTTGGGAACACAACAGAGACTAAACAAACTCAACCCATTGTTCACCTCCTTCAATATTGACGGTAACCCCATCAAAGTATCTAAAGATACGAAAACCTTAGGAATCTACCTCGATTCCACACTCTCCCTTACCCGACAAACCAATGCAGTTGTAGCTGCCTCGGACTATACATGCAAGCTGCTCACAGCCTGCCGACCCTTCCTCACCACACAAAATTGCATCACTGTCGCCAGGACACTGTTTATGTCCAAATTGGACTATTGTAATGCCTTATACCAAGGCACTAATCAACGGAACCTCAACAAACTCCAGATCACCCAAAACAGTGCCATCAGAGTAGCCCTCAACCTCCCCAGATCAGCACACATCTCAGAAACCAGGAAGAACCTTCACTGGTTATCAGCAGGGCCGGACTGGGAACCAAAAGTGGCCCTGGAAAATGTTTTCAAAATGGCCCCATATTTCGCCCAATCCTTCAAACAGGGGATTGCAAGTATCCCCCAAGAAAGTCTTGAATAAAATTAGTCAAAATGAGTGCACTTAAAGCATGTTTTAAACATACACAGATTAAAAAGTAATGTTTTAAATAAGTTCATGATCTCCCAAAGTAGATCTTCAATGATAGAGGGACCTGGAACGTTCCATATTTTGCAGATGAGAAAAACGAATTCAGCCGTTTTTAAAGATGCCCAAACAACATGCATCCCTAATCCATTCCCTAATCTATTTCACCCTATGCCGTGCTGGGAAGGGCACACAGATAAAAACATTCAGAAACGAGCATTGGCAATGCCAAGAGTTTTGGCTTTTGTGTAGGCATGGGAAAGGCATTTTGCCAGGCACTGCCACAGTGGTATTAACTGTCCATTGATGGTAGCATCTGCAAAGTGGTGTGAGTACCTGGGTATACAATAGCAGTGCCTGCTGAATGCCTAATATTGATACACAAGCATAAACTGTTGGCTTTGCCAATGCTTGCTTTTAACAGGACTTCCGTGAGGGACAGACATAGCGCTTATACATGGAATGCCTCCTGTCCTTCCACTGGACTCTTTCACAACCTCTGCCAATCTCTATCTCTTTCTATTCACCTCTCTGGCCCAACTCACTCTGCAAGGGCACACTCTGGAAGTTCTAATCTCTTCAGACCTTCCCCTTTCGATCCCTCTCACCACTCCTCTCTCCTGGAGCGATCACTTTCTCCTTTCCTCCCAGCTACCCCTCAGGCCAAGCCAACTCCAGCACTGCCACCTACCTTCATGGTTATCGGACCCATGAAGCATGTGTCAGTTGAGGCTTTTGCCACCCCCCCCCTTGCCTGACACAGCCTTTTCCATGTTCCACTCTGCTATATCTGATACTCTCGATGTTCTTGCCCCTGTCATGAGGATCCGTTTGAAGCCCAAAGCCAAGTGCAACTCTTGGTACGACTCAGACCTCGCCACCCTCAAACGCAAGTGCAGGGTACCTGGCCTAGTAAGATCGTTGTCTCTGTCTTCCCTCTGTTTCCCCTCCCTTGCTTCGGCGCGCCTTGAAACACTTGTGTATAGGCGTGTTATAAATGCCATATCATATCAAACCTGGTTGACATTTTTATTTCACGAGTAGCGCGTTTATAGTTCCATTTCAGTCATTAACTCTCAGAAGACTGCTTTGAGAAAAAATTGGCAGGCACTTAAAGCATACACTTTGATGCTAAGGCTTGATAAAGCTAACTCAAAAACATCCCAAGAGGACGTGTTTTGGGTGGAGAAGGGCAGAAAGCAGGTGGAAATGGCCATCGGGATTAACATGGCCATGGACAGTCAATGGGTGGATAAATAACCAAACAACATGTACACGCTTTGTGTCCCAAAAGACACCATAGGGTCAGAAAGTGAATGGTAGGATTTCGGGGAGTTGATGCTGGGAGGACGAGAAGATCTGCCAGACAAGATCTGTGAATATAATTTAGAGGCGAGTACAATAAAAATATGAGAGATGCTGTGGTCCATACACTGCACATCTGTATATGTATACAATGAGAACCACACAGTCCACAATGTAAATCTCAATAACAAATATCTATAGCATGACTCTCCCCGGGTCCCCTCCCTCCATGATCCAGCTGTGTCTGCACGGATGTTTGGCCCCATGCTTTGCTGGGAAGTCTACATTTGAAGATGTACTATGCAATGTCCTGGCCAGCACCACCCATCCCTGCTTCATGGTGATGGGATTTTTCAAAATGGAGGTAGGCAAAGAAACAGTGACAAAATACAAAATTTCAGGGGAAGAGAAACAAAACACATAAAGGAGCAAAAAAAGAGGAGAACGTGTGAGAAAGGGGATGAAGGGAGGAGAGAAAAATTCTAACAGAGAGGAGAAGTATAACAATAGAGAATGCTATATTGGAGAGATAAAAACAAAGAGAGCAGAGAAAAAGATTGTCAGGGAGAAGGAGGTGGATAAGAGATAAATGTTTAGAGAGAGGAGTGAGCATAAGAGGAGTGATAGAATTCAAGAGAGAGGAAAGTGAGCAGGTGGAAGCTAAAAACAATGTGCGAGAGAGAGAACAGGAAAGAGGAAAAGGGCTGACAATAAGGAGAATTGAAGCCTGCCTACTACACTAAGGAGGTTGTAGGTAGCCCAGAGAATTAAGCAATAAGGCGCGGGGTGGCCCCCAGCGTTCTACTTCTTGCAGGGATTGTTTGATGTGCTGCTGAATGTTCATTTCTCCTCCAGAGGCTCCTTTCTTCCTTCACAGCAACCTGCAGGCTACCCCACTGCTCCAGCTGCAGTGCCCTGGCAGCATGCCACTCTAAAAATGTGAGCAATAATATTTGCCCTTGACGTTAGTAATATATCCACATCATTTAAGTGTTGACATAATGCATTTAAGTGACAGGGATCTATTCATTTGTTGCTAGCAGTTGACGAATGGTGAGTTGTATTAGCTTTTTTCAAGGGGATGGCATGTCCACAGCACAATCGCAAAGACCCAAAAGTGCTGCCATCAAATACTAGATGCAGCCTCATATGGCTAGAAACTGCCATCTTATGACAGGCTGAGCCTGGGTTGCCTGGGTGCTGCCAAGAACACCGCATTGTATGCCAGGTATATACATGAAACAGGGTGCAGCATCAGAGTGCCCCAATAAGTACACTGCCACTAGCACTAATAGAGATATTGGGGAAATTGCAGTAATAATGGGGAGGGAGAAAAGTAATGTGTAGAGAAAATAGTCTGTTGGACAGGTTTCAGCCTCTTAATGGATTAGCAAAACCCTTACAAGTTTACTGTTTTTGCAGCAGGGAGGTGGCTGGGCAAATGTAGCTCGGAAGGTTGTTCCATAAGGCAGGGGCTGCCGCTGAGCACCCTATGCCTCCCCAGCACCCTATGCCTCCTCAGCACCCTATGCCTCCCCAGCACGGCTATCGGGAGAATTTAGGAACAGTGCATCAGTCAGATGGTACCCTGTGCCTAGGTGTTGCACATGCATGACAGATCGATTGCTTGTGCTTTGACAAAATGCGTATGTGGCTTTTTCAGGCTGCCATGTGTTAATATACTGGGCGGGGCAATCAAGGCTATGCCAGGTGTTGCACTCCAGCTATTATGGCAAGTATTGAAACGCAGCCTTTATACCGGCAAAGGATCAAGTCCTGCATAACTGCACTCATAGGTAAACACTCCAGCTTCTGGGGGGCATCTAAAGTGCAGCTAGTGTGGCATAGGTGAACTTTAATAGGGGAACTAAATATATCCTATTACTTTGTATTATTATGATGAGCTGCCCGTTGCCTTCAGCCCAGGTGTGTGAGTAGACCATCCGTACAGAACTACAAGTCCCACAATGCAATGCTAACAACATACAGACCTGTGTGAACCATGTGCGTCTCATTGTGGTGCAGCACGGAGCAGTAAAAAAAGAAAAAAAAGACAGACACATGAACATTCCTGCTGAAAGACAGAGAATGACGATTCTGCATAAGGATAGCTGTCATTATGCTGTGCAATTTCATACCATATGTACACGTGACTGTGTGAAGGCGGATGAGCGTCACTCAGGCTTGTTGAGCACCCTCATGAGGGCCGGCGCCAGCCTGCGCAGTCCTCTTCAAACACATGTGAGAGGCGCTGGCTTGGCCCCCTTTACGCGCCGCTAATTCACCTCACCGTGAATGCTCTGGGTAGAGAGCGGCCTTCCTTCATTCACACCAAGTGCCCAGGCCTGCTCCATCGGCAGGAGCCCATTGCAGGCAGGCAAACTGATACGGAGGTTTGCTGCTGCCTTATGTAGACCCAAGGATTACATGATGCAGCTGCATGATCCATGTTACATGTTAAATGTATCATGCAGCTGCATCATGTAGTACAGGTCTAAGGGCAGATATTCGTATTGGCACACATTTAAAGACGAATCGCACCTGAATTGTCAGCACCTGGACTCAGTTGTCGAGCACTCAGCAGCACTGAGGTGGACACTGGCAGCCCAGGGTGTGCAGCCTGCACTGTCTCCCACCACCAAGTCAGCTGCTCCCTCAATTATCTCGTTTTCACCTACCTTAGTGGTTGTGGCGTTGAGTCGTGGGAAGGCACAAGCAGCAGGCAGCTGCCTGGCTGTGGCCTGTGGCTGACTGGCTGGCTGCTGCCCTGCCAGTGCACTTTAGCTGCCCAGCTGCAATGTGTGTGTAGCAGCAGGCAGGGCACGTGCAGTTCCCAGGACCTCATCATCCTGCGCAGATACAAGCTGCTGGGGAAGAAAATAAATGTGGCAGCACCACGTGCCTCGGTCGGTGGTGGCAGTAGCCAATTCAATGTGAATCATCCAAGCGGATCACGCGATGCATGTGATCGTTGCTCCTCTAATGCAGTATCCTTCCGCACCTTGCCAAAGAGGCCCTATGCCCAGAGGCCTACCGGGGGATGTCCCGGTGTCCCGGTGGGGCAGTCCAGCCCTGGTTATCAGTCTCCCAAAGGATCTCCCTGAAAGCACTGGCCCTCACATACAAATGCATAAATAACCAGGCCCCTACTTATCTAGCTTCACGCTTCACTCAGCACATTCCTACACAGACTCTGAGATCCGCCCAAACTCAAGGTCTCACAATCCCTAGATATAAGCTACAAACAGCTGGAAGGGTCAGCTTCCCAGTACAGTCAGCTAAACTCTGGAACACCCTGCCACTCACTATTAGAAATCTACCATCTTTTAACTCATTCAAACACAAAGCAAAGCTCTGGTTAACCACTACACATGAACCATTGGTCACAGCCTGACTCTCAGCATAACTATGGAGATCATGAGGTCTATTTACTGCTCTGAATGATACTGCACCATTGTATAAATTGTCTGCTACGTTAACTGTAACCATGCCTTAATTGTAACCACTCGTCTAACTATGTCTCATTCTTGTAATCTACTGTTAAGATATGCGCCCGGTTGCCTTCGGGCCTGGCTGCGCTATACAAATAAATAAACATAAACATAAACATAAACTGAGGGCACTACCCGCACAGTGAAGAAAAGGGAGGATGCCACGAATGGGGGATACGGATCGGAATCTATCCAATCCACCCACCCCGTGAGGCCCCAACGGACCCAAGTGAAGCTGGTTAAGGTGAGTGCCCTCCGGACCTTCACCTCCGGCGTGTGCCCCCCTTGGTGCGGGAAAAAGAGGAACTGAGGCCAACGGGCGCCACGTGTGCTATTTTTATACCCGATGACATCACCCTCGATGGAGACCTTCGAGGGACCATCGACTCGACGACATCAACGCACAGCGCCCTCTGCCGAGAACATTTTTCCAAAGCAGCTAAAGCTGGATGGAATACATCTAAGAGGAAGAATACGTTGGAGGAACAGCCATTCAAAAGAACGTTACCAGTTGGTAAGTAACGTGTTCTTCTTCATTCTTACTGCCAGTTCATGCAGAACTGTTATCACATGTGAAAGTGTCCCGTTTTCAGCATTGGAAGAAGGTATAAAAGCGCAACATGTGCTCCCGATTTTTCAGCAAACACGCCTTCCATAGCTGTGAGGAGGTTGAGCACATACCTGTTCTACATTGTCATTAGTCTCAGTGCTCGTAGTTATACCTCAATGACGTTGAACCCCTCCTCTGTGGTGTTTGCCAGCTGCATCAGCTGCCAGCACACAATCTGGAGCCATTTGGCGTTTGCGAGGACCTGCATGCTGGGGATCAGTGATGCAAAGAATGTCTCAGCAGAGTTAAAGAGTTTATATTCATCAGGGATTTGTGCGAGGAGATCGGACGAGTCTTAAGAGAGGTAGTTGGTGCTCTCCTTTTACGCGATATTTGTTCTTGCAGCTTTCCTTCTAACAGTATGTTAACGATAGGGGATGTTTCTTCTGTCTGCTGGGATGCTTGTTGCAGTTTGTGGTACACCCCTCCCCCTTCTACATGTTCTTCAGGGATCACCAGCAGTGAGGAATGCAGCGTTGCCAGAGCACAGTCGCCCCTCCAAGATGGCAGGAGGTGCAAATAAGCCTGTTTGCCACATACCCAGTATTGATCCATTAGAGCTGCAGTTCCTTTTCGTAGATCAGGGATGATAAGGGTTCTGTTGCAACATGTGTTAGAACCCACGGGTACTTCTCCTTCCGCGTGGAAACAAAGATCATATTTATTTTTGTGTTGTAGTTTTATTGGATTTTCAAGAGCTGTGACCCACGTTAGTTTGGAGACATGGCGAGTCCAGATCTCGGCACACGTGTTTTCCATCCATTCTAGTCTTTTGTCTGACAAGCCACGCAACCCTTCTGCCTTGAACATGAATGCCACTTGTTTTCTGAAAATCTTGTTCCTTCTATGGCCAGGAATGGCTCCTTAAAGCATTTTGCACCGGGAGATCCTTTTTTACAGTCTTTCATCCGGTGGAAGAAGTTTCATGCTTATTGTGTGTACCTGGAAGGTGACCTTTATCCTAAATAGTGCAAGAGGAATGAGACATTGAGCTTCCACAATAGGAGTTTCTTGAGGCACTAAAACTGTAGGTGTACCTGACGCATGAGGCATCAGTGAACATACATAGTAGCTACCATTTGTCGCCTGTTGCCCAGTGGTGCTCATGTCTAAGTACCATTTGTTAGACTGGCCTGGATGGCGGAGGTCTTCCACCTTATCTAGTCCTAACCTATGGTATGCATCATATTTATATTATCTTGTTTGTCTTTTGTTTCTACTATTTTGTGCTAGGGAGTTTTACCACCCTAGCAACCTTTTACACAACCTGTCTGTGGAGCATAATGTTGTGCGTGCATTAAAAGATTGTGGGTAATACATCGGGAATATTCTAGTGTCTATATTTGCATTGGGGCCAATGCTTTGTTGCCAATAGGGAGTATTGGACAAGTCATTTGAAGCAGTTGTAGGGAACATATGCAGCTGTGGAAGCCATGAGGTAGTTATACTATTCCGTTGCGAGGTAGGCTCTATGGGCATTGGCTCCATGGTGTCTTTTTTCATAAAATGCAGTCATGCTTTCATTATCTAAAAATAATTCATTTTTTGGGGTTGATTTAGTTATATTCTTATGCAAAGTGGTGAGATTAGGCAGCATTGTGTTATCCCACATCAGCTTTATCCCATCCCACAAAAGATTTCCTTCTCGTATTAGCTTGCCCCCACCCCTCCTTCTTTTATGTCACCCATAATGAAAGATGCTCCCAAGAAAATCATCAATCCTAACATTACAATGCTGAATACAATAGCTACAAAATACAAGCCACACTCGTAGCTTTATGCTCTTGTGGCACTTATTCTATTCCTGCTGCTATCTATCGGAGGTAGTTCAGTTGTGCGTGGCACTGTCTCCACCATTGTGGCACCTATAGAAAACGAAAACAAAATGGGACAGGCATTAATGAAATGGTTAAAATAAAAGACATGGAAAGGGGTCACAAGAAGAAAGAAGATATTTTCACTTTACAATATAGACATTTATTTTACATGTGCTATTTCTCTTTTCAACGTCTATATTGAATTTATTTTCTCGTGCAGGTTTTTGCTTTTACTTTTTATTGAAGGGCATCTATGGCACTGCTGCTTCTCATTTGTTTTCTTGCAATTTTTCTAAAGCTGCACTGTCATGGGCTTTTCTCACATCTGACAGGTACACCCAGTACTTTAATCCTTTTACTTTTACTTATAGAGGGCTGCAATAAATTACCTCATATGGCCTGTGGAACTTTGGTTCCACCTCCTCACGAAACTTCGAACATACACTAGTTCGCCAGGCACGAGAGGGTTTGTTTGACTGTCAGGTGCTGCAGTTGTATCGCTTTCATTCTCTCGCGTGAAAGGTGGGGCAATTTGCTTGGCAATGCATCGCACTGCTCTGGTTAGTTGAGTGAGGTACTCAAATTCTTCGCCCAATACAGTTGCTGTTCTATTCTTCTCACTGGTGACAGCAGCGTTTGCATGCGTCTACCAGTCACTATTTCATGAGGGGACAAGTGGTGGACCTTACTGGGCTGTGTGCGCAACTGAAAGAGGGCCAAAAGGTAAACAATAGACCCAATTCTTTTTCAAAGTGTGACATAATTTAGACAATCTGCTTTTAAGGATGCCGTTGATGTTCTCCACCATTCTGTTTGCTTGCAGGTGGTAAATTGAGCACATTTTATGTTTGATTCCTAATAATGCAGTTTCTTCTTTGAAGAGGTCATTTACAATGTGTGCCATTGTTGGATCTTATGACATCACATACTCCCCAACGTGGGAACACTTCTCTCACCAGAAGATTTGCTGCGCACTTCGCGTCTGGGTGGGCACAGTGCCCTGCTTCCACCCAGCATGAAAAGGGACAGAACACCACGTTCAGGTATCTCGCTCCATTACATCTTTCTCCCATGTCTGCTTAATCAATATGCAGCTCGGAATGTTCCCACTGGACGTGACAATGTTCCACGTATTGTATGTGTCATTCCTGAATTGAATGTCTGATTTGTTGTACACTCAATTGTCATTTTATTGAGATGTTCCTGGAGATTTGGTACAAACCCATCTTCCTGGATATCTGCTTTAATGTGTTTGGATGTGTGGACCGGAAAATGTAGTTGTTGGAACGCTACTAGTAACAATTCTACAGGCATTACTACTTTCCCTGTGCTATCCTGTCTCCATAGGAGATCAGTGGGGGACTGGGTGCACCCTCTTTTTGCCCATAACTCTAGCTCTTCTAGCAGTGCTCTTTTTTGCATTTCTATTATTTCAGCTATGGGTAATGCATTATATCCTTCCTCCGTAGGTTCCTGGATTTTCCCTTTAATTACGCATTCTGTCGTTGCTTGTTTTTGGAAGTATGCTGCTTGTTTGGCCACGGTGTCCGCCGCAGCGTTTCCAAGTAATATTTTGTCATTGCTGTTTGCATGGGCTTGGCATTTTACCAGAGCCACTACTGATGGCTCTGCAAGTGCTTCAACCAATTTAAGTAAATCTGCATGATGAACCGGGGACCCATCTGCTCTCCTGAACCCCCGTCTCCAGCGTGATAACCCAGCATGTACCGTAGTGGTGATGTATGCTGAATCAGAGTATATTGTTACTGCACATCCTTTAGCTGCATGTAGTGCTTCTATTAGTGCTATTAATTCTGCTGTTTGGGCGGAGTAGTGCATTGTACTAGTATCTCGTACTCCCCCTCTTCCATCCTTACCACTGCAGCCTCAACGTTGTTTTTCTCCTGTCTCAGGGCAAATTGATGCCGAACCATCTACAAAAAACACTTCTCCCTCTTCCAATGCATTCTCACTAGCTTTAGGGATGTCATCTCCTTCCCCCTCATATGTGGCACAATCATGGTCTTGTGTGTCCTTCACTCGGCATGGTTCTGTGAGGAACGTTGCTGGGTTTACTGTCTTGCAACGTACTACATGGACATTTGGGCTTGAGATGATCATTTCGTATGCTGACGCTCTTTGGGTCGTGAGTGTGGATTTTTATCGTTCAAGAATTGCAAACCGTGAGTGTTCAACATACAATGTGACAGAACAACCCATCACGATTGTGGAGCCCTTTTCTAATGCAAATGTGGCTGCTGCAAGACATTGTTCGCACCCAAAGTGTCCCTGCATAACTGAATCAAGTGTGCTGCTGTAATAGGTCAGTGGCTTGTGGCCCCGGGATATCTTCTGTGTCAACATTGCAGTCATGAGTCTTCCATTTGAGTGCGATAATAGGAAATATTCTCATCCATAATCAGGTGTAGCTAGAACTGGGGCTGTACCTATTAGTTCCTTTAGTGTGGTGAATGCAGTGTGAATTTCAGGTGTCCATTTTATTGGTACTTTATCCTTTTGTGCTTCTTTCAGGCCATTTAACAGGGATTGGGTGTACGCTGCATAATCAAAAATACATGCACGGCAATAATTACATATGCTGAGAAACTTCTGCATGTCTTTTACATTATACAGTGTACTGGCGGCACGCACTGTTGCCGCTCTGTCAGGTATTATCCTTTTGCCGTCTTTTGTAATGAGCAGGCCTAAGTATAGGACCTCAGCCAGGCAATACTGTAATTTGTTTTTGTCTACTTTGAACCCTTTCTGGGCCAACAATGTTAGTAGGGTGACAGTCCTTACTGCATGCTTCCTCCCCTTCACTACATACCAGGAGGTCATCTATGTATTGAATAACTCTGCTTAGGACATCAATATTGCAGAGTTCTTCAAGCAATATCCTGTTAAAGATACTTGGGCTTTCACAGTACCCCTGGGGCAGCCTGCAGTTTTCGTATCTCCTCTCCCCTATCGTAAAAGGGTGAGGTATTGTGATTCTGGGTCAAGAGTCACTGAGAAAAAGGCGTTTTTCAGGTCCACCACTGTGAAGTGAGGGGCTGCTTTCGGGATGCTGCACAGTATGGATGCTGGGTTTGGGACAAGAGGGAACTCTTTTTGGACAATATCATTAAGGGGGCGGTAGTCTTGGATCATACGGCACACCCCCCTGACACTTTCTTGATCGGATTACTTGCCGTATTACATGGGGAGCTGGAGGGAACAATGCTGCCCTGTTGCAACAATGCATGTATTGTGGTCCTTATACCTTCCTCTGCTTCCCTGGACAAAGGGTATTGTCTTACTCTGGGCAGGACGGCACCTGGTTTTATTTTCATTTTCACTGGGGTCACTTCTCTAAGTAACCCTACATCATGGGAGTTTGTGGTCCACTCGATGCCTGTGGGCTGTAGTGCGCTTCACAAATCCAAAATAAATGTATGGCGGCACTTGTTGTAAGCCTGCATTACAGAAAGAGGGTGGTGCGCTGACAGCAGCCATGAGGGGGTTTGCTATCAAGTCTTTTTTTTATCATATCACAGGGCATGCAAATCTCTAGTATAATCTCCCCATCAGTGTCACTGTTAGGGAACAGCTCTTCATCAGTCAATTCTTTCAAAGAGATGTTTGGGACAATACACAATACTGTCCTCCACTCACACCCATGTGGGCTCATTCCGATGGCCACAATATGTTTTGCTGACACCTGCACTCCCTGCAGATCCAGAGAAATCACTGTACCAGGCACTATTTCTGGTGTGGTCATAGGGGGAAAAACAAAATCAGAGGGTACTCTCCATTCTTGTGTTAGCTCGGGTACTGCTCTTGCTAATACTTGTATCCCATACACAAACATGTCTGCGTGTGTGGGTATTCCTCGTACAGTTGTCTCATTCGCTATTGTTTGTATCAGTAACATTGCTCGAAGTGTGCACATCCCTGGGGTGGAACATACTACCCACCTGTCTGTAAATGCTATTGTCATTTTGAGCTTACTGAGTATGTCTCGACCCAATACGTTTATGAGGAACTCTTCATGATACAATACGGGTGCTCTGATAGTTTTTCCTCCTATTCTGACATCTAAATCTTCTGTTTAAGGAACCGTGACAACACCCCCAGAAAATTCCTGCATCTCGATATTTATTCCAGATAACGGAAAATCACCTTCACGTAAACATGATTTTTCCATCCCAGAGTCCACCATGAAGATGAGCTGTTTATTTCCTATCTCTGCCCCCACCAGCAGTTCCTCATCTGGCTGTAAGAGTGTGGATAGTACTAGACACGCAAGTGCTCTCTGTGGGCTGTCCTAGTGGGGGTGAGTATCTGCTCCAGGGCGAGAGAATATAGTTTTGTTGAGCATACATGTCCCCTGATAGGGTGCTGGTGTGCCATTAGCAGTGGTAACAAATGGGTTTGCATGCATGTGTGTCACTTTATTTTGACGGGTTGGGCGGGACTGCATACAGTGTGGGGGTGTCTGGGTGTGTTGTAGCCTGGTATGGGCCTGCTATCGGGCTGCCCTTCTGGTTCGTAATTTTTTATGTATAGGCCGTAAGGGCTACCCGGATGTGGGTGTCCATAATGTTGTTCATTACCATATCTCTGGCTGTTCTGATAATTTGCCACTGGGTTACTACGGCATTCCCTTGCGAAATGCCTCCACCTCCCGCACGACTAGCATGGCCCGGTTCCACCCCCCACTGATCCTTGTCTTCCATAAATACCCCTTCTCCACCCGCTGTCCTCGGTACTCACCTCTTCCTCTTGCGGGTCTTACTTGCCATTGGAGCCCCATATAGCGTTCTTCTCCACCCCCACTGTTCCTGGCCATTGTCTTCCCATGCTGCAGCTATCCTAGCTTGTATCGCTACAGACACCTCCCTGTCTTCTCCATGTTGTTCTGTGGGTGGCATCACAGTTACTGCCGCGACCTTCACCACTTGTTCTGTACCAACTTTGCTTCCTCTGCTAATCTCCTCTGGGCTGTTTCTTTTTCTCTTTCTTTACTCCTCTTGAAATGGCATACTATGATGCTTTGTATTTCTGGCCATCCCTTTGCTTCTATCCCAACTATTTTATCAAGAGCCTTCTGTACCTCCTTTGGTAGGCCCCTTTTGATAATAAAGTAGAATAGGGAGGTGAATTGGTCCCAGGCTGTGCCCGTCTCCGCCCGCCACATCTCCTGCACTCGAAGAATGAACTCCGCAGCATCTTCCTCATTCCCCCCATAGTGCATTGCATTATTGAGTGTATGTCGGGGGTATCTGGGAAGGTTCTCTGCAGTGCCTCCCACACTTGTGCTCTCACATTATTAATGGATGCGCCATCATGCATATCGTTTCCCATGGATACTCCCGGGAACCCCGCCTACACCCATACGGAGTCTGCTTGGTCTCCTACTGCTGTCACTAGGAGGCTTTTAATATCTCTGTCATCTAATAGGACCCCTGCTGTGTTCTTTTCGAATGCATATATCCATTTTCCCGCGCCCCCGGAGAGTGGTGGGAGGGCTTTGAGGAGATTATTCTTGTCCATCAGTGCCCAAGGCAAATAATGGGGTCGTCCTGCTTCCTTATGAATGAGGGGCATTTGTAGTTTTGATCTCACTTTTCCCTTGCTTACCTTCACTCCTTTCTTTTTTGATAGCGCTATTCTCCCTATTCTGTTTCTCAGTCTCCCCTCCCATCCTCCTTCCTCCTCTGTTACTGGCGGGGTGACCCACTGAACGTGTGGTGTCCCTCCTACAGCCCCTTATTCGCCCTCTTCAAAGTTACTCCAACATTCCTCATCTATTTCTGAGGCCACAGTGTCATATGCCACTCCCTCACCTTCTCTTTCTACTCGTACTGCCTTAATTGGTGCACTGCCTATCTTAAAGAGGAAATCTCTAGATTTCCACTCATCTTCAGGCAATAGGGAAGAATTCTTCAATGGGGGTTGAACTGGTGGTTGACCGCTCACAGATGACGATAACGCCCTGCTCGCTTCTTTGTGTTCAGCGTAGCGGGGTGAGCAGTCACCGGTGGTCCTGAGGGAAGCGCAGGCCAAGCAAAGCCCTGTCTGGCCCTGCGGGCTTCCGTGAGTTATTTCTAGTACCTAAATTGTTTAAATTCTGCTATCGCGCTCTGTGCGCTTTGTTGGTGCTGCCTGCTCCCCCCCTCCCACTTCCTGCTCCCCCCCTCCCACTTCCTGGTCCTCCTCTCCCTTCCCCCCTCCCTACCCGCCCACCCCCCCTCTGATTGGCTGACAGGCTGCTTCCCTCTGGCCTACTCGCCGGCTGCTCCCCCCGCTCGCTTCTTTGTGTTCAGCGGAGCGGGGTGACCAGTCGCCGGTGGTCCTGAGGGAAGTGCAGGCCAAGTGAAGCCCTGTCTGGCCCTGCGGGCTTCCGTGAGTTATTTCTAGTACCTAAATTGTTTAAATTCTGCTATCGCGCTCTGTGCGCATTGTTGGTTCTGCCTGCTCCCCTCTCCCACTTCTTGGTCCTCCTCTCCCCTCCCGCCTCCCTGAAACTCTGATTGGCTGACTGGCTGCTTCCCTCTGGCCTACTCGCCGGCTGCTCCGCCCGCTCGCTTCTTTGTGTTCAGCGGAGCGGGGTGAGCAGTCACCGGTGGTCCGGAGGGAAGTGCAGGCCAAGCGAAGCCCTGGCTGGCCCTGCGGGCCTCCGTGAGTTATTTCTAGTACCTAAATTGTTTAAATTCTGCTATCGCGCTCTGTGCGCGTTGTTGGTGCTGCCTGCTCCCCCCCTCCCACTTCCTGGTCCTCCTCTCCCTTCCTGCCGTCCTGCCCGCCCACCACCCCCCTCTGATTGGCTGACTGGCTGCTTCCCTCTGGCCTACTCGCCCGCTGTTCCCCCCGCTCGCTTTTTTGTGTTCAGCGGAGCAGGGTGAGCAGTCGCCGGTGTTCCTGAGGGAAGTGCAGGCCAAGCGAAGCCCTGTCTGGCCCTGCGGGCCTCTGTGAGTTAATTCTAGTACCTAAATTGTTTAAATTCTGCTATCGCGCTCTGTGCGCGTTGTTGGTGCTGCCTGCTCCCCCCTCCCACTTCCTGGTCCTCCTCTCCATTCCCGCGTCCCTGCCCGCCCACCCCCCCCTCTGATTGGTTGACTGGCTGCTTCCGTCTGGCCTACTCGCCCGCTGCTCCCCCCGCTCGCTTCTTTGTGTTCAGCGGAGCGGGGTGAGCAGTCACCGGTGTTCCTGAGGGAAGTGCAGGCCAAGTGAAGCCCTGGCTGGCCCTGCGGGCCTCCGTGAGTTATTTCTAGTACCTAAATTGTTTTAAATTCTGCTATCGCGCTCTGTGCGCGTTGTTGGTGCTGCCTGCTCCCCCCCTCCCACTTCCTGGTCCTCCTCTCCCTTCCCGCCTCCCTGCCCGCCCCTCCCCCCCTGATTGGCTGACTGGCTGCTTCCCTCTGGCCTACTCGCCGGCTGCTCCCCCCGCTCGCTTCTTTGTGTTCAGCGGAGCGGGGTGAGCAGTCGCCGGTGGTCCTGAGGGAAGTGCAGGCCAAGCGAAGCCCTGTCTGGCCCTGCGGGCCTCTGTGAGTTAATTCTAGTACCTAAATTGTTTAAATTCTGCTATCGCGCTCTGTGCGCGTTGTTGGTGCTGCCTGCTCCCCCCTCCCACTTCCTGGTCCTCCTCTCCCTTCCCGCCTCCCTGAGAGCCCACCCCCGCCCTCTGATTGGCTGACTGGCTGCTTCCCTCTGGCCTACTTGCCGGCTGCTCCCCCCGCTCGCTTCTTTGTGTTCAGCGGAGCGGGGTGAGCAGTCGCCGGTGGTCCTGATGGAAGAGCAGGCCAAGCGAAGTCCTGTCTGGCCCTGCGGGCCTCCGTGAGTTATTTCTAGTACCTAAATTGTTTCAATTCTGCTATCGCGCTCTGTGCGCGTTGTTGGTGCTGCCTGCTCCCCCCCTCCCACTTCCTGGTCCTCCTCTCCCATCCCGCTTCCCTGCCCGCCCACCCCCCCTCTGATTGGCTGACTGGCTGCTTCCCTCTGGCCTACTCGCCGGCTGCTCCCCCGCTCGCTTCTTTGTGTTCAGCGGAGCGTTGTGAGCAGTCGCCAGTGGTCCTGAGGGAAGTGCAGGCCAAGCGAAGCCCTGTCTGGCCCTGCGGGCCTCTGTGAGTTATTTCTAGTACCTAAATTGTTTAAATTCTGCTATTGCGCTCTGTGCGCGTTGTTGGTGCCGCCTGCTCCCCCCCTCCCACTTCCTGGTCCTCCTCTCCCTTCCCACCTCCCTGCCCGCCCTCCCCCCCTTCGATTGGCTGACTGGCTGCTTCCCTCTGGCCTACTCGCCCGCTGCTCCCCCCGCTCGCTTCTTTGTGTTCAGCGGGGCGGGGTGAGCAGTCACCGGTGTTCCTGAGGGAAGTGCAGGCCAAGTGTAGCTCTGGCTGGCCCTGCGGGCCTCCGTGAGTTATTTCTAGTACCTAAATTGTTTGAAATTCTGCTATCGCGCTCTGTGCGCGTTGTTGGTGCTGCATGCTCCCCACCCTCCCACTTCCTGGTCCTCCTCTCCCTTCCCGCCTCCCTGCCCGCCCCCCCTTTGATTGGCTGACTGGCTGTTTCCCTCTGACCTACTCGCCGGCTGCTCCCCCCGCTCGCTTCTTTGTGTTCAGCGGAGCGGGGTGAGCAGTCGCCGGTGGTCCTGAGGGAAGTGCAGGCCAAGCGAAGCCCTGTCTGGCCTTGCGGGCCTCTGTGAGTTAATTCTAGTACCTAAATTGTTTAAATTCTGCTATCGCGCTCTGTGCGCGTTGTTGGTGCTGCCTGCTCCCCCCCTCCCACTTCCTGGTCCTCCTCTCCCTTCCCGCCTCCCTGAGAGCCCACCCCCGCCCTCTGATTGGCTGACTGGCTGCTTCCCTCTGACCTACTTGCCGGCTGCTCCCCCCGCTCGCTTCTTTGTGTTCAGCGGAGCGGGGTGAGCAGTCGCCGGTGGTCCTGATGGAAGTGCAGGCCAATCGAAGTCCTGTCTGGCCCTGCGGGCCTCCGTGAGTTATTTCTAGTACCTAAATTGTTTAAATTCTGCTATCGCGCTCTGTGCGTGTTGTTGGTGCTGCCTGCTCCCCCCCTCCCACTTCCTGGTCCTCCTCTCCCTTCCCGCCTCCATGCCCGCCCACCCTCCCCCTCCCCTTCCTCCCTCTGCCTATAACCACCCCCCGTCCTTGGCAGCCCCCTGCCCGGCAGCCCCTCGGCTAAGGGCCCCTTAGGCAAAGGGCGGCTCCGACGGTTGCGGCTCCCTGTGTGTTTGCAGGTGTCTGCAGGGGACGCCTGGCGCCGGTCCCCCTGTTGGCTCTACCTGCTCCCTCGGCCCTCTGCACTTAGACATGTCACCCTGACTTCACTATGCCTTGCAAACTGTGGTAAATTAGGGCTTTTCTCCCCTCGCAGGATTTTCAAACTTAGGTGGCCTCTCCACTGGGTACCTGATATTGCATTACTGTGTTCACTGAGTTCTGAATTTGTGGTAAACTAGGGCTTGCTGCTTACTTCCTGTCCGCTCGTGCTTGTCCTACCCCCCTTCTCCCTCCTATCCCATGGTGCTCTCTATCTCACCTTTTCTATCTGCTTCTCCATTGACTATCCTGCTCTTCTCACTAAATCTGGTAGGAAAAGGTTTAAAAAGGACATCCTGGTCTCCAACCCAGGCCTCCCTATCGCTGACACCTACACCAGTGCCTCCTCTATGGAAACTCTCACTGACATCCTCTTTTTCGTGCCTTCACCCGACCTATGGACCCTTCATATGGTCTCTGTGCTCTCTCCTATCTCCTCTTCTCCCATGGCACCCGTTGGGATGTCCTTTTGGCCTCCGTCCACTCCTCTAAGGCCATCATTAATGTCTACGCTAATGGGACCGTCTTGGTCCAAGGCCCTCAGGCCAACCTTCACCTCTTTGATAGACGCTTCCCGCGCCTCATCAACTTCATTTCCTCTCCTGCTGTCCCCCCCCTCTGTCCTCGGCTACCTTGCCTCTACCCTCCCTCCCTGCCCCCTCCCTTGCTCCTTCTTTTCCTCCGCAGGGCGTACCTCTGATCTGTACCCCTCCCCGAAAGTCCTTCAAAGATGGCAACCTTCTCCACGTTGCCACTCTTAACTCTCGCTCTGCCGTCAAACATTCCTCTGATATCTGCCACCTTGACGTACTCGGTCTCACTGAGACATGGTTCACGGCCAGCTCTGTCACCAGCTTTGACACACTCTTACCTGACGGCTACAAGATCCTCTCCGTGCCCAGGCCCAACCGTGCTGGGGGGGGTGTGGCCCTTATCTTCCCTGAGTGGATTCCTGCCACTGCTATTCCCACGCAGACCTACTCCTCTTTTGAATGTCTTGTCTGCCGACTCTCTCTCTCTCCTAGCCATTCCCTTACCGTGGCTACTATCTATCGGCCACCTGGTCAAATTTCCTCCTTCCTTTCTGAGTGGGCGGACCTCTCCTCCTCACTCCTGTCCTCAACTACTCAACTCCTCTTCCTTGGAGACTTCAACATCCACCTGGATGCCTCCTGTCCCCCCTCTGGACTCTTTTGCGACCTCTGCGACTCTCTCTCACTCTCTATTCTTACGTCTGGGCCGACCCATTATGTTGGGCACTCTCGTGATGCCCTGATCTCTTCTGACCTTCCCCTCTCTGTCCCTCTCTCCACTCCTCTCTCCTGGAGTGATCACTTTCTCCTCTCCTCCCACCTCACCCTCCCTACCCCACAGGCAAAGCCACCCTCATCACTGCCATCCTCCTTCTCGGTCATCCGACCCATGTAGCGTGTGTCATTTGAGGCTTTCGCTGCCACCTTCTCGCCCCTTCTTCCCCCTTCGGCTGACTCCCACCCTGACACAGCCCTCTCCACTCTTTACTCTGCTATATCTGATACTCTTGATATCCTTGCCCCTGTCATGAGAATCCGCCTGAAGCCCAAAGCCAAATGTAACTCCTGGTTTGACTCGGATCTGATCACCCTCAAACGCAAGTGCAGGGTGGCAGAGAGGAAATGGCGTGCTTCATGTTCATCCTCTGACAAACTGGCCTGTCGCATGCTCCAAAGGCATTACCGGCTCTCCGTTCTCACCAAAAAGAGAGCCCTTATCCAAGCCCGCATCACTGCGGCATCTAACAATTCGGCTGAGCTCTTTAAAATCTACAAGGAGCTGGCCAACCCTGCTGCAGTCTCTACCTCTCCTGTCCCCCCCAGGCCCTCTGTACGGCAATGGCCTCTCACTTCATTTCAAAAACTCAGGACATCCTGTCCTCACTCTCCTCCCATCACCTCCCCCCCCTCTATTCCCTGCTTGTCCTCTGGCCCTTCTGCAGCCACCCCTCCTCTCTCCTTCTCTGCCTTTCCCCTTTTTTCTGTTGATGAGGTTTCGAGACAAGTCCGATCTATGAAAGTCTTGTCAATACAGGTCCACCCCTGCTCCTCCAAAACGATTAAGGACCACATCGACTCCTTGGCTCCTGCCCTTGCGGACTTCTGCAATCACTCCTTCGCCTCTGGAGTTTTTCCATCCCCTCTCAAGCACTCCCTTGTGCACCCACTTCTTAAGAAACCCTCCTCCGACCCGTCCTGCCCAGCTAAATCGCCATATCTCTATCACTCCTTTCCTGGGCAAGCTCCTGGAGAAACATGCCATCTTCCAGCTTAATCTCCATGCTGAATCTGTTGGTAGCCTTCATGACCACCAGTGTGGCTTCAGAGCTGCCAGAAGCACGGAAACCGCTCTCCTAAACATCCGTGAGGACCTGCTCTCGAACCTTGACTCTAACATTCCTTGTGTTCTCATTTTGCTTGATCTCTCTTCTGCCTTTGATACTGTCAACCATACCATCCTGCTCAACCATCTCCGTGATAACCTGGGTATCATTGGTCAGACTCTGGCTTGGCTGACCTCTTTCCTCTCAAATCGACCCTCCCAGGTCCAACTGGGGTCTTTCCTGTCTGACATCTTTTTCTCTACCTGTGGTGTCCCCCAGGGTTCTAACCTCTCTCCCTGGCTGTTCAACCAGTACCTGGCACTTCTCACCCACCGCATCGCTGCTCTCTGCCCCTAATTTCAGTGCTATGCTGATGATACCCAGCTCATTTTCAGGCTACCCTCGGCCTCCTCTTCTCCTTCCCTCATCTCTGACTGTCTTTCTGCTATCCAGGAATGGTGTGCCGCCAACGACCTCTGCCTTAATGCCAGTAAGACCGAGATTCTACTCATCGGAACACCCACTCCCTCCTTCCCTGCAGCTCTCTGGCCAGCCTCTCTTGGCCCTCTTCCTGCTCCTACCTGCAAGGCTAAAAACCTCGGGGTCATCTTCGACTCCACTCTCTCCTTCTCGCCTCACATTTCTGATGTTTCTAAGAAGTCACACTACCTGCTGCACCTCCTCAGAAGTATCCTTCCTTTCCTCTCCTTCCCCCAGAAGCTCACTGTCTCCAGAGCCCTGGTTCTCTCGAAGCTGGACTACTGTAACAGCCTCTACCTAAATCTGCCTGCCTCTACTCTCCGCCCTCTGCAACTCATCCAGAACAGGACTGCGAGACTTGTCCTTGGCCTCAAGCCCCGGGACCGTATCTCTCCAGGACTGAAATCGCTACACTGGCTCCCTGTGGCTGCGAGGATTAAGTTCAAAACCCTCTGCATTGTCCACAAGGCCTTCTGGGGCCTGGGGCCAAAATACCTTCAACTCTCCCTTCCTAAATATCTTCCTTCTCTTCGCTCATCCGCCTCAAACTCCCTCATGGTCAGCCGCTTCTCTAAGCAAGGAGTTTGTGGAAGATGCTGCAGGGGCCTCCATCTGGAACAGCCTTCCTGCCTCCCTAAAACTTGAGGAGAACCATCTCCGGTTCCGGAAGCTCCTCAAAACCCTCCTCTTTGCTTCTGCTTTCTCTCCCTCTCTCCCCTGCTAAATCAATGAAATTGTACTAAATCAGCAACTGGGCCATCGACCAATCTCGATCCTTCGCCCAGCCACTCTCCCCTGCACTGCCTTCCCGGCAACCCCTACACTGCGGGACTGTCTCTGTATCCCTACAGCCCCTCTTCCCAGCACTTGTCTGCACTTATCTTGCACTTGCCACTAGCTGTCCCTTATTATTTATCTTGTCCGTTACTAACCGTGTACAGCACTTTCCCCTCTCCCTTTCCCCCTTGCACTTTTTCCCGTCCCCTTAACCTTGCACTTGCGCGATCTGAATGACACCTGGCCTAGTAGGATCGTTGTCTGTCTCCCTTGTCCCTCCCTCCCTGCCTCGTCGCGCCTTGAAACACTTGTGTATAGGCACGTTACAAATGCCATATCATATCATATCATATCATAATGTTCGTAGTCGAGCAAATTATGCTCGGTGGATGTTAGTACTATTTCTAGATCTCGAGTAGTTGGCACTGTTGGGGCAGGGGTTGTTAGTTGAACATAAGGAAGGGGCGGGTGGTGGCCGGTTTTGGTGCACTTCCCCCAGGTACGTACACCGGGTCCGTGTATCCCTCAGCGGGTCCTGTGACCCGTGGGTATATTTTCTTGGGCTTCTTGTTCTTTCTCTCACCCTTCTCCTCTCTCTCCCTTTCCCCCTCACCCTATCTTCCTTTCCTTTGTTCTGCATGTCGGGTGTTAACATTTTCCACAAATCTAACACCTCCCGCCTACTCTCGAGCTATTTCCCTTTCCATATTTTGCCAGTTGTGGTACTTTTTTATCTTTTCCTGGTACAAGAGGAGGTTCTTACATATATGGGATAGTGGGATGTCCATCCCCATGGTTTACAAGGAGCTTCTTCCTCCCACCCCTTCTCCCTCTGTTATTCTTAGGTTTTTTATACTGGGATGTAACTGCGAGAATACGTACATTTTTCACATCAAACTCCTACATTTAATTTTTTTTTATTGTCAAACCCATACAACAGAAACCATTGAACACTTTGACAAACACAACCAACACATATGTTAACAATACCAAACAAACAAACCCCAAATTGTTACTTTTAGCCTTGAACCCCCAAACACTCTTTTCACACATTCAACATTCGCATCACCTGTGCCCCTTCTGGGATGGCCTCCAAAATGGTGATAAACACTAAAAATAATACACTATAACAATGACCAGTACTTGTTCCCGAGCCTACTACTTATATGAGGCTCCTACTTTATTCTCGTTTCCATTTAATATCTGCACTGGTCGGGACAGTGCAATGCAGCGTTGCCTTCTGTTCCTGTTTCTCCTCTTATTTTTCAATTTATTCTTCCATATAAAAAACAATGGCCATAAAAAGTACATATTCTCATGCACCCATTTCACTCACTCGTATCCTACCCGTGCATGTTCTTTTCCCTTATTAAAGACCTCCTGAACAAATTTTCCTACTCTTGCCTTATTTGTTTCCCCTTTGCAATTAATACTCATGTGCCCCTGTTCTTTCAAGAGACTCCGTTCGCAGTCTATCCACAACGTCGGGGCTTCAATCTCTCCTCCAGTTACCCGTGGGTGTCAGAACTATACACACACAGACAGTGAAGCGAATGAGAGATGTGGCTTGCCAGACCGTGTACACTATGGAGGAACTATTAATTGAGGCGAGGCGTGTTCAGGCTCGAGATGCTCATGTCCAATGGCCAGAACATGAATTAACTGTGTTTGGAGACTACAGCAAAGTTGCATTGGACCATAGCTACAGTGCGACCGCACCACCACAAGAAGATGTTATTGAATGTATTGAAGATAGCTCCGAAGTAGTTGCAGATCAATTTACACAATCTACATCTGCCAAAAATTTGCCACCAAAAAACCTGTCGACATTGTTGTGTTCTCCCATCAATGTTGAAGTAATAGATGTCGAAATGACAGAGAATGAACCAGCCGCAGCATCCATAGACGCATCAGAACTTGATATCAGCGATATTACTTTCCAATGTGTTGAAATATCCACAACGTCACAGGCCGAAACTACGTTGACGCAGGATGACAGTCTAATGAAAGAGAGCAAATACATTGTATTAGACAGTTGTTTGATGGAAATTATAAGTATGCTGAAATGTGTGCATTCCATTAGAGGGAAACTATGTGGGAAGCCATTGATAAATGTGACTCGTCAAATAAAAGGCAGTAACGTCAAAATAAATGCCGCCTGTAGATTAAATCATAGGTTCTCATGGTCTGCACAACCGATGCTGGGGAAACTGCCAGCAGGCAATCTACTGTGTGCAGCTGCATCACTTTTTAGTGGCTCCAGTTTTAGAAAGTTAGAGGCTTTCTTTCAGTTTGTGGGACTCCATTTCATTTCTAAAGCGCTGTACTACATATACCAACGTGATTATCTGTTTCCGGCCATTAGTGATGCTTTGAAAATTGAACAATTGTATCTAGCAAGTACATTCGAAGGCAAACGATTCAGGCTAGCCGGCGATGGACAGGGCGACATCCCTGGATTTTCTGCCAAGTACTGCACCTACCACTTTCAGGACATGGATAGTAAGAAAATTGTGAGTTCGGTGGTCGTGCAGGTAACACAATGTACATCGTCAGTGGCCATGGAGAAACTAGGATTTATAAAATCAGTGGAATATCTACAATCAAGGGGAATGCACATCGACCTCATAGCCACGGATAGACACGTTTCAATTGCCAAGACAATGAGAGAGCAGTTCCCACATATTAAACATCAATTTGACGTATGGCATCTTGCTAAATCAATCAATAAGAAAATCTCGGCTGCAGGGAAAAAAAAAGGTTTTGAAAGTATTTTGCAGTGGTCACATTCTATCACCAACCATCTTTGGTGGAGCTCAAAAACTTGTGAGGGGTCAGTGGAAATACTACTTGAAAAATGGCGGGCACTGATGCACCACTGTACCAACGTACACCGCTGGACAGCAAATCAACATTTCCACCAATGTGAACATGGCCCTTTGTCCCCAGAGGAGGCACGGAAGAAGAAGTGGTTGATTCCATCTTCACTGACACACAAAGCCATTGAGAAGATTGTTTTCGACAAAACTCTATCAAGAGATTTGAGAGGACTGACAGAATTCTGTCACACAGGAGATTTGGAGGTGTTCCACAATATGTGCCTAACGTACAGGCCAAAGCGCTTGCATTTTAGCTTTCGGGGCATGAAACATCGCACTCTACTAGCGGTCTTGGCCCATAACAGCAATGTCAGACGTGAACAATCTAGGACTAGGGGTAAAGTAAGGATGACCCGCTACACTAAGGTGTTTTCAAAACAAAGTAAGCATTGGGTGATCAAACCAGTCTATGATGAAATGCAGTTCGACTTTGTGAAAGGCCTTATTGTTGCTGTGTTAGAGAAACACAGATATGGAATTTTGGACGTTTCTGTGCAGAGCAGTGATCCATTGCCACCGAACATTGCGACTGTGCCATGCCCACCCGAAGCACAGCTGATTGTGAAGTACAAATCCCGGTTTAAATAATTACAATACGATTGTCTTTTTGTAAATAAATGTTATTGTACAGTGTACCTGTAAACCTAACCCCTACCTTCACCATCATGGGTGGCGAACAAGCTGGGTGTCATCTTTGAATTCTCTCTATTCACCTCACATATGTGTATGTATGTATTTTTCTCATGTCTCATCTCATGTAAATGTAAATGCTGCGCACTGTTAACGGAGGGGAGGCTTGCTTATTGCAAATAATAAAACAAACAAACAATAAATCTCACTTTTAACTCAACTCCTGTGGTACTTTATACTTTCCCTGACCTTCCGCCAAAAATTAAATGTCTCAATTTGGGCTGCAAAGCTCGCAGACAACAGGGACAAAATTGGGGCACTTAGAACGCGCCAGCCAAACGGGCCGTGGCATTTGGGAGAGAAGCCAGTTCGCATTTGCACATTGAGGCGCACTACATGGCATGGATTCTAAACTTCAAGTTCTCACAGATGCCTATACTACGTGATGTTGCAAATAAAGAATGCGAAGGACAGCGCCCAGATGAGGCCCAGATGAGGCCCACAAGTCGCACTGGAAGTATAAGGGTCTATTGTTGTTTGACCTTGAGACAGGGACCATGCCGAAAGAACTACATTTGAAGGGGGTGCGCAATAACGTAAGAGACGATAAGGCAGAACATTCAGAAACTAGACCGAGTTTCATTTTAGTTCAGTATACGAAAAATCGTTGTCAAGAGCACGGTCCGTTTTACAGACTGCATTACGAAGAGACACAATGGAAATTTTAAATATAATGTAAGTAAATCTTTACACGCTTTTATACCGGAATGAAGATTTAATGAATGGATGCATGAATAAATTAATGAATGAAGAGCTAGGAAAAGCAAGTAAAACGTGTTCGTAGTGGGCACATGGGCATGCAGGTCCATTGGTCTCACCGATCTCGATCCTTGGCCCAGCCACTTTTCCCTGCACTGCCTACCTGCACTACCGGACTGTCTCTGTATCCTTCAGCCCCTTCTCCCGGCATTTACCTTGCACTTGCAACCAGCTGGCCCTATTATTTAATTTGTATTCAACTAACCATGTACAGCATTTTACCCCCCTCCCCACTCCCCATGCGCGATCAGAAAGACACCTGGCCTAGTAGGATCGTTGTCTGTCTGAACATTGTTCCGCACCTGCCGCGTCGCGCCTAGAAACACTTGAGTATAGGCGCGTTACAAATGCCATATCATATATAATATCATTCCTCACGCATGTAGACTAACTGTCGTTTATCATTGTGTGTTGGCCTCGATTTATTTCGTTACTTTTCACATTGATTTTAGAGCCGAACATACTCCATTGAACTATCCTTGCAATCAAATAGTTTCTGATCGGCTGTAATAAATAAAATAAGTAATATTAATGAAGATCGGCTGGCAAGACTAATTATAATGTTTTTGTTTTCATAACAGGTATTTGCTCCCCTTCTGCTACTGCCATCGGTTTGAGACACCAGCAGATGGCTTTTACAGTAGACACCTGCAGCTTCGTGTGATCAACTGGAGCACACTGACAATTTTATGGGACGATCGCCAAGGGCCCACATGCCCTTACGCTGTACTAGTGGCTAGAAGCAACATATCAACCTTTACGATGGACTAGTACCTAGTGGATGGAACAGCCTTGCGGTTCACCGTGCTTCCAAAGTGCTTCTTTTAACGAAAAGCAACACCCTGTGTACCATGGCAGATACAGATAAAAGAAAATAAATGGCTTTCGGAGTTCATATGGCAATTGCTGAATATTCTCTAAACATTTAATGTAAAATAAATGTACTTTACCAAATGTACTGTGTTGCTGTTTGATTTTAAAGTACAGTTTCATATTCCGAATTGTGGCGCGCTGTGTTGTGAGATGGTCTGTGTTGGTTTCCGGGTTCTGTGTGGAGTCGCGTAGAAGACGACTGGGCGCGTTTGCCTATGCAGCACAGTAACGTCACGGAGAGAGGCGGGGAATATGAATGTTTTGATAATGTCAGGCTCAGGGGCGGGGGAATTGATTTAGTGCCGCAAAAGCAGGTCAGCCAGGGCGATCGGGGAAAAGATAGGATTATCAGAAAATGGCGGCTCCCTGGTGCTTGTTTTCGCGTGCGTTTAATGGATGAAAACTCGGGTAAGGTCCATAGGAAAGTTTTCTAAAATCGAGCCACTTAGGGTTAAAAAAACATGGCCGACCCGTAGGGACAATAAAATGTTTTACTAGACCATGCCGTTAAATAGACAGGGAAATAGCCCCAATAACTCTTAAGTCATCCCTCTGAGCCCAAATGAGTCTTGCAATGATATGTGATTGGTAACCACAAAGCATCCGAGTAGGGTTGTTGTGAGACAATCACACCCAGTCAATATCATCGCTTCTTATGGTTCGTAGGGCTGGGATTGCCTGAAAGGCTTTCAACATGGCTGATCAATTTAAACTCATTTTCACGGAGGGTAATTGTTTAGTTTCCCAGCCCATGATAGATGGCATATCTGCTGTTAGAAACAGTGCCTCCGAGTTCGATACCGTTTCATAGGCATTTGGGTATAATGCATGCTCTCTAGACTCTCCTTCTGAAATAGATCTATTTCTGCCCCTGGTTTTATTTATCTTACATGGTGGTGAACCAACACTTCCATTGGAACCTTGTTCTATAATTCCCTTATGAACAGCTTCTATCACCTGGACATTTGCTATTGACTCCTGGTGGGAATCCTTTTTAGAAGGTTCTCCCTCCTGCCTATTTGATAGACTTGGGAGCGACTCACCGAGTTTAGTTGGTATTATTTTGTTGACACTTCTTTTTTTTTTCGATGATTTACCAAAGCCTGCCTCCTTGATTTTATTCGAAACCTTTTTCATATAAAGTGCCGGGAAAAAATTTAGTAGCTCAGTTTGCTTGTGTTTAACCAAAGACGGCTCCTCTGTCTGACAAGACAATTCCGACCCATTGCCCATCTTTTTTATCCCCTTCATTTTGGACTTCTCAGTCTGGCTCTGATTATTCTCGATATTCAGTAGCGCTCTAGATTCAGGATTAAGTTGCAGGAGATCGATCCTTTCTTCTTCTATTGACTGATCCTTTACATCAACCTTCAGAGAATCTAGTAAGGACTTTGCCGTATCGTGTTTGGTGGCCAGCTTTACATTTTTCGCTTGTTTGCTTTTACGTTTTGTGGCTCTCAGTAGCAGTCTCTTCTTGCTTTCTTGAAAGAACTGGCTCATGGCCTTGATCCTCAACCATGAGTGCCTTCTCTGCATCTATGGGGTTATGGACTTTCTGTACATCATCCTCCAAGTCAATTAATTTAGTCAACATTGATGGGCTATGAGGTGACTCCTCTCTAGCTGAGCTAGGCAGCGGTCTTGGGGGATCTTCCATCGCTTCAATGGTACCGAATTGCCCCTTTGGTGGTTGGTGGGTAGAGCTCATCTTTTCTATTGTTAGGAGGATCTGTTTAATGCCCACTGCATTAGCCGCTACCAGCTCTGACAACTGAGAAGGGGCAGCATTTTCAACCCCATCTGTTTTCCTTATGTCAGATACCGTAACTGCGGCAAAGGTGGGAATTGGCTGCAACCCCATTCTTGGATCTGCCAGAGTTTGTGAGGCTTTAGTAAGAGACACCAGAGGAGTCATGGCTTTTAATCCCATACTTACATCGCCTGTGGTTAGCGAGGCTTTGGAGCTCATTTTAGTGCATTCTCCTAGTTTTCCCTTAGTAAGGGCTGCCACCGCATCACAGGTAAACAATAGCCCCTCAATTCTGTTGATTTTAACTGATAACTCAGTGATAATATCATGCGAATACATAAGTTGCGCATGCGTATAGTCGTGTCCTTTATCAAGCAAATTAAGTATTCTAGAAATCACTGGAAACTCAACCCCAATATCTGAGGACTCCATTAGATTCCGTTCCGCTTCCACTTCCAGTTGAGATAAACTCGTTTTGGGGTCAGCATGAAGTAGCGGCCCATCTGTTGCTCCAACTAAGTCCCCGATGGTTACCATTTCCACAGGTGAGCTAGTCCCTTGATTGAGCACCCCCTTTTCATTCTCAATATTTGATGAATGATCATCAAAACAAGCATGAACCTGGGCTTGCGTCCCAGGCACATATCCTGGAGAAGAATGCACATAAACATCTTCCATGCAATATGTGTGAGCTTTGACCGGGGTAGAGGGCCCTCTGGAAAGGCGCTTTCTCTTATCCAGGAGTGCCTCAATAGCCGGGGCAATGATCGACACATCAGAAAAGCTCGGTTTAGTTGATCTAATCCCTGTTGTGGCTAATAAAGCATCTTTAGGAGGAATCGCCAAAGCCCCCGCATATCACCCCGTTCTCATGATCTTGGTTCATTTCCTTAAACTTGTAAGTTTCTGGTAGCGGAGGGGCATTGGTAGAGATGATTGGTTGTAAGGGGCTCCCCTCATTGGTAGGGACCTTTATTTGGTCCCCCAAACCTTGGGATGGGTGGTCACTCACATCACCCAGCAATTCTACACACACAGACGTTCCCACCTCATTTGAGCAGTTGGATTTCTCATTATCATCTGTGGGGATATCTGCCATGACCAAATGGTTACCCAATAATTGGTTCATCTCATTGCTCTTATTACCACGGATCTTCCTCCCACTACGAAGCCCATTTACCATAATGAATGCCTCTGCTTAATGGTAGAATCAGACTCGAATCTCGCAGTCCGCAACCCGCGCACCGTGAACAGTAAACAGTACTTTTCGTACTTTCCACGGTGCGCGCACGAGTGCGCGGGCGTGAGTCTTTTTATAGAAATAGAAGAGGGCGTCCTGGCACAACACAGGGGCGGGACCTAGGAAGGAGACCTTAAACAAAGGGAAAAAAAGAACGGCGTTCAATTAATTCCATTGATTCACCACTTTTAAACACACTCTTAATTTCGCTGTGCCCGTTGTGCACCGCGTTCGCGCTACACGCGTAACGCTACACGCGTACACGCTCACACAGTGGTCAGTCCAACTCGTTAGAGCAAAAAGTCACCTTCTTTGTGTTGCACTCAAACAGGAAGCCAGGCAACACTAGGGTTGCATCTAACGAGGTCCTCCAGGCGTAGTTTCTGCAGCAATGTTCCGTCGAACAGCGGATAATCCAAACACTGCCAAACAATAATCCACGGCCTCAGTTAAGAACGGGGGCAGCACAACAGTCCAGTAAACAGTACTTTTCGTACTTTCCACGGAGCGCGTGCGAGTGCGCGGGCGCGAGTCTTTATGGAAATAGAAGAAGGCGTCCTGGCACAACACAGGGGCGGGACCCAGGAAGGAGACCTTCTTTGTGTTGCACTCAAACAGGAAGCCAGGCAACACTAGGGTTGCATCTAACGACGTCCTTCAGGCGTCGTTTCTGCAGCAATGTTCTGTCGAACAGCGGATAATCCAAACACTGCCAAACAATAATCCACGGCCTCAGTTAAGGACGGGGGCAGCACAACAGTCCAGTAAACAGTACTTTTCGTACTTTCCACGGAGTGCGCCATGGAAATCACAGATCAGAGGGGTTTGATCTGTGATTTATTCTCCCTGGTGCCTCATGATTCAAACGAATGGATGTACAGATGTTGGGTTAGAAGAGGATATACGATTACACTGGATTAGGTATATGGTGGACAATTTGGGGTGGTCCGGGCGAAGGGTCTTGCAAGCAGTTACATTCAGAGGGAATGGAGGGCATGGGGCTAGTGG
The DNA here is from genome assembly GCF_040938575.1 of Ambystoma mexicanum. Classification (NCBI taxonomy): domain Eukaryota; kingdom Metazoa; phylum Chordata; class Amphibia; order Caudata; family Ambystomatidae; genus Ambystoma; species Ambystoma mexicanum. The sequence continues at coordinate 1,475,449,696 of NC_090922.1, forward strand.
GCCATGGCCTGGCAGGGACGGGGTGGAAAGGGGATGAATCGGTCAGTGGAGATGGATGGGGCACTGGGTCTGGAGAAAGCCCTGATCTCACACTCTGCGATGAGCACATTCTGTCAGTACTCTATACTAGCTAATGGCAACAAGAAATGGCTGAACTTTTGTGAGAACAAAGATCGCAGAGAGCTGACAGATGAGGGAGGTGGGGGGGGCTGACTGTACGCGATGCTAGGGAAGGGAGAGCTGACATTTCTGCAGAGTGGGTTGATAGTCTATTATTACTTGGAGCTCCTCCTGGAATTTCACAGGGTCCTCTCTCATCTTGGGGAATGTCTTACCCATGTTAAATAAATCAGTGTCTCTGCAGGGAGCATGTACTGTGACTAGGGTGTCATCCCCTCCCTTAAGTTGTCTGAGTGGGAATATGCCAGTACTGGAATTTGAACGTGTCTAAGTTGGTTGAAAATAGTTTAGAGTTCTGAGCTCACATTTTAGGGTTAAACATGCCTTTCAATTGTGGGCTGGGTGTCGATTGGTGGTAGGTTGGTGGTTGAGAGGAATTTGTACTGTCGGCTATCTAGTTAGGCGGTTATTCAAGATGGCTGGGTAATAAGTGTCCAAAATGTCTTCAGGGCTTTATTTCAATCGGGGTGTTTCTTGAAGGACTGGATATAACCGTTTCTACACAGCTTTGTGGGTCAAGACCTGCAGGTGTGTGCACTAATTTTTCATGGATTTTAACTACTACTGGAGCTTTGTTTGAGAGTCTTCTAGTGGCCCAGTCTTAGATTCTTTCATTCTCTTAGTGGCTTTGGTATTCCAGTCGAGGTAGGTGTCCCAATGGGATTGGTGCACATGAAAGCTATTTTTCTCTAATGCTGTTCGTAAATGTGTTATTCTATCTAGGTCAAATGTGCCTTCCTGCTGAAAATATCTAGGTCACTCGGTCTTTGTATATTCGTAGCATTGTTCCAGGTACTTGCATGCTTTTGGCGAGTAGTGAGTAAACATGAAGTGTGCTGTACTCCCGTTAGGAGGAAGCAGCACTTACCGAGATTGCCCTGTAACCATTCTCTCAGGCGCAAAGGGAGGGACACAGGGAATGGCTTATTTCAGATCCAGGTCCGTTCCTAACAGTGTCTGCATCAAAACGCTATTGAGTCCCGTGGCTGGTGGTGTGGGTACGGTTCATGAACTCAGCCGCTCGGCCATGTCTATTAGGCAGCTTGGGGTCACCCCGTACAGAATTTTCAGGGACACCCAGAGGTGTTGGTCAGATTCAGAGGACTGCTGTTTCACAGCCTATATACCCCATTATTCTACCCATAATGTAGAGAAGTTTTTAGTTCTTTTGAGACATGGGAAGGTAAAAGTCAAAGACAAGACACATAATTTTAGGGCAGGAAATACTGGTTATGTGGACGGCAGGCCCACTATGCTAGCAGGGATTAAGAGGTTTCTCCCCTCCTCCTGGCCCTTGCGTTTTCCCACCTCAAAAGCATCAATAGGGCCTTTTTTGTGATTTGCACGACCCAGTGAACCCTCTACTCTAGCATGGACTATATCACCCTGAATATCAGCTTTGGGGCAATATAGTCGCAAGCCCCACTCCCAACCACACAATTAGCTTAGCCTCCGCACCAGATGATAAGGTCTTGGGTACAACCAGGGGTCCATGGTCCCTCGCCCCATTTCCGCCTGGAGGATTACTGTTTTCAAGCCCACGAATGTCTTGTATCAGGTTTCTGAAATTAAAACATTCACCTCTTCAATGGGCATAAACATTTAAAAAAATGTTGGTCGATATTTTGGGGTGGTGGTCGAAGTCGCTTTCTTTTATGATATCTTCCACATTGACAATAACACAAGGCAAGACAAGAACGAGCAAAAGTAATAAAGGAGCCAATAAAATGACAGCAAGCCTCCCCCACCACCACACCAGCACTAAGCAAATTGCAGCTCACAAATAAAGACTTCCCCCGCACCACACCACGGCACGACGATCATCCGACAGCTTAGAGGGCTCCCATAGTTGCAATCCTTCCACTTGCTCCCGTGGTGAACAAACCGCTCCAAAATGTAATTAATGGTACCAGTGCAATATATATATAAATCTATATGTGCTAAGCTATAATAGCGCTATAGTACTGTGCCCTCAAGCGGTTAAAACCCTACAATCGCTGAAAACACTCAAAGCAGTCCTCCTCACAGCCTTTCAATTAGCTAGAAGCAAAACCACAACGCTGCCACCTCACAGCACTCGGGTGGGCAAATAAGCAGCTTCCAGTCAGCTAGAAGCAAAACCACAAGGCTGCCACCTCACAGCACTCGGGTGGGCAAATAAGCAGCTTCCAGTCAGCCAGTATAATGACAGCAAGCAACCAAACACAGACAGTTCCCTAGCTGTTTACGTTCTCCCACGGTATAACGTCCTTACATCGCAGGATTTTTTTTCACTGATTTTTTACCGCGAATTTTTTTACGAAAAAAACATCCCATTTTTTAGGGGGGTTGGAATAATATATATTTGGGGTGTGGGTGTTCGACATCATATACAAACTAAAAGTGGATCTGGGGCTTAGAGGGGGGAACTCCCACAAAATAAAAAGTAAAACATTTGATGAGTTTTTTTCGTTGGAAAGTCCACTGTAAAAAACCCTGCCAAAAAACATCCTGTGATGAAATGACATAGAACCTCTCCCACAGCTTGCCTTGACTTTAACTGGGGTTACGTTTAAACATTATTTAAAATGTCATAGAATATAGTTCAATTCAGAGCCCATCCATGGGGGGAAAAAATGCAGGAAATGCGTTAAGATAAAAATATATCAAATTGCTGAAGCAGGTTTTCTCCAGCTTACCTGAACATCAAGTGGGTCCTTTGCCGTTAACTAATAGAGAGCTCACTCGCTCCCATCTGCAACACTACAACAAACAACTGACGCCACCTGGAACAGAGAGGATGCACTGCTTTACGAAATAAGGGCCACGTTCAAACGGTCACAAGCCCCGTGAAATATAAAGCAGGGTTGCAACTTGCACTGCACATTGAAGGTTTCAAGTGACAAGGCATGGGTGGAGACAAGACAATCACAGGGTTCTCATCCAACGTGTTTTCTTGGCACACGTACAGAACACATTCTTCCTTGCCCCTTCTTCTTAAGTCAGTGGGGAGCATGGATGCACTGCTTTTAAACTGGGGTGGCCAACGCTTTACTTTTCTTTCTTTTAGATAACCAGTTTTGTTAGGCAGCGTACTTTCCCTCCTATTACTCCTGACAGGTTCTGTACTTTTAGATCAAAATATAGATATTGGGACCAGTTTCAGAAAACTTAACATGAATCACAATACATTTAAGCAGCTACCTTTGTTAATCAACCCGTGCTTTTTTCAATCTGCTCTGTTCGCCTCCATGAGTCTCTGGGCGCACTCCCCTCTGACAAAATCATCCTTTTTTGCGTCGTCTGGGCATCACCGGGAAGTGCACCAGGCGGCCCAGATCTGCCCACAGAGCAGCGTGTTCCGCCGTCTAAGGCACCAGATTGTGGTGGAAAATAAGTACTACTCGTGATTCCAGTGGTCTGATGAACACTTTTATTAGTAAAGCAGTAGCAGACAAGTAACTAACGACAACACAAGTCTTCGGCGCACATGTAACCCCTCGCTCCTCGGTCCAGGTTTCTTAAACCCATAGGAATACATGAGTTTCAATGGAAGGGGGCTGGTCTCAGCCTGGCAAGGTCACAACTTCTGACTATTATACAATCTTTCGAGGCCAGCTGCAGTCGCAGTACTTTATAGTGTTATCAGTAAGGCATCATGGTGTAATACATTTCTTCATGGTGAATATCCTTCCTAAAGCTTCACACTTGCTTTGAGGCAGACGAGAGTCCTTGTAATATGATGACATCTGCCTGCTAATGCCGTCTGACGGTAGAGAACACGCTTAGCTTTACCAAAAATGATATAGTTCATAAGCAGTGGACTGACTAGGCGAGCATGCTTTAGTGGTGGGTGAAGCAATTTATCTAATGGTGACATGCACAGTGGTTTAAACATGGTTAGTGGCAAACCAAGAATAATGATGCACAGTGACTATATGACAGGGGGGGTACAAAATGAGTCTTATTAATTATTTTCCACCACATAGTCTACCCCCACCTCACTCACACACTATACACCCCACACTACTCCCACACAACCTACATCGCCTGACTCTACCCTCACCCCTTCTTCACCCCACTCTACTACCAGCCACTCTAACCTCTCCTAACTATTCTAGATCACAGACATCTGAACGCACCCATTTTATCCCCATCCCCACCCAACTTTCTCCCTATCCCACTGTAGTTTCATTCTCACCCCTGTCTACCACCCTCCCTCCCTAATCCCACTCTACCCCTACCCACTCTACCTCATCCCCCTCTACTATTAGCCGATGTACCCCACCCTCTCTTTCCCACCACTCTACCATGCTAGTCTACATCACTCACCCCACTGCTCTACACTATGCCACCAATCTATCCACCCTCTCCTCTACCACCACCTCACAAACAAACCCTGCCTGACCTGACTCCACCCTTGTCCCCAAATTCACCTCACTCTACCATCTCCCACCCCATTACTGTACCTCTTACCCCACCAACATTACCCCACTCTACTGTTCCCCACCCACACTCTCCCTTGCTTGACCCCACTCAAGCCCCAACCCATACCCACCACCCCACTGCTTTACTGTACCTTGCCCTACCCCGGACTACCCACACCACTCAGTTTAACAAACTCTACTCCACCCCACCCACACTTCACCCAACCATTTTATCATTACCCCACTACTCTGCCTTCTCAACCCTCAGACACTACCTCACCCAACTACTCTACCACTCCCACTCCCTGACTCTGCTCTACTGCCACCCATTCTACCCCACACATCTACCCCATCTGACCAACCCTCGTCCCCCACTTCACCCCATTCTTCATCCAACCACTGTATGTTATCACACCCTACCTCCACCCATCTTGACTCTACCCCACCTCACCTCCCTCTTATCCTATCCACGTTTTCTACTGACACCACCCACTCTACTCCATCCATCTACCCCTCCCATTTTCCCCATCTACTCCACACACTCTACCTTCATCTAAACCCACTCTACACCCACAACACTGCTCCACCCCACCAAACCTACCTCACCCACTCTGCCTCACCCTACCTACCAAACTCTGAACCTTCTACCATACCTCTGCCCTCTCTGCTCACCCCAATATAACACACCCCTCTCTAACCTCCACCAACAACTCTGTGACCCACCATACCACCACTCCACCCCCACCTTCCCTATCTCACCCCTCTGCTCACCCGCCCTACCTCACTTATGCCTAACTACAGCCACCCACCCTAGCCACTCCAATCGCACTAGATTGCTGATGCTTATTCCCTGAACCTTGGCTTAGCCCTTCTCCATTTCACCTTAACTTACCACCACCACCCTAGCCACTCCAATCGCACTAGATTGCTGATGCTTATTCCCTGAACCTTGGCTTAGCCCTTCTCCATTTCACCTTAACTTACCACCACCACCCTAGCCACTCCAATCGCACTAGATTGCTGATGCTTATTCCCTGAACCTTGGCTTAGCCCTTCTCCATTTCACCTTAACTTACCACCACCACCCTAGCCACTCCAATCGCACTAGATTGCTGATGCTTATTCCCTGAACCTTGGCTTAGCCCTTCTCCATTTCACCTTAACTTACCACCACCACCCTAGCCACTCCAATCGCACTAGATTGCTGATGCTTATTCCCTGAACCTTGGCTTAGCCCTTCTCCATTTCACCTTAACTTACCACCACCACCCTAGCCACTCCAATCGCACTAGATTGCTGATGCTTATTCCCTGAACCTTGGCTTAGCCCTTCTCCATTTCACCTTAACTTACCACCACCACCCTAGCCACTCCAATCGCACTAGATTGCTGATGCTTATTCCCTGAACCTTGGCTTAGCCCTTCTCCATTTCACCTTAACTTACCACCACCACCCTAGCCACTCCAATCGCACTAGATTGCTGATGCTTATTCCCTGAACCTTGGCTTATCCCTTCTCCATTTCACCTTAACTTACCACCACCACCCTAGCCACTCCAATCGCACTAGATTGCTGATGCTTATTCCCTGGACCTTGGCTTAGCCCTTCTCCATTTCACCTTAACTTACCACCACCACCCTAGCCACTCCAATGGCACTAGATTGCTGATGCTTATTCCCTGAACCTTGGCTTAGCCCTTCTCCATTTCACCTTAACTTACCACCACCACCCTAGCCACTCCAATGGCACTAGATTGCTGATGCTTATTCCCTGAACCTTGGCTTAGCCCTTCTCCATTTCACCTTAACTTACCACCACCACCCTAGCCACTCCAATGGCACTAGATTGCTGATGCTTATTCCCTGAACCTTGGCTTAGCCCTTCTCCATTTCACCTTAACTTACCACCACCACCCTAGCCACTCCAATCGCACTAGATTGCTGATGCTTATTCCCTGAACCTTGGCTTAGCCCTTCTCCATTTCACCTTAACTTACCACCACCACCCTAGCCACTCCAATCGCACTAGATTGCTGATGCTTATTCCCTGAACCTTGGCTTAGCCCTTCTCCATTTCACCTTAACTTACCACCACCACCCTAGCCACTCCAATCGCACTAGATTGCTGATGCTTATTCCCTGAACCTTGGCTTAGCCCTTCTCCATTTCACCTTAACTTACCACCACCACCCTAGCTCACTCCAATCGCACTAGATTGCTGATGCTTATTCCCTGAACCTTGGCTTAGCCCTTCTCCATTTCACCTTAACTTACCACCACCACCCTAGCCACTCCAATCGCACTAGATTGCTGATGCTTATTCCCTGAACCTTGGCTTAGCCCTTCTCCATTTCACCTTAACTTACCACCACCACCCTAGCTCACTCCAATCGCACTAGATTGCTGATGCTTATTCCCTGAACCTTGGCTTAGCCCTTCTCCATTTCACCTTAACTTACCACCACCACCCTAGCCACTCCAATCGCACTAGATTGCTGATGCTTATTCCCTGAACCTTGGCTTAGCCCTTCTCCATTTCACCTTAACTTACCACCACCACCCTAGCTCACTCCAATCGCACTAGATTGCTGATGCTTATTCCCTGAACCTTGGCTTAGCCCTTCTCCATTTCACCTTAACTTACCACCACCACCCTAGCCACTCCAATCGCACTAGATTGCTGATGCTTATTCCCTGAACCTTGGCTTAGCCCTTCTCCATTTCACCTTAACTTACCACCACCACCCTAGCTCACTCTTAAAATCATCGGTTTTGACTTAACAGTTCCAAACATGTCTGCAAGTTAGTGTTCATGTTCGCTGACACGTAACATTAGTAATACACATAGTAAAAAGGCTTCTGTACACTGCTATTAATGTATTTTGACTGGGTCTATTAATTGCTATTTTCCTTTCAGTACTTTCAGACATGTTCAGAATGAATGAGTAAGTAAACCCCCAAGTATTTAATGTATCCCAACCTATACATTAAATATGCAATACACAGCATCAAAAGCCAAAATGATTGACTTTTCCCTTTTTCCAGGGAAAGAATTGTTCAGCTTGCGTTTTGCTTCTCATTTAACACTGTGACTAGCAACTTATGAAGAAGCCTCTGGAACTTTCTCATTCCAAGTTGGGCGGTCCGTTATTTGCAAACACAAGCACTTTACCGGACTGACCGACTACGGATTTGCCAGTGGGCACTTGGGTTGCCTCCAGCTAAAAGCTGGAGGTTAGCCAAGTGCCCTACTGGCAGCCGGTGGCTATAATGACGGTGAATCCCCTCGTGGAGTTCTATAGGACTTCATGAATGGGGATTAGCACCGTCCAGCTGGCACTGGTGATCTGGCGGCAATGTCGCCAGAACAAGTGCCTGTAAATGTAAGTACCAAATTCCGGTATCCTGGCGGCTCTACCGGCAGGATACCGGCAGAGTCAGAATGAGACCCAATGTGCCCTCTCAGCATAATTTGGCCAATTAAAGGTGTTTTGTGTAACTTTACAGCTGGCCTAACAGGGCCTCAAAACTTTCTTTGAAACATAACACATAAACATATAGAATATATATTTTATAAATAAATAAATGCATTCATGATGTTATCATCTTTAATGTTATTGGAATGATAGACACTGGGACAGTTTTCTAACCAAAGGAACTGTTCCCCACTGGAAGGGGAAAAGGGCCATATTAGGAGGCCATGTCTCAGGCGGCCATGTAGGATCATTACTGGGAGGCTTCAAGCAAAGTAATGAAGCGGTGTGGTCCATCACCACCACAACTGTAGACACAATGGGCCTCATTACAGATGTGGCCGTAAATGGGGGTAATTCTGATGATGTACCACCACATTTGTTTAATTTTAATGCCAATCGGCCCCGTGGCATTACTACACGATTACAAGTTGTGGAGTCCGTATAGAGTTTTGATGGATTTACCACAAGTAATTCCACATGGACAATCTACCAATTTTTGGCTGTAAGGGAGATGGTTCACATCATTCATCTTACATTTGTAGTGTGGTGGTGTGGTAATGTGACTGTAATATGGACACCTTTTGATGCGCCAGTGTACTTGTATTGATCCCAATGACCCATTGAGTTTTGATACTTACATCTTCCTTACATCTTCCTCAATATCTCATCTTTCTCTTTCTGTCTTGCCCCTTTCTCTGGCAGGACTCGTGTCTGTTTTATACCTGATTATTCTGGTGACGGTTAAGACTGCTCAGTGGGGAATCCATGTGAAATTTCTCTGGATCGAAGGGGACGGCTTATTCATTGCTGGTAAGAGCTCCAGTTGCAGTCGGATGTCTGACACAGGTATTTCTCACATAGATGTCTTACTAATTGTTCTGAAAACATGAATGTCTTACAATCAAGGGCAAGCCTTACACATCAGGGACTACCATACACCCAGGACCATTTCTCACATATAGTGAGAGTGTTTTCACATGGAAAGAATGAGTGTTTCTCATATCAGAAGCAGAGGCGTAGCCAGGATTGTCTAACAAGTGGGGCCTGAAGCCAATGTAGTTGGCCCCCCCCGCAGTGACATTAACATCTGGAAATGCCGACACAGTGCTACTGAGGGGGCATTTACAGATTGTGGGTGGGCCTTGCCTGCTCAGGCCCTACCCTGTCTACGCCGCTGATCAGAAACATGTCATCATGTAAGGCCTTTTACTCAGTGAGGTGCATTACACTCCAGACAAGGAGCAACAATCCTGGGTGTTTTATCACGAGAGGCCTTCAACTTGTAAATGCTCAGTACATGGCAAAGAATGTGCTGCCCCGCCTTGGAGGTCATATGCTCATAGTGTCCTAACTGTCATGGCAGAACAGTGCATGTTCTTTATGCTTTTTTGCTGTGAAACCCAGTCTCTTCCACAACCAGCGTCACAATTTCTCTCAATATGCTGTTGGTGTTGTATGATTTGACTCTGAAGGATTATTGAAGGCAGGGGAGTGTTAGTAAGATCTTGGGTCCAGTAGGTGATCCTAGCTGGGGGAAGGAAGGGGTCTTCACAAGGTTTGACAGGGGAGAATGTTGTGCATGGGGTGCATTGTCGAATGTTTGTTTGGTGAGCGGCGAGAGCTTGTGCATACAAACCGCAGAGCAAAGCCGCGCACATCTTCTGTGAGTGTGTAAATGTTTCAAAGCATTGTTTACTGACCTGGAAATGTTTGGTGTCTGTGTCCTCAGCGTTGGCCTCTCTTCTGATAGGGAACCTCCTACTCCCACCTTCAGGAAGAGACGAGGGCAAATACTACCCATCCTGCTCCGACTCTGAGAACAAAATCTATCACAGTGCCCTGGTGGATTGGCATGTCACGACACACTCATCATTGTGTGTGATTGTCTAATATTCATGAACCATAGATAATTTGACTGCTCCATAGAACACCATGCTAGTTACCTGACTCCCTTTGGGAAGGTGATGTGAAAGTGGGTGGGTGGCAGGTTCTCTGGTACCTCTACCCTAGCATGCAGAGGTGAAAAACGTTCTCTACTGTTTCAGTAACAAAAGCTGATATCCCTGCTATTCTGATGTTTTGTGCACGCAGACAGACCAGCTAGGAACATCTAGGAACTAATTCTGGTAGTCTGTTGAAGAAAGATGTCTGAATTTCAGACGGTTTTCTGATGATACTGTATGTTATATGTTGTATAACCTAATAATCCTTGTTACAAGGTCCCTTGTGCCTGCAAAAAGTAGATAAGGTGCACCACAAGGGCCGGGTGCCACCATCACGATGTGATGTTGGGCCTGCAAGAGATACATGGGGCTCCTTTAGACCACCCCCTCGCAACACAGGTACATAGCAGGGGATTGTCACTTGCCTCATCTGTATAGATGTGCTGGCCCTTTAAGAAGTACTCACTCCTGATTCAGGAGAAATCAAAGACAAGAAAAAGCCTCTTTTTAAGCCACATGTAAGGTCCGCTTTGGAGGTGGCCTGGAGTTGGGGGGGGGGGTCAGAAAAAGCCTTACTTCACCTGTCAATAGTGTTAGTGACATGTCAGCAGGAAGGAGTGCTCTAATCGTGGAAGCAGGAGCGCAAGGGCTGTGCTCCATGACTCCGCAGACAGTGATAGTACCTTCCAAGGTAGTGGCTGAGTCTAAATTAGACTTGGACGTTGCTGCATACCACCGCAGGTGGTTAGAATGCACAGCTGTGCTTAACGAACAGGGTGGAGTGCTCCAATCTAACTGTGAGAGAAACAATTGTATGCACATGATCTGCTTAGATTGTGACAGCCAATAAGGAAGCGCCTGGGTCCCTATAAGGGTGCTTGACATTCTGATATTGTGGTGGGTGTCAGGAGATGGCAAATGAGACATTGAGCCAACTGAATGAGACTGAGACAGCAGAGTAGGTGGAAGGAGCAAGAGAAGAGGTGGTGTGTGGTGAAAAAGTAGGGTATAGAAGAGTGGAAGGACAGAAAGGAGAGGAGGTGAAAGGCGTGATAAGAAATTAGGGGAGTGGGGAGGCCACCAGGGGGCGCAGGCAAGATGGCTGCCTGAGCTCGGAGTTCCGTCTCACCCATGAGCACTAAGAGGTGTTATTGTGTCAAGCAGGCATCAACCTGCCTTCAACCTGCAATATTTGGGTACTGGACCTGTTGAGGAAACAGGGGGGCGAGCTCCTGCGACCTGAGGACCTCCACAGATGACGAAAGGTGGATAGTTGAGGGCCGGCACCCCTCCCCCCTCATGCTGCATTCCGCTCATCGGGTGAGGTGAGAACGCTGGGCCCGCGCTACAGCAAGGAGGAGCAGAGGCCGCCGAGCAGGCACCTGCGTGGACACTCCCTACAAGGTGGGAGAGGTCCCCCAGTGTCCTTGGAGGCTCCCTCTGGACCCCGAGGATCGGACGGCAGATCAGGAGAGGCGGTTCCAACACGGGGTCACTGTGGTGGTGGGCCGTCGCTGGAGCGCACCCGCCTCCTCACGTATGGTGCACTGAGGACTGACAAGCACCAACAAGCAAGGGAGGCGAGGAGTGAGGTGCCCTGAAGACGCTGCCTCGGCCAAGGCTAGCGACCAAACAGCGCTGCCAGCACTGCGCGGGGGTGAGTACTAGTGGCTGGAGTAAAGCTCGGCATATTGGCATTGGCGGAGGAGGAAGAGGGGGGCCCGCAGCTACCCCCAAACCGTCTGAGAGCTCCGGCGACCGGAGAGACACGGTAGCCACAAACGGCCCTCTACACTACACGCGGAGGGACCAGAGTGAATTTGCCTGCATGTAGCACTCGGGATTTGATCACACAGACGACGAAGGGCCCTTGGAAAAAAGGAGCCGTCGGAGCTGCATTTAGGTCGGCGACCCGCCTCCTCTGGGCCCGGCCCACCGGACATGGGGAGAAATTGGGGTTCTCTGGGGCCCTGAACCCCTCCCCATCTCGTGTGATACTGATTCTCACCGGAGCAAAAGGTGGGAGGAGTGGGCTATCTAATGGCCCGACAAGGGGGCCAACTTGGGCAGGACAATCGCCGCTTGTTGAGCAAGGAGGTGCAAATCTTTGGAGATCCGAAGCGGGTGGCAGGGGCAAGGACGAGAGGCCCAGAAAGCGCTTGGCACCACCAGACCTCGCCTGACGCCCTCCGGGGGCCACCTCTAACTATGCAGCAGAGCCGCATTGGGGAAGTGTTTGAGGAGCTGGGATATAAACCCCTTCCCCCAACAGGAGTGCCAGGGCACATAGGAAGGGAGGAGGGGGGAAGGTGATCATAGATACAGTTTGTGACCGGACCCCTGTGGGAGCCCCTGCACACCCCCTCAGGGCGGGCCTGGAGCACAACAAGGGGGCAACAGCTGAGCCCCGAAGGGTTCAGACGAGGACCCTGCTGTAATCTTGACATTTCCCCCATTGATTGGAAGGCAGAGGGCGGCGTGGACTACCGTCCTGAGCCCCTGTAAGGATATCTAGACGCTTAGATACACACTGGAGAAAAAGACCCAAGGCAGTCTGGAGCAACAGGGTGACCCCACATACCACAAGCCTGGGCCCCGGACTCTATGACTGATCTGACGAGCAAGTGAGCTAGTGCCCTGAGCCCCTGTGGAACAAAGTGAAGGGGTGACCAGACCCTGTATGAGCTGGAGAGTCCCTGGCACGTTTCCAGTTCCGTGCCGAGGACGAAGGGATGGAGGAAGGGGCCACTCACCCGGCTCCCGCCGAGCTGTCATCCATCAAATCGAACATACAGATCATCTTTGAGGAAATTAGAGGTATGAGAACTGATATGGGGTCCAAGATCGCCAACCTCTCCGCCAAAGTGACTACACTGGAAGACAGAGTGGGGTGGGTGGTGGAGGCAAACCAGACCTCCACGGGCCTCCTAGAAACACAAATGGAGGCCTGTTTCCTTGTGTTGGAGCGGCGCGAAGAACTCCTCCTCAAGCTAGATGATATTCAAAATCAAGAGCAGCGAAATAACCTCTGGATTTTCGGACTGGTTGAGGCGGACGGGGAGCCTCCGCAGCGTCTGGAAGGCAGAGTGCAGGACATATTTCGGGGTGGACAATGGTGACAAACTAGTAATCAACAGAGTGGATAGGGCAGGCGGAGCGGCAAAGGGCCCAAGGACGGTCCTTGCACGTATGCATTACTACAGCAATAGAATGAAGATCCTGCAGAAAGCAAAACGGAAAAACTACGGTGACTCCGCAATATCAAACTTTCAAGCCCTCTCCGCGAACACGCTGCTCCAACGAAGGACGTGTGGAGCCCTCACCAGATGGTTACAGGAGAAGGGAGTGAGATACCGCTGGGAGTACCCGTTCTCCTTGGAATTTGAGTGTGAGGGGGAAAGATACCACCTGGTGGCGGATGTGGAGATTCAAAGGGTTACGGAGGAACTGGTTGGCTGCAGTGGCAGGCCTTCAGCAGAACGGAGTGGATGAGATCTGACCCCGGCTAGGGGACGCAGAGGGCTCGATATGATGCAAGGGAAAAGAGGAAAGAGGGGCTCTAAGTACCAGAAGCTGAACACTCCCCCATCAAGGGGGGAACCTTTGTGAGGGGGCAAAAGATGAGAATTATGATTGTTTATTGATATAAGAGTTCATGGGCCTTGGGGGTGGGAAACCCTGGGGGGCTGTTAATTTTGGAACAGGTTTTTTAAGTTCGATGGTTCAGGTGGACCAGAGTGGGGGAGGGGTGACTGCCTGAGCCGTAGTTGTTCTGTTGGTCTGCTGTGGCCAGGTCCTTGAGTGACGTCACCCCCAGTGCTTCTCTGAGGAGGGAGAAGTCACACTTTTAGGGAAATGAGGGGTGTTCAGGGAGAAGGGTTCACAGTTTAAAAGGTTACGCAGGTTGAAGTTGTTGGATAGAGTGCTCAGGGTGGAGGGAGATACCCTGTTGGTTAGTCGATCATCTCTGATGTGTTTCAGATGTGGGAACGGACGCCTCAATTTAGGAACGGGGGGGGCCAATAGGGGGAAAGGGGTAGGGAAATGGGGGGTGGAGGGAAGTGGAGTGAAGGGCAGTGCAAGCCATGCTACCCAGAGGTGAGGAGGCCCAAGGGCCTGGTTGGACGTGTGAAGTACGTAAAGAGAAAGGTTAGTAAAGGCGATGGCTGAGGTGCGAGTCAGCACCCTGAACGTAAAGGGCCTAAACTCACAGAATAAGAGGTCCCTCACAAGTAATATATTCCTCGAGCAGAAGCTGCAGATACTCCTCCTACAGGAGACCCACTATCGGAAGGGAGCGGAATCACTGATTAAGGGAAAGGAAATTGCTGGGAATTTCTGGGCCTCCCATTAGGCGTCCAGGAGAGAGGGGGGTGGGGATTCTGTTGGGGAAATCGTTTTCTCTGGAAGGAATGGAAACCAGGAGGGGTTTTGGAGGGAGATTTTTGGACATAAAGGGCACTAGGGAGGGGATTCGAGTTACGATTGCCACCCGATTGCCACCCTCTATGCCCCTAAGGTTGGACAAGTGAATTTTTTGAGGCAGGTGTTTCAGGAGTTGGACGAGTGGGCGGAAGGGGCGCTGATCCTTGGGGGAGATTTTAACCTGATGCTAGACCCAAACACAGGAACCCAGGAACCCGTCAAGAGATAACTTGGCATTCCGGGACCTACTGCAGGATTATTTTTGGGTAGATGTTTGGCGTAGAACCAACCCGTCAGCCGAGGGTTACACCTTTTTCTCGCCCCTCCATCAATCGTTTATGAGCATTGATTTCTTGTTGGTCCCCGGGGAACAGGAGGAGGAGATAGGCATCCCAAGAGTAGATGCTATTACATGGTCAGACCACGAGTTGGTCTCAGTGGTGTGGCAGCTCCCCCAGCCGCATCGAACCTATAGGTGGAGGTGCAACAACGCGTTGCTTAGGGACCCGGTGTTCAAGGAATTCATGGCTGAAGAGGTGAGGGCATATTTCGAGACCAATGATACTGGAGTGGCGGCCAAGACAATGGGCCGCCAAAGCCACGTTTCGGGGTCTACTAATAGCAGAGGGGACTCGCAGGAAAAGGGAGAGGCCCTTAATTGAGACGAGGATTCGAGAGGAGCTGAGGGCATTGCGTAGGCAACTCACTCAGGGGGGTGCTGACAGGGGGACCTTAATTAGCTCCATGAGAGAGAAGAGGCAGGAATTGCATACGGTCCTGATTGGGGAAGTCCTCAAAAAAATTAGGTACACTAGTCAGAAATATGATGAGAAGGGCGAACGTTGTGGGGACCCTCTTGGCACAAAGGGCTAAGGGCTGTAGAGCTGAAAGGAAGGTGGCTGCTATTCGGGTAAGCGAGGGGCAAATCTCCAGCAGTGGGAAAGACGTAGCGGAGTGCTTTGCGAACTATTATAGGGAACTGTACTCGAGACCCGCCGATGAGACAATAGAGAATGCTCGGCAATATCTGGCCAACTGCGACCTCCCCAAGTTGCAGAGGGTGGAAAGGGAGGCCCTAGAGAGGGAAGTAACTGGAAAGGTGGTTGCTGATGCCATCAAGGGACTCCGGTGGGGAAGGCCCCAGGGGAGGATGGCTTCACTGCCGATTTCTAAAAGCAACATCAATCCTTATTGGCCAAACCCCTAGCCAAGCTCTATAACACAATAGCGGGTAGAGACACGATTCCCCCGACCTTCTTGCAAGCGTTAATAGCTGTAATACCGAAAGAAGGGAAGGACTTGACGGCGTGTGCCTCATACAGGCCTATATCCCTCCTTAACGTGACACCAAGATCTTCGCTAGAATCATGGCAATGCGTCTGGAATTGTGCCTCCCTCGCCTGGTCCATGCTGATCAGGTGGGCTTCGTCCAAAAAAGACAGGGATCTGACAGCATGCTTAAGACCCTACATATTATGAGCTCCCGGTCAGTACTAGATAAAGGAGCGTTTTTTCTATCTCTTGACGCTGAAAAAGCATTTGACCAGGTGAGCTGGGTATTTATGGAGGAGGTCCTCGCATCTCTGGGAATGGGTCCAAGATGGAGGGGATGGTTTGCGGCTTTGTATTCGGAGCCTATGGCCAGAGTCACGGTTAATGGGACTGAGTAGAGGCCTTTTCCTTTGATGCGGGGCAAGTGGCAGGGTTGCCCTCTCTCACCTTTGATTTATGCGCTGGTGATGGAACCCTGGGTGATCATGGTTCCGAATAATAGGGATATCAGAGGGGTGGAGGTGCGTGGGGCATGTTGCAAGCTGAGCCTATTTGCAGACGACGCGTTGTTTTACGTCTCGGAACTCTCTTGTTCTGTTCCCCATGTCCTGAAAAGCCTCTAAGAATACGGGAAGGTATGCAGATTTAAAGTTAACTTGAGCAAGTCCGTGGCATTGCCGATTGAAAATCTCCCAGAGGAGGAGAGGAACTATATAGCGGGTCTCCCTTTCAAGATTCAGGCAGAGAGGTTCCGGTACTTGGGGATCCAGCTGACCAGAGGTTTGGGAGACCTCTTCCCGGCGATCTTTCCTCCCCTGTAGGTTGCAGTGAAACGTGATTTAGAGAGATGGAGGGGACTGGGGATGTCATGGATTGCGAGGCTTAAGATTAAGATGGTGATATTGCCCAAGTTTCTATTCCTGTTCCAGATGCTACCAGTGATTGTCCCTAGGTCGTTCTTGCTCGAGGTGAAGCGTGTTCTGTTGTGGTTCCTTTGGGCAGGAAAGAAACATCGAATTGTCTGATATATTAACCCGACCTAAGGATAGGGTGCGGGGGATGGGATACCCGGATTTGGCAATTTATTGCAAGGCGACCCAGTTGCGAGTCCTAGTGGATCATTTCGCACCGACCTCTGGGAAACAGTGGGTTGCAATGGATAACGGGGTGCTGGGGCCGGTGCCGCTGAATGAGTGGCTGTGGGTCCCCAGGACACACATTCCCGGCAGGGTGTTGCATCACCCAGTCCTCAAAGTACTCTGGAGCGAGGGGGGGTTACAACAGATGGCTCACGACCTGGCTGTCTCCTCTGAGTTGTATTTGGGCCCCACCACGCCGAGATGGGATAGTTGAGCCTCAGGCATTTCAATTGTGGTACGAGACGGCGTTATGTAGGGCGGGTCAGCTATGGGTGGGGGATGCTTGTATGTCCCTGGGCTACTTTGAGGAGGCCTTGGCCCTGAGGGGATTCTCTCCCTTTCGTTTCCTACAGATAAAAGGAGCCCTGACGGAAGAGAGATGGGGGGATAAATCTTAGGAGGGATCTAACTGGCCTCGAGACATTTTTGATAACGCAGTCGGGGTCCAGAGGGCGTATAGCGCAACTGTGTAAATGAATACTGTTGGCAGCCCCAAGAAAGCCCCCAACATCGAGAGCCAAATGGGAGCGTGACCTAGGTGTGGTTATTGAGGATGAGTTGTGGTTCAGAATGTGTAGACAGGCCCACCAGTCCACAAGGTCTCCTCAATATAGACATCAGGCCCTTAAGCTTCTCCATCAGTGGAATTTCCCCCCCCAGTGTTGGTAGAGCAAAGGAAAGGGACCCACGATGCACGTTGCTGGAAGTGCCGACAGTCAGGGGGGGGTGACTATGTGCACATGTGGTGGAGCTGCTCGAAGGTGATGGGGTTTTGGGAGGAGGTCCTTACCTGGGTTGAGGGAGTGGATGGAATTCGGAGGGGCCTCTCACCATGGCTCCTTCTCTTTGGAGTAGGATTTGGTGAAGAAGGTGGAGATGATGGGGGGCACATGCTTAACATCATGCTTGTGGCGGCAAGGTGCTGCGTGGCCCAGCAGTGGAGAACCACACGCCTCCCGGTTGAGAGGGAACGGGTGACAAAGGTCTGAGCTATTTACGACATGGAATGCCTCACTATTCTTATGGTGGAATCCAGGGTCAACATTGAGACTGTCTGGCTTCCCTTCTTTGAAAAATATGGGCGGCCGGACTGCAATGGTTGAACATTAGGAGAGTTGGCTGCCTGGGGGAGAGGGGGGGGAGGGGCTTTGGTTTTGGAAAAGGAGAAATTAGGCCAACAAGACTCATCCACATTGAGAGAATTGGATGGTCAGAGGCCCTTTTGGAATTCGGAGGTGCCATGAGACCTGGCCTTGACCTAAGATAATAGTAACAATGCAACGTCCAAACTCGGAAGTGAACTATTGATTCGGAATGCATGGCTTGGGGGGGTGGGGGGAGGATGCAGGGGGGGATTTGCCTCCTGGAGGTGTTGTTGTGGATTTTCATGTGATTTGATGTTATATGATTAAAAATGCTAATAAACCTGGTTTTCAAAAAAGAAAATTGGGGAGTGAAATTTGGAGAAGCGAGGTGAAGCGTGCGCAGGGAGGAAGTGAAAAGCAGTCAAGAGAATGGATATGGAAGGTTTGAGGAGAGGTGGAAGGAGTGTAGAGAGAAGAATGAAGAAGTTGAGAGTGAGGCTGCAAGAGGGAGAAGGAAAGAGATGGTGAAAATAACTCTACAGAGGAGGTGTAGAGGAACGGCAAAGAGGAAGGAGTGTCCAATAGAACATGTTTGGAGGGGGATTCGGGAGAGAACTCATGGGAAAACAGTGAGGAAAAATCAGGCCATACTAAAGCCTGACTTGCATATGTTTAGAATGAGTGGAAGCATAAGCATGTGGCGAAGTGTCAAGGTGCGGGGGGAGAGACCGGGTACAGGCGGTGCAGGAGAGGTACCCTTAGGCATGAGATTGTTGCAACCTACTAACGTAAACGGAAATAAAGAGGACTGGCAAAACAGAGGTAGGGCCCTATCTCTGGGAGTTGGTGTGAATCCTGATCGTAAACCCACAGACAAAACAAGCCTACTAGCTCACCGGGACGAGCACTGGGGTGTTGTAAGCCCTCCCCTAGAAATGGTCTCCCTTTGTTTTATCAAGGACAATAAACAGATGATGCGAACCTACAATGCAAGGTAACAAGAATGAAGTGCAGGGACACTCAAACAACCCCAGGTCTGTGAGTGACTGTGAACTAACCAGCTTCCACAAAAGGATTACATCAGGCGTGGGTTGTACAACTTGTAGATTCAGCAGCGAAGCTAGAAGAAAACAGATGTGGTGTTTTGAGATTTCTTTATTGATCATCAATTGTTCAGCCCACAATTGTCTCTATTTCTAATAAACTTATGTTTACATGTGATGCATGTATCTCAATGTGTTGTGTAATTATTGTGGATTGTAATATTTAATTTATTTTTGTAGAAGATAAGACTCTTCAAATGAATTGTCTCCTCCCACGTATTCCTCATTTTAGATACATCCTTACCTTCAGCTTTGCCTCTTCGGAAATTTTTTCTCTCTCCACTAGAGGGCGCTCCAATTGAGGCGGCGGCGTCGATGTCCCTCGGCGGCATCCGTCGAGCATGGACGTCATCCGTTGTATAAATGCCTCGAGCGCACCCGTTGGCTTCAGTTCCGTTTGTCCGTTAGCTTCGCTTCGGATCGAGATAAAACAGTGCTTCAGTTATAACGAATTATGTCGTCTTCTTCGAACCCGTCCACATCGAAAACTGGTTTTAAGAAATGCCAAGGGTGTGTGAGAAAAATGTCGCTGACCGACCCTCATCGAAATTGCCTCTGGTGCCTCAGTTCCGACCATCGAATTGACGACTGCAGTTCCTGTCAGTCAATGACCCATAAGGCCTTAAAAGAAAGAAGAGGTAAACTGGCGGTGGAGTTTTCGACAAAATGCCATAAAAAATCCAGGTTGAGGAGTAGATCGAGAAAGTACTCTTCTTCTTCGTTCAAAAAAGCGAAGAAAAGACGACACCGGTCTTCCCCAGAATACGAGTTTGAAAAACCTGACCCAGCTGAACATGCTGATTTAGGTTATAGAAAATTAATGAATAGAGTTACAGAATTTATGGGATGGGGTAGAAACTCACCTGTATACCAGGATGATGACATGACTGATATCCTATCAGGAGGACCTCAGCCAGACCCCATACTTCCTTTTCATATTGCCTTACAAAGAGTTAATACTGCTTGGGAAAGACCTGAAACTATTCCAGCAGTAAATAAAAAATATGTTGCAAAATATAGACCCTGTAATTCTGACCCAGAATACTTAAGTAAGCACCCATCTCCAGAAAGTCTGGTAGTTCAAGCAGCTACATCAACTAGAAACGATGCATACCCTACAATTCCCCCTGATCGGGATAATAAAAAGATTGATGCATGGTCTAAAAAGATATTTACATCAGGGAGCATGGCTCTAAAATCCACAAATGTATCTTGCACTCTGGCGAGATTTACATATACCCTGTGGGTCTGCATGTCAGCGGCAGCTCAACACATCACAGAAGGAGAGGAACGTGATGAGTTCCTATCCATAGTAAAGGTTGGCAAGGAGGCTTCGGGGGAATGCCTTCAAGCAGGTTTGGACACAGCTGACAGTATCAGTAGGTCCATGACATCTAGCACAGTGCTACGCAGATTTGCATGGCTAAGAAAGTCAGGTTTTGCACCGGATGTACAATCTAGACTTCTTAATATGCCATTTGACGGCTCAAGGTTGTTTGGCAGCAAAGCAGATGAAAGTTTAGAAAAGCTGCAGACCTCCAAGGCAGCGGCAAAATCACTCAGTGCCGCTATAAGGCAACCTCAACAACGCCCCTACACAGGCTCATCTTCCTGGAGGGGTTGTCCCTTTCGTTTTTACTCTTCATTTGGGAGAGGAAGGGGACAGGCCAGTCAAAGAGGACAAAAGAGATTTCCTCGGGGGCGAGGAAGAGGTGCTAAATCTGCCCCAGCAGCGGCATCTGTCCCTTCAGCCGCTGCAGCAGCTGCCGCAAAACCACTCTGAGGTTTTGATCCACAAGACCCCAGTGGGAGGCAGAATCTCACAGCATCTGCAGGAATGGCGGGGCATTACCTCAGATGCTTGGGCTCTGGAAACAGTATCCCAAGGTTACTGCCTTCCTTTTCAAAAGAAACTTCAGAATCACCCAACGGGATACAACTCTACCAAAAATCCAGACCCGCTCCTGTTGCAGGAAGTTTTAACCCTGCTACAGAAATGTGCAATAGAACATGTACCTGAAGCGCAGAGGAACAAGGGTTGGTATTTCCCCATATTTCCTCATACCAAAGAAAGACGGAGAATTGAGACCCATCTTGGACTTGAGAGACTTGAACAAGTTCCTCAGGAAGGACAAGTTCAAGATGGTTACTCTTTCTCAGATCCTGCAGGCTCTCCAACTTCAAGACTGGTTGGTATCATTGGACCTTCAGGATGCTTACTTTCATGTGCCAATCCATCTCAAGCACAGAAAGTACCTGAGGTTTGCGATTGGCAATTCTCACTATCAGTTTCGAGTTCTGCCATTGGGTTGACCTCCGCCCCAAGAGTTTTTACCAAGTTGATGGCGGTAGTGGCAGCGAGTCTCAGAAGAGGGGGGATTCACGTCTACCCCTATTTGGACGATTGGATGATCAGGGCACGTTCTCCAGAACAAGCCCAGGATCATCTATCCAAGACTTGCCACTTCCTTCACAAGCTAGGGTTTTCTCTGAATTTAAAAAAGTCAAACATGATACCATCACAGAAGCTCCAGTTTATAGGAGCAGTCTTGGATACTTGTTCGGGCAAAGCCTCGCCTCCCGAAGAGAGAGCTCACCACATTCTGCAGATGGTAATAAAATTCCAGAATGCCCAGTGTCTACCGGCCTTCGATTTTCTCAGGTTGCTCGGCCTCATGGCATCCTGCATTTTTCTGGTGCCAGAAGCCAGGTTGAGAATGATATCCCTTCAGTGGGCCCTCAGGACTCAATGGTCCCAATTTTCAGGGGAAATGTGTTACGCTCACCTGGCTCCCACAGGGGTGTCGGGCGGAACTGGACTCCCACGGTCTCAACCAGTGTGATGCGTAGTGCAGACATGACTGACTGGACTGGCCCACCTAGCTTCGTCTGCTTGACCCGTGGAATTAGTCTCCTAAAGACGGGGAAAGGGAATTAGCCACCCGTGGATTCGAGTATTAGCACCTCACTGTGTTCCCACTTATCACCCCGATATTCCCTTTCACAAAGCTCACCTTATAGTTTTGAATGATGAGCTCTCCATCCTGCGAGGAATGCAGGGGCACGTTGATGGCCAGTTACCTCACTGGCATGAAGATATTGGAAGAGTTCTAAAGAGTTCACAATGTCTGAGTAATCACTCTGTCCAATTCCTTTGTTTTCTGTTGCAGTTTAGATCTAAAAGAAGATCGTCTTGTGGCAGCTGAAAGCGATCAGGTAAGAGTCTGTATTAACACTGTCTGGTAAAAGTTGCCAAGGTTAAACTTGCTGCTTTCTCTTTTCATACAGGTGCGGCAAAAGAGGATTTGGCGTTCTGGTGATTAATACCTCTGGCGGTAAAATCAGGAAAATATATGATGGAAAGAGATTGTCCTTGTTTGTTCCCTTGGCTCACCTTGTCGTTTTTTCCTTGTTCCCCCTTAGGTGCTGGAATGCGGTAACCAAGTGATGGAGACAGCGCCAGACCGTGGTGGTGCTGCGAGGAACGGTAAGTATGGAGCGGCGCTGCTGCTGGCGAAGCAACGCATTTAAAATGAAGTCTTTTTCTGGTTCAAAGATGAGTTGAATCCGAAATCAGGTAAGAAATCCAGTAATGTTCTTGTTCTAACCTTTCTTCTTCTTTCTCCTCCTTTCTAGGCGCTCTGGACTCGAAGCGGGCGTGGCAGGATGCTGGATGCTGACTGCAGGCACGGTGAGCGTCACGCTACAGGATGCAGAATAACGAGAAGCAAGTGCTGCTCTTCGAGTGTGGTTTAAATAGCCTCCAAAGTAGTCCCAGGTAGTATTCCTCCACAACCACGTATTCCTCCACAACCACGCCCAAGTAACAAAATAGTTCCCTAGGAAAAGTAGTCCCTTCCAAGCCTCACAAGGGCTTGGATTCCTTGCAGCATGGTCTGCATCAGGTAAGTTTAAACATATGAGCTTGGCGCCTATGGCGCCAGGACTGATGTCCCATATGAGCCTGGCGCCACAGGCGCCAGGACCGTACCCAGATGGCCCCTAACAGGGGTTGCTGGGCTTGTTCCAGATGACATGATGCCTGCTTCCTCGGTTGATGGACTTCGTCTGCATGCCCATGGGCAGGCATCATGACAGCACTCCCCCCCCCCAAGGCCCCTCCTAGAGTCGTTCCTCCCCTTGGCCTTGGTTTGTCTGGGAAATACCAGTGGAATCTTCTCACCAACCTAGGTGCATGAACATGGTCACTAGGTTCCCATGACCTTTCTTGTGGTCCGTAACCTTTCCAGTCGATTAAATAAAAAAGTCTTGACTTAACCATTTTGGAGTCCAGGATACTTTTTACTTCGAATTAGGGTTCCCTGTCTGTCAGGACGGGCTCAGGTGGCTTGGTTAGTCTTGTCCCAGGTTGTACTCCAAGCCTCACAAGGGCTTGGATTCCTTGCAGCATGGTCTGCATCAGGTAAGTTTAAACATATGAGCTTGGCGCCTATGGCGCCAGGACTGATGTCCCATATGAGCCTGGCGCCACAGGCGCCAGGACTGTACCCAGATGGCCCCTAACAGGGGTTGCTGGGCTTGCTCCAGATGACATGATGCCTGCTTCCTGGGTTGATGGACTTGGTCTGGATGCCCGGGGGCAGGCATCATGACAAAATGACAGATCTTTTACAAGTTCCAACCAGGGTAG
This sequence comes from Ambystoma mexicanum, assembly GCF_040938575.1. Taxonomy (NCBI): domain Eukaryota; kingdom Metazoa; phylum Chordata; class Amphibia; order Caudata; family Ambystomatidae; genus Ambystoma; species Ambystoma mexicanum. The sequence continues at coordinate 1,475,473,375 of NC_090922.1, forward strand.
TACAGGATCTACAATGGTGGGCTTGCAAGGAACATTTCCTCAAGGGAGAATCTTTTTGGCAACCATGGCCGGAGATAATAGTAGTAACGGACGCCTCTCTCACGGGGTGGGGAGCTCACACCAACGAGTTGACAATCAGCGGTCGTTGGTCTCCATCGGAGTTCAGGCTACACATCAACCTATTAGAGCTGAGGGCGATCAGACTAGCAGTGAATGCCTTCCTGCCCTCTGTACAGGGAAAGAATGTCCTGATAATGACGGACAACACAGTGGCCATGTACTACCTCAACAAGAGAGGAGGAGTAGGGTCACTACCACTGTGCAGAGAGGCAATGCAGCTCTGGTTCTGGGCAATACAAGAAGGGATCTCTCTGTCTGCCATTCACCTAGCAGGAGAGCAGAACACAGCGGCAGACGCTCTGAGCAGGCAGAGCACAGTCTCCCACGAGTGGGAACTAGCTCAGGAAGTCCTTCAAGAGATATTCATCCTTTAGGGAACCCCTCAAGTGGATCTGTTTGCGACCATTGTCACAAGGAAGTGCGAACTGTATATCACAACCTCGAACCGAGGCTATGGGTCTTGGGCACCATGGCCCCCACCTCAGTACTGTTCCAAGGTCAGAAAGACCCACACTAGCCCGTTGCGGGTGCCTTGTTCGCAATCCTGGCGCCGTTGGCACCAGGTGCACTTGGCAAGTATGGTTCCCAATGGACAATGGGTGAACATGGCTGCCCCCGCAAGGATTATTGGGGAACTGCATCAAGCAGGCTAGCTTCAGAGTGGGGTCCGCCTCTAAGGCACCTGGGATACCTGCCGGGTATTTAAACCACGCCCGACCCGAGGCACGCGCTTCGCGTTATTCTGCTTTCGCACCGTGACATTCACCTTGTCCTGGTCTGTATCCTGGCCTGCTCGGCAAACAACTTGGAAGAACATCGCTATTCTTACCTGCTCAGCTCCAGCTCATCCACCCAGTAGGAGCCTTCGAGGACTTTTCCATCGGTCCTCTGCCACTTATTCAGGACTAAAGAGGCAAGCATTAGAAGCTACTTACCATCTCACCTGGAAGGCCTCTGCCATTCCGAACATCACCTTTGGCGTTCTGTCCGCCACTCCATCGTCGCTTCCAGGAATTCTCCGTGACCTGAGGAGAAACCAAGCATAGGTCAGCTCACTTGCAAGGACGCTCCCAGCGCCACAACTAGCGCATCCTTACCTTCTTCAACTCAGTAGTCGGCCTCGGCATTCTCCATCAGCCCCTGCAAGACAAAAGAAGAAGGTTACTCGGGCAATTACCAATATAGACATTATTCAACAAACACTAAAAACTTACCTGAAAAGGGGAGTCGCAGCCAGTCTGGACTCTAGGCGAACGCCAGTGAAGTCACTCAGCGGATCAAGCCAATGACGCGCCCCTGCCTAGCTCGGCAGGACGGAGAGTGCGGCATTACGAAAATCAAGGTGAGCGAAGTCACAAGGGGAAACCGCAAGGGAAGACTGGGAGGTGGGCCACGAGAGACAAGGAGAAGTCGCTAAAACATCCCTCCTATTTCCTAGAACTGATCCCAGGCAGAACGAAGCCCGGGGAGTTGCAGAGAGCCCAGCGGTGTCCCAGACCAGTCCAGAGGCGTCCCTGTGGATACAAGGTGAGCGTTACACTGTACTGCTCAAGGGAATTTCCTCCGAGAGGAGCTCTAGGAGACGCATTCGTAGTGGAGTGGGAGTTTCCTCTTCTGTATGAGTTCCCTCCAGTCCCTGTGATCCCTCAGGTAATCAGGAGGTTGAGAAAGTTCAGGAAAACCATGATCCTAATTGCACCGACATGTCCATCTGCCCTCCAATACGTCTTCCAAAAAGAGAAGATCTTCTCTCGCAAGAGGGAGGTCACGTTCTCCATCCAGAGGTCAACATATTCAACCTTCACGCATGGCTTCTGAGAGGTTGAGATACAAGGATTGGGACCTTCCGGATGATGATATGGAGATTTTGATTTCGGCCAGAAGGCCAGCAACTAAATCCTTGTACCGGCGTCGTTGGAACAAGTTCAGTAACTGGTGCAGGGATAAGAATGGGGCCCTTTCCAATGTAATATTCCAACAGTATTATCTTTTTTGTTACATTTGGCTAATCTGTGGCTCCAGATTAGTACGATAAAAGGATACTTAGCAGCGCTATCTATCTTCAAGCGCTCGTCAGAGGAGGAATCTTACTTTAAGATACCTTTTTAATAACCCAATTTTTAAAACGTTTAAACAATGCATTTCCACCAATACCTTTTCAAGTTCCTGTGTGGGATTTAAACTTGGTACTAAAGTTTCTTACATGTGCACCTTTTGAGCCTTTACATTCCTGTCCATTAAGGATTCTTACTCTGAAAACAATACTTCTAATTGCATTGACATTAGCCCGCAGGGTAAGTGAGTTGCAGGCACTTTATAATGGTCATCCTCACACCACCTTTTATAAAGATAAAGTTGTCCTTAGGTCAAACCTTCTTTCTTGCCAAAGATCGTCTCAGACTTCCACCTGTCACAGAAAATAATACTACCTACTTTCTACCCTCCTCCTCACACAAGTAAGGAAGAGGAAAGACTACATAGATTAGATCCTAGAAGGGCTCTTAGCTTTTATATTTCAAGATTGGCAAAAATACGTCAGTGTGACAAACTGTTTGTAGGGTACACTGGCCGTAAATTAGGACTAGCTGTAACCAAACAAACATTATCAAGATGGATAATCTTAGCCATAACTGAGTGTTATAGGCTAGCTGGAAAAGATCCCCCTGTTGGATTGAGAGCTCATTCAACTAGGGGCATGGCAACTTCAACAGCACTTCAAAGGGGTGTCTGTCACGCTGCCTGCCCCAGAAGCAGGCATCATACCACTTGAAGCATGCCCAAAAACCCCAGTTAGGGGCTCTTTGGCTACAGTCCTGGCGCCTATGGCGCCAGGCTCATAAGAATAAAGTCAGTCCTGGCGCCATGGGCGCCAGGCTCATTACAGAAATCTTACCTGTTGCAGACCATGCTACATACCTACCTGATGCAGACCATGCTGCACTAAGCCACAAGCCAAATGAGGCTTAAAAGGACTACTTTACCTCAGGGACTCCTTTCCTCTCGGGTGGGGCTGTGGAAGAATACTTACCTGGGACTTCTTCCAAGGCTATTTAAGCCACACCCGGACAGCCACACGTGCTTCGCGTTATTCTGCTTGCTGCAGCGTAACGCTCACCGTGTCTTCAGCAGCTCCAGTCTTCAGCCACGCCCGCTTCAGTCCTGGAACACCTGGAACAAGAAAAGGAGAAGGAGAAGAGGTCAGAACAAAACCCTTACCTGAATCCTTGATCCAGCACATCGTCGATCTGGAAGAGAGAAGCCTTCTCAGGTGCATTGCCACGCACCTCGCAGAGCCGCGCTGAACTCACCAACCGAGGCTGCATTCCTTTACTCCTTCGCGAATCCAGCATCTCCAGGCCATTCTTCAACACTAGGGGGAGACAAGAACAGATAGGTGAGCAAGGGCAATACAAACCACCCCCAAAGACTTACCTGATTACCACAGGGGGGTACTCACCTCATCTCAGGTCGGCGCAGTCAATTCCGCATCACCGCCGCACTCCGGCCCCTAAGGGGAAAAAACAAGGATAATACAAATCACCCCCAAAGACTTACCTGATTACCCCAGGGGGGGTACTCACCTCATCTCGGGTCGGCGCAGTCAATTCCGCATCACCGCCGCACCCCGGCCCCTAAGGGGAGAAAACAAGGACAATACAACCTAACCCCAAAGACTTACCTGATTTACCACAGGGGGGAACCCACCTCATTTCGGGTCGGCGCAGTTAATTCTGCATCATCACTGTACCCCGGCCCCAAAGGGGAGAACCACAATAGACTTACCAGGATCTTACCAATTGCCACTTGGAACTCTTCTGGTGGTTTAAATCCGCAACCTGCAAGGAATCTGGCAGAGTGAAGATCAGACTTTTGAACTCTTACGAACAATTGAACTTAGAGTCAATACTGGAACTCACCAATTCCTCCACGCCAGTGAAGTAACTGGTCGTCTACGCGCCCCTGCGCTCGACGCAGGATGGAGAGCTCATCTTTCCAAATCTTCAGGTGAGATTAAGAGGGAACTTCAGGAGTGTTCAGTGGGCAGACAAGGGGAGTGGGAAGGCGGGTTAACGCTCAGATTACGGGAGGTTATTTCCCTTTCTCCATTGCAGAAAGATATTCGTACGAGTCCAACAAACGAAGCTCAGTGGGTCTGTCCAGTCTGTCATCTCGGCTCTACGTGTTACTCTGGTGAAAGCAACAGCGGGCCAGACCAGATCGACGCCCCCGTGGGAATCAGGTGAGCGTAACAGTGTCCCTGTACAAGATATTTGTGCAGCAGCCACATGGTCATCCATGCATGCTTTCATAAAACATTATGCTCTGGACTCAACTACCTCTCAAGGAGGTCTATTTGCTAAATCAGTCCTCCTTTCGGTACATGACTAAAGAATATCTGTACTCCCACCTCCAATACAAAACTGCTTTGGGAGTCTATCTAAGATGAGGAATATGTGGGAGGACACAATCCATTCGAAGAACAAGTTACTTACCAACTGCAACGTTCTTTCGATTGGATGTTCCTCCCACGTATTCCTCATCGACCCTCACATCCTACCCCGCCATACAGTTTATGTGCTTTACACTGTAATTTCTTTTAAGGCTTGAGTCAAAAGAGGCACGCCTTTAACTATAATCCATGGGCTCTGATGCACGAAAAAACAGAACTGAAGCTAACAGGCGCTCGAGGCATTTGTACAACAGATGACGTTGGTGCTCGACGGATGCCGCCGAGGGACTTCGACGCCGCTGCCTCGAGTGGAGCACCCTCTGGTGGAGAGAGAAAACATTTCCGAAGCAGCAAAGCTGAAGGTAAGAATATATCTAAGATGAGGAATACGTGGGAGGAACATCCAATCGAAAGAACGTTACAGTTGGTAAGTAACTTGTTCTTCTGTTGTATATTGGTTTACTGTATATGCTCCTCAACTTTAGTTTTTAGGATATCCCTGATGGTTGGGCTCTTTGAAGCTCGAGAGAATGGCTATTACCTGACAGGTATACACTGCAGGAACCTAACCAAAATCAAACCTCTGACAGAAAGGCTCCAAAACAGGTTTTCAGGATGGGACCTTTTGCATTGCTGTGGGTCATGGGAAGAACCCAGAAAGGGCTCTGTATCAATTTCTGCAGTATGTTGCATCACCTGTTGTTTTTTAATAGATTATTGGGGGAGTGCAAGGTATGCTGAATTACAGTAAACATGTCTCGAGCTAACTCATTTGTTAGGCCTTTTTGGTGTGGGTAAGAAAAATATGAAAATGTGCAGATGGTTCAAGAAACACTCCAACGCTCAAGGTTGGTTCAAGGGTTTTTATTGAACTTTCAATGGGTTTTATTGCCGTCCCTCTCCTTCTCTCATCTGAAAGCACATCCTCCCTAACCCAGGAACCCGGAGTCGCAGGTTAGTAGAAAGAAATTATTTCACTACACTAGAGTACTAGATGAGCTGTAATGATAACCTAAAGGCCGTGCCCTTATGTTGTTACGTGCCCTGAGTACAGGAGAAAGAGCCGAACATGGTGGTTCATAGAGCATGTGGATGCTTCCCTGTTCGAACATTTTAATTTAATAGACATGGATGAGTGTGGCTGCATTACAGGTGAAAGTGTTGGGTATGTAAAGATGTATTCCTTAACTCCATTCTCCATTAGGAAACAATTTCCTGCCCTTTCCAAAACGCAGATAGGACATCTGCATGATGATTGGTTCTATGGTCAGGCTGTTTGGAACATTCAAAGCTGCCTTTAATTGGCACCTTGCCTGTGTTGTGGACCCTGCCCCCCAGCTACTGCAGCAGAGAACAGCATTTCCAGTACCAGTGACAAGGCCGTGCAGGCTGCGTGGGGTGGGGGGAGCTGCTGGGGCTTCGGAGCCCATGCGAACGGACCCGTAGTATCTGTACGAGGAAGGAGCTGGGGGTTTTTTGGGCCCCGTGGCAGAACGTGGGGCGGACTGCACCGGGGCTCCCGAGGGTGTCAGAGAGGGAGACATGCTGAGTGGCTACCTGGGCCCTGGTAGAGTCCCTCCTAGTGTGGAGACAGGGGTTGGAGGGGACCTGCCTCGGAGACCGGTCCTCCTGGTAGACTGTGGGCTGCCAGTGCAGCCCGGCAAAGGAGAAGAAACCGAGGCGTAGGCTCTGCTGCGGAGCGCCTATTCCAAATCGGAATACTTAAAGTAATCTTGGCGCTCTGATGAACACAGCAGTGCTGGATGTCCATGAGGCCACCACAAGGTAGAGCAGGGAGAACGTGGGAGAAGGCATCAATCACAAACAGGCCCTATTGGAAAAGAGGGGTAAGCCTGATTACTCAAGAAAACACAGGGAGCCCTGATCTTGGCATAGGACCAACTTCCTGAAGGGCTGAGTGATGGGTGCCCGTTGCACAGCCTGACAGCAGGGATATAGTGGGGGTGCAGGAGGAGGCTGGCACCCTGAGGCTGAGATCCTGCGCCACCTCCAAGAGCGCTCTGGAAGCCCCTGGGACACAGGAACAAGGGAAATCCAGAGATGTGCGCCTACACCATTCCAACAAGGGCACATGGAGGTACTTCAAAAGACCCTTAGTAGACCCTGACAAACCGCACTGACATGGCAAAGTAGCCAATGAAGCATAAGGGGCTCCTCTCCGGGGACATAAAAGCTCTGATGCAGGGGCCAGATACCATGAAGCACAACCAGAAGATAACTACAGGCCAGGTGCACTCACCCGCTCCACCTGAGCTGGAGGCAGATGACCCACCAACAAATTGGCTGGGCTTAAAAAGGACATAAAGGACAGTGCAGGTGGTCTGACCAAAGTGATTCTTGACCGGATTAAGAATGTTTAGCAGTGGAAAAAAGTGTGGACAGATTGGGCAATGGAAATGAGCCCTAGGTACCCCAGGTCGCTCTTTAGGATCTGGTGGTTGAGAATATAACATGTTGGTACAGGGGGGGTTAGTAAAAGTTGGGGGAGGAATTACACTGTTTAATCCGGTTTGTGGCATAGTAACGGTTTCAGGGAGCTCTAACTGGCATTTGGGGATGGGGCGGGACTCTTCCACGAGGAGACAAATAATACAATGGTTCGATGATGGCTGAGCTAAACATGGTTATTCTGAATGTCCAGGGTTGAAATTCACCTGTGCAAAGACGCTCTATCCTGAGGCAATTGACCAAACTGTAAGCCTCCATCAGGCTGTTTATGCTCACGAGAGGCAGGAACAGTTCCTTGTCAACTTGCTGGGGAAACTGGGAAGGTGGAACAAAGGGCAGTTAAAAGTGGGTGGGGGCTTTAACTGTGTAGTGGACCTGGCTCTTGATAAAACACTCCCACACACACCTAATGACAGTAGACATCAGCAGATATTAGCACATTTTTTTAGAGGAATAGGTCTAATATAGACAGGGAGATTATTTCACCAGGAGGACTAAATGCATTACTCTGCGGCACAATGGGGGTTTTCACACGATAGCATCCTGGTATCAGACACATTCATCCCCCAGGTAATAGATATAGACATAGGGGCACAATACTTGACAGACCATGCACCCATTATCCTTTGGTTTGAACAACATAGGACCTTTTTGAGGGATAGGAACCATTGGAGACTGAACAAGCTGTTAATGCGAGATGTGGCACTGAGAACGCATATTAAAACGGCAATGCACAATTACTTCCAAGAAAATGATACAGGAGATGTGGACTGGAGGTCGGTTTGGGATGCTAGCAAGGCTATAATGAGGGGAGAGTTTATAACTCAGACAGCAGCCTTTCTAAGGAATAAGGAACTCCAACGTATCACCCTAGAGCATGAGGAGGAGGCAGAGGGGGCACATAAATGACAAGGCTCTCTGAAAACATTACAGACCCTAATAAAGGTTGGATCAAAATGAAAAGCCCACTTAGCGAATAGTTCTGCACAGTTGCTCCTACACACCAAACAATCCTACTATCTGAGGGGTGATAAGGATTATCATTTCTTGGTGGCAAAACAGAGGAAGCAGAGGGCCCAGAACTTTATAAACCAATTAAAAAATCACAAGGGAGACCTGAACAATGCGGAGGCTGATAAGATGGAGATAATGGTGACCTTTCCCACTCAGCTTCTGAAGGGTCTTCTAAGATCCAACAGGATTTCCTAGGGAGACTAGAACTGTCTAGGCTATCACAGGAAGGCGGGCAGCTTCTGAAACGGCCAATTACTGTAGAGGAAGTTGGAGCAGCTACAGGGTCTCTCCCGGTAACAAGACGCCAGGCCCAGATGGCTTCGGGAACGCCTATTACAAGACGTTCTGAAATCACCTACTGAAACCTCTGACGAAACTATTCAATACGATCAGGCAATGTGGGCTGATCTCTGGGATATGAGGCTCTCCCTGACATCCGTATTACTTAAACCTGCGAATGACCCAACTGATTGCACCCGTTATCAACCTATCTCATTACTCAATGGTGACACCTAACTCTATGCAAAGGTCTAGGCCAGGCGGCTAATGGGGGTGCTGCCCAAGATTAGACACTCAGACCAAGCAGGCTTTATTATGGGAAGGCACAATCAAGACAACATTAGAAGAGGGGTGGATGTTACGCTCTGGGGAAAGGGAACGGGACAAAAATTCTCTATAGCAGCTCTCAATGTGGTCTGGAATTTGTCCGCCAGGTGATTGCTAACTTCTAGATCCCAGCCACGAAGCTGATGATTAACGGGAAACTCTCAAACTCCATTAAAGTGAGAAGGGGCATGCGATAGGGATGCCCACTAACGCCGTTGATTTTTGCAGGGGCCATGAAGCCTCTAGCTGAAGCAATCGGGAGCAATGTGGGGATCCGTGGGGTGACCACCAATGTGGACACGCATAATAATGCATTGTATGGCGGCCACGTGATGTTGTTCCTCCGCGATACATCCCGCTCATTACCAAAAGTGATATCCCTTCTACATGAGATTGTGAGGGCCTCAGGATTCATGATTAACTATTCGAAATCAAAGGCACTCAATATAACAGAGGACGCCGCAGAGGTGGTTGGGTGGTGTAGATGTTTTCCCTTGGTGTGGGAGCCAAAAGAAATAGAATACTTGGCAGTCACATTAACTCAAGATTACGGGACCTATAGGGGGCAAACATCAGGCTTATGGAAAAAACTGACTGATGACTTTGAGAGATGGGATTTAATGGAACTATCCTGGTTCTCACAAATAGCAGCGGTCAAGATGACCATATTACCCAGATTTCTACATGTGGTTAGCTCTCTCCCGGTAAAGATTCTGACTCAAATGGTTAAGAACCTGCAGAGGAAGCTTCTCTTCTTTATCTGGAGGGGGAAAAACCTAGGGTCCCTAGTGGGATTCTCTTTTGACCACCGTTATTGGGGGGCTTAGGGGCCCAGAAGGCGCACAGTATCTTTTAGCCACCCAAATAGCCCCAATGTTGAACTGGGTCACGCCTGTGGGAGAAAGAGGATGGTGTAAGCTTGAGTGGGACGGTTCCAATACCCCCTTGGGGTACCTAATTTTCTTGGATAAAGCTGCACATGAGGCAAAGAGGGCCCATTATTGGAAACCACAAAATGCTCCCTACGGTACTGGGATCAGGCGCTACACTGGAAGGGTCTGAGGCCCGGGATTGGGACCATATACACTGATGGGACACATTGCAGATTTTGGGCCAGGCAGGAGCAATAAGCTTTGGGTAAATTCGAATGGACAGGCCACCTTAAAACCTAGGAGATTTTTATCAAGGAGGGACTCCTTTACTATTCGAAGACTGCAAAACAATGTTTCAAGTGACGGAACAAGAAAGGCTCTGATACTTACAGCTCAGACACTAAATCTCGAACAGGGGAGTCAAGGAGGCGGGCATGAGAACTCCATTGGGCCTGGAAACCATGATCAGGGAAGGTTTGCCACAAAAGGGCATCACACATCTCTATTGCCTTTTAGATAAGGCAGTACAGGAGGATACCCTTCCATACATGGCTAAATGGGAACAGGCGTTGGGAATTGTAGTGACTGAGGAGGGTCATATCTGGAGTAGAGCCCTTAAAGCATCAAAATGAACCGCCATTAAAGAATCGACATACAAAATATGCTTTTGGTGGTACTTGACCCTGCAACGACTACACGAAATCAACAATCCGCTTTCCCCTCTATGCTGGAGAAATGTGGGCTGGTGGGCGACCTGGGGCACATGTGGTGGTGCTGCACAAAAGCGCCAATCTTTTGGAAGGGCATTTTAAGCCTTTTTAAAGGCATAGTAGGAGTACAGCTCCCCCACACACCAACGGTAGTGATTCAGGTGGCCATTGCTGAGGGATTATACAATGCCAGTAGGGCACAGGCCTCACTTATCATACATTTACTAACTGTGGCTAGAATGACGCTAGCTTATGGGTGGAAAACAGAATAGGGACCGATAGTGGCATTATGGTGGGTCAGGATTTGGGGAGTAATGGCAATGGAGAAAGTATGTGCTTTGGCCAATGGTACATAACAGAAATTCCTTGCGGGTGTGACTCCCATTTCATGAACATGACTCAGTCAGAGGGCATAACTTTTAGGCCTAGCTTATTGAATTTGTTTTCGATACTCTTTTGATAAGAATGTTCAATAGATACTGCGTCCAGGGTGAAGACCGGAACAATGGACGAATTGCACAACCCATGGAATGCTGTTATGCCACTAATGTTCAGTTATTTTGATGAATGTTGGGGGAGGGGTGAAGGGTCAGGGAATTATAAAATGAAAAGTTGTGATCTGTGAAAGTTGATCTGATTGTAATTACGTTGAAGAGGTGTTGGGAAGGCCTTCCCTTCACGTTGTTCCTTTGGCTGTAATCGTTTTATATTTGTAATGTACATACTCCCCAAGTTTGTGTACATTTTGTATCAACGCTGCACATTCATTCGGAGTGTGTGTGATGTAGCTACCGTGAGAAACCTGAAAGTGTATCCCTAGCTAGTCCACGGGGATCTGTCATCCAGGTTGCCAGGACACATCCATCGCTATTGGATCCAGTTCCTGGTGGTGGACCAGTGAGGGAGGATCACTTGGATGGGGGTCCTTGGGAAGTGGGAGTGGGGCACAGATGAGTGAGACGTGGTATCCCCCTTCTTTCAACACCTTTTCCCCATCCTACCTCGTAGGATATTCCAAAACACTGCCCCCCCTTCCAACAAGAACATTTACGCACAATACGAAAGAAGACTAACAACTGTGCTGTTTACCTGACATGTCCCAATAGAAGGGTCAGGCAAAGTCAGGCAATTGGCCAGAATCACACACACCTGACTGCACTTTCCCTTCCCCTTCACCACAGGGATAAAAGGTGGAGCATGAGAGCACAGGATGAGCAAGGCAGACAGCATGACGTGACAGCTAACTCAGCATGGCAGTTCAAGAGGAGGCGAAAGACAGCGAATACCGAGAGGGTGACAAGGGGAGAAGTAACCTTACCCTTTCCAATCAAGGCCTGTGAAACCTCCACAGACGGAAACAAGACCGCAAACAAAGCCCAGCATGTGTTGCAGCAGATGCCGATGGTACACGAGACCCTCCTCCACTGATAACCAAGCCACGGAGTGACGTTGGGCTCCGTGGTACCAACCATGACTCAAAGAAGAAAGCCAAGTGGTTCATCACAGCCGGTGAGTCGAGGGGATAGCTGATAACAAACCAGGCTGTGTTGAACGAAAAGTAGCAAGCAGCTCATTTGAGCTTAGTAAGGCTTAAAGGAACTATTGAGAATGTGGGGGAAAGCCTACAACAGAGGCGTCCGGCACTACGTGGGTGCTCACGCAGGAAACTCTGGACGATTACCCGAAGGTAGAGACTACTGTAACCAGAAGGCCTTGGGAAGAGGCAAAGAGAGGTCAAAGTGGTGATACAGGGGTCTTGTAAAATCTTCTGTACCGTCGAAAGTCTTTGACCGACAAATGATTGTGAAGAAGGGAAATTAATCCTGCATGGTGAAACCATAATGAACGTGTTTCGTAAAGTCGCCAAGAGTGATCCCGGCGGAGGGATGCTAACAAGAAGGGACAAAGTCTGAAGTCCAATGAGCATTGTGGTGACAGGAGTGAACCCGGCAGAAGGATGTCCACAGTGAATTGTTTGAAAAGACATTAAGAATCATGAAAGTAAGAAAAGCCATAGTGATCCCGAAGGAGGGAGGCTAACGTCTGAAACGGGTCCGAGCCCGAAGGAGGGAGATCCAGGGGTGGAAAGTCATCACCCAAATTTGCTTGAGGACTGCTTTTGTTGAATAAGACTTGAGGGGTCTGCGACAGATTCGGGGGACCCAAGGGTGAAGCCATCATCCAAATCCATAAGTGGAACAGAACTCTGTTTTTTAAAATGATCAGACCCTCGAAGGCAAGAGACTATTGATAAGAGACTTAACCATCGAAGAACCTGATAGCTGTAACGGAACTGTCGACTCGTGCTGGGAAAGCTTGAGTGTGTACTGTGCTCAGGAGATCCACCTTGTCCCGTGCTCAAAACGTGGGGAAGGGATACCACTGGCAATCACATCCTGACTTATTATTTGTGGACACTTATTTCTTTACTGAAAACCTTATCCCACACACTTTCTGTAATTAGTTGTAAGTTGATAAGGAATTGGCAATAATTCTTTTTTTTAGGATAGGAGTATAGACCCTTTTATTTTGACTTGACGCCACAAGGTGTTTTCCACCTTGCGTTTACAGTTTAATAAACACCCTTGAACTATGATCGCTTTTCTGTCTTTACTGTTGCCACCATGAGTTCCTTACACTACTCTATGTATCCATGTATATTGTTGTTTCGTGCAAGTGCATGGGAATGTTTGAGAGAACGTTGGTGTCACTGAGGGAATGTTTGCCTGTGACTGTAGGAATGCTTGTCGTGAAGGTTCCAGGGGATGTCAGTTGGTGAGGCCCAGCCTGGGTGGTGGGACCCAGTGGTTCATGTGTACCATCTTAAGTGTAACTGGAATAAAGCTTACCTGTGGAACCTGACAGATGTGTTCAAGGAACGTACATTTCTACTGTTGCCACCATGAGTTCTTTACACTACTCTATATGTCCATGTATATATTGTAATGAAACTGCACATTTATCTTGAGCACGCTTAATGTACATACTCTACATGCCTGTGTACATTTTGTATTGATGCAGTATATTTATTTTGAGCATGCATAATATGCGCCCTCTACATGTCTGTGTGAATTTTAAATCAAATATGTACATTTATTCTGAGCGTGTAATCTACTTTCTCTACATGTTTGAGTACATTCTGTATACAAGATGTACATTTATATTGATGATGCGTAATGTACATACTGTACATTCTGTGTACATTTTGGATAAAATGCATACATTCATTCTAAGTGTGTGTAATGTTCATACCCCTGCACTCTCTACTTTCCCCTGACTCTGTCCACCTGGCCTCCTCTGGCACTCGTTTACCTCACAGGCCCTTCCGCTCTGACCGGTTTTTCACCCTCTCCCTTCTCCCCTGCACTTCTCTTACTGCACCTGTATGTTCCGAATGTCACAAGGCCTGATAGGATCATTTTTGTTTTGTCCTCCCTGTTCCCCCAACTTCTTGTCTTGTTGCGCAATGGATGCAAGGTGGAATGAAATTGCAGTACAGAAATACTCAATATGATTTCAACAAAACAATGTAATCACTTTTCTCTGGCAATCCACTCCCCCCTTTATGCAATGCAAGGAAATGGAAGGAAAGCACACAGTTCTCAGAAATGCAATCAAATGTAATTCAGTTCACCCCAGCAAGCTTAGACTACAGAAGTTTGAAACACAGGCCCAAAATGCTTTTATATGTGCTGGCAATGAAGTGAAAAATATGCTAAAATGCTTTTAATTCCCTCTAGAGGTTCACGGTGAGTGGTATCTAGTTAATATTAGTCCAGGCTCACTCTAGCAATGATTCAGGGATGGTTCTTAAGAGGCAAACAAATTTTTAGCAAGGAAAGCAAGGAAGCTGCTGTTTTCACACGTGGCTGGATTTTTAACCAAATCGCAAATCGCGGTAAAATTTGCGAGTGCGAGAATTGTGATTATGGCATAAGTATGAGGAGTAGGAAGTCGGTCCTAGGCTTGTTGAAAGGGTGAGATTCTAAGCTTTCAGAGGAAAGTTAAACCAAGTTCCTAGCCCAAACGGTTCCAGAGATACGAACGATTAAATAAAGGTCTTTTTTCGGATTTGAAATTTTAAAAGTTCAAAGCGACAGGTTACAGCTTGCAGATAGAAAATGACAGGTGACAGCTTTGCAAATGACAGTTGAGAGTTAGGAGGCAGTTCTGGTTAGATTAAAATAGATTGAATTATATTATTTTAACTAAGAGATTGGTTCTGCACAGTTCTGCTAGGTACTCACAATATATTTAGAAATAGGCCTCGCCACGGATCTGGTCAGGTTTTGGACTGGACTCCGGTCTGGTCTCGGCACTTCACAGTGATCTGGGTCAGCTCTCTGGTTCTGCTAACAGCGGTCTCCGGTTCAGCTGGTCTCTCTCTGGATACAACACTGGTCTCTGGCAAATGGCAAGAGTTCTTGCAAAGAATTCAAACAGCTCGCCTGGCTGTGAATAGTGGCAATGATTTGAGGCCTGCTAAAGAGGGATTTATCTTGTAGTTGACCTCTCTGCTACAAATTCTGGAGTAAAGTCTTGGTCTCTGAAGGTGGATAGATTGAAGTCTCTATGTTGGCTCTCTGGAGGTTGATGGAGGTAAAGTATGGATTTTCCCGGCAGAGCGTCCTGCAGCAGATGGAATAGCATGTCCTCTCTAGCTTCCAGTGGCTCTTTTTATGTCTTTTGAAAGTGGGTGTGTGTGCAGCATCACTAGCCAGCCCATCTCTCAACTGCCCATTGGTCAAGCTTTCCTTTCTCTCTTGATTGGGGAAAAGAAGTGGAGTGTCAAAGCGATGTCATTTAATGGCTTGCAGAAAGGACACTCCCCTGTCAAATTACACACAATCTATATTTGACCTAAAGACATACTTCCCCGATAGACAGTTGTTTGGCATTGCATACACACATCATGCATTTACTGATGGTAGCCCATGTTCCAATTCTGTCGTGTCTAGGAGCTTGGGTTCAAAAATGGCAACATATTTCACTTTTTGGTCGGGTTACCAATATTGGATTTGTCCCCGCATTTACACAAATGTTCGCAAAGCATGTGGGCATTAGGTGGTGGAGTGTCAGATTTTTAACATACATACATTTAGAGTAATATCCTCTTTTTCGCTAAAAACCCCCCTGAACATACCACCGGGTCCTAACACGTCTTCAAATGTGCACAGAAAAATCACAAGAATAATGATATCACTTATAAAATTTTCACAAGTCCGCTCTATGAATGATCCATCTTTTTAGATTTATGTTCTGGCCCCAAAGGGGTGTGGTTTCCCCCAGCACAAGGTTGAATTTCTGGTTTTTCCAGTTCTGCCAAGCCAGCTTGCTCTCACAGGCAGTGCTCCTCCCCTTTCCTTCCAGGAGGAAGCCACTTTTACGACCCCCATAATAAAACATTTGCCTGAGTCAGGACAGGGCTTTGTTCAATTTCCTGCAGAGCCCAGGTAATTCAATCAGAGAAGTGTCATATCCCGTTTGGTGGGAACAGCAAAAGGCAGCTAGGCCTGGGAACACAGCTGTTTTGCAAGTCTCAACTCCTGTCGGGGGTAGCTGGTGGGAGGAATTCAGTTTCATTAAGCCAGGTTTCAGATAAAATGTCACTTTTTGTTCCCCAGTTTAAGTCAAGACAATTTTGTACATATGCAGCTAGAATGCTGATTCTAAGTTCAAAACTATGACATTTCAACAGTGACAAACTATGTGACACTCAAAAGTAGGTCACTCAGTTAATTTAAACATTTTCGATTTTTGGTAGTTTTAAATCCAGTTTCAGTTAGGCTGCTGCAGACCTGCAGAGCTCAGCCAGTCTTGTTATGAACATTCAAGTCACTTCAGAATATAACTTTACATTGTATCCACCTCTCAGTAAGTCTTTCTTTGGCCTGCTTTGGGTTCATTTATTCAGTTTTACACAAAAGTCTGGTGGTTTTAAAACGCCGGCTTTCTGATAGTGGTGAGTACTGGTAATGCAACCATTTTGGGGATTTAAGAAAATGAATTCCCCACAGTTCTAGGTTGCTTTTGGCAATCAGCATTGCCATTCCCAATGGTTTCAGGCTACTGTGTGGGTAGTCCAATGGTGGTTTTAGGCAGTGCCCTTCTGTGCCCATAACATCAGCAAAAATGGGTGGCAGCCTATTCTTCATGCATTTCCCTGGGCATTTTCTGGGAAGCTCTGGCTATCATGATGTTTTCAATGCCAGTACTGCACAGTTTTTGTGGTAGGGCTTGGATGCCTGGGTAAAAACATCCCACAAGCCCCACTCTTGCGATGGCCATTCTGTTTCACTAATGGAACTTGCAAGATCTGGGATGTTTCCTCATCTTCTTCCAATAGATGGCACAGTTCAGCATCTTTTTCTCCATCCGGTCGGATCGATCGGTTCTCCTCGCCGGTCCTGATGGGAAGATTGGGCGGTACCCCGGGCCCCTTGCGTCCCTGCTCCCGGTCTCCGGATCGTCCTCCCTGGCCAGTCTTAAGGTTTTCTTTCTCCTAGGACGACAAAGGAAGAGCGGCATTTTTCCCCTACCATTGATATAGTGGGGTGGCATATAAATTTATAGTCAAAACATATGAACATGCACATTTCTTTTTGCATTCAAAAACAAAAACTCCCACATTGAGAAACTCAGAATTTGATAGGCGATATGTAGGATATTTTAAGTTAGAACTGAATTAATCAGAGATAGTACCCTCTAGGATTACCGAGGACTCCTCCAGTTGTTGCAAAGTGTGCCTGGGATGGCAACACTTCAACTGGTTTATATGAACCCACTTGTCTTCCCCCTCTGCCAAACCGCCTTTGGGGATGCGGATCTTGTAGGCCACAGGGGAGATCTTGTCTATAATCTCATAAGGTCCCTTCCATGTAGGCAAAAATTTTCGCTGCTTGGCCTGGTTCCTTTGGAAATTGTATAGATAGACCCGGTCCCCCACCTGATATTCCTTCCTGGAAGTTTTCAGGTCATAGTGGGTCTTCATACTCTCAGCTGATCTTTCTAGATTCCGCTGAGCATAGGCAAAAGTATGCTGAAGGTGTTTCCTTAAATTCTCCACATACTCATGAGTTGTGGAGGCATTTATCAACGTTTGCTCTTGGGCTCTGTAGAGCAAATGCTGAGGAAGCACCATCTTGCGTCCAGTCATCAACTCAAATGGTGACATTTTGGTTGCAGATGAAGGGGTAGATCTGATGGCCATTAGGACCAGAGGTAATCGGATATCCCAACTTGGCCCAGAATCTGCCACAAACTTTTTTAAGATGCTCACAATGGTTCGGTTACATCTCTCTACTGCCCCAGAAGAAGCTGGCCGGTAAGCAATATGCAACTTCCTTTTGACCCCCAGTATCTCCCACATCTTTGTCATCACTTCACTGGTGAAGTGGCTACCTCTGTCTGACTCAATCCTTTGAGGTAGACCAAAACGGGAAAATATGTGGTTAATCATCAAGGCAGCTGCCGTTTCTGCCTAGCAGTTTGGGGCTGGGAGACATTCCACCCACTTGGTAAACAAGCATGTCACAGTCAACATGTACTTATTCCCCCTAGCAGAGCAAATCACGTGGCCTACAAAGTCGATTTGCAAATCTGACCATGGCAGTGTCATCCTCCTCTTTTGGAGGGGTGCACGGTGCGTGAGGGATGATGGCTGAAATTGTGCACACACAAGACACCCCTTCAAGTATTGGTCAAGGTCCTGCCCCATGTGTGGCCAGTATGCAACCTCTCTTAAGATTTCCAGTGTTGTGTGAAACCCCCTATGACCGGCGGTGGCCGCATCATGGGCGTGACTTAACATCAGGCTTCGGAATGAGGTAGGAACCACCCACTGATCGTGGCCAGCTTTGGATTTCCTTACCAGCAAACCGTCTTGGATTTGGAACATTTTTGGACATTTCATCAACACTCTTAGGTCCTCTTTCCCAATGTAATCGGTATCCGTCAGGGGAAAGTTCTCAGGGTCCTCAAGGTGTTGGTAAAACTTACCAATAATTGGAACCCCCTTCTGAGCTGTAATCAAATCAGCATCAGGGGTCTCCTTACTCCATTGTGCAATTGAAAGATCATTGTGAGCATTTGTCTGGGACCTAGTGATAGCAGTGACCTGGATTTCCCCCAACAGGGACTCAATCTCAATTAGATCCCCTTGGATGGCCCCGGTTTTGGCCAGCTGATCAGCTAAGTCATTTCCAGTTTTGTCTGGTCCCTCTACTTTGGAATGACCCTTGATCTTTTTCCAATAGATGGTCATCTCATTCGAGGTGACCAGATCGTCAATGTTTTGGATCAACTTCCCATGTTTCAAGGGTTTGTTGTTAGCACATAACATGCCTCTGGTTTTCCAATTAACCAGGTGCTCCACAAACCCGTTCCGTACATAATCTGTCATGATCACTGCTTCCAAGGAGCCAGGACCAGCCCAACGTCCTTGGAAGCAGGCCCCTAACCCTAATCCTAGGCACCAGCCGGTCCCCACTGGGACCTTTTGGACCTTGTCCTGGCGCCGGTGGCACCAGGCTCATCAAAACCATCGGTCCCGGCACTGGAAGCGCCGGGCTCATAATATGTGTGAAGATGCTTGGGTGGACTTACCTGCAGCAGACCATGCTGCTTACTTACCAGCCACTTAGAAGTCCTCTGTGAACAGGAACTACTTTCTTACCTGGGTGGGGCAAGCTCCACTCCCTGGATACAGCACTGGAACTCTTCTGGAACTGGAACTCTTTTCTTACCTAGGCGGGGCCGTGGAGGAAGACGCCTCATCACTCCAAGGCTATTTAAACCACACCCGATAGATGAAACGTGCTTCGCGTTATTCTGCATCTGCAGCAGAACGCTCACCAAGTCTGTTCCAGCATTTCTTCTTTCGATCCTGAACCTGCAAGAATTATACTTACCATTCCTGTATCCAGTCAACAGCAGCACCTGCAAAGAGAAGAAACAACAGGTTAGCAAGGCAACAACCTTTACTCGCAGTGCTTACTCACCTGATCCATCGGCTGCGGCCTTTTCTTCATGCTGCACCTCCGCCTGTGAAGACAAAAGCATTGTGATTACTTACCGGCACTCCGCGAATTCCGGAATTCTTCACGCTGCACCTCCGCCTGTGAAGACAAAGGCATTGTTATTACTTACCGGCACTCCGCGAATTCCGGAATTCTTCACGCTGCATTGCCGCCTGTGAAGACAAAAGCATTGTTATTACTTACGGGCATTCCGCTGACTCCGGCGCTGCAACCCAACTTCTGAAAGACAAAAGAAGAGACATTAGACAGGTATTCACTTACGCTCATCGCGCTCGTCGCAATAGAACGCCTGCCAATACTCCGGCGTCTCTTCAGCACGAATTAAGCTGCAAGGGAAAAAGACAGTTAGAGCGCTTGCATTTACTTACGCATTTCCAGGTGCTCACTCCATCTTCCATTTCAAGAGTCCTGCAAGACAAAAGGGAAAAGCATTATACAGAGTCCTGTTCAATATTAACGTGCCACGCACCTAAAGACTATAAAGACTAAAAAGGTGTCTGGAAACTCACCGCTCGTGCAGTTAACGACGGTAACGATCCTCTGAGTTCAAGAGGCGTATGTTTCACCAGTGAAGGAACTGGCAACGGCACCCTGCATCAGACGCAGATGGAGAGTCCAGCATTAACCTATCTAAGGTGAGCACGTTGACCTAGGGGCTCTACGGAGAAGCTAGGAAGAGAGAGAGAGAGAGGGACATTCAACAACCCAGACCATTAACCCCCATATTTTTTTACCTGCAGAAACCACACCCTACGAGTTCGACACACAGTGAGAAGAGGTTCGACCCCAGAAGCCAATCGAGTCCAGCACATCACTTTTCGAGTCACAGACACCTTCCTGCCAAGACCAGCGCCTCCGTGGGAATCAGGTGAGCGTTACATAATCAGAATCTGTGATTATGACCAGTTCGTGGAGTTGATGTTGGACAGCAGTGAGGATGGCTTGATGCACAGCCATCAATTCTGCCACCTGACTACTTCGGGGACCAATTTTGTATCCAGCGGAGGGTTCTGGAAACTCCTTCACCCATGCATTCCCTACGCCAGCCACCAGTTCTTTCTCCCCGTCGTTGTCAACATGGTAGGAGCATCCATCCACATAGACAGTGGGCATTCCCTCACACTTGTCTTCTTCAAAGACTTTGTGTGGGGAATTAAGGTATGCCTCCGTGTTGTCCTTGATCTTTAGACTTTCGTCCTCGAGACAGTTTTCTCTGGCACAATCATGCAAGTCAGCCAGACCTTGCGCGAGGGGACTCTTCCTGTTTTGGCCATATCTGACCTCCACAGATAAGCCTTGCATTGACAGAATCCAGGAAGTAATTCGGGAATTACTCACATTTCCGGCCCGGATTCTGTCACTTTGGAGATATTGCAGAGGCTGGTGTGGAGTCTCCACTATGATGTGTTCCCCCTGGATAAACGGGCGGTAATTCTTCAATGCCCACACCGTTGCCAGGAGTGCCTTCTCACAATCGTTGAATTTTTCCTCCACAGACGATAAAGTTTTGCTCGCATAGGAGATTACTTTATTGAACTTGTCATGCTTTTGGTATAATACCGCCGTCAAGCACGTATTAGAGAACCCCGTCTCCAGGAAGAACTCCTTGTTTCTGACAGGGTAAGCTAGGCAAGGCGCTTATGAGAGGCTTCTCTTGAGTTGTTTTACCGCCTCGGCTTGTTCTGGACCCCATTCCCACTTGACCCCCCCCTTCAGGAGATGAATCAGGGGTCTGGTGATCTCTGCGTAGCCCTCAATGAACTTTCTGCTGTAATTAGTCAGTCCAAGGAGGCTCCTTAGTTCCCGCAGAGTTGTGGGGTCTTTCAGTTTCTGAAGTGCTTCCACTTTCTTTTCCTGGGGACAGAGACCCTGAGGAGTAATCTCATCCCCAAGAAATTAACACGGGTTCTACACCACTGTGCTTTCTGAAAGGAAAGCTTTGCTCCGGCGGCCCTCAACTGCGTCAGAACATAACGGATCTCCGCAATGTGTTCCTCCACAGATGAACTTTTGATGAGGACATCATCTACATAAGCCAGGTTACCCCTTGCACCCAGGTCGGGCATGGCCTTGTGTAGGAAAATGTTGAATTCATTGCCGGAGTTGAGGTATCCGAAGGGAGTCCGGGTCCATGTGTACTGCTGGCCCCCAAAGGTAAAAGCCAGCTTGTATTGGTCCTCCCTACTGACAGGCACAGTCCAGTATCCATTGGTCAGGTCTATTACAATGAATACCTGTGACCCCTGGATCGGGGCCAGCCCTTGGTCAATGTAGGGCAGAGGCCATCGGGAAGTATGGACCCGTTTGTTGAGCTCCCTGAGGTCGGCGCAGAGTCTCCACTGGCCGTTTGGCTTCAATATTCCCAGCACCGGATTATTGAAGGTGCTGTGAACTGGACGGATTATTCCCCGGGACTCGAGGTTCTTAATTATTTCAGTAAGGGACTCCATGGATGCGAGAGGCAAATGATATTGCTTCACAAACACTGGAGTCTTGCCAGGGTCTGTGGGGATTGTTGTTGTGTGTATGTCGGTGCGGCCACAGTCATATGAGTCTACCGAAAAGAGATCTTGGAAATCCAAGAAAACTTGTTTCAACTTTTGCTTTTGTTCCAGAGTCACACAGGCATCAGCTAGGTTGACTCTCTCTTCCACCATCTGCCTGAAGCCTGGAAAGACTTCTGGTTTGGCTATCTCAGCGGCCTCCTCCAGCTGGGTGGAGAAGTCCCTGGTCAGAGTGCTGATTTGGACTGGAGGCTTCAGGTGGGAAAGGCAGCCCTCATGGACCTGGAAAATCATCTCATCCCTCCTGAAGTCACAAGTCACATCTTCCTTACCATAAGGGCAAGAAGTGTACACCAGGAAGTTCCCCCCATGCCGGGTAAAAATCCTGTCTGGTGTTGTATTGTCATCACTGTCACTGTCAAAGCTGTCCTTGGGGATTGGCCCTACCAGTTCATTACATAAATCGATGGAAAAATGTCGGTCATCAACCGCCATTCCAATAATGGTGCCTGCGGCTAGAGTAATACTCTTTAAGTCACTGTTATCCACCTCTATTAGAATGGTGTCATGTTCTATGTTGACTAATGGAGTTGGGTTTACCCCCAACCCTTGCTGTTGGAGAGAAGCGTTTAGATGTATGTAAGCATCAGGGTTTTTCAAATGTTGTCCTCTTTTAGCTTTCACTTCCAGGGAGAATTGTCGGGTCCTTTCTGGGATGGTGACTTCCTCTTTGATCTGAATTTCAACTGCATAAGGTAGCAATTGAGCTGACCTAAATGCTTTTTCTGGATCATCAAAGCCCATGGGATTATCCGCTAATCGGAACCAAGCTTTGAAGTTTATTAGGTCCAAACTAATGGCAAAGCGATTGAGAATGTCACTGCCTAAGTAAAAAGTGGCAGTGACGTCTCGCACGACCCAACAATTGTGGACTATGCTCTTGTTGCCAATGGAGATTTTGAGCATACACCTGCTTGGCAGGAGATGTTTGGAATTGGGTGCTTCCAGGTCCATTTCCCATTTGTCTATCAGTTTGAATGTGGGAATGGCTGGATCTTTTGGGAGTTGGCGGAACATGGCTTCGCTGATGAAGCTCTTACCGTTGTTCACACACACTCGAGCGAGAACAGAGTCCTTCCCATCATTTAACTGAACAGGGATGAAAAACTGCTCTCCAATTTGCTGAATATCAGCCAGGCTCTGAGCTGATTTCACATCTTTCTGGACTATAGGAGGGGGAGTTTCTGATTGTGGATTAGTATAGAATTTCAGAGTGTTTCCTTCCAGCGTGGAATACCACTTTAGACTGGAAGGAAGGTTGATTTTCAGAAATAGAGAGGACCCCCCATCACCAGTCTGTTGTCCGACTGCTATTACTGTCACGTCTGGAATTTGGTTATTCTGGAAGTGGAATTCTACTTGGTCAGATTTTTGTTCAACCATGTGGCATGTGCCGTTTAAACTAACATGGTTGACACTCTGTTTTAATTTTATGGGTCGGCTAGTCTGGGTCCAGAGGACTTGTTTACACAATCTATTAGGGGTGACAACTTTCTCAGGAGGTCATTCCCTAGTAAACAAGGGGTGCCCTCTGGAGTCACAACTATGACCGGGTGTTTCAACTTGTGTCGCCCAATTTTAATGTCCAAATCTGCCGTCCCCTCGACGGGAATTTCCTTCCCGTCAAAGTTCTGGAGTTGTCCAGGAAGTGAGGTGAGAGGAATTTGGTAATTCCCTCCCCTTCCTGCATTCAGTTCATCAAAGGCCCTTCTGGACAGAAGGGTAGCTTGAGATCCCGTGTCCACCAGCGCTGAAATCGTACCCTGCCCCCGTACTTGTACCGGGGCATAATATCTTCCCTCCTTCTCCTCAAGGGGGCACAGATAATGCACATTTCTGGACAACTGGTGGGCCAACCTTCTGGTTTTGGACATTGCAAGAGAAGAAATTTGGGCAGAATTCTGTGGCGAGCCTTGGGAATCTGAAAGAAAAAGTTGGCAACTGGAGATCAGAGCCATTGTGGGTTCCCCTGGTTGCGGTTCTGGGCCGCCCCCCCCTTTTTGGAGGCAGTCATCAGGATGGGTTTGAACCAGGGGATTTTGGTATTGTGGGTTCTGGGATGAGATGATGGGCGGCGGTAGCTCAGTCTCCATATCTCCCCAGTCTGAATTGGCATCCCTTGGGACCCATTTTTCCTTGGGAGGAGTTCCCCCATCTCTGAAGGAGAAGGTCCTTTCCCCAGGATCCTCTGAGGATCCCTCTCCCTCAAATTGGAAGACCTGTACCTCCTCCACAAAGTGGGTCTGTTTGGGTCCTTTGTTTCTCCTACCCCCCCCTCTGCTCCTTGGGAGGCGGGCTTTCAGGGGCAGGAGATTTTGTTTCCGGTTCCTGGTTTTCCAGGGGCTGTTTACAAGTTGGGAAGGAAGTTTCCTCCAAGGCTTTACACCCCCCTTCCCCTTGTGCCTCCTCCCTGGGAACCGGTGTGTTATCGGGGTGCTGCCCCCGTCATTGTTCTGGAGCACCAGGTCCAGAGTTTGGGGCATTCTGCGGTGGCATGCTCATCTGAGGGTTCTGTTGAGCCCTCAGTATGTGACCCAGATCCCGTGCCATATTTTGGACCTGGCGCTCTAACTGGGAAACCCGCTCAGGCTGATACGGGGCTCTATTTTCTCCCCTAGGCTGATCCCGGGAAGGGTAGCTATCCCTTCTCTGGTAGTACCCCTAGTTGGGAAGATTTTGGTACCCCTCCACCCTTGGCCTCCCCTCTCCCGGATTAGGTTGTCTGGGCTCAGGGAATTGGGGAAAGAAGGATGGATGATTTTGGGGCTGGAAATTGGGTGGATACCTGGGGAAAAAGTTCTGACCAGGATTTGGAGAATTTCTGCCCTCCTTGGGGAAGTTAGGAGGGAAGTTCCCCGGGTCAGGTGCTTGGCTGGATCCCCCCCCTTGGGCTGGAGGAGTCCACACATAACCCAGGATTGGTCTGTTTCCCTTGTAACGGGGACTTACATAGTCAGGAAAGCGAGGGACCTCATTTGTGGGACTACCTCTTTCACTCCCTGTCTGTGACTGGCCCAAGGACCTTCTGGGCCTAGCATTATTAGGTGCAGGTAGGTTTTTAGGCCCCCCCATCTCCAAATCCAAAACGGGGGTGACATTTACCTCTGCCACCTTGGCAGCAGCAGGGGTGCTGTTGGTTTTGGGATTTTTCTGGGTATTGCTTTTATTTTCTATGGGCTTCTGCACCTCATAGATCCGGGTAGCCTGTTTAATGACCCAGTCTAAAGATCTTTTCTCATGAAAATCTCTCACGAGCTGGGTCATTATATATTTGGGCAAGGCATGGAAAAATGTATTGACAAACTCTCTGCTGTCTGTGCGCACCCTTCTGGTGGTCTGCGCAAAGGCACGTTTCAGTTCTTGCACAAATTCTTGTGGGGCCTGATCCTCCCCACATTGCAAATTGTAGGCTGCCTTGCGAGCCTCTTGGGAATTTCTGTGAACAGAAAAATGTTTTAATATGGCCGCCCTATAGGTGGACCACCTTGAATGATTTTGGTCCTCCAGCCCCGCAAAGAAACTGGAGTACTCTGGGGAGAATGTCCACTTTACATATTGGATACAGCTTTGGCTGTCATTCAAAGGAAAAGTCTCCATCATTTGCTCATAGAGCTCCAAGTGTTCCCAAACAGAGTACTTGGCGTTCTTATGATAAGGCGTGATGACACTCCTGATTGCCTTAATCTGTTTCAATGGGTCCTTAAGCAAGGCCCTTTTTGCCTTATTGGCCTTTTTGGTTCGGGTAACCCTGGTCCATTCACCCTCTGACTCAGAGGCACTGCTCCCAGAGGTTCCTGTCTGATCTTCCAGGTTTTCCCGGATTCTGCGAGCCTGGGAATGGCTGGCAGAATGTGGGGACCTGGTCTCCTGTGTCCTGCGCCGTTCAGAGGAGTCTTCAGATTCCTCTTTGTTGCCAGGATTTGATGGGTACCCCCCCCACTGACCTAACTGGGCAGAGGTTTTCAGGATGCCCTTAATGGGCCTACTCTCCTGGGGTTCCCCATTAAATTGCACTGTGCTTGGGTGCCCATACCCGGGTGCCTGCCCATCCATTCCTGGGAGGTACTGGCCTATGAGCCCCATGCTTCTGGCTGGATAGTAATCTGCCATCCCTGTGGCCTGGTGCTCATGTGCGCCAGGGGACATGGGGGTGGCAGAGTCCAGGGACTGAGAGAGATAAAGGCCTCTGGTACTAGGGCTCCTGAGGTTATGCTCAGGAGTTTCCCTTTCCCAGCGAACCTGGTCTCTATCCGCCCCTGCTCCCTGTTGCAATGCAAGAGCCTGCGCCTTCAGTTCCTCAGTTAAGGCCTTACTAGACTCTATCAGTCTCTCCTGCATCGCTACCTGTTGTTGGAGCCTATCATTGTGCTGGCAGAGAGCCTCATTCTCTCTCTGCGTTTCCTGATTGGTCCTGGAGAACTGGGCCAGTCTTTGCTGCAGGAGGGTTACCTCCTGAGTCCCCTCCCTACTGGCCTGCTCCTGTCTTGCCAGAGCCTCCTCCATCCTCCTGGTGTGCTCTAGCAAGTCCTGGTGTTCTTTTTGGAGGTCACCCAGTCCCTGGTGGGCCAGGTGGTTTTCTTCCATTTTTCTTCTTAAGTGGCAGACTTCCTGGCCTAAGGTGTCCCTTTCCTGACCAAGAGCTTGAATTTGTGACCCAAGCTTTCTGGCGCTCCTGATCAAACTCTGCCTGGGTATCCAGGTCTTTCAGGATCAGTTTATTGCTCTCCTCTTTCTCTCTGTCTAGTTGGATTTGCAGGGTGGCTACCTGCTCTGTGCATGCCCTGTTGAAATTGATCTGTTGCTCCAGCTTTTTCTGGCTCTGCAGTAGGGAGTCCAAACTGTCTTGGCGTTCCTTCTGCAAGGCCAGAATTCTGGTATCCTGGTCAGCCTTTTCCTGTTGCAGTATATCCATGTCCTCTTTTATTTTAATGATATACTGCCTACTATCATTTTCTGACTCCTGGCTCCTCTGCAGCCTCTGCTCAGAAGAGTCCAGATCAGATTGGGCCTTCTGTAATGCCAGCAGTTGCCTACTCGCCAGATCTTGGCCTTCAGTACATTTATCCTGCATGTCTCCCATATATAGGTACAGGTATGCCGCTATCCTAACCATCTTGTCTTGTTCATCCTTAGCTTTAGGAGCCATGTATAGTTCACTCAGGGCCACATGTAAGGGACCCTGATCTCTCCATATATCTGACCCTGTTTTAGTGACCTGTTGCGTGATGGCCTGCAACCAGACCATGCGGTCCTGGTGAGTCCACTCACCTCTCACAAATAACTTATGTAAGAAGTGCTCTCTGGCTATTTTCATGTCTACTAAGGTCGTCATTCTAGAGATTGGTCTCTGTCCTGACTTACAGAAGTTTGTATTTTATTTTTTTTTGCAAAACAGACCTTTTCCTTAGAGCGTTCCTTTGAGGAGTGCTTTACAGCGTAACACAGCGTGGTGATCCGACCGGATATGTGTATCTGGTCAGCTGGCACGCTGTATTAATCTGCACAAGTGATAGATCTAACGCAAACGTCCGGCTCGAGCCCCCAATTTGTAAGAGGATTCAATTCAACACTACAGCTAAGTCAATGCCTAGTCTGGGATACTGAATGGAAACCCTTATTGATATATCTTTACGTCCAGTTCATGCGTTCTGGATGACTACCCCTATATAACACCCCTCTCTTGGAATCCCCCTGACCCCACTGAGCCATGAAGTAGTTCTGTTTTGCAAGTTTAAAAGGTTTATTTGATAATTTAAACAATAGATATATATCACACTTTATAATAAATTAATAATTGAATATCACACTTAATCTGAGCAGTAATCAATAATGGATAGTCCGGCACTAGCACACTTCTTTATAATCAATGATGAGTGGTTATAGGATGGATAAGATAGCCACAATACTTTTATGGTTTCAAATGGATGCAAGGTGGAATGAAATTGCAGTACAGAAATACTCAATATGATTTCAACAAAACAATGTAATCACTTTTCTCTGGCAATCCACTCCCCCCTTTATGCAATGCAAGGAAATGGAAGGAAAGCACACAGTTCTCAGAAATGCAATCAAATGTAATTCAGTTCACCCCAGCAAGCTTAGACTACAGAAGTTTGAAACACAGGCCCAAAATGCTTTTATATGTGCTGGCAATGAAGTGAAAAATATGCTAAAATGCTTTTAATTCCCTCTAGAGGTTCAGGGTGAGTGGTATCTAGTTAATATTAGTCCAGGCTCACTCTAGCAATGATTCAGGGATGGTTCTTAAGAGGCAAACAAATTTTTAGCAAGGAAGCTGCTGTTTTCACACGTGGCTGGATTTTTAACCAAATCGCAAATCGCGGTAAAATTCGCGAGTGCGAGAATCGTGATTACGGCATAAGTATGAGGAGTAGGAAGTCGGTTCTAGGCTTGTTGAAAAGGTGGAATTCTAAGCTTTCAGAGGAAAGTTAATCCAGCTCCTAGCCCAAACGGTTCCAGAGATACGAACGATTAAATAAAGGTAGTTTTTCGGATTTGAAATTTTAAAAGTTCAAAGCGACAGGTTACAGCTTGCAGATAGAAAATGACAGGTGACAGCTTTGCAAATGACAGGTGAGAGTTAGGAGGCAGTTCTGGTTAGATTAAAATAGATTGAATTATATTATTTTAACTAAGAGATTGGTTCTGCACAGTTCTGCTAGGTACTCACAATATATTTAGAAATAGGCCTCGCCACGTATCTGGTCAGGTTTTGGACTGCACTCCGGTCTCGGCACTTCACAGTGATCTGGGTCAGCTCTCTTGTTCTGCTAACAGCGGTCTCCGGTTCAGCAGGTCTCTCTCTGGATACAACACTGCTCTCTGGCAAATGGCAAGAGTTCTTGCAAAGAATTCAAACAGCTCGCCTGGCTGTGAATAGTGGCAATGATTTGAGGCCTGCTAAAGAGGGATTTAGCTTGTAGTTGACCTCTCTGCTACAAATTCTGGAGTAAAGTCTTGGTCTCTGAAGGTGGATAGATTGAAGTCTCTATGTTGGCTCTCTGGAGGTTGATGGAGGTAAAGTATGGATTTTCCCGGCAGGGCGTCCCACAGCAGATGGAATAGCATGTCCTCTCTAACTTCCAGTGGCTCTTTTTATGTCTTTTGAAAGTGGGTGTGTGTGCAGCATCACTAGCCAGCCCCTCTCTCAACTGCCCATTGGTAAAGCTTTCCTTTCTCTCTTGATTGGGGAAAAGAAGTGGAGTGTCAGAGCGATGTCATTTAATGGCTTGCAGAAAGGACACTCCCCTGTCAAATTACACACAATCTATATTTGACCTAAAGACATACTTCCCAGATAGACAGTTGTTTGGCATTGCATACACACATCATGCTTTTACTGTTGGTAGTCCCTGTTCCAAATCTTGTCGTTTCTAGGAGCTTGGGTTAAAAAATGGCAACATATTTCACTTTTGGTCGGATTTACCAATATTGGATTTGTCCCCGCATTTACCCAAATGTTCGCAAAGCATGTGGGCATTAGGTGGTGGAGTGCCAGATTTTTAACATACATACATTTAGAGTAATATCCTCTTTTCCGCTAAAAACCCCCCTGAACATACCACCGGGTCCTAACACGTCTTCAAATGTGCACAGAAAAATCACAAGAATAATGATATCACTTATAAAATTTTCACAAGTCCGCTCTATGAATGATCCATCTTTTTTTTTTTTTTTTTTTTATTTAGATGTTTTAGTTTAATAATAAACTTTTACATCATTGCGATTTTTATAAAGAGGCAGGAATAAAAAGTGTTGTCATGTTTAAGTTTTTCTTCGATTGAGGTCGAGGATAGATGTTAGAAAGAGAACAATTGTGAATGTGTATTTGTTATTATTTCCACTAAGTATGGCATTCCATCTTTCGGATGTGGTCATTTGTTTCGTGTCTAAGTCAAAGTAAGAACCAAAGTTTTTCCGTTGAGCTGCCAGCGCCGTGCATTCCATGACTAGGTGGAAGATAGTCTCTGGGATTGTTTCTCTTTCACAGAATCGGCAGTGATTGTTTGTTTTAGAGATTTGATTTGTGATGGCAAGATAACAGTTTGTCGGCAGTATGTTCAATCTAATTTTCAGGAATGTTGATCTGATCACTGGGTCAGGGAATAGTTGCAGGTACGGTTGTGGTTCATTTAGTTTTCTGTTGTCCTTGTTGCAATATAATGTCCTTTTATACGAGTTTGTCTGTTTCATAGTTTGGATCCAATCGTTTTGTAAAAGTTTCACTTTGGCGTATTGAGGTCGGTTGATTAATAAATCATGAGATATTTCTTCTTTTTCCATTTCGATTACGATAGATTTTTTCCACTTTGATAGAACTGTGGTGTTTGTAGCGTCGCTCTTTAGTTTGAATATTTGAATTGCTGGTATATTATCATCAGACAGGATTTTACGATATATGTCCAGGCGTTTCCATCGTACCATGGAACTGATTGATTGGGTTGCAAGTTCGTACCTGATTCTTGGCATCGGATATGCCTTTGGCAAAGCTAGGATCTTACGCCAGAATATGGACTCAAATTTCATCCAGTTTACTTGGTGTGCATTCAACATTGCCTCAGAGCCATAGGTTATTACCGGGATGTATTTTTGCTTGTAGTATGCAATTATTGGTTTGAATGAACATTTTCCAAACTTTCTGTGTAGGATACAACCTTGACGCGCTAGTAGTTGCGCTTTTTGTTCAATTTGATTTAGCCATTCTATTTCTGTGGTTGATTGATTAATCGTTATGCCAAGATATTTGAATTTGGTCACATTTTGCAGCTTGATTCCTTTGATGTTAAACGTGGGTTGTTTTGCCTTGGGACGAGATTTTGTCAGTTGCATGACTTTTGTTTTGAGGATATTAATTGTTAAGTCATTTTGGGACATGTAGTCACTCAACACTGTGAGGGAATGTTGCAGACCATATGGAGTTTTGTCCATTAGGACAATATCGTCTGCATATGTCATAATCGGAACACGGGTTGAGTTGATTTTTGGCGGGTTTATTTGGTTATTTTCTAGATATTGGTCAATGGAATGATCCATCTTTTTAGATTTATGTTCTGGCCCCAAAGGGGTGTGGTTTCCCCCAGCACAAGGTTGAATTTCTGGTTTTTCCAGTTCTGCCAAGCCAGCTTGCTCTCACAGGCAGTGCTCCTCCCCTTTCCTTCCAGGAGGAAGCCACTTTTACGACCCCCATAATAAAACATTTGCCTGAGCCAGGACAGGGCTTTGTTCAATTTCCTGCAGAGCCCAGGTAATTCAATCAGAGAAATGTCATATCCCGTTTGGTGGGAACAGCAAAAGGCAGCTAGGCCTGGGAACACAGCTGTTGTGCAAGTCTCAACTCCTGTCGGGGGTAGCTGGTGGGCAGAATTCAGTTCCATTAAGCCAGGTTTCAGATAAAATGTCACTTTTTGTTCCCCAGTTTAAGTCAAGACAATTTTTACATATGCAGCTAGAATGCTGATTCTAAGTTCAAAACTATGACATTTCAACAGTGACAAACTATGTGACACTCAAAAGTAGGTCACTCAGTTAATTTAAACATTTTCGATTTTTGGTAGTTTTAAATCCAGTTTCAGTTAGGCTGCTGCAGACCTGCAGAGCTCAGCCAGTCCTGTTATGAACATTGAAGTCACTTCAGAATAAAGAATATAACTTTACATTGTATCCACCTCTCAGTAAGTCTTTCTTTGGCCTGCTTTGGGTTCACTTATTCAGTTTTACACAAAGGTCTGGTGGTTTTAAAACGCCGGCTTTCTGATAGTGGTGAGTACTGGTAATGCAACCATTTTGGGGATTTAAGAAAATGAATTCCCCACAGTTCTAGGTTGCTTTTGGCAATCAGCATTGCCATTCCCAATGGTTTCAGGCTACTGTGTGGGTAGTCCAATGGTGGTTTTAGGCAGTGCCCTTCTGTGCCCATAACATCGGCAAAAATGGGTGGCAGCCTATTCTTCATGCATTTCCCTGGGCATTTTCTGGGAAGCTCTGGCTATCATGATGTTTTCAATGCCAGTACTGCACAGTTTTTGTGGTAGGGCTCGGATGCATGGGTAAAAACATCCCACACACATGCTCCTGGCACAGCAAATCGACCATCCGGCTTGAATCCAAACTAATCAGCAAATAGAGGACCCGCAAACAATCCTTCTCTTGTCATGCACCCACACACTGGAATTCGATCCCGGCATCGGCTCGGAATTCCCCAACAATTCTCCAATTATTCAAATCTCTCAGAACATGGCTCTTTCAATAACACCTGACCAAGGACTAATTTCAGTGGACGCACATACCGAGGCACAGACCTCACAGTACTGTGCTACTCTTCAAAGATGCCAGTCCAAATGCTGGCTACCCACACTCTGTACAGCGCTCCTCTACTCTTGAGCTAAATCTGCGCTTTAAGCAATACAATCAAATATGTTGTAGGAGTGTGGGTCGTAGGATCTTGTGTAGTGAGAGCTTATCATAAGTGTGTCGTAACAGTGGGCTTCATTACAACCCTGGCGTTGGACCATGGTGCTACTAGCACCATGGTACATGCCGGATTCCGCCATGGTGGATGGCGGATTTACCGCCCCATTCCAAGGTTGGCGGGGCGGTAAATCCCCATTCACCATGGCCCCTTCCCCATTCCCACTTTTGGCCCATAGGGCTCAATGGGAATGGGGAAGGCGCTAATTACGGCACCGTAAATTACGGTGCCGTAATTAGCACCAAGGTCCCTTAGCGGGTTGGACTTTAACGCCTGCAAAAAGTAGGCGTTAAAGTGTGAATCTGGCGTTAAGGGTTTAACGGCGCCGCAGCCTTTTACGGCGCCGTTAACCCCTTAACGCCAGGGTTGTAATGAGGCCCAGTGTGTGTTTAAGGATCATGTGTCGTTGGAGTGTGGTAAGACGGTGTGTTGTTGGAGCAGGTGTTGTAAGAGCGGATGTCGCAGGAGCACTTGCGTGCCTCGTAGCGTGTGTATATATAAAATGTGACTTTATTCTGCTCATAAATTGGCTGATATTTGGGACACATTTTTTTTTTCCTATGGGAAAACTCCATGTTAAAAGCAAATCAAAATGCTATCAAAGTAACACCTTTTAAACTATGAAGATGGTATTGTGCAATTCTGAAAATGTGCAAGACCTTGCGGCTGCATCAAAATATTACTGTTGAATATTTCCAGATGTTTTCATGCAAGGGTTCGAAAGTTATTCAAAAAAGTTATTTTCTGAAAGTCCATACAGACCTTAACTATGCAAATAATACAGGTTCCTTCTGTGCATGTGTCATATTTAGATGCATTTAAAATGTTAATAACTTCAAATTATTTTTCAGTGCACCAATTCCAGATGAAATCTACGTGCATGCCAAAAATAAAGTACATCGAAGAGGCCAATTTAGAAATCATTTTTTCTTCTTTGAGAAAATTCCCTGTTAAAAACTGTTCAAAACGCAAAGTAAAAAAGATTTAGCTATGAAGCCTTTAATGTAAAATTCTGAAATGTTCAATGCACAGGCGGCTGCCTCGAAATATTACTGTTGAATATTCAAAACAGTCATTTTCTATAACTCCATAGAGAAGGGCCTCATGAGTTTGACGGTGCGTGCAAAAACGGTGGTAATGTTGTGGTAAAAGAGTTACCACCGCATTGCTGCCACTTTACTGCATCACCCAACTATTTTGGTGATGAGGTGGAGGAAAAGCCTTCAGCAAAATGCTTGTGGTAATTCCGCCACTTCACCGCTAAAAGAAATGGCAATTTTATCAGAATTAACTCCCGTGGTAATTCCACCAAAATCCCTATGGAGTCCTATGGGCTCCATAAATAGGGACTAACAGTCATAACGCCACTTGCAAACCAAGTGGTAGTAACTGTAATACAGTTTGGCAGTATTCAGCCAAACTCATCATGAGGCAGCTATGCCTTGAGCTAGTGCGAAGGAATAATATATGTATATATATATATATTTTTTTTTTACTTTTGTTTATTGGCAGAAGGTTAAACAGGTGCAGCACAGAGATAGCAGAGACAATCAAACATCATAATAGCGTACAGAGACAGTACATCATAATCATTTCAGACATTTCGGGGAGAGGAGAATTATCAGCGTAGAAAAGCATAGATGTCACGTTCCTCATGGTAGGTCGGCCTGGGCTGATGGGGGGGGTGGAGCTCCACTCAACCTTGTCTGTACTATTCAAGACTCTGACTATACATTTTTGGGGCACGATGGTAAAGGCAGGGATACTATATACTCTTCTTCGCACCTTTGTACCCAGGTGAGGGCTTTCAGCCACATTTGGAGGGTGGGGGGATAGCGGCGCTTCCAGCATTGTAATATGCATCTTTTGGCGACAATAGTGCTTACATTTAGAAATGTTGACATTTTCCTTTTTTATTTTCCCCAACCCAAATTCCACAAGGACACAAGGGCTAATGGGTTCAGGTCTACTGGTGATCCAATTATTTCTGAGAGCGCTTTGGCCACTTACACCCAAAACACCTTGAGCACTGCGCAAGACCAAAACATGTGCATATGATCTGCCTCATCTGATCTACATTTCGGGCATGTGAGAGTCAGGGTGCGTGTGAATTTCGCAACTCTGTGCGGTGTATAGTAGAGCCTGTTGAGGAGTTTGTATTGTATACAGCGGAATCTGGCACTAATGGAAACTTTGCGCGTGTGTGCACACATT
This sequence comes from Ambystoma mexicanum, assembly GCF_040938575.1. NCBI lineage: Eukaryota > Metazoa > Chordata > Amphibia > Caudata > Ambystomatidae > Ambystoma > Ambystoma mexicanum. The sequence goes on from NC_090922.1 coordinate 1,475,507,921, forward strand.
TTGCTCCACAGATCCTCTGTGATTTCCGTTTCGAGCTCCATGGCCCATGCTTCCCGTGGTTTGAGGGATATATTAACTCCTTTTTCCAGCTGCATTTTGCACAAAGAGGATATTATGTCCCTACTGCCTGCGGAGTTTGCTATGTATTGGAGCTTGGGTGAGTCTGGGGGTTTGTCTGGGTAAGAAGGCCACATTGCCCGTACCGCTGCTCTAAGCCTGTAATATTGAAGCATCTCGAGCACTGAGTTGGAGTGTTCGGGCCGCCATGTTTGAGGGGTGATAAAGGTGCAGTCAGGGAATAGGTTGGTCAGGGCTCGATAACCCAGGTTTTCCCAGTATCTCGAGAGGTGCAGGTCGTGTATGGGTGTTGTTCTTGATTAGAACGCAGAATACTCCTCCAAGCTCTGATCGTGGTGGCCACCGGGTCTGATGGAGCATCTGTCTGGAGTGTGCGGTGGAGTAGCAGGGTCAGGATGTTGGTCCCGGCTCCTGCCAGTTTCTCTAATTTTACATGTGGGGGCGGGTTCAAGTGTGTGTACCAGTCGGTAGCATGCTGGGCCTGTGCCGCGTTCCAGTATAGTAATAAATCTGGGGCTGTGAAACCTCCTTTTTCATATGGTAGGGTCATCTGTAGCCACTTCTTGCGGACCGCACCGGAGTGCCACAGAAATTGGGCGAACTCAGAATGGAGCCGCTTGAAGTATTGCCTCCCAGGCCACACAGGCACGTTAGCAAAGATGTAGAGGAGCTTGGGGACCGCTATCATTTTTATTAGAGTGAGTCTGCCCGCAAGGGATAGAGGGAGATTGCGCCATTTGAGTATCTTGGACTCAATGAGCTGTGCTGTTGTCTCGTAGTTGTCCGCCAGCAAGGACGCTCTGGTTAGCGACACATGCACCCCGAGGTATCTGATGCCGTCTGGGGACCAGTGTAGCGGGTATTCGCACACCGGGTGTTGAGTTGCAATAGTGAGAGGGAAAATTTCTGATTTAGAGTAGTTGATAGTGAAACCGGAGTATGTGCCAATTTTATTTATGTCTCGGATGATCGGGTCCAAATGTGTGGAGGGGTTTCTGACATATAAAAGTACATCGTCCGCGTATAGTGAGATGATTTCCGGCGTGTCCTGTAGCCGAATGCCCTTATTAATGTGTCGATCCCGTACGTGATCAGCCATGGGTTTGATGGCAAGCGCAAAAAGGATGGGGGAGAATGGACATCCCTGCCGCGTGCCTCTGTGTAGCGAAAAGGGAGAGGGGGGAATAGAGTTGACCAGTACCCTCGCAAGTGGTTCTGTATATAGTAGCTTAATATAGGAGATCATATTTGGACCCACTCCCATTTTTGCAACACAGCCCATAAGTATTGCCATGAGACCATGTCGAATGCTTTTTGGGCGTCCAATATTACTGCCGCTGCATCAGCATTCGGATCAATTCTGGACAGCACGTTGAATAAACGGCAGATGTTAAGTGCCGTAGAGCGACCGGGGACGAAGCCACTTTGGTCAGCGTGGACCAAATGGGGCATAAATGGGAGGAACCTGTTGGCGATTATCTTGGCAAAGATTTTCGTGTCTGTGTTGATGAGGGAGAGGGGCCTATAGGATCCACATTCATCCGGGGGTTTCCCTGGGTTGGGTAGGACTATTATTACGGTTTCTTTTAGGGAGGGAGGGAGGGTATTAAACCGGAGTGATTCAGACCAGACCCCGTACAGTACAGGTGCTAATATGGCGACATGTTCCTGATAAAACTCGATGTGAGCCCGTCAGGGCCCGGGGCCTTGTTCTTGGGAAGGTCGGAAATTACCTGGACTAACTCGTCTAGGGTGAACGGGGCATCAAGGCAGTATCTGGTGTTCTGAGAGATAAGGGTCATGGGAATGCCTTCCAGTAAGTCGTCTAGGTCCTGGGCTGTGTGTTCAGGTTGAGGGCCATATAGGTTGGCATAGAAGCTGGTGAAAGTGTCAAGAATGACCTGGTCCGTCCAATGTCTTACACCCTTTTCATCCATTATACTATCAATACGGGTCCTGCCACCCGCCACCCGCGTCAGCCTGGCCAGAGTTCTACCCGGTCTGTCTCCTTCACCATATCTACGGGCGGCGATGGGGCGGGCAAAGTAACGCACCTCGCTTAAGGCATGTGACTCAAATTGTTCCAATTCAGTTTTGATCTTTGCTAGGGTTGCTGGAGCTGGCGTTGAGACGTGCTCTTGTTCTAGGGTTTTGAGCTTGGCTTCGGAGTTGTTTAGAGCCTGCCTGATGGTTTTAAGGACCCCGGCTTCCCTAGAGATACACATCCCCCTTATGTACACTTTAAATGCCTCCCAGCGGGTACTTTCTGTTGTGTCGGATGTATTGTTATTTTCAAAGAATGTGTTTACGTCCGTGAGGATCTCTGCCCTAAAAACAATGTCAGATAGGGCGTCAGATTTAAAGCGCCAGGCGGGTCGGGCTGAAAGTGTATTACCAAGTTGGATCTGCAGGAGTATGAGGGAGTGGTCAGAGAGCGTGCGTGGAAGGATTTTAATGTCCAGGACCCTGCCCACGTGGCTACCTGACAGGAGGACCAGGTCTATTCTTGAGAAACTGTTGTGCACAGTTGAATAGAACGTATAGTCTCTTACTTGGGGATGGAGCGTCCTCCACACATTGTGTAGATTCAGAGAGCTCATATGTATACAGAGCCTCGTGGCGGCCCGAGTTGTGGCTCTGCGAGTAGTGGTTGTTCTATCTAAGACATTGTCAAGTATGAGGTTCATGTCCCCTCCCCATATAATGGGTATCTCTATGTATTTCGTAAGGATGGCTATCATTGCATCTATGAATTCGGGGGAATTAGTATTGGGCGCGTAAGAGTTGACAAGCAAGCATTCTTCATTAGCCAAGGTGCAGTGTAGAATCACGTATCTTCCCTCTGTATCGATGTGGGATGTGTGGAGCGTGAAGTTAACAGATTTGTGAATGAGGGTAAGTACTCCCCTGGCTTGAGTTGAGTATTGGGTGTAGTACCTATTGGAACCCCAGGTGTGTGCCAGGTTCGAGGACAAGAGTTTCAGAGTGTGTGTCTCCTGTAATAGGAGTACCTTGACCCCATGTCTTTGTGCGTATGCCGTTATTTTACGGGATTTCGTGAAATTCTTCAGTCCTCGAATATTCCATGTCATTATTTTAATAGCCATGCAAATACCTTATGGGACGTCCCTGGTGTAGATTCTGTCTCTCATTCCCATCTTGTGTACTGCAGTGGCGTAAGAACGCCCCTCTGAGAAACCTGTTACAACCAACTTGCCATTTTGTACGTAACATTCCCCCCTACCATACCCCCACACTCACCGCCCTGTGTGTCTTAGCAGTGTATAGGTACCCACCCTTAGAGCAAACAACTGCGTGCCGTCCCCAACTTGGCAACGCTTGAGAACCCACCCAACAGGGGCTTAAATGCAAACAGTTCGCCTTAAAGGGCATTGCAGCTGCAATGGGGGCTGCCGTTACCGTCTGACCTTCATTAGGTATTACATTATTCGGATGATACATCGTCAATCCTTTGAACGGCTGATGAAACTAAGGTTACGAAGCAAGGACACTCATGTTGTAGAGTAGCAAGGACATAGGCTGAACTGCCTAAGACAGTGTGCAACAGTGAAGCTGAGCTTTGCAATGTTCGGACCCAGGGAGTGGTGTCAGAGTTAATTGGGCTAAGGGTGTATCTCCCACCGTAAGTTGTGCGCTCACTGCAGTGATATTAGGCCACAGTGGGCCCGCAGCAGGACAGCGAGGGGGGAGCCTTGAGCCCAAAGGTAGAGTCTACAGTAGGTCCACCACATCTATTGGGGTCAATTGCGGGAGTCTGGGAGTCCTGGCATTAGCCATCGTCCATCTGCTCCTCAGGAGGATCTACCAGTGGGATCTGTGCCTCAATGAACTTGACCGCCTCATTCGGGACACTGAAAAAGTAGAGTTTGTTGCGGTGGGTAAATTTTAGGCGAGCGGGGAAAAGCATTGCATACTCAATATGTCTTTCTCTTAAGATTTTTTTTTGCCCCGTTGAATTGTCGCCTCTCCGCTTGCACCGCCACCGAAAAATCCGGGAAAATCCTGATGACTTGTGAATCCAGCTCAAGTTCCCCTTTCTCCCTAGCCAGACGGAGTATATGGTCTCTGTCTTTATAACTTAGAAATTTTGCAATTATTGGTCTGGGGAAGTCTCCCAGTATTCAGCCGGGGTGCCAGGGAGCGATGTGCCCTTTCCACAGTGAAGAATGGTGAGAGTGAAGGGTTGTCAAGGAGGTCTTTGATGAGTTGTTCGACTGCAAGTTCCATGCGGCCCTTTAGTGCAGACTCGGGAACTCCCACTATTCGAATATTATTTCTTCAGGACCTCGATTCTGTCATGTGTAGCAGGTTTCCATTCCTCACCAGATATCATGGGTATCAGGGTTTCCATTCCTCACCAGATGTCATGGGTTTCAAGTATTCCATTCCTCACCAGATGTCATGGGTATCAGGGATTCCATTACTCACCAGGTCTCATTGGTATCAGGGTTTCCATTCCTCATCAGATGCCACGAATATCAGAGTTTGCATTCCTCACCAGATGTCATGGGTTCCGGGGATTCCATTCCTCACCAGATGTCATTTGTATCTGGGATTCAATCCCTCACCAGATGGCATGGGTATCAAGGTTTCCATTCCTCATCAGATGCCACGAATATCAGAGTTTGCATTCCTCACCAGATGTCATGGGTTCCGGGGATTCCATTCTTCACCAGATGTCATGTGTATCTGGGATTCAATCCCTCACCAGATGGCATGGGTATCAGGGTTTCCATTCCTCACCAGATGGCATTGGTGTCAATGCCCATTCCTCACCAGATGGCATGGGTACCATGGTTTCCATTCCTCACCAGATGGCATGAGTATCAGTGTGTCCATTCCTCACCAAATGTCATGGGTATCAGGGTTTCCATTTGTAGGTGCCTTTCCCCGGCTTACTACGTGTGAGAGAAAATGAAATAACCAACCCAACCTCTTTCGAGGAAGAAGGCACCGAGACCCGGCTGCAAGGGTTCAAAGGATGGTTTATTTCTCCAGCTAGGAAATAACCCACAAAACCCTCACCCCTCATTTACATTATGACAGGTTTATATAACAATTAAAGTGACTCTAACAAAAAATGCTAAATGGACCCAATTGGCCAGGCGGTATGGTGCTATAGGTGTATGTGACATCTCTTCCTTCTGGTTGGCTGAGTGGCTGACGAGATGACGGACGTCAGATATCTTGTGCTCCACGCAGGTCAGGGTCCGGTCACTGTGGTCGCTACCTAAGCTAATATGTTATTTTCGAAAAACACTAAATAACAAATTATCTAAAACATTTTATGCTACTTTTCATATTTCTACATAAGTCACACACAATGATTGTTGTCAGTACAATTGGGTCATTCGTGGCTTTAATTGGAGTCCTTGACCTTATTATGCATGTAAAAGAATCACATATCTTTTCAGACCTATTAGTACAAATAAAAATATATATTGTAGTAAGAATACTTTTTAAGGTTAGTAGTGGGTGTGTTGGGTGGGTTTCGCAGCCCAGGCGAGGGTCTGGCACTTGAAAGAAATACCTTACAGGGAGCGCAGGGTCAGGATAGCAATAAATTGTTCTAAGTGGGGGTGGGTGGCTTGCACGGTTATGTGGACGAACGAGCCGAAAGTGCTTAGCTCATCCTGGTTCACATGCCGGCTCTGCTAGCAGTGATCTCAGAGGAAGAAAACTGTATCATATTGGTTGGTGCAACTTTCTCCAGCTTCAGCGTGAGAATGGGAGTGCAGAGCTTTCCTTCGCAGTGGGAGTGCAAGGGTGGGGGCCAGCCAGCTGTCTGCGCGGCTTGTGTTTGTGTGTCTCTGTCCTTGGCTGCTGCGGTGGAAGGGGAGCTGAGCATTGCTGTACTATCGCAGTGAGGCCTGTTTACCCAAGATGGAGTCGAAACGGGGCACAAAAGATCGATGCCCCGTGTCCTGCTCAGTAGTCCCATCTATGCAGCAGTCAACCGTGGTTAACTTTACATAAGGGCAAGGGGCAATCCCACTACCGGAGGCACGTGGTCCAAACCTCGTACTAAGGAGTATACGGCGCGAGGGGGCCTGGGGACCCCTCACTCCCATACACATTCCTCACCAGATGTCATGTGTAGCAGGGTTTCCATTCCTCACCAGATATCATGGGTATCAGGGTTTCCATTCCTCAACAGATGTCATGAGTATCAGGGATTCCATTCCTCAACAGATTTCATGAGTATCAGGGATTCCATTCCTCACCAGATGTCATGGGTATAAGGGATTCCATTCCTCACCAGATGTCATGGGTATAAGGGATTCCATTCCTCACCAGATGTCATGGGTATCAGGGATTCACTTACTCACCAGATGTCATGGGTATCAGCGTTTACATTCCGCACCAGATGTCATGGGTATCAGCATTTACATTCCTCACCAGATGTCATGGGTATCAGAGTTTCCATTCCTCTCTTTGTGAGGGGATACTGAGTTGGGCAGGGTGCCCACATAGCCGATTGGCCCTCTGTGCCGGGAAGCACAGAATGCACACAGTCTGTACATTTCCCAAAATATAAACCATTTTTTGGCCTGATTGGTTTCTTGCTGGCATCAAACAGATTGGTGATCTTGGGAGGGATGGCCAATGGATGACCGCTAATGAATTAAGAGAGAAGTGGGATTTCTGGGGTCTGACAGATTCGTCTTACAGACGTATGAAGAGGTCTATTGGGGATGTTGATTGGTCTAATACCGTGGACTTGGATGTTTTTCTTGCAACTTCTGGTAACCGAGGTAGTGGCTTAGCGAGTAGAGTGTACAGGTTGATTGTGTCGAATAATCATGGTAATGATGTGTTGCGGAATGTTTGGAGTGCGAAGATTGGCTCTGAAATCACACCTGACTGTTGGCAAAATATGTGTAGAAATGTTTCCTTATGTTCTTTGAACCTGGGCGAAAGGACACGACAACTCAAGATTCTTAATCGTGTTTATTGGTGTCCAGAAAAGCTAAAAATGAGAGGAATGATTAATAGTGATGACTGCTGGGGTTGTATACACGCAGTTGGTTCTTTGGAACATATGTTGTGGAGTTGTGTTATAGTTTCTGGTTTCTGGTCTGAAGTTTGTGATGCTTGTATTCAAATTTCCGGTGGGGATCCCATCTTAGACTTCAAGACAATGGTATTGGGAGATGACTCTGAGATTTGTGATCTCAGCTTTGCCCACAAAAAATATCTTTTTAGGGGTGCCATTGTGGTCAAACGCTTGATACTTTGGGGCTGGAAAAGCAGGATTTCTCCTTTATTCGATGATTGGATAGAGTAAATGCACAAGCTTTCAAGGATTGAAAAATTGATTTATAAATTGAAATGCAAATTGTCTTTTTATGAAAAAATTTGGGGGAGATTTAATGATCTTTTTTAAAAAAAAGAAAGGTAAAAGGGGATTTTGGTTTTTCTTTTTTTTCTTCTCTCTTTCTCCTCAATACATGAATATGTTGTGATTGATGTTTTAAATTTGATCGTTATTCTGTCTTATATTGTAAATACTTATAAATATATTTTTTTTAAAAATAAAAAAAATATGTTATTGTTTTGACTGGAAAATTACACGGTCTCGAGAACATCTGTTTCCTCAATGTTGAATGAGTCATCTAATGTTCAGTTCATAATCCACTTTTTAATCTATCATTTGCCCTTTGTTTCCTGGCAGAATTTAGCGAGCACTTCCCGGTCATGAGTGGCACCATGATGCTGGCTTTCTTCATTCACAACTGTCTCTACACTCTAATGAAGAATAATGCGGCCAGAAAAAATGTAAGAGCGCCAGAAACCCTCCCATATCATAATAAGTGTTTACTATAAGAATACAGTTCAGTCTGATTATGGGTAAATATGGGCAAGATAATGGGCCTCATTACGACCCAGGTGGTCCGGAAATAACGGTGGCGGTAAACCTGCAGCCACCATTGTTTCAGGACCGCCTGAGTCCGACCCCTGCAGGCGGGAGGTGATGTTCCCGCCAGGTCTGACCTGGCGGGTTTAACACCTCCCGCATGCAGGCGGACGAGGAAACACCGGCAGCATTACGAGATGCTGCCGGTGTTTCCATGATAGGACTCAATGGGAATGGGGATTTACACCATTCCGCCTCCGTGATTCCCGGAAAACCGGGGTTGTAATGCCCCGGTAATTCCGGGAATCACGGAGGCGGAATGGTAATACGAGTCCGGCGGTAACCAGGTGGTTTTACCACCTCGGTTAACGCCGGACTCGTAATGAGACCCAATGTCTATAGCACCCTGCTGACCGTAAATATTTGTTAACCAGATAAGTCGACCCGCATTTTTAATTAGCACCCTTAGCGGGAGCCAGCCAATCAGGTGGCACGGAACGCAGGCTGAAACTGCTAATCTAAATCCGCATTCTGAGCCGCCTCATGGCCGGTTCCCCTGCCTGCCATCTTCCCCCCACCGACCCAGCAGTAATTTTCCCCCAATCCCCACTTACCTGATTGCTGCAGCGGTGGATGACGCTGACGAAGCTCCTGCAGCTTCTGTTTCCGCTCTGCTTGGTTGCCATGGAAAGTCCCTGCCTTCCTATTCCATGGCGGCCATGTTTGTATAGTATTTTCTTTCCATGAACAGGATGCTGCGAGGTGCCCATTCATAGAAAAAAAATACTTTCCAGTTATCCCGTCCCAACCCATGAGACAGGTGCTAATAGCATTAAGCACACGTTCCAAGTGCTGGATTGAACCTTTAATGTCCTGGGGCTGTTATGACCCGTTGCAGCCCTTGGAACGAGTGCTTAAAGCTTAATTATCAGATTTTGTAGATAATTTAAATGGAGTATAGCCTGTACAGTGAGGTTTAACTAATAAGGAAAAGTCTGCCAAACCTCTATGTAAGTAATCCGTGAAAATGAGTAAAACTCAATTCGATATGTGCACCAGATAGTTTAAAAAAATGATTCTGAAAACATTTATGCAAATATGAAGGAATAATTCAAAAAAGGTCTATTTGATTAAGATTTGTTTAGTATAGAAAAACATGGCATAACAACAATATACAATTATCAGGGATGCCTTGGGATGAGCGGTTGGCAATTATCAGTTGAAAACGGTATCTGTATTAGATCGTAGCCTAGATTTAGTTAAGCCAAAATTCACACAGGTCACAATAGATTTTCACAAGATATGTCAAGCAAGAGATCACACAGTGAAGGGCTAGTTATCACAAGTTACGCCAACATGTGGCCCGTGCATTGCACCAGGGCTGCTTTTTCAAGGCTTTGTTGTTATATCAAGGAGATTTCTGGGAAAATACTTAACATTTCATGGAGTAACACCTAGTAGTTTATGGAATGTACATGGGTGGGGAAACAAAATAAAACCAAAAGCAGGAGCATAGTTTATGAGAATCTTTTGTTATTTAGTTCTAATAAATGAACAGTAGCTCATGCTACAAGATATTTGCCTTACGATAATTTGTCAATTAAAATCCAGATTCATATTTTGACCTATGTTCTCAAGACTTGGTGATTTATTTTCCTTGAGTGGCTAGGCTTGTATGAAGAGTCGATTTGGGGCAGCGTAGATAAAACAATCACCTAATTAAGAATTGACAAATTCATAATCCTACTTGGGTTTAATAGAGATTCCAAGTCATCATAATTACTAAGGGCTTTTTAATCTCAAAATAGCAATTGTATGATTATAATGTTGCCAAAAGAGAGATTCACTAAAGGTGATCTTACTCCAATTATGTGATAATACATTGTTCTTGCTTACCGATTGTTTCAGTTTATAATCAAACACGATTAATCGTTATCCGAGATGCATCATCTTATTTATTCAGACAAAGTGATCCTAATTTTTAAAAGATCATATATTACAGGCACATAAAAAGTGTTCCCAGCAACAAGGAAACAAGCCAAAGGGCAAAGATTAAATAGAGGCTTGCCTAAAGCAGGCAATCAAGAATTATGTGTACAAGTAGATGAACACAACACTGGTATCCCAGAAAGGGAATTAAGCTTTTCAACCAAATATAGGGTAGCTGAACTAAAGACACTGAATGGGACTGCTTCTCTTAGACCTTCAAAAGAAGCACCTGTCCTAACGGAAAATGTGGTGTTACATAAGGCCTCTTTACATTACATTAACCAAGAACCTAGGAATACAAATAACACCACAAGCAGTGAACTCCTGAGATGAGATCAGACCATACAAATCTGCTCTAGCTTTAGCGACAATAAGCGGTGAAAGAAAACCTGCTTGTACACATGGTCCTTACTGCACTAGGCATGTGCACATCCATTCGTTGCTACACTTTCCTCTTATGATTCTTTGTACTCTTCCTTTACTGTTCCTTTGAACCCCCCCCCCTTTTGTTTCTTTGAACCCCACTGCTATGTGCCTTTTTAATACCCACTTCTTGTTCTTCATGTCAGCTCTTCTACTTTGTTTATTCACACCGTCCCTCTTGTGAACCTTTGCATTCCTCACTTATGATTCATATTGCCCCCTTCTTGTCATTCATGGCACCTCTTAGGATGAATGTTGCCTCTCTGGTGCTTCAATTCTTGTGATTTGTCCACCAGTCTATTGTGATTACTATCGCAAACCGCAAGTCCTTCTTTCACACACTGGCGTCATAAATTGCACCTCTCCTCCTATGATTATTTATATCTCCCTCTTATAATTTTGAGAACCCTTTCTTTGGATTTTTGGTGCCTTACTCTTGTAATCAATATCACCTTGTCCTTCTGATTCATGATGCTTTTCTGTCGTTCTTTGCACCCCCTCCTTGTGATGCTTAGCAACTCTCTTATGTTTCATGTATCCTCTCCTTGTGTACTACTTTGGAATGTCCTTGTTATTCATGGCACTTGCCATATATGTCCCAGTCCTTTTGTTAGTCATGATGTCTCCCTCTTCGGAAACATTTAACCTCTCTTTTTGCGACTAATCGTGCCTTTTGTCTTTCATTTCAGGTAAGAGATCTCTGCATTGCATACCTACTAGTGAGCCTGACTTACCTCTACATAGGAATCATGTTCTTCATCGCCTTCCCAACTCCGCCGTTCCCTAAGACATGTATTTCTCAGGTAATTGACTCTATATTAGACAGATATACGTGGTGCCGTACAGGCCAGAAATGCTTCCGTTGCTCGAGGCAAAGCTTAGTTGTGTAACTGTGTTGTGGATCAGATGTAGTGGTGGGTTGACCAAATGTTCATGGGCTCATGAACAGGTTTCTAAAATCTAAACAGTAGAATGAGCTTAGCTTCTGGGACTGTTATAAGAGGAGAAAATATATTTGAATTTTGTCTAGATTTTGTTTGCAAAAGTGCTCCCGATTTTTGCTTGTTGTGGGACTTAGAGAGTGGGTGTAACGCTTACCTCTGCTGCCCTGCAGGAGTGCCTGGTCCGGAACGCCCCTGTATGCCTCTCGCCCGCGAATGCCTCTGGGTGATGCTAAGTGTCCAAACCACTCCCTTCCCACTGGTCAGCTGTACGGACTATTTGCCCCAGCGTCGGGTAGGTTGGGAGTGGGTTGGAGGCCTGGATCATGTGGTATAGTAGTGGCCCTCAATTGTGCTGATCTGGTACTGGGCCCTCATCAGGTAATCTGCAGTTAGACAGACAAGAAGAGCAGAGTAATTGCTGTGTGAATGGAATGTAGTTTATTTATTTATTTTAATTCTTGTAATGCGCCAACACGCCCGTAGGCCTCAAGGCACACACAAAACTGGACAAAACAAACAGACACACATGGCAAAGAAAGAAGAAGGGTCAAAGGGTTATTCCAGATTGAAGAAGTGGGTTTTTACAGCACGTTTGAATACAGTGTAATCCTGGATCTGCTGCATCTGGGCTGGGAGTTTGTTCCATAGAAGGGGACCTTGAGCGTCAAGAGTGGTACCACCAAATTTGGCTGTCCTGTATTTTGGATGCTTGAGAATAGTGGCAGAGGATGAACGAAGGTTCCTCGCATTGGATTTAATGCTAATGCGGGCTGACAAATAAGTAGGGCTACAGAGGCTGAGGCATTTGTGGGTCGTGGTCAATATCTTGTGCGTTATCTGATGTTTAACGGGAAGCCAGTGAAGTTTTTTCCTAAAAGTGGAGATGTGTCTACGACGGGACTGCGGAGGGAGGCCCAGTCCTGTTGCGGCTCTCGTGATGCTTTCTGGTGAGTATTCTGCTTTGCGCATATAAAGGTGAATATTCTGCTTTGCGCGCGTTTTAAAACAATCGTCATGCGCGTGTATATTGTCCTTCTTTCCTTTTAATGTGCTCCAATGTCTTGGGGTACGGAGCGCGGTGTTTCAGAAGAGTCCTCGCACTGATTCACAATGTCTGGTAAGTGTTTTGAGGTCCTATTCCCTTTGCGTGATCTTGCACGAAAATCTGATGTGTAATTCAATGTTCATTTGTTCTTTACCTTACAGGTATACGGGCAGCGGCTTCAGAGGGAGAGCGGGAGCATAACGGGATCAGCTGAGATGATGTTCCGGAGGTGAACAGCTGGAGCAGCAAGGATCGCGCGGTGAGGATTCTGATGACAGCGCGGCTTCCCAAAATCGATCAGGTGTAAAAGGCAAAAGCAGTGAAATGAGCCGCGCCACAGGTGGAAAGTTCCTCAGCAGCAGTAAGCGTTACGCTGCCTTATTCTGCAGCCGGAGATAACGCTAAGCTCTGGGTGTGGCAAGCCTGTGGAACTATGGACGGTGTTGTTGTAGGCATATTCTGCAGCCCATAACAAATCAACCCAACTTGAATCCATCTGTGAGAGCATGCATCTAAGGTATTGCTTGAGAATCTGGTTTGTCCTTTTGGTCTTCACGTCTGTTTGTGGGTGATGGCTAGTAGACAGACTGATATCGATCTGGGCTTTGGCACAGCAATTCTTCCAGAATTTAGACACAAATTGGCTTCCTCGATCTGAAATAATCACTGATGGGAAACTATGTAGCTTGACTATGTTCACTAAGAATGTCTGTGCCAAGGTTCCTGCAGTCGGTAATCCCTTCAATGCGACAAAATGTGCCATTTTAGTCAGGAGATCGACAACTAGTATCATGGTGTGACCATTGCAAGGTGGTAAACCAGTGATGAAGTCCAGGGAGACCGTGTGCCAGGGGGCCGGTGGGATGGACAGAGGTTGAAGCAGGCCTTGTGGTTTATTCCTGGGCGTCTTGTTTCTGGTGCAGACATCACAGGTTTTTATATACTGTATAGTATCCTTTCGCCACGTAGGCCAACAAAAGCTTTTTCGGATCTTGTGCATCGTTTGACATAACAGGATGTCCTGCGGCCAGTGAGTCGTGGTAAGTCTTTAGAACCTGGTTGCGCATCAAGGAGTCTGGTAGATACAGATGTTGCTGGTGGTATGAAAGTCCGTTCTCTAGTGTTCGTTGTTCATGCTGAGAGGCCCATGTTCGCATTTGCTTGGGTGTGCTATTTTTTCGGGCTTCGTCCTTCAGGGATGATTGGTACTGGTGCCGGATTTGCGTAAGCGTCTTGTTCATCTGTATCCCAGCCCATTCGTGAAAAAGCGCATCTGCTTTCCCGATCTTCACCCCAGGGCGATAAGTGACTGTAAAATCGTATTCAGTAAAGAATTAGGCCCAGCGGAGAGGACGTGGAGACTGAGCTTTGGCAGTACGCAGGAATTATAGATTGCGGTGGTCCGTAAGCACCATGATTGTATGATGTGCTCCAAGGAGATGATGGCGCCACTCCTTGAATGCAGCTTTAATGGCAGGTAGCTACTTATCTGTCATGGCGTAATTCAATTCTGCTGGGTTGAACTTCTTAGACCAGAACGCTACCGGGTGTAACTGGTGGGTCATGGGATGTCGCTGGGATAAAACTGCTCCCATAGCCACACTTGATGCGTCGGTTTCAACCAAATATGGGAGTTCCAGATCGGGGTGCTTGAGTATTGGAGCTGTGGTAAACCGATGCTTGAGTTGTATAAAAGCCTGTTCGGCCTCAACGGACCAATGGAAGGTTTTGTTCTTTGGTAACAAGGAAGTGATGGGGTGCACTATGTCTGAGAAATCAGTAATGAATAGCCTATAGAAATTGGCGAATCCCAAGAAGCTTTGGATTGCTCTAAGTGGTTGAAGGCCATTGAAATATTGCCGCTACCTTGCGATTATCCATTTGGATGCCTTGGGGAGTCAGGATGTATCCTAGGAACTCTACTTGGGTTACATGAAAGGCGCATTTCTCCAGATTTACGAATAAATGATGTTGACGTAGCTTTTCCAGGACCACCCGTACATGGTGTACATGTTGTTCCAGAGTTGCTGAATAGATTAGGATATCGTCTATGTATACCATGGCACAAACGTCCAACAATTCCCTTAGAACGTTGTTCGTAAAAATTTGGAACACCACTGGTGCGTTACTCGGTCCGAAGGGCATAACTGTATACTCGAAGAGCCCAAACCTTGTGCGGAAGGCTGTCTTCCACTCGTCCCCAGCCTTCATGCGAACCAAATGGTATGCTCCCCTAAGATCGAGTTTCGTGTAGATCTTTGCTCCTCTCACCTGGTTCAACAGAACTGGGACCAATGGCAAGGGGTACCAGTTTTTGATGGTGATCTTATTGAGTCCCCTGTAATCAATACATGTTTTAAGGTCCCCTTCCTTCTTGGGAAACGAAGAAGAGAACTGAGGATGCGGGTGACTTCGATGGCCTAATAAACCCATTGGCTGGATACTGTTCTAGGTAGTCGAGTAGGTGTTGGTTTTCTTTTTCCTTGAGTGCATATATTCGACTGCAAGGCACTTGAGCTCCTGGTACTAGATCGATCTGGCAGTCGTAGTGTCTGTGGGTGGCAAGGTATTGGCCTGATCTTTCCAGAAAACATCTTGGTAGGCTTCATACTTGAAGGCAACTCCCCCATGATGCCGATTGTTACTGTAAATTCCTTGTTCGGTGTAGTCGGTGGTTCGGGCACTTGGACTTCGGCCGGGCTTGACGTGGCTGGATAACAGGTCTGTGCACAGGTGGCGGAGAAGGTCACTGAATGAGCCTGCCAGTCAATAACCGGGTTATGACACTCCAACCAGGGCAGTCCTAATATGAGCTGGAACTGGGGTGCATTGATAAGGTCAAAGACTATCTGCTCCCGATGACCGTCATGGCACAAGGGCACAACCGCACCCGTACATTGGGTCACTGGTCCAGATGACAACTGCGTTCCATCAACAGAGACGACTTTATCTACCTTTCTCCTCTTCTGAATAGGAACGCCAATCCGCTGGGCCACAGTGATGTCCATATAATTACCCACAGCCCTGCAGTCGATGTACGCTTCTAGGGCATGCATTCGTTGAGGATGCTCCGGGCACAGTAAGATAACTGGTGTGGTCAGATGTGAGACCGTTGACGTCTTCTCCTTACCCGACAAACCGATCTCTATTCTTGTCGAGCCGTAAAGTTTTCAGACAATTCCAGTGGTTCTGTTACGCTGATTTCCATGACTCCTAGTGGTTTCCGGGGGGGGCCTTGTTCGGGCAATCCTTCACGAAATGTCGGGCCTTACTACAGTATAAACAGAGTTGTTGCTTTTGGCGTCGCTGCCTCTTCTTTTGTCTGAGGTCCTCTTGCACTGTCCAATTTCATGGGCTCGGGGGTGTTCTCAGTGGTTCGAGTTGGTACTTCCCGAGGATGTACATACAGAGGCCGACCCTCAGAGCGTGACCGGTCAGACCGTTTCTCCTGTAAACGATGATCCAACTGCACCACCAAGTCTGTGTAGTCAGCACAGCGCTCTGGTGGATTCAAGACCTGTGCCAACACGTCCTTCAATTCACTGCGAAGACCCCGATAAAAAAGAGTGGTCCCCTTCTCTTCTGGCCAAGTGGTCTCAGCAACTAACCAGTTGAATGTGGTGATGTAGACTGTTAGGCAGAAACCTGTGCAGTTCCCTTAGGGACCACTGCAAAAGGCTTAGGACTACAGGTGTTGGCAGTAAACCCAATTGGTAGCAGTCTGTACCACCCAGATTTACCTGGTAGCTGTGGCTGAGCAGCCAGACTTCTCTTAAGAAGAGTTAGACAGTATGTAGAGTATACACATTAGGTACAGAAATACAGTAGCACAAGCAAACACTGACCAGAGCTTTGGTATAAAAGTATATTATTATTTATTTAAAAACACACTTGTAAAATACACTAACACTAATATGGCAAGCAAGTTCAAAACACAGTCACTTAGAAGTATATACCCCTCCCTTAATCCTTATTAGACAAGTCTTAGTTAACACTACTTATTTCCAGACAGAGGTGAGGCTTAACTAAAGATGGCACTCCAATAAATTATCCAAAAAAGGGAGGGAAAAGGCAGAAAGTGAGAAAGCACACAACACAATACTTTAGAAATACTCAGCAAGGCAGGAAAGTCAAAGTCTACTGGTGAGCCAAAAGTTCAGAGGCCCGGTTCCCTCTTAGAGAGAGTGGGACACAAATGTGCCCAGGATCACACAGTTTAAAAGTCTTGAAAAGTCTTGCAGATAGTTCAAAAAGAAGGGTTCAGTTCAGAAAAGTTCAGTTAGCCAGCCTAGGGCCGACCGAAGTGGTAAGTGGAGGATTCAAGACACCCCACACAGACCGTTGCGAGGGAGGCCAGGCGGACCCAGTACCTTTAAAGTGGAGAGGATCCTCCAGCGGGGGCAGTTGTTCCTGGCAGCAGGTGCAAGTCGCGGCGTCTTCCAGAGGAAGAGAAGATCTCGACGTGGAGGAAAGCTGAAGGTCGTTGCACTGCCAGGGAAGAAACCAGCTGTGGAGGTACTACCCTTTTATTCGCGGTCGTGGTAAAACGTGGTATCCCGGCTGCCGGGGTGCTTGGCACGTGCAAGGCGGCCACAAGATGGTCCTTGAAGGCGAAAAGGCGGGCAAACTGGTTATCCCCACCAGTCAAAGGAAGAAGACTCTTCGGATTGAAGATCTCCTCTGTCGTTGGAAGAAGTGGTGAGTCGGTTCAGCAGGGCTCCACCGGTGGTGTCGTCGTTGCAGGTCAGCTCAGCTTCTCCCTCTTCGGATTCTTTGGTCCTGTGGCGAGGTCTGAAGTCCCAGTCCCCAAAGCCCTGCTTTTATGCAGAAAACCCCCATTCACCAGTCCTAGCTGTCAATCAAACATGCTAAGTGGTGAGCCGGGCGGCTCACCACTGGGCCAATCATACAAGAGTGCGACTTGAGTTGCCAGGGCAATTCAGTCCAGGGTGCCTAAACCCCCCCCCTCCCACACATCCTGTGTACCCAGACAGAGTGGCACCACTTTTGGAGGCTTCTGTGCAGAAGCCCGCCAAAAGTGGAACAAAGGGCTCGACTTGGGTTTGGAGTTACAGAGGCGAACACAAACGCCATTTTAAAACTGAGTCCTGGCGAAAAGACCCAACCGTGGAATAAATATTAAATAAATAAGTCAGCGGTATCTTTAACATTGCACCAAAAAGTGGTGCGTTTAAAATGAATGGGAAAATCCCATAGGAAATATTCTGAAGGAATATTTCGCGTGGTAACCACTGCCACCAGCCAGAAACTTGACAAGGGGGGACTGCACAGTGCCCCCTTGAAAACAGACCCAGGGGTAATCTAATTAACCTCTTCCAGTACTTCCACAATATGATGGTTTGTACTGGTTCTGTTCACAAATTTGGACTAATAAAGCCAATGGTGACTTTACATGCCCTGGGAGACAGTAGTCAGTCCCAGGGTATGGAGTCTATGTTTGGGGGTCACTATGACACCCTTGTGTTACTACACTGAGGGTGCTGTGTAACACACATCCCAAAAAAACACATGAAACCCTATGGAGTAAAAGACCCCATAGCCCATAAAACACATTCCAAAGTCAAAGGATATCTCTAATCATGTCTAAGAGTGGGAGAAAAAGAGTCTCACTCTTAGCAGGTGAAAAAAATAAACCCCAAAAATCCAGCAAAGCTGCTGGGGGACTCACTAGGTTTGGGAAATTAGCCTTAACAGAGAATTCTCCCTAACATAGACTAACAAGTCCTGGGAGCCCTGTCGCAGTGCCAGCAGTTCCCTGTCTAAGGCATGCCCCTGTGTCTGGCGGGCAAAGAGCTTGTCTAACTCTTGTTGAAAACCTGCAAAATTGTACAGGATTGGATTGTCTCTATTCACCAATGGAACCGACCAACTCGCTGCGTCCCCCCCCTTGGTTTGATCAGTAGGAAACGTGCCTGGCCGGCACAAGAAATTTAAGCGACATTGATTGATAAACACTGCATACTTCTGTGGGTCTCCCTGGAATCTCTGAGGCGGGGCTAAGGGAACTGTGACTGGTGCAGTGACTTGTATCTGGGGCAGCGCAGCTGTGGGGCCGTTAGCGGGGCCTGGCAACGGGGTCTGACCTGCTTGTGTCCTGGTTAAGCGTTTCGCTAATTCCTCAGTTCTCTCCCTATTGACTAATAGTTCCTCTCTCATAGCATTGGTCTCAGAGCAGGCAGCGTGTACCTCAGCCCGTAATTCACCTAATAATGCGGCTAACTGATCGACCTCGGAAGCCATAGCACTCGGTAGGGTCTGTGTTCGTGGGCTTAGCGTTCTGTAATGCTTACTTCTGGGACCCTGCAGGAGTGCCTGGTCTGGAACGCCCTTGTATGCTTCTCGCCCTCGTATGACTCCGGGTGATACTGAGGGTCCAAACCACTCCCTTTCCACTGGTCAGCTGTACAGACTATTTGCCCCAGCGTAGGGTAGGTTGGGAGTGGGTTGGAGGCCTGGGTCATGTGGTATAGTAGTGGCCCTCAATGGTACTGATCTGGTACTGGGCCCTCATCAGGTAATCTGCAGTTAGACAGACAAGAAGAGCAGAGTAACTGCTGTGTGCATGGAATGTAGTTATTCCCAACTCTCTCCCTCCCCGGAATAAACTGACTGGCAAGCTATGCAGGCAGGGTGCTCACCTTACATATAATGAAGTGCAGAACCTCAGGTCACATCAAGTTCCCCAGTTGCTTCGCTGCGGAGGGAGGCCCAGTCCTGCTGCGGCTCTCGTGATGCTTTCTGGTGAGTATTCTGCTTTACGCGTATAAAGGTGAATATTCTGCTTTGCGTGCTTTTAAAACAATTGTCATGCGCGTGTATATTGTCCTGCAGGACGGAGCGGGATGTTTCAGAAGAGTCCTTGCACTGATTCACAATGTCTGGTAAGTGTTTCAAGGTCCTGTTCCCTTTGCGCGATTCTGATGACAGCGCGGCTTCTCGAAACCGATCGGGTGTAAAAGGCAGAAGCAGTGAAATGAGCCGTGCCACACGTGGAAAGTTCCTCAGCAGCGGTAAGCGTCACGCTGCCTTATTCTGTAGCCAGAGATAATGCTAACTGCTGGGTGTGGCCCAGGGCGGGCTTTATATAGCCCTGGGCTGCACCCAGCATCACCAGACCACTAAGGATTCTTTAGGCAAAGACTGCCAGGCGCCATCTTGATATCCATGTGGTATCCTGTGCTGGGAGCCATTTTGGAGGTGGCAAGTGCCCATATTCATAACCTGCCACATCATAGCTCTCAACTCACACGCTTTTGGCGGGTGTCACCCGCCTTCTAAACAGCTGACTCACCTGCCAAGCTCCTGCATGCTCATTCATTTCAATGGGCCTCTCACCCGCCAAAAATAAAATCGGGTGTTTTCACCCGCCTTTGTGACACAAATGGTTGAGAGCTGGCCACATGCAACCCTCTGGCTCCAAATCCTACCTATACTACATGTCTGTGTACTAGTTATCCTACATGGTGGTATCTTGGTGGGAATCGTGGTAGGGATCATGACAGTGGGGCTCATTTTGAGCCTTGTGCAGCTTAAAATGCATGCGTAAAATACATGTGTGAAAAAAGTATGCATACATTTCACGCCACGACTCGTTTTTACTTATTTGTATGGCAGAGACGGTACACTAAAAAGAATATTCGTATCGCCCTCCCCAACTTCTCCACATAAATTGCAACAGCATTTAAGCCAGCATGACGTTTCCGTGCTGGAATAAAGGTTGTGGATTCCAAAAAAGCAGGTGTATTCCATGGGAATGCATTCTAAAAGCCGCCTGTGATGACTAATTGGCAGCTAGCGTTAACACAATTTTCATACAGCCATTTTTTGCCTCCTTTGTAGACCTCCCTTTTGCACAGTACACATGACAAACATTGCACAGCGAGGACCTGTTTGCACGTCATTGCAAATAATACGGGGGGGGGCACACGATTTTAATTTAATTTCATTTTCAGTAGTGGTAGGCCCTACTATCAATAAATGGTTTCTCAGCGCTCGAGACAGCAGCCACTCAAGAAGTGGGAGGCCGGCAGAGAGCCAATAACTATCCTACCAACATGAAGTAAATAACAAGGTTTTCAGCTTTTTCTTAAACAGCTGTAGGATTGATGTTTTCCTAATATCAAATGGGAGGCCATTTCATAATTTGTTTTCAATGATCGTACAGGACTTGCCAAATGTTCTTGATCTACCAAACCTTGGAGTGGATATAAGGTAAAGTGATGTAGATTGAAGGGATCGGCTAGGATGACACAAGGTAAACCACCAGGTCATATATGATGGGGCGGGAAGGTATAAGGACTTGGGAATTATGGTTAGAAGTTTAAATTTAAACCTGCCATGTATAAGGAGCCAATGAAGCAATTGGGACCAGATGGGGAGAGCAGCAAGCACAGGATTTACCTGGAGCCCGTCAGGATTCATCTGATGTGGCGTACTGTGCAGTGATCGGTGGAGGCTGCGCCCAAATGGGCAGGATCCAACAAAGACTTTCCCTGCCCTCGGGAGAACAGGAATCACTGAAACAGAGGAAAATGAAGGACTTCCAAAGCCCTAATGGGAAGCACTGTCGCAGAAGAAATGAAGGATAGAATGGCCCAAAGCCATTTTTATGCAGCAGTTAACCCATGCACTTCCACAGAGGAATTAGACAGGGCTGCCAAAGACTCAAAGAAACAATGCTCTGAAAGTCTTAATCATTCAGTCCACCACCACAGAGAAAAACACAAGTTTATACTTGGGATGAGCTGTCCCACCAAAGGGTAGTTTTACTATCCCGCACGAGCCACCCGCATCAGAGCGGGGCAAATCAAAAGTACAAAAGGAGCATGAAAGACGAGGAAGAAACATGACAGTGAGGTACTGAGCTTTTAGCGGCCTGTTACTATTTTTTCAAAATCAAATGTTTATTGCAGGTTTCTGATGTGAACACAGCAAAAACTACAATAGACCCATCAAACCAAAGAGACCAAACCTTATACAGTAATAACACCTGTTCCCACCTCTCCCACCTCCTTCCCAGTCAAAACATTTGGTACAAGAATAAACAATGTCAAATGCATCAAGCATCTATATACAAACATCTCTATCTTCCATATTTATCAAAAAAGGGATCCACTCTCTCTATATTGTCTTTAGACTCATCCAACAAATGAGTGAAATATTCCATAGCATAAGTATCCCAAAGCTTCAGTAACCGTTCCCTTTTCGTAGGTATTGTAGGACGCCTCCATCTTTGTGCCACACAACTCCTAGTTGCCACCAGCAGCATGTGGGCCCTTTGGTCAGGGCCCAGACCGCCTACATACTCGTCCTCAACCTCCAGCAGTGCTAACAATGGTGTGTGGACCCTGGAGATCCTGTTAAGCTCCTGTGCCCAGGTGGAAACCTTCTCCCAATGTTTCTGTATCTCCGCACACCTCCACCGAATATGCCAATAAGTATGCCTTCCTTTCACCACATTGCCAGCAATGCGGATGAACCCCTTGATATATCTTTGCCAACACAGTAGGGGGCTAGTGTCACCTATGCAACAATTTGATAGTTTGAGAAACCTTCCGACACATAACAACTCGCAGTTTGTCTGTAATATCCCTACCAAGATCTCTTCCCTAATTTGTCCTGGCTCTACAATCCTCAAGCGGCTCAGCATCCAGCAATTCCTTGTACAGGCTAGCAACAGAGCTTTTAGAACCCTTCTTCTGGATTAAAATTAACTCAAAAGGAGTCAATTCCCTCCTCAAATATTCCCCCCCACCTCTGGTCTGCAAGCGCCCCCTTTAACTGCAGATAGTGGAATACTAATATGCTACCTAATTTTAGGCATACCTGTAGTTATTCCAGTGACAAAGTGTTCCTTCTCCTTCTTCCACATCTGACACACTTTCTCCAAGCCCGCCCTGTACCATCTTTGAAACCTCAAAGTCTCACTGATAAAATCCCTCAATGGCGGGACCCAAATACACCTCAACAGTGACGGCTAAATAGTGAGCCATCGCATATGACTCCCCTCTCTCCACATGCTCCACAATACTACCAACACTGGGTGTTCCCTAGCATGCATCAAGATCTCCCCCCTCGAGGCCCATTGCCAATTCCCCAGCATCACCAGGGCAAAAAGGGCATTCTCTATCCACCCACTGTTTGGGCTTATAATACTTCCTAACGTCTTGGAACCTCACCTCCCTCTTCTCTAGGTCGTATAAGTGTATCATATGCAATCCAGGGCCTCGATCCATTCCAGAGGAACTGAAGCATCTCCCTTTGAACCCTCAGAAGAAAGTCAGTTGGAACCACCGCCGGTATCATTTGAAAGAGGAACAACAGGACTTCAAGATGGCCGCCGACACGAGATAGACGTGTCGACGGCGCTCCGGAGCCCTACAGCAAAATAAAGCGGATCCACCACCCCGTTAATGCTGCTGAGACTCCAAACTAAGGAGAAACCCTAGGGAATAGCTCCGACAAGGCTCCGGGATAGAAGGAGTGAGTGTGGAGCATCTACAAGCGGAGGCGAGAGGAGCGTGGCCGGCCCGAGACAGCTTGGGGCAGGAACGCAGACTGCGGGCGCAGTGAAGGAGAGCGTAAGACAGAGCCAGGAGGGGCCGGCGCAGAATGAAAGTGGACCCATTGAGGAGAGCGGACCATCGACCACCAGAAAAGGGAAGAGGAGCGGCCCAAGGGAGAACCAGCGACTCCGAAAATAGGAAGTCACCGGAGGAGCACGGCACGCAGGTACAGAGGGCGGCCCGGATCCCAGCGGGAGCCTCCGGACAAGCAGGGGCCAAGGAGAGCTGAGGCGTGCTGGCGGGCTCGAGTGGAAGCACATCGCTGAAGATGAAGAAAGAGAGCCCATAGGGGAAGAGAGGTACCAGGGGCCGGGCGAGGGAGAAAGACTTCAGAGACCTGGCCGATGCAGGGAGCTGCCCAGAAGAAGGTGAGAGGCCTGCCCCGACGAGGGGAACCGAACCTGAAGAGCAGGCAGGAGCATTGGGGCTGCGGAGGAGCTCGGCCAGCAACAGAGCAGCGGACACTACGAGAGAGAAGCAATACAGGTGAGCCTCCCCCCAGGGCATCAGACACGCTCGTAAACACCACCAGAGGGAGGGAGAGCCCAGAAGTGGAGGGCATCCCCCCGCAGGGCATTTAAGAAGCGAGGTGCCCCACAGGGACCAGTGACAGAGGCATGGAGGCTGACCCCAATATACACGGGACCCTGGGGCGAGAACCCTGCGAGCTGACCAGTCCACCCCTCTGAACAGAGGAAGGAGTACTGGACTACCAAGACGAGGGGCTATAAAGGCAGCGCTAAAGTCTAGCTGTCCCCACCCCCCCAGCGTACACCAGGGCAATAAGGGACTGTGCCTAGGGAGAAAAGGAAAGAAAAAACACAGTGGACTGGCAAGGGGATCAAGGACAGGGACAGCACAAACCCTGCTAAGACCCTGAACAATCCTCAGACACAACCAGATGGAGGGAGAGAACTAAGGAGGAGAGGCGCCCACTCGCAGGGACCAGAAGGAGCGAGGGGCCTCACAAAATTACATGCGCAGCCGCAGAGGCAGCCTTCCCTTCCGGATCCCCCTGGGACACAGCCCCTCAGCCGCGGAGGAACAGGGCCGAGCCACGAGGCTGAGGGGGAGCCAGGCCACTGCGGCAAGGAGTTGTGGAACTGAATCAGGGCTGAAGATCACCCACCCCACCATCTCACATACACTGGAGGCAAGGGGGTATGGGGAGCAGGATAAACAGGGGACCAGAGTTCCACCCGGAGGGAGTAATACCCCCCCAAGGAACACATTAGCAGCGAGGACCAAGACGGGAGCCGGAAGAGCCAGGGTCCATCACAGAAGAAAGGGGGGGCATCGGAAAAGAAGGCTGCACCCCTGACTAGGCCCCAAACTCTGCGACCTGACTCACACACAGGACAAAAAGCGAGACAGCCTACGGGAGAGAAAGGAAGGGCGGAATAAAGGCACAAGACAGGGGAGACCTGCACTCAAGAACGGGGAAACAGAGAAGACACAACTGTCACAAGACCAGCCAGAAAGAAACAGGAAGAAGGAGAGTCCCCCCCCCCCAGGTCCCACAAGGGCGCCCCACTGGAACACAAGAGGACAAGGCCCAGATACCCGAATCAGGGCAGGGCAGCGAAACACACAGCACTGAGCTGCCCTAGACACGGCAACCAAAAACAAAAGCAGGCAGAATAAAGGCGGGCAGGCACAGGGGGATAACCCCAGAACACTCGCAACAATGTGGCAGCCCAGAGAAGCAAACAGAGCCCAAAGGTGCTCCCAAGAAAGGATGGCAGGCCGCAGCTACTCAGAGGAGGGGGATCAAACCACTCCAATGTCACGCCAGGACCTCCATGGAGAAATGTTTGCACTGCAGTCTAACCTGGCAAAGACGTTCCAGGATCAAATTCAGCTGATTAGTTCAGACATCAACTTGGCCATGGCTCAGCTGAAGCAAGAGGTGGGGCAGCTAGGAGAGAGAATGGACCTCCTGGGAAATGGCCTGCAGGAAGTGGACGGGGAAACGATGGCAAATAGCAAGGTGATTGAAAGACCAGACACAGCAACAAGAAACTTGGAACTCAGGATGGAGGACGTGGAAAATAGATCCAGGAGGGTCAAAATATTATCGGAAACGGTGGCAGACAGAGAGCTGAAAGGGGCCTTGCAGGACATCTTTGCTGAACTACTAGGAGAAACGACCTCAGACTGAATAGGGTCCAGAGCTGGATAGGGTCCACAGAGTGGGACGTATCAACAAGGGCCCAAACGCTAGACCAAGGGACGTTCTCGCCGCTTTTACGAGATATGGACAGAAGGAAGCCGTACTAAAGGCCACCAGACAGTGAAAGCCAGTAGAGAACAAAGGGACAATAATTGATCTGTGTGGGTTTACTGTTTTATGTGTGTGTGTGTGTGTGTGTGTGTGTGTGTGTGTGTGTGTGTGTGTGTGTGTGTGTGTGTGTGTGTGTGTGTGTGTGTGTAGTTTTTGTCTTCTCTCTTTTTATTTCCTCTTTTCTTTCCTTCCATTTCCCTTCTTTCTCCTTCTCCCACTTCTTGTTGAATTCTTTTGTCTCACAATTGATTCTGAAGATAGAAAATGTAAGCTTATTAAAGGTAGTTTCATATCTGCAAATAAGAATAGTAGTACTCGTATAATGAGATATTAATCCGTTAAACTTTGTTTCGTGGAACGTTAAAGGCATTGGATGTGTGATCAAACGGCGGAAAGTTTTGGCACGGATATGGAGGAGCAGAGGTGATGTGATATTTCTTCAAGAGACACATTTAGATGAACAAATTGGGGATTACTTGTCTAATCATCGATATCCACAAGTGGTTTCAAATTCTTATGACTATATCTAGGGGAGGTAGCATATTGTTCAGAAGAGGATTACTGATTAAATATCAAAAAGACAGTAAAAGATCAAGAGGGACGTATTCTATTAATTGATGTGATATATAATGGGAAGAAAATAACTGTTGGGACAATATATGCTCCATGCACACCAAATATAAACTTTTTTAGGAAGATGGATAGTCTTTTGAATGAGCTGGAGGGAGAATGTATAATTTTGAGTGGAGACTTCAACTTAGTGATGTATAGTAAACTGGACAGGAGATCCGATTGCAGGTACAATGGTGAAAAATGTAGTGAAGAATTGAAACGATTTGTGTTTAAGTACAATCTTGTAGACATCTGGAGGGTGCTCCACCAAAGAGATAGAGAACACTCATTTTACTCAATGGTTCATAATTCAAAATCATGGATAGATTTTTTTTTTAAATTAGTGACAAACTAGTTGTTCAGGAATTTTGTTCTAGTATTAGGGAGATAAGTATTTCAGACCATGCGTTAATAGACCTAAACATTATTTTGAATAGTATATGTAGGAAAAATAACAGGTAGAGAATGCAAGCGAATGCCCTTACAGATTCAACAATAAGTAAAGGTCTAGATGATTTCATAATGGAATATTTTAGGGAAAATACTGGTTCGGCAGATGTAAAGATAGTATGGGACTGTTTTAAGGCAGTTTTGAGGGGTGTAATGATTTGTAGATCTTCGCATGCTAAAAAACGAAAAAAAATATTGAAAAACTAGAAAAAGAGGTTGTAGCATTACAAACATGTTGTGCGCAAGTAGAAGCAGAATTCAAAAAATCAAAATGAAAAAGACTAGAGGAAGACTTGAGGAATCAAGAGTAGTATACAAAGCAATTATCTTGTGAATATGGCGACAAAAATGGTACACTTTTAGCAAATAAGCTTAAAGGTCCAATGACTGATACCTGTATTCCATCGATTGAAAATGATGAAGGAGAATTGTTTCACAGAAGTGCAGATATCTGTGAAACATTTAGATCCTTTTATGAAATACTATATAAGGAAAATGTGCATCCTAATAATACAGATCTACAGACTTTTTTTGATAAAGTAACTCTTACGGAACTGAGAAGGGATACAAAATGATTACTTGAATCTATGATCGATGTAGCAGTGTGTTTTGGTGAGCCTGAGACTGCCCAGGCTCTTTCATCTACTGCAACTTGGCTGGAGTCTCTCTTTCATTGCCTTTGCTGCTTCCTGGAGGAAGCTGTACAAAACACCAGGCACATGCAGAGCGTGCGGTGTGTGTAGTGTTTTGGTGAGCCTGAGACTGCCAAGGCTCATTCCTCTACTGCAACTTGGCTGGAGTCTGTCTTTCATTGCCTTTGCTGCTTCTCGGAGGAGGCTGTAAAAAACACCAGGCACACACGGAGCGCGCAATGTGTTTTGGTGTTTGGGTGTGAGAGGGCGAGGGTGCCTAAATCTGGCCCTCGCTGTGATCGTCCTCCCCTGTCTCACACAAGGCTACAACTGTGACGTTGGAATTCCGTAAGAGCCATTAAAACATAAGATCCGACAGAATCATTACCTGTAAGTACCAAAATTACCACCAATAAAGGGAACGCAAATGACAATACTGACAATGGTGCTGAGCGTGATGCTGTAAATCGTGATGCCTCTATATGCCTCCACTTGTAAGATGCACGGAAACCACGGAAAGGGTGAGAAGCAGAGTTTAGCAAAACATTTGCCATCCTCGGCCGCTTTGTTTTTGTATCCGCTCTCACTCTCCTTCAAAAACACTCCAACTTCGTCAACCCCCTCATCATCCCCCCAGGCACCCTCACTAGAGTTTTGAGGGAACACCTACCATCTGCCACGCTGCCCGTGTTGCCCTCTCTGCTCTCTTCGAGCGAGGGGGGGTGGGTGTTCTGTGCCTGTGTGGATGGGCTCCTGCTCAGGGGCTTTGCGGTGGTGGACGCGGGCTCGTGTGCGCATGCCCCTCCCCTTGATGGTTGGGGAGCTTGTGGTGCAGATGTCGGATGTGGGCGGCTGCCCGGCAGAGGGCTTGGGGGGAGCTGCTTGCTGCGAATCCGCAGCAACGAGGACCCAGGAAGCTGCTCCTATGTTGACATCTGATTTGTTGGCGAGCGGAAGGCGAAAGAGAAGTTGTGGCATGGAGTCTTGGGAATCCCAGGCTCCTACTGCTACAGGATCGCCCTCTAAGCTCTTCGCTGGCTCCAAAAGGGAGGCTAACTTCGTGCCTGTGGAATGCATGATTTCTAACGCCCTGTTAGCCCCTGTGGGTGAAACCAGAACAGACTTTTCAACGTCGAATGTGCCCAAATGAATGGTTTTAGCCTGGCGTTCCCACACGATGAGAGGCTCCAACATTGACAGTGGAAACGATTTAAAATCTATAGTGCAGCATGAGACACCGATTCTTGATATGAGTGTTTCAGACTGCCCGTTAAAAAAAAACACAGAATGTGAATGTCCACATGTTGATTTGGTTCCTGTGGCTGGCAAATGTATCACTGTAATGGAAAATGAGGTGTTTCGTCCTTCAAGCACTCATTCACATATGCTCAATGGAAGGTGCGACTCATCCCTAGATAATAATAATAGAAGGAACTTGCTAGAAGTTGTGAATAAAATATTGCAAGGCATTTCCCAAATAAATAGAACATGTAACTTTACTAATAAAAGCGAAAACATAGCACCTGGAACTGAAAGAAGGCTGATGTCCTCTGTGTGTCACTGAGAGGCTATCTGGTTCCAATAAGAACACCTCACATGGGGAAACAGCCCCAACTTGGAAAAAAGCATTGCTTAATCGGAGCCAAGCCAATTACATTGGTTCTCCTCCCTTAGCCTGCTCTCAAGTACGGTGGCATACTCTGCAAGATAAGACACAACTTCGACTTGAGAAGTCTGGGAAAGTAAAACATGTGCGATCTGAGCCTCACCTCGTCTGAGTCCTGCTCAACTGACTCCTCAATCATGGAACGAGATTATCCGAAAGTCAAAAGAACAAAAGTTCTTCAACACAAACAGAAACGCCAATCGGATTATAAGTTGAGTGAAAGACTTATCAAAGAAATACAACCGATACTGATGTCCTCCATGTCAACAACTGAATGATAACGTGTAAGACTTAGCAACTTTAGTGGCACTAATGAACTCTAAACTAGTAAACATGGAAAGAAACATCAATATATCGAAAAAGGAAAATGTGGAAGCGAAGAAAAAAAATGGACTTGTCACTTCAAACACTTATAGACCAAAAAGAAAATAACAGACTAGACAAAAAATTACTGACGGAGATTGCCAGAGAAGCTCTGAGTCTGTTAAAACATTGATCACTCGACCCACAAGACAACCACCACAGTGATGTGCGGAGTCCCAGGGTGCGCAACATACAGCTGATGTGCAACAATGGAAGCGGAGTGCTGACACCACGTCCCAAAAGGCTGAACTGATGGATGATTGCCTTATCGAAAATCAAATTACCACAGGAGAGTTTGAGAAAACTAAGGAGACTGGAGTGTCAGCTGAAAAGCCTAAAATCCCCTCTGCAAGTGCTAGGAGACGTGACCTTAGCCTCTCGAAAGGTCACAAGATCACCTCAAATGTAATAGATTCAGACAACCAATCTGATCACGGCGGGGACCATGCTAATCCATCGACCTTACAAGTGGGACCCTGTGTGTGTCCAGCAACTGTACTAGAAGGGTCACCCAAAATGTCGAGCTTTGTGCGTGTCTTGGAGACCAGCAGGGGAGAAAGCAACCTTGCATCCCTGGATCCTCAAAACCCCTCTACCTCAGCAGCAATAACAGGAGTGAAGTCCCTGCTAGTGGACCCAGTGATTGCTATTCCACAGACCGCTGAAAAGACAAGTCAAATATTTGACAATTTTAAAGGAAATGCTCTCCTAAAATCAGCAGCTAACGGAATAAAAATCGGGCAAATAAAAAAAACGAAAAATCAAAACAAGAAATCAGCGGCGGTGTAACGATTCAAGAAAATTTCTTTGAAATCTTAAAACTGTTAATGTCACTGTTCATAACAATATGGAGGAGAGATGCCTGACCAAGAAAAAAGAACCCTTACCCGCCAATCTGAACGAGAATACAGAAGGGGGTATAGTACCACCAAAAAGTGATGAGGTACGTACAATCTATCTTATGGACTTGTCAGTATATGAAGATCTGGAGACCGAAGAGGAGGCTGATGAAACCGGAGAAGGGGCGGTGCCGGCCGAATTATCTCCCTCAATAACAGCAATCAAAGGAAGAGACTCTGTGCCTACCCACATACCAGTAGGGGTTAACAGAATTTGAATTCTGATTGAAAAAACTGGTAAACAAGATGTACCGCAGGTCGTACTTTCAAGTCCTATTTTTAATACGATGGAAGACAAGCGAAAAGTTCTCACTGAAACATGGAATTCTTCAAGGGCCGAGACGGGAAAAGACGCTAATCTGAGGGACCTTACGCGGCCCAATTTTAACTCCAAAGAGAAGCTCACTGAAGAGGTTGATGAGAACAACGCGCAAAAGAGAAGAGCCAGACCGGACTGTAACCATGCAAATGGCCTGACTAAAAGCTCTGATCAAAAGGGAGTTTGGCTGGTGAATAAGAGGGATAGAAGCATCAGAGACAAAGCCCAAACGCCTCACAGAGCGGGGCTGGAACGCATTGAAAGTAGCGATAAACTAATTCTCAATCGCACTAACGTCTTACGCTTATTTTATTACGTGCCCTCCCTTAGAACGATTCAATCCGACGATATCAAAACAGTTGAATTCACAGAAGAAGACCAAAATGTTAAAATCATTCAACACTTTAGATCAAAAATTGTTTTGAATATCGTCTTAGATGAAGCCTCTGTTCTTATGTCCTTAGGCTTTGACATCTCGGAAGAGCTGGACAACCTTGGAACATAAAATGAGAATAAAGCCTCTAAAAACACACACGCTATACCGTTCAGGAAAGCGCTGACAGTGAGAAGAGAGACCAAAGAAGAGGAGAAGATAAGCATGGAACCCATTAGGGTGATTGATCATCTTCAAGCTAACAATAAGGTGAAAATGGTGGCTGTCACGTGCGACAATGGTGAACCCTTGGGAAAACTGTCTAAAGAGGAAAACATTAAAATCACAATCAAAGATGTTAGTGACTTGCAAATGAGGAGTTGTGACCTGGTATCTCCAAAAAATCAAAGCAGAGACCTAAACAATTGGTGCTGGTTGGCTGAAGCACCAACCAGACCAACAAGAAGAAAATGCCATGTAGAAGAGAAGCCCTTTGTGTTTAAGATCGGATCATGGAATACTAGGGGCTTCTCACATTTATTCCAGGAACCCTGGCCGGCCGATCTTGACGTAGTCTGTCTCCAGGAAACCTGGATGGACGATTGCCCGACTTCCGACGTCTACGTTTAACCCTGCTTTTATAAAATCTAGAGGAAGACCAATGGCAGGCCTGTTAACATTCGCCAAAGAAGGATTGAGTTGCCGTATCATCAATTCAGTAAACCCCTCAGCATTCATACAGGTGACAACGATTGCCACAACAAGGAATCCAAATGCTAACATTCCACATTAACCTGTACTGGAACCATCTGCAAGCTGGTACAACCCCTTTTATAGACCAAGTCTCAACAGTGGTCGAGGAGCTCTTACTAGCCAATGAGACAGCAAACATCATAATTTGTGGGGATTTAAACACCAATTGCGTGTCCACAAAGCAGAAAAATACTGAAGTAATCTACACAACCAACAATGTGCCCACAAAGTGGATGTTGGAGATGGATGTTAGAAATCTTGTTATGTTAAACGGAAATAGCACTGGTGATATACCGTCCAAATCTACGTGCAGGAGGGACAAACAAAAATCCATTCTGGACTACTTTTTCGTCCCGAAAAAATTCAACAAGTAACATCATCTTTGCGGGTTATGCCTATGTCTCACAGCAATCATGAGATGTTGATTTTGTCTTTAGTAGGCCTAAAGCAGGTGGAACGTACCTCCTGGAACTATCGGATCTTGATGGAGTCAAATAGAGTAAGGCTGCGACTCCAGACAGAGGAAGTTTCTAAACTTAAAAATGTCTTTATTAATGAAGAACTTGGCGTGGAATACGTCCACTTATTACAACAATTCGTGGGGAAAAAACAGGGGCAGAGAAACCCTGGCTTTGTTAATAAACATAAATTCGACGTGGAGGTCATGAGAAAAAAGCGGGAGTTGCGCGCCACTATAAGACATATTAGAACCAAGGAAGCCATGAGCTATTTGAAAGAAAAGTGCACCGCAAAACAAAAATACAAAAATTGGCTAAAGGCCCATAAAGCCGTAATGTTCCAAAAAGATGCTGAACTTATGATGCAAAAGATGGGAAATAAAAACTCGACTGATTTCTGGAAAATTCTGAATAACGAAGGTGGGCCGCAATCGGCTCTAATGGCTAACATGGTTCCTGAAATGGTGTGGATATCCCACTTTAAGGATCTCTGTCGAAAAAAGGAAAATGGACTTACCTTGCAATGCCGACTCTAGAAAGATGGAATTTCGATTTCACCAAAGACATCTTGCAAATAATCAAAAAATGCCAGTGCCTCGAGGGCTCCTGGACCTGATGGCCTTACTAACTTCACCCCAAAAACAAAATCCAGAAATATGGGCTGAGTTATGCAAATAGCTTTTTGACAGAGTTTTCCGCAGGTGTGCCACGCCGAAATCGTGGAAGAAAGCTATTATTGTCCCCATTTTCAAAAAAGGGAATCGCCTGGAGCCCAAAAATTATCATCCGATAGCTCTCCTGGACGTGCTGTGGAAAGTCTATGCTACAATGCTGCAACAGAAACTATCACACCGGATCTCAGACAGTGGTCATATGGATGTGAGACAGACTGGTTTTGTAAAGGTAGTCGGATGAAGCTTAAATCTCCTGCTAATAAACTTGTGAAAAATGGAAGCTATAAGATCTGGGAGAAAGGTCTATTTAGCCCTGATTGACTTCTCGCACGCCTTTCATTCCATTGATCGGGAACTACTCTGGACCAATGTGGCGAATTGGGGCTGCCCTGAGAGTCTACTAGCTGCAATTAAAGAACTCTATTCTGCTACTAACATCAAAGTCCGATTAGATCAGAGTGGATCCATAACAGAAGAAATTAACACTTATTGCGGTGTGAAGCAAGGATGCCCCTTGGCGGCGATAATTTTCCATCTGTTTCTTTCAGACATCGGTAGTGCAATTGATGATCCTCTGTCGTTCTGCCCATAAATCCATGGGTATGCACTAAGTTGGATGCTATATGCTGACAACCTGATTTTGTTAGATACCACGCCAATTGGCCTTCAGCGTAAAATGAATGCAGTAGAAGAATATGTAGAATCCAATGGATTGCTTATTAACAATGCAAAGAGTGAAATACTGAAGTAATCTACACAACCAACAATGTGGCCACAAAGTGGATGTTGGAGATAGATGTTAGAAATCTTGCTATGTTAAACAGAAATATCACTGGTGATATACCGGCCAATCCTGCGTGCAGGAGGGACAAACAAAAATCCATTCTGGACTACTTTTTCGTCCCGAAAAAATTCAACAAGTAACATCATCTTTGCAGGTTATGCCTATGTCTCACAGCAATCATGAGATGTTGATTTTGTCTTTAGTAGGCCTAAAGCAGGTGGAACGTACCTCCTGGAACTATCGGATCTTGGTGGAGTCAAATAGAGTAAGGCTGCGACTCCAGACAGAGGAAGTTTCTAAAGGGAGTCGGATGCAGCTTAAACCTCCTGCTAATAAACTTGTTAAAAATGGAAGCTATAAGATCTGGGAGAAAGGTCTATTTAGCCCTGATTGACTTCTCGCACATCTTTCATTCCATTGATCGGGAACTACTCTGGACCAAGATGGTGAAGGAGTTGATTTTAAGTGTAGTTTTACAGAGATCAGTGGTTAATATAATCTCACTTCTGCATCGGGATAGATGTAAAAATTCTATAAAATACAACAATTGGATCGATAAGGTTATGTTAGTAGCAATGAGACTGATTCTCCGGGTCTGGAAAACTAGGAAGAAGCCTTCAGTGGAAGACTGGTTAGTGGAATTACAGACCTTATCCAAATTATGAAAAACTCTCATTCAAGGCAAAGGAGTAAGAGGAGGAATACATTTCGGTATGGGGGCCATTCAATGCCTTATATGACAGAATATCTAAGATGTGGATAGTATTGAGGAGTGGAATTCTTTCCCTAACTTTTTTTTAATTTTTTTAAATTTGTTTATTTGTTCATGGTTTGTCATAAACCTTTACAAAATATACACAAAATGGAAAGATTAAAACACAAAAAGAAAAATGAACCATTAAAATTTCACACAATCACAGCATATAGACAATGAAACAGATATCCAAAAACAGAGAATGTCTAACTTAAATCACATACTGTTTTTAAAAAGGAAATTACACGAATAAACAATGGCAATGAATATCCATTTCTAATTCTATACCATATATAATTAGGATCATTGCTAAAATTATTGTCAAATAAGTCTGCAAAATATTCAGTTCTTTGTTTGACCAAATCAGGACATTTCAGCATAATATGTTCTAGAGTCTCGTCTGTTTCACACACCTTGCAGAAACAACACCATTTCTTTCTCTCCAACGGATTCCTTATATTTAAGATACAATTGGTTATGCATGACATTAAGTCTAAATCTCATATAGGAGTTTCTAAAACTCCTAGATGGGTATCTTGTCAAGTAGAATTCCATAGCCTGAAAAAGTTTCCAAAAAGAATGGACTTGATTGTACAATTTGGAAGCTAACACTTTACTCTTTGTCAAAGACCAATCCATGCCCCTTATAATCTGTTTGCATTTGATGGGTTTGTTCATAACAGTACATTTAGCAATATCAATTTCTTCTAGCATCAGCTCGATTTCATTGTTTAGAGCAACCATAAAGGGGCAAGACACATCAGCCCCTGCTTCCGCATAAAAGTTGGTGACTCCCAATAATTGGCATTTTCTCCATAACATAAGCCTTTTAGTTGCGACTAACGAGTGGAGGGATTGTAAACCCAATTCGTATCACAATACTTCGATGGGGATACAATTTGGTAAAAAGAACGAAAGCCCCCTCCAAACAATACCTTCCAATGTTTTCAGAAAATCATCAATATCAACTGAAAAGATTTCTAGGCCATAAGTGATCCGCGCGACCACTTTACTATTCATCTCATTGGTTTCATCGTAAAACCTCCATATTTTCTTTCCAGCATTCGCATCTGTTTTAAAACCACTTCTGCTTTTGATTTAAGTTGGTTTTTAAACAGCGTGACCGATTCAGTGCCCATAAAGCAATAACCTAGATATTTGAATGCTTTTTGGGGCTTAATTTGTTTGCCTTCACAGAACCATGAGAGAGAGTTCTGCTTCTTATTGGCCCGTCCCATTCGAATTATAATCGTTTTGGAGGGATTCATTTTTAGATATAGATTACTTATGAACAATTCAAAAGTCTTAATTAGGCGCTGTAAACCCACTTTGGTATTGTCCAAGAGGAGAAAATCATCAGCATAGGCCAACCACGAAATTCCTCTTCCATTCAGTTTGGGTGAAACCAGATCCATGTTCATAAAGGCAAATTGAGCTCCACTGACATATAGGTTACAAATCGTTGGTGCCAGCATGCATCCTTGTCTTAAGCCATTGTTGATTAAAGTTTGGGAAGAGAGATCCCCGACCGTGTTCATTCTTACAACTAGCCTAGTGTCTGTGTAAAGTTCAACAATAATGTTCAATAATGCATTGGCATTTTTAGAGATTTTAGATTATGCCATAGCATTGGCCTGTCAACAAGGTCAAATGCCTTGCTAAGGTCCATAGATGCCACAAAAGTTTGACTCTTCCCCTTAGCCCACGCTTTGCTTTGGATACATCGCAAGACTAACCCACCACAATCCGTACCGCAGTTTTTCTTGAAACCCACTTGGTTCATGCTAAGTATATGATTATCATCCATCCACCTCTGAACATCAATCAATACCAAGGATGCAAATATTTTAGAGTCTGAGTCCGCGATAGCTATGGGTCTGTAGTTGCTGGGCTCCAATCGAGAACCCTTTTTAAACACCGGGATGACAACAGACACCCTCCAAGATTGCGGAATGATTTTAAGTGTACACACGTCTTTGAAAAGTATACATAAGATTCTTGCCCATAAGAGAGGGTCAGCTTTTAGCACCTTATTACTGAGATTGTTTAACCCAGGGGCTCCTGTATTTTTAGATTTTATTATAAGATTCTTTATTATACCTACCTCACATCTCAATGTCCAAGGTAAAGGACTCACTCTATGAGGTGAGTAACATTGGTCATTGGTCTTATACAACTTAGAAAAATGGCCTGCCCAGATGGCTTCAGGGATTGGATTTATCATTATTTTGACTTGAGTCGGGTCCACATTATTCATTAGTTGCCAGAAGTTATGCGAGTTCACCCCTCTCATTGCTCCTAACATCCGTTCACCATCCCGTTGAGCAATGATACATCTATGGCTCCTCAGCCAGTTTTTGTATGATTGCTTTACTCGTTTGATAGAAACCCAATGATCCGAACTGGCTATAATCAGTTTACGCAGTCTGCGGAGCTCCCTATTAAGTTCTCTTTTTCTTTCGTGAACACTTATGTCCATTGCATGTTTGTGTTGATTTTTCCGAACAGATCTGCGAGGCTTATGTTAAAAAAAATCCTTAATTTTGGATCTAATGGTGCCGTCGAATTCTTTTACCGAGAACATATGCAAACGTTGTTCCAAATTTTTATTTTCATATTCAACGATGAGCGTAGAGGTAAATTTGTGTGTGGAATTAAAGGACCATTTAATCCTATTTGCTATCCCTTCTGCTATTTATTTATTTTTTCTATTTCTCTCTTCTCTCTCTTCTCTTTCTACTTTTTCTTCTCTTTCTTCTTTATCTTCTTAATTAGTGGACTAGTCTGGTGTTTGTCTGTCTGAAGTTTTGTATCTGTGTATGTGTCCTAAAAGAAATTCTGCTCATATATGTATAGTACTGCTTGCATAAATTGAAAGTTGTTTAGTGTGTCTAAGGGGGTACATTTGATTGTAAAGTTTACTTAAAATTGTATATTTAACAAAATGTAGTTGAGCAACATTTTTATAAATTTGCTAAATACCCCTGTAAAATACTGTGACAAAATGTATTTGTTGACATACTAATAGAAAGATGTTTTAAAAAAAATAATTGATCTGTATTAGGACCTAGCCAAGAGCTCCCTGGTGAAGCATCATCATATGAGCCCAATTCTTAGAATTCTCAGGGATCGGGGAATCCGATATAAGTGGACCTTCCCCTTCGGTCTTCTTTTCAAGTGGGCAGGGTCGCAGAAAAGAATAACCACCCTACAAGAAGGGGCTGATCTCATGCAATTGGACTTGGATTAGGGAGATCGAGCAGGGAGACCGGAGAGATCACCAGAAACTGAGCCCTGACCGAGACCCAGACCTTGGGAATGGACGACTGTCAGAGAGCCAGAAGAGAACTACACTACGAGGCCCACCTGGAAGGGGAGGAGGCGCGGAGGTGAATGTAGAAAGGGGAGAGGCGGCCAATGGAGGGAAACCCTGAAAAGGTGACATGACAATGGGGTGGTGGACACTAAGGTGAACAAAGGGGCAGGGGGCCGAAGGGAGCAAACATCATGAAGTTGGTAAGGGTGAAGAGACCCGGGAGGGGAGAAGGTGAGTAGAGGAGAGGGGGAGACTCCCAGCAAGGGGGGGGCAGGACAAGGAAAGGGGGCTAACAAGAGCAGAAGGGGTAGCAAGACAAATCAGGAAAAACTGGAGAGGGGTTCAGGAGTTTTTAAGAGATAAAGGGGGCAAGGGAGCGGGGAAGGACCAAGGGAGGAGGGGTCCCCAAAATAGCAGCAGCACAAGGCACAGGGCTAAGGCACATCCTTCAAGTGGGTGACTCATAATGTTAGGGACTTAACTCCCCCCAAAAAGGAAAAAGTTGGAGAGGTTCACAAGGAAGGAGGGACCAGACATTCTGGGGCTGCAAGAGACCCACCTCCTGCCCAAAGACCAGGCACGGTTAAGGCTGCAGGGATTTGACCAAATCTACCAAGCGTCAGGGGTGTCCAAGACAGGCGGGGTGGCACTGGCCATTAGGAATACTGTGAACTTCAGGGAAGCCGGAATCATACAAGATAAGGAAGGGAGATCAATAATAGAGCGGGGAACCTGCAGGGAACACACACACACAATAGCGGTGTTGTTGTTACGCTCACCTGGTTCCACGGGGGCGCCACCCAGAAGTTGGGGTTCAGATGTCCCTCCTTGCGATGCCCAGATGCGACCAGCGGAAGAGTTCTGCCTGGAATACAGGTAAGCTATGTTCAGGACTGGGCAACCGGGGTAAACAGCCTCCCACCTCTCTGTAGGTCTGCGACCCTTCTGGACTTCTCCTCACCTTGTTTTAGATGTTGGCGGGTTCTCCGTCCTGCTGTCTTGGCAGGGGCGCGTTGTGCTTGGTGGGCAATGGCGATCGAGTTGCTTCACTGATGCCGGGCCATCTTGAGTCTTTCAGGTAGGTCTTATTGCTGTGAATATTGCTGTTCTTGCATGCCTTTTAACAATGGCCCTCATTACGACCCTGGCGGAATCCGCGGTGCTAAATGCACCGCGGAGCATGGCGGAAAGCCGCCGATAGCGCCATGGGGGTTGGCGGATTTACCACCCCATGCCGACCTTGGCGGAGCGGTAAATCCCCAATCCCCATTTTACCCTTCCCCATTCCCATTCTTGCCCCATAGGGTATAATGGGAGTGGGGAAGGAGTTAATTACGCCGCCGTAAAGTACGGCGGCGTAATTAACAACGAGGTCCCTTAGCGCCATGGTTTTCTCCGCCCGGTAAAACCAGGCGGAGAAAACCTCCATGGCGCTAAGGGAACTCGTAGTACGGCGGACGGGTCCGCCGCGATTAGCGCTGGCGGAAACCCACTCCGCCAGGGACGTAATGAGGGCCAATGTCTTTTTCTTCCTAGGTACGCGGAAGTCCAATATGTGGCAAGGCGGAATCTGTGTTTCACCGGTAAGTATGGGCATTTTTGGAGTACCTTGATTCGGTGAGTAGGCGCTATGCGCTGCGCTTAAGATACCTTGCCTTTGCTAACCTGTTATCTTTTCGTCTCCACAGGTCGCGGTACTCGGCCGGAGTATGACATTTCCGTAGTGATGCTGATTGAGGAGCGGCTGGCGAGGTAAGCCTTTCGGCACAGTTCGTTAATTGTACAATGTCTAATGCCTTGTTTCTTCTCTTTTACAGGTCCGTCGATCTGAAGGAGCGCTGGTTCCAGGATGATGGCCGGGAGAGCTGCGGACCGCTGGCGATGAAGTTCAGGTAAGCTGCTGCCTTTTCTCACAATGTCTTCTCCTTTCCTTTGCAGGTGCTGTTCTTCCGAGGTTCGTGGCTGAAGCTGAACACGGAGAGCGTTACGTTGCAGAAATGACAACTAACGCAAAGCGTGTCAGTCTATTCGGGTGTGGTTTAAATAGCTTCAAGAAAGAAGTCCAGGTAAAATAGTCCCCATGGTACCACACCCAAAAACACTACACTGCAAGCCTTGTTTCAAGGAGCCAGTTTATGAGGATGCCTCCACATGACTGGCATTAATGAAAAGTAGTTCCCAAGCACAAGTCCATATTCAAACATGAGCCTGGCGCCAAAGGCGCCAGGACTGGCCCCAAGAAGGCCTAGGCTGCAATTTCTTGGATTTAGTGTGGACTGGAATCAAGACTCTCCCTGGCACATAGGTTGGCCAGGGGGTATTCAGAGTGTGGGTCGTGACAGTTGTACGCTCCCAACACGGGACAGGAAACATTTCTGAAGCAATTCCTGGGGTTACTGGAAGAAAGCGAGAGGGGTCATGGTTCTGATGGTAGACTTCAATATTGCCTGGGACAGGGAACAGGATAGATCGGGGAGAAGAGAGGCAGGAGGGGGTAGTAGCGATGGCAGACTTACGGGATAGAATGGCACAGCTGGGCTTAAGAGACGTGTGGTGGGAAATGAAAGGGGACGAAGAAGGCTGCACATTCCTCTCGAGTGTGCATGGCACACAATCTAGGATAGATTATATATGGGTGACGGCAGACCTCCTGGGAAGGATTAGGGAGGTAAAAGTGGACCCCATCGGAATAGCGGGTAAGAAAATCATCATTATGCTACTGGAACTAGGAGCTAAAAGAAGGGGGTTGTGGGGATGGAACTATCCGGGGACCCTCATGTGGGACCCAGTAATTAGAGAGGAAATGGAAGGTAAAATTAGGGAATTTATGGAGATCAACAAAAGTGGGGACACGAGAGATGATACTAGATGGGATGCATTTAAAGCCACAATGAGGGGTGAGCTCGTAGCAGCCAAAGCCCAGAGGGAAAGGCAGCTAGGAGAGCTGGAGAAACAACTAGAGGCGGAAGTAGAAGCAGCAAGGAAAAAGGCAGAGGAGACACCCAACAGGTCCTCTCTGAGGGAATGTAGCCAGGCGATGGGTCAACTGGGGGTCCTACGGATGAAGAGGGCGAAAGGGGCCTTGCTCTTTGTTAGACAAAAATTCTACATGACGGCAAACAAGGCGAATGCCCAAGCGGATGCCAAAAACGTGATCACGGCATTAAAAACAGAGACACAGAGGAAAGGATTACACGTAACGAAGATATTCAAGAAACCTTAGCAAAATTCTATGAGACGTTGTACACATCGCAGAACCCCCAACCCCACTTGCAGGAGGAATTCCTGAAGAGAGTTAGCCTACATAAAATCAGTAGGGAATCCCAGGAGGCTCTAGAACAAGAGATCACAGAGGCTGAGGTGAGAAGGGTCATCGTGGGTCTACCCACGGGTAAGGCCCCGGGCCCTGACAGCTACACAGCTGCATTCTATAAAACCTTGCAACGATCTTAGTACCGCACCTAACCCACCTTTACAACACATTTAAAGACACGGGCCACATAGCCCCCTCCATGGAAGAGGCCAAAATGACTCTCATCCTAAAACCCCATAAGGACCCCACGGAACGTACATCTTACAGACCAATTGCGTTAATTAATATAGATGCGAAAATCTATACGAAAATACTAGCGAACAAGCTGGAGGGGCTATTCCCAGGTCTAATCCGCCAAGACTGGGCAGGCTTTATAGGAGGCAGGCAAATGGCATATAATATAACAAGAGTTACCCACCTGTTGGAAAAAGCACAGAGAACGAACACTCCCGCGGTCCTACTCTCAATGGACTCTGAAAAAGCGTTTGACCGCGTGGAGTGGTCCTTTCTGTTTCGGTCCATGGGGAAGATGGGTCTCAGAGGCAACTTCTTAAAAATGGTGCAGGCTAACTATCTGGGACCACTGACACGGGTGACAGTTTACAGGGCTATGTCACGCCCATTTAAACTGGGCAGGGGAAGAAAACAAGGATGCCCTCTCTCCCTGTTACTTTACGCAATCTATTAAGAACCCCTTCTGCAGGCAGTAGGGGAGGCAGACAGCATCCACTGCATCTCCTTTGGAGAAAACAGCATAAAGTCGCCGCATTTGCTGATGACATGATGCTCACCTTGACTAATCCACTAGAATCCATCAGGGCAAGGAGGGACATACTGGAGGCATTTGGGGAGGCGTCAGGCCTGCGTATAAATATTGGAAAGTCAGTTGATGAACATAACCCTAGAGAAGGAAGACTGCAATAGACTAAAAACAGAGACCCTGTTTGAATGGAGACCAGGGGGAATTAGATACCTGTGAGTGCAGATAGCCCGACACGTAAAGGGTGGTATGCAGATAACGACCTCCCCCTGTTGAAGGGAATAAAGAAGGATTTCCATAAATGGCAGGCCCTGCGAATCTCATGGTTGGGGAGGCTAGTTGCATGTTAAGATGGTCACGCAACCACGCATGTTATACCTATTTAAGGCAATCTCGCAGGTAGTACCGACGAGATTCTTCAGAGAGCCACATGCTCTGACAAATGAGTTCATATGGGAAGGGAGGAGGTCAAGGATCAATAGGAACCAGCTTGCGGCCCCCAGGAGGGATGAGGGGCTTGTCCCCCCCAACCTCAGGCAGTACTACGAAGCAACCCAGCTATGGGTAATTAGGGAATAGCTACACAAAGGCGAGGAAAAGCTGTGGGTCGGGATGTACAGGGCAGTGACAAAGCATAATCTTGAGGAGGTACTCTGGCTGTGGAAACAGTATAGGCCAAAACATATGTACGAAAGCACTATAACGAGCCTCATGGCGCAGAATTGGGATAGACTGCCGAAAACGTGGGATATCACAACCTTCCCATCTCCCTTGATCCCCCATCTTTAACAATGGAGATTTCACACTCGGAACAGAGAGGGGAGCGTTTAGGAAATGGCAGGAGGGAGGCTGGAAAAGGATGCAGGATATGTTTCAAGATAGGGAGATTCTGTCCTTCGCAGAATGTAAAAGAGTATTCGCAATTGGAGAAGGGGAGAGGCTTAGATACGCTCAGTTACGCCATTGGCTGATGCACCAGGCGATCAAGGAGGCGGCCAATAGTGACTCCTTTCGAGAAGTTCTTGGTGTCAAATGATGGGTCCAAGGGGCTGATCTCCAACCTGTATAGGATAATAGACAACGCGATCCCCAGACAGCAATGGCCGTACATGTAAAGATACTGGGGAGGGTCATAGAACAGGAGGAGTGGGGGAAGCTATGCAGGAAGATTCCCAAGCTAGCCAACGCCTCCAGCTGCAAGAAGCCTGGTATAAAATACCTTTTTGGTGGCACTATACGCCAGCTCGCCTCCACAGAATCTACCCAGGGGCATCAGGGGAATGCTGGAGAGGATGCAGGAAAGAGGGCACAGCGGAGTACATATGGTGGAGGTGCCCGAAAATCGCCCCCTTCTGGGCCGAAGTGCAGCAGGCACAAGAACAGGCATATGGGAAAGGGGTACGCAGAACCCCGGAACAGATCCTGCTGGGCCTAATGGGAAGGGAGGTGGCGAGTGAACACAGTAATAGAGAAAAGGCAAGAGTGGTCCTAACCCTGTCAGCAATTACTATAATTGCGCTGGGATGGAAAAGTGCGAATATACCTACAATCCAGGACTGGTTACGCAAAGTTTGGGAAATAGTAGTAGCTTTAGAATGGGTCACATATGCCATGAATGGGAATGTCCTGAAGTTTGAAAGGGACTGGGGAGAGACTCTGGCCTTTCTCAAAGACGATTACAGGGCGTGGGGTGCCCCCAACATCTCAAACTCCTAGACTTGCAATGAACACATAGAACCGGCACAAGTGGAATCAGCTCAAGGAAGAACGAAAGGATGCCACAGGGGGCAGGGGAGCAGGAGTGAGGGGGATAAATTGGGGAAATGTTATACATGTTGTAAACTCAATAAAAAGAAGTTTTTAAAAAAAGAAAGAGGAACAACAACTTGATGAGAAGCATCATCTTGACACAGTTCAATCGCGCCATCCATGAAAGTGGCATCATCCTCCACCTTTCTAGGTCATGTGAGGGAGGCATTGTATCACAAATAGACAATCATACAAGAGCTGCAAGTTTCAAAACCTTTATTGATGGTTTAAAAGGGGTTGGAAAACTCCTATCTTGCCCTATAACTATGATGGGAGTATTTTCGACCATCAAACGAAAAGATATACAGTCCAAGTCAGTCCTTAGTTAAAATAAAATGGCATATGTATGTATTTAATGTATGTATGTATTTAAATGTATTAATTTGCGAAACCAAGGCCCAGGGGCATCTGGGCGCTGACAAGAGACCGTTGGCACAAGAATAACAGTGGAGGTTAGTTTTTAAACCGCAAAGCCTCTAAAGGTCAGGTGTTTCTCGAAGTGCTTGAGGAGGGGCATTCAAGAGCAAGGGTGATATAACCGAGAAGGCGTGACCTCCAGATATGGATTTACAGAAACTGAAAACTACTAGGCGATTTTTGTCACAAGATCGTAGCCTCTAAGAAGGCGTGTAAGGTTTGC
The DNA here is from genome assembly GCF_040938575.1 of Ambystoma mexicanum. Taxonomy (NCBI): domain Eukaryota; kingdom Metazoa; phylum Chordata; class Amphibia; order Caudata; family Ambystomatidae; genus Ambystoma; species Ambystoma mexicanum. The sequence continues at coordinate 1,475,551,724 of NC_090922.1, forward strand.
AAAAAGGTGGGGGCGGTAGAATAAAAAGGCTGATGTGCAATGCACAAAGCTTTAAACTCTGTTCGCTTTCTGACTGGTAACCAATGGAGCTTGCCTAAAAGTGTTGCTGAATGCTCTAGTGTTGCGGCCCTTAAAGTCAATCGGGATTCCAAGATGGCCGCCGGAGCGAGTGGACGCGAGTGAGTCTCGCTCCCGCCGGGCCACTAATAAGCACCCTGAAGCAGCCAGCGATCCGGAGGGCGGCAGTCCCGCACAAGCCCCGGATACGGCCCCTGCCACGGGCCACGGAGGGTGGACACGCCGGCCCCCCCCTCCCGCGCCGAGGAACGGAGCTCCCCCTCCCCCATCGAGACAGGGAACGGCCCGCACACGCGGCGAACCACCATCGCAGGCCCCCTCGGAGGACGCGGGGCGGAGGCGGGGGAGGCGAGGGTCGGAGGGGCCTCCCGGATCGGATCCCCAGCATTGCGGCGCCCGTGGGCCGGGCGGACTGCGGGCGCCTCCGAGGAACGGGATCGACGACCCTCGGCCCTGCGGACCCCGCGGGAGGAGCGGGCTGGAGCCGGGTGCGTCGCGGAGTGCCCGCGGCCGCCCCGAGGCGCCGGTCTCCGGCGGAGGTCCCCGGTCCGGCGGACCACAGGTGAGACTCCCTCCCTGGTGCGCCCCGCGCCCCCCTGAGACCCTGTGAACTTGGGGGGCCCCCCCGCATGGCCAGCAAAATTCCACGAGGGCCCTCCCAGCCGAGGCAGAGAGGGGCTTCCCCCCCCCCACCCCTCGGCTGCGGGAATAAGAGGAGCCGACCACAAAACAGCCCCACCCTATGCAACGGGGAGCGGCGCAATCTCGGAGGGCTGCACCAACCTGAGCCCCAACCCTACAGCACACGAGGGGCCCTCACAACAGGCGCAACAGCAAAGGGGACTTTGCGCCCCCCCTTGCCCACCGAAGCCACCCCCTACTACGACAAGCAACCCAAGGAGGGACTCTTAATCACCAGGACGCACCAAGGCCCACCTGCCAAGAGACTTATCCCCGGCCGCAGAAATAGTAGAGGGGACAGGCTCCTCCGGGGGGACCCCAAGACAAGAACTCTCAAAGGCAGACATGTCTAAAGCGAAGGGGAGGGGGGGGATCCCTACAGTCACAGCAGCCCCCCAAACAAGACTCCAACCTGATACAAATGTGGGCAGGGGACACCCCAGTATCGACCAGGAGCAGGATACAGGAGGACGCTATTCAACAGACCGCAAACTCGTCCGTGGCGAGGGACCTGGCCCCCGGCTCCCAACCTCCGACAAAAGACGATATGCACTCCTGGTTCAAAGAACTACAAGAAAAATTGATGTCAACGGTCCAGGACCAATTTGCAGCTATTAAACAGGATATGCAACAGGCGATACAGGGAGTCCAACACGACATCGTCAACCTGGAGGAAAGGACGGACACCCTGGAAAAGATAGTGCAAAACGCAGAAGAAGAGGCCCTTCAGCGCGCCGAAACACAAGAACAACTGGTGCGCCTGACCCATAATCTAGAAATTCAGTGCGAAGACCTCGAGAATAGATCCCGCAGATCAAATATTCGCATCAAAAATATGCCAGAATCGGTCCTGGACGGGGACCTTAAGAATGCTGTGCAGGAAGTCTTCGGGGATATCATCGAAGCTCAGGACCCGGAGACAGTGGGGATCGATCGAATACACCGAGTGGGTCCGAGGCGCGCGGGGGCACCGGGGGAGAGACCCAGAGACGTCCTGGCGGCGGTGTCATCTTATTCACAAAAAGAGCTCATTCTACGAAGAGCAAGGCAGTTGGACCAGATCAGGATGAATGGGGCAGACATTCAGCTGTATCAGGACTTATCAGCAGTTACACTCCTAAAAAGAAGAGATATGGCTCCTCTAACGAGGGAATTGGTCACTAGAGAGATAAAATATAAATGGACATTCCCTTTCGGTCTCCTATTCGACTGGGAAGGGAAACAAAGGAGGGTGACCACCACGGAAGAGGGGCTAGCCATCTTGGACATCCAGCCAGGGGAACCATTGGCCAGAAAAGACAGGAAAATGGGAGAACCACACAACAGGCCGGGGGGCTGGGAAAGGATCCGACAGAAAAGAAAACGGCGTGGTGGGGGCCGGGTCGGGCCCACCGAAACAAATTAGAGGAGGCAAAAACGAAAACACATAAGACCCGGGGCTCAATAACAGAAGACACCACATGAAACGGCCCCCGATGATGGATGACGCATTCGACAGAATTAATTGGCCCGGCACAGAGCTAGAACAACTTACATAAAAGTCAAGGAACGATGAGGGGTTTAGGACTCCCCTCCAAGTTAACCTCGAGCCTACAGAGGGCTGGGAGCGATAGGCGGAACGCCAGAGCTACCTTAGGTACCCGTGCCCTCCTCGGGAGTAAAGTTAAAACAAAGTTTTTGGTTGGGGGAATTGTTTATTTTGGGATGGGAGGGTAGATCTTCCGAAAGCAAGAAGGGGAAGCACAACTCGAGCTCAACACAGGCACAATCAGACCAGTGGAAATGGGGAAGATTCGTCTCGTAACTTTAAATGTAAGGGGCCTGAACTCCCCGGTGAAGCGGAAAAAAATGGAGATCATGCTACGAAGAGAAAAGGCGGATGTCCTTCTGCTCCAAGAGACCCACATTAAAGCTCAAGATAGGGGGAAAATTCGCCTGAGAGGATACGAGATAATAGCACAATCTAACGCCGCCGAAAAAAAGGCGGGAGTGTTGATCGCTGCGAGAGCAAACATAGAAGTAAAGGTGATAGACAAGACCTCAGACAAGGACGGAAGGTTTGTCTTCGCCAATATCAAACTTCACAACGCCCTTATGACATTGGCATCCATTTACGCCCCAAACTCGGGCCAGGATGGCTTTCTGAGGGACACAATGAGGAGGCTGGAGGGGTTCGCGAAGGGGGAAATGATTATAGGAGGAGATCTAAATATGGCCTGGCACCCCCAATCAGACCGTAGTGCAAGCGGACCCCTCCACCAGAGCGCCCCCTCTCAGCGATTGAGGAAACAAATGGAAGGCATGGCCCTGTGGGACGCGTGGAGGGAACATAAAGGCCAAACCAAGGGTTTCACCTACTATTCACACGTTCACAACACAATGTCTAGAATAGACTACTTCTGGGTGTCAGTGGGGATCTTGGGCAAAATACAAGATCTGGAGCTGGGCCCCATTTCACTGTCGGACCACGCACCTATCTGGCTGGAACTGTCGACTCCGGGGAATGTAAAGAGAATTTGGAGGTGGACACTCCCACAAGAAATACTATCCGACCCAGTGATGGGAGACTCCATTAGGGAAAAACTGGAAGAATTCTTTGAGCATAACGACACGGGGGAGGTCCCCTTGAGCACCGTATGGGAGGCGGCCAAAGCCGTAATCAGAGGCCATTTAATCGCCCTCAAAGCGACCAGGGATAAACAAACACGGCAGTGGGAATCAGAACTGGAAAAGAAGCTGTCGGAGATCAGAGAAGGATTACTGAAAAACCCCACAAGAGACCTAAAACGCACCCTCAAACACACAGAGGGTCAACTCGAACATCTTCGAACCAAACAAGCTCAGAGATCTCTACTATACCTCAAACAGAAATACTACATAAAAGACAACAAGGCCGACCGTCTTCTCGCCCGACTGCTCTCGTCGAAAAGGAACGCAACGACCATCAAGAAAGTCAAAAATGCTCTCGGGGATACGCTAACGAACTCCGAGGATATAGGGAACACATTCAGGGAATTCTATCAGAATCTGTACTCCACAGAGAACCCAAACGAAGCGGACCAAATCAGTTTCCTGGCATCAATCCCCTTCCAAAAAATTTCAGAAGAAACCAGAGCAGGTCTTGACGCCCAGATATCCGATAGTGAAGTGAAGAAGGCGATAATGAGCCTCCCGCTCAACAAAGCACCAGGCCCGGATGGGTTCACAGCCCTATTCTATAAAAAATATGTAGACGTCCTTGCCCCATTCCTTACTCGACTCCTTAACACCTTCAAAGATAGTGGGAATGTCACTCCTTCCATGAACGAGGCAAAAATTCTGGTTTTTCATAAGCAAGGGAAGGATCCCTCCCTCCCGGGCTCATACAGACCCATTGCCCTAATGAATATGGACTCAAAAATCTACTCCAAAATCCTGGCGGCCAGACTCTCCCCACTGCTCCCCTCCTTAATCAACCCAGATCAATCGGGTTTCATCCCGGGGAGACAGACACATGACAACACCAGAAGAATAGTCCACCTTATAGAAAAAATTAAATACTCCCGCACCCCAGCAATACTTCTCTCTCTAGACGCGGAAAAGGCGTTCGACCGTGTAGAATGGTCAATGCTTTTTAGAACCCTGGCGCACATGGGATTTGGGAATCAATATATTAACATGATCAAAGCCAACTACTCCTCCCCCTCAGCCAGGATAGCGGTAAATGGAGTAACCTCAGAGAGGGTGGAAATATCCAGGGGAACGAAACAGGGCTGCCCTCTTTCGCCACTCTTATTTGCGCTTTTCCTAGAACCCCTACTTATTAAAATCAGGGAAACAGATCAAATTAAAGGGATTGAGATGGCGGGGACACAACACAAGGGCATAGCCTATGCGGATGACATGCTCTTGGCACTGGAGGACCCTACAAACTCAGCCCAAGCGGCGTTCCACCTGCTGGAGCTATTTGGGAACATTTCGGGCCTAAGAATAAATAAAAAAAAATCAGAAATGCTTATATTGGCAGGTAACAGCGTAACATTGGCCAGAGAGGCAGACCACCTGGACATAAAAGTCGCGGAAGAGGGCATAAAATACCCGGGTATAACACTTACACACAAGGTAGAGCCATTGTATACCAAGAACTTTCCCCCACTCCTAGCCAAGATTCAAAAAGATCTTGAGAAGTGGAATCCCCTAAATATTTCCTGGTGGGGGAGAATACAGTCGATAAAAATGAACACTCTCCCTAAAACACTGTACTACTTCCAAGCCCTCCCTGTTGGGGTCCCCGACTCCTTCTTCAGAGCCCTAGCCAAGTCGGTCTCATCATTCATTTGGAGCAGGAAACCCCCCAGAGTATCCAGAACAATCCTCACTTCCAACATCAGGGATGGGGGGCTTGCACTCCCACACTTTAAGAACTACTACCATGCAGCCCAGCTCAGGATTTTGAGAGAATGGCTAGGAGACAATCAACGAACGATATGGGTGACACAGGATAGGGCGGTCGCCAGAACACCACTGGAAGACTTACTATGGACTCCTAAGCAGCACAGGCACCCGAATCTCCGCATTAGCGAGATCATGAAGACCACGCTGAACGCATGGGACGAGCAGACTCGGAGAGAGATCATCACCACGACTACGGCCCCGTTCACCCCAATCTGCAGGAACCGGCAGTTCCCCCCGGGGACTGAGCAAGGGGCTTTTGGAAACTGGGAGGAAGCAGGTTGCAGGAAAATAGGGGAGATGTTCGCGGACGGGGAGCTGAGATCCTTTGCCACCTGCAAATCACTGTGGAATCTCACCGAAGCGGACAGATTCAAATATGAGCAGCTTAGACACTGGCTGGCCACGCCGGAAATCACCCAAGCGGCGACAAGAGAACTTACGTCCTTTGAAAGGTTTCTCCTCACCGACTCAGGAGACAGAAAACTAGTCTCCAATCTATACAGGTTCATGAATTCCCAGGGAGAAGACATCAAGTGGGCATACATGAAAAGATGGGAAAAAACGCTAGGGTTAGTCATTACCACACAGCAGTGGCAGTCGTTGTGGTCCGATATTCATAAACTGACCAGAGCAGTTCAAACCAAAGAAATGTGGATCAAGATTGTCACGCAATGGCACTACACCCCGGAGAGACTAAACAATATGTACCCACAGACACCCAACCGCTGCTGGAGAGGCTGCCCAGAAGCAGGCTCGTGGAGACACATGTGGTGGGACTGCCCCAAGGTTAAAATCTTCTGGACAGGAGTGATAGCCGAACTGAAGAAGATCTTCCCAGAGGTGGACCGATACTCGGAGCTGACCTGGCTCTGTGGATTCACGGACCACAATGCCAGCACACTCACCAGGGCACAGCGAAAAAGCTTCATGAGCCTACTCATTGCGGCTTGGGCAACAATCGCCCAGGGATGGAAAAATAGAGACCCTCCGATGCTGTTCACCTGGCTACACAAGGTCTGGTCCCAAATGACCATGGAAAAGATCACACACAATCTCCAGGGTACACATGGCTCCTTCATAAAAGAATGGGGTGGAGTGCTAGAATATCTCCAGTCTGACTACATGGCACAGTGGTGCCCGCACTCTATAAAAATCTCGGACTTCTTCTCCTAGTATAGGGCCACGAGCACTTTGGGCCAAAGACTATCCTTCCGGAAGAGGGTGGGGGGGGAGGTGGGAGGGGGAGTTGAGGGACTGTTTACTTTTTGTATCACTTACAAATAATAAAAACATGTTTTAAAAAAAAAAAAAAAAAAAAAAAAAGTCAATCGGGCAGGGATTTGGAGTCCCTGGATCAAAAATTCCAGTTGTCCCAGATAGATTCCGTTACAATAATCCAGAGAGCCCAAGATAGTTGACGTAATATAATAATACACCTAATGCCTACCGTCTTTGTAATACAATAAATGTGTAAAGGGAATGTGAAATGCAAAACGGAAAATCAGTGTTCAAAAGAAATTTCAGTATGGCTGAGTAAACTCCCTTCCCCACGTTTTGTAGCAGAGGGTAAGGAGGTACACTTGGACCTTGCAACACACTCTGGCTTCAGACACAAGGATGCAGTTTGTTTCGTGAACCAGGGCCCACTTGGCCTCCAACGAAATACAGTTCAACAAAGTTTGTTTCCTTCTGGTTAACACAATTCAGTACAGGTTCCCCTCCACCGGGCTCAAACCTTTCAATCACAATTTCTGGGGGTTCTCTTCTCCAAGCTTCAATCACACCTTCATAGGCTTCATTCCGTCGGGCTCGAGCCTCCATTCACTTTCCTTCCGCTGTCGAAGACTTTCAAAACTGCAAGGCATTTGCTCTTACCTTAACATGACCACTTCAACCTTCTTTTCTCAAACGTTACTTTTTCTCTCCTATACCAAGGCCACTTGGTAAATGTAGTTTGGAGCACAGTACTTATTTCAAAGTACAAAGATATCTCTCACATCTAGGTTTCCCTCTGCCGGGTTCAAACCTAACAGTTCCAAGGCATTTCTCACATCCAGGTTGCCCTCTGCCGGGATCAAACCTAACAGTTCAAAGATATTTCACAACACTTGCCTGCGTATAGGCGCTTTATAAATGAACATTACCATACCATGCCATCCAGGTTTCCCTCTGCCGGGATCAAACCTAACAGTTCAAAGACGTTTCTCACAATCAGTTTTCCCTCTGCCGGGATCAAACCTAACAGTTCATCTCAGTTTCTTTCACTTCTCGCCACTTCTACGGCATCAGACATTTCACAGAGACGTTCGATTGGACAATCTTCTTTCGCCGGACTCCGCCGTTACTTTATATCTTAAATGTACAGTTCTTTACAATGCTTTGCTTTCTCTCACATCTTTTCAGCACACTTGCAACCTTCTTTCTTTGAATACTATTGCCGACATGTTTCATTTAACACAGACCAGACTTTCATTGCTTTCAACTCACCGGCTATGTTAATTCATTTTCTTTGTTCGCGGCTTTTATCCTGAAATCACAGCTGATACCACAACTGCCACTGCACCTCCCCAAATCTGCAGTTCATCCGGCAGGGTGACTGGTATCCTCGAAACACAAAAGAGGTTTGTCTTTTCTCTCTCCCGCTGGTCTTTCTTGCGCAACCTTCAAAGCCCTTCGGAAGGCAACGATCTCTCGCAGGGGTGTCCAAGGTTTCTCCGTACATTGTATCCGTCCCTTGGTCTGTTGTTCTGCTCCGCCTGGGTGGTCACGGCACGAGAAGAACTGCTCCTTCTCGTGCATTACCTTGCTCAGAGTGTGTCTCAGTGTTCCACCTTTTAACCATGTAGGGAGAGCTAACAGGTAGCAGGTGTTTGTAACTAAGATCAAGTGCCTGAACCTGCCTGCTCTTATTAGTGGGACATGTCCAATGTATTGCATGAGTGGTACTCCTTTCAGCCTCAGATCTCCTCTTCCGCGGCTCAGTGTTTGTGTAGAAAAGGGTGAGTCCTGGATGTTGGAATATTCTATAAAATAGGATGGTACAGGGGTATTTGGAAAGGGAGGATACCATGTCTCGCCATCGGGCATTCCACCCCCACTCTTCAAGGACCCCTCACACAGGTGATCGTCCCGCACTTGTCCACCCACAGTGTCTGAATCCAAAGGCGATGACCATGCCCTGGCCACCTGAGTAAGAGATCCCCCGGGTCTGGGCAGTGAACACCCTCTGGTTTTTCACAGTCCACACGTATCTTATCTAACAAGAGAAGGTAGTTGATTTCAAATATATCTTCCAATCGTTTCGCAATATGCACCGTCAAGTATCTAAATCCCTTCTCAATCACTACAAAGGGAAAATCTCCAAATTATGCTAGTTCTGATACGCTCAGTGTTCCAACCGGAAATGTTACTGTTTAATCCAATTTTATTTTGAACGCCAATAAACTACCATACCTCTGCAAGTAATCCAGAAAAGGAGGAATCAAGTATCTCATGTCTGTCACATACAGCAATGTGTTGTTTGCGAATAGACACAATTGATAAGGGTTCTCACATATCCTGACCCCACATATCACCCCTCACACTTGCAGTATATGTTTCCATTGCCAAGGCATAAAGCAGCAGTAACAAGGGGCATCCCTGTTTGTGCCTCTTTGAAGAACGAAGGCCCTGATTTCTCTCTGTTTACCAGTACCTTTGCAGAGGGGAACGGATAAAGTGTTCCCACCAACCCCATCCATGTATTCCCCATTCCGAACCTCTTCACTACCCCCCTCATGAAAGACCAGTCTACCTGATCAAAGGCCTTTTCGGCATCTATAGAGAGCACCAATGCCCCGCTCGAAAAAACTCCTTGGGATGCAAGGATGTCCAAGGTTTTATGCAAATGATCAGAGACCAGCCTATTCTGCACAAAGCCTGCTTGGTCCGGGTGGACAAGGTTGGGGAGGACAACCTTCAACCTGGACAAAGAAACTTGTGTAAAAATCTTCACATCCACATGAGTCGGTAGGCCGAGCATCGCATCAAGACGTTCCCTTCTTTCGGGATAACCGTAATGAGAGCTCCTAGAAATGAAGGGGGAATATCACCCTCAGTCTTAATATTATTAAAGACTTTCATCAACTTTGGTGTCAGATGGTCCACATACAGCTTATAAAAGGCGCATGTGAAGCCATCCTCTCCTGGCGCTTACCCGGTTTTATATGCAGGATTGCATTCTTGACTTCCCCCTCCGATATCTCAGCCTCCAATCCCTCCCGATCAGCATGGCTCAGTGACGGGAGCATGAGACCTCCCACTCCTTCCCTGCAGCTCTCTGGCCTGCCTCCCTTGGCCCCCTCCCTGCTCCTACCTGCAAGGCAAAAAACCTTGGGGTCATCTTTGACTCCACACTCTCCTTCTCTCCTCATATTTCTGACGTCGCTAAGAAGTCACACTACCAGCTGCACCTCCTCAGAGGTATTCTTCCCTTCCTCTCCTTCCCCCAGAAGCTCACTGTCTCCCGAGCCCTGGTTCTCTCGAAGCTGGATTACTGTAACAGCCTCTATCTTAATCTGCCTGCCTCCACTCTCCGCCCTCTGCAACTCATCCAGAACAGAACTGCGAGACTTGTCCTTGGCCTCAAGCCCAGGGACCGTATCTCTCCAGGACTGAAATCTCTACACTGGCTCCCAGTGGCTGCGAGGATAAAGTTCAAAACCCTCTGCATTGTCCACAAGGCCTTCTGGGGCCTGGGTCCTAAATACCTTCAACTCTCTCTTCCCAAATATCTTCCTTCCCGAGCCCTTCGCTCATCCACCTCCAACTCCCTCAGGATCAGCCGCTTCTCGAAGCAACGAGCTGGGGGTAGATCTCTCTCCGCGGCAGGGGCCTCCCTCTGGAACAGCCTTCCTGCCTCCCTGAAACTTGAGGAGAACCATCTCCGGTTCCGGAAGCACCTCAAAACCTTCCTCTTTGCTTCTGCTTTCTCTCTCCCTCTCCCCTGCTGAACAGCTAATATCCTTCACTGAAACTGCACTGATTCTGCAACTGGACCACTCTTAACGGCCTCGGTCCTGGGCCCAGCCACTCTCCACTTGCACTGATGCACTGGAACCCCTCTGCACTGCGGGACTGTCTCTGTATCCCTACAGCCCCCCCCCTTTCCCAGCACTTGTTCTGCACTTACCTTGCACTTGCCACCAGCTGGCCCTATTTATTTATTACTTTACGCCACTTACCTTGTACTGCACTTCCCCCCTCCCCTTCCCCTTGCACTTTTCCCCCTCCCCCACCCCTGCACTTGCGCGATCTGAATGACACCTGGCCTAGTAGGATCGTTGTCTGTCTCCCCTTGTTCCTCCCCTCCCTGCCTCGTCACGCCTTGAAACACCTGTGTATAGGCGCGTTACAAATGCCATATCATACCATATTATATCAGGTATTCCAGGTATTCCTGAACCTATGCCTCCAGCACCCGGTTCCCCTGAGTATGCAGATCCTCAAAGTTCAAAACACTAAAGTATCACTTCCAGTGATCTGGCCAGTTGCACTTTTTGATTACCTGATCCACCCACCTATGCCTCTGGAGCGCCCAGACCCTATTTGCTAACATGGTACCCACCTTATCCTCCTTCTCTTAATATCTCTGTTTGGTTTATTTCATACACCTGTAACCTTCCCCCATGGAGAGGGAGTGCAATTCCCCTCTCTTCTCCCTTAAGGGCAGAGATCTCTGCCTTGTCTCCTTCCGTCTGCTCCAGCCGAACTCTGAGGGTTTCAGTTTCCACTTTTAACCAAACTTCCACCTGACCCCTCTCCCTTTTTTTCACAGCTCCCTCTGAAAGCATGAACCACGGAATGTGGATTTAGGCACTTCCAACACATCTCATTTTGACCTCGCCAGTATCATTCATTGCAAAGAAACACTCAATCTCCTTTGCCATGAAGTCCCAAAAACCATATCCTTAAACACGGAATCATTACAGCGCCATTGAAATTGAGCTTTCCTTATAACTTCCGATGTGAACACTGCCAGCACCATGTCAAGATCAGAGCATGCGATAGTTTCAACGAGGGCAGCCTTCACAATCGGCAAATAACCCCTGCGGAGTAAAAGCATATTGATCCTATTATAGGAGTCATGCGGGGGGGTGAATAGAATATGTACCCACCCGGTTCATTGTGCACTAGCCTTCACACGCTCCGCCAGCCATATTCCTCAATAAGGCCGACAAGTGCCACATTGTCCTTGCCCCATGCATTATCAACTGCCTTCCTTCCCGTCATCAAATTGTTAGGGAGAATTCTCTGTTTAGGCTGAATTTCCTAACCTAGTGAGTCCCCCAGCAGCTTTGCTGGATTGTTGGGGTTTATTTTTTTCTCCTGCCAAGAGTGAGACTCTTTTACCCTCACTCTTGGGCATGATTTGAGTGTGTTTCTTTGACCCTAGATGGGTTTAATGGGCTATGGGGTCTTTTACTCCATAGGGCTTCATGTGTTTTTGTGATGTGTGTTGCACAGCACCCTCAGTGCAGTAACACAGGGGTGTCATAGTAACCCCCCAGTATAGACTCCATACCTTGGGACTGACTACTGTCTCCCAGGGCATGTAAAGTCACCATTGACTTTACTAGTCTCAAATTCTGAACAGAACCAGTACAAACCATCATACTGTGGACGTACTGGCCGGGGCAATTCGATTGCCCCGGGGTCTGTTAGTCGAGGGGGCACGTCTCCATCCCCCCTGATCGAGTTTTGGCTGGTGGCAGTGGATACTACTTTTTATATTCGACCGCAAATATATCCCTATGGGATTTCCCATTGTTCAAGGCTACCAACTTTAATTATTTAATTCCTATAGCCTCGAATATACCGCCGGTTTATTTATTTAATATTAATTCTCCGGTTGGTATTTTTTGCCAGAACTCGGTTCTAAAATGGCGTTTGTGTTCGCTTCTGTGACTGCAACCCAAGTTGAGCCCTTTGTTCCACTTTTTGGCGGGCTTCTCCACAGAAGCCCTCCAAAGTGGTGCCACTCTGTCTGGGGTACTCAGGAGGGGTGGAGGGGGATTTAGGCACCCTGGACTGAGTTGCCTAGGCAACTCAAGTTGCACTCTGTCCTGATTGGCCCAAGTGGTGAGCCGCCCGGCTCACCACTTATCATGTTTGAGTGACAGCTAGGCTGAGTGAATGGGGGTTTTCTGCATAAAAGCAAGGCTTTGGGGACTGGAACTTTAGAAGTCGCCACAGGACCTAAGAATCCGACGAGGGAGAAGCTGAGTCGACCCGCTACGACGACACCACCGGTGGAGCCCTGTTGAACCGTCTCACCACTTTTCCCAACGACAGAGGAGATCTCCAGCCCGGAGAGTCTTCTTCCTTCGACTGGTGGGGATAACCAGTCTGCTTCCTTTTTCGCTTCCTGGAGCATCTCATGGCCGCCTTGCCTGTGCCAAGCACCCCGGCAACCGGGATACCACGTTTTACCACTACCGCGAATCAAAGGGTAGTACCTTTAACCGGAAAACTCTGCGGCTGGTTTCTTCCCTGGCAGTGCAACGACCTTCATCTTTCCTCCACGTCAAGATCTTCTCTTCTTCTGGACGACGCTGCAACTTACACCCGCTGCCAGGAACAACTGCCCCCGCTGGAGGATCCTTTCCACATAAGGTACCGTGTTCCGCCTGGCTTCCCTTGCAACCGACTGTACGGGGTAGATTTAGCCCCTGGCTTTCGAACCTGGGTTAGCCTGGGACACCCTGGCTAAACTTTTCTGAGCCTAACTAAACCCTTTCTGAACTCCCCGCAAGACTTTTTAAGCCTGTTGTCATTGTGTGATCTTGGGTGCATTTGTGCATCACTGCAATCTATTCACTACGTAGCCAGCCTTAAGAATACTTTTCCCTGCTTGCGTTTGCTGTATATGTACAATTGTAAAATGACTTTGCATTTTCTTCATCATTTCTTCAGCCTCTTGTCTCTGTTCTGGATGCGTTAGTTCTGCTCTACATGACGTCACCGATCTCCTTTCTCGCTCATTTTCATACTTCCTCCAGGATTTCATTCAAATGGCCATCATATTGTCGTGAGTGCATATATGGTTTCCTTAATGGGTATATTACTTCCATGATTCTTTGCGGTATAGGCATTTGTACAGGTACTGCACGTGTTGCACACTGTGGTTCCGAGCATATAGGCAGCATGGGGGCGAAGCTTTGAGGAGGGGTACATGGCTCCAACTCTACAAGACCCTCTGCTCAACGCTCAACCCAAGACAGCGCTGATTCCAGAAAGGGCAACTGGCCCATGTTGGGGGTGTAACAAGTAGCCAGGGTCACACAGTCCCCCCCTCAACATCCCTGTAACCAGCAAGAGCCTGCCATTGAGCACCTGCTTAGTCTGAATATTAATACTTCCAAAGGATTTAGCAAGGAGGATGCCCACTCCCCCCTTCATTTTAATCCCCTCTGAGACCCAAACCATTTGGCCGATCACGCTCTGTCAATTGAAATTCCTCCCCCATTTAAAATGTGTCTCCTGAACAAACAGCACAGGGAACCTTTTTTCTTAAATTCCCTGAGCAACAGAGAGTTCTTATGGGGTAAGATCAGGCCCTTCGTATTCAACGTAGCTATCCAAATGTCATCCATAATACAGAGGGGCCAAACCTCTCACCTGATCCTTAATGCTATGCAACCGATAGAGCCTCATCCTTCAAACTTTATGTCCTAGAAATAAAAGCCCCTCTCCAATCCCCTCCCCAACCCCACCCAATTCCCATCCTGTGTCCCCCGTCTCCTGAAGTACGAAAAACAAGAACAGAAACCTTAACACAGCAGTGATATAAATTCCATGGACCTTTGAAACTCCCAGTCTAACCTTGGCCACCAGGAAGTATGAGCTTCCCAAGATGATGCCAAGTAGCAGAAACTATACATTCTGCCGCTCCACACACAATTCCATCATCATATGAAATGACCCCCCTCCCGATCGATCTCTGAGCACAACCAATACATCATAACCCCCATCCCCTGAAGATGCTACCCCCTTGATTTTGTGTTCGAAAAAGTTTGTTTTCCTGAATCTTCAGGCCCCAATCACTTTCCCTCGCCCAGCTGGCTGTGCAAAGGCCTTCATAAATTTCACACTCAGTTGTGCCTGTCCTTCAGCCACCGGTCTCTGTTGTGGCTCATGCTGCTCCTGAAAGAGTTGTTCACCTGTTCCCCATCCTTGATTTCATACTGTACACCCTTCACCTCGAAGGAAAAAGCAAAGGGGTACCTCCCGCGATACCTAATCCCTTCCATTTGCAGCCAGGATGTCAGCGGCCTGCACTTGCGCTGTTGATCCAGAGTATAATTCGACAGATTCTGGTACATCCGTATCGAGGCCCCTTCCCAGGTGAAGGTTGACACCTCTCTCGCTTTACGCAACAACTCCTCCTTGTCTCGGAAATAGTGACATTTAACTACCACTGATCTTGGGCCCACACCATAACCCACCCCCGATTTATGTAGAGAGGAGACAAGGTAGTGGAGCTGACCGTAGGTAACAGTATGCTGAGCGGATGTGAGCTTTCCAAAAATCATAACTCAGGCATCAGTATGAGCATAATAGATGCTACAATAATTATGATTATGCATTTGTCCCTTGTAGACCATAGTCCTTTAGACGTGTATTGTTCTCATTTATACGTGTCCCAAACAGTGGCATAGTCTTTCACTGTCCGTTAAGAAGCCTCACTGAAACAGGCTCTATAAGTTCATCCGTGGGTGGCACCTGACCACATGGCCAATCTTGCTTGTAATCTTCTTGGAGTCAAATCAATGTTTGTTAGTCTTCTCTTCCCAGCCCCCCTCTGCCTCCACACAAGCAATTTTGCATCTTTGGGGGGAATAGAGGGAATAACGTTGGTTTCTTGTAGGTGTAGTATTCTTACCACACTTTCCTAATTACAAAATGTCATCCTCTAGCTAATTCCTTGGTCAATGCTTATACCTGGTCACTCCAGGCACAGAGTGATCTGTGAACAAAGGATCAGTATCCGGAGAAAGTGGTGAAAATGTTGGACAATCAGGTTGCTTGTTCTCAGGACCAGGGCATGGGCCATCACTGAAAGGCCCACACTTGGTTTCAAGATCTTTGCCTTCCTCCTTCTCCCATTTGTCACAGGGAAAAGGCAAAGGTACTTGTTTCAGGTGTGCTGCATGAATCCAGTGTTTGTTCCCCTCCACTCGAACAGCCATCTGAGTAGCCAGCAGCACCAGATAAGGTCCTTTCCAGCAAGCGGCAAGACTGGACTTCACCAGGACATAATCACCAGGTCGAATGCGGTGACCAGGACCCTCATTTATCGGGCAGTGCTGCACAAACCTGTTGGTGAATCAAGCGCAAATTGTGTGTCAACTGTTCACCTTAATCAGACAATAGTGGGTATTCGATATCTGACAATTTCTTCGGACTGGGTGCGTTCCATACATTAGCAGGTCTCCTCATCACTATTTCATGGGGAGAAAGTCCTGTTTTTGCCTGGGCAGTAGTTCTCATAGATAACAGTGCTAGCGGTAGGGCATCACGCCATTTCAGTTTGCTGTGTGCACACACCTTCGCTAGCCTGTTCTTAAGGATGCCGTTTTGGTGTTCAATTAACCCGGCACTCTGTGGATGCCTTGCGGAATGGAAACACTTCCTAATCTGTAGCCCCTCACATACCTATAGTATGATAGCAGCAATACAATGGGGTCCATTATGGGACCATATTGCTCTATTTAATCCAAATCTAGGAAAGTACTCTTTTAGCTTGAATTTCGCAGTGGAAATGGCAGTATTATCCTTTAAAGGGAAAGCCACAACCCATTTACTGAATGCACATATCACTACTAACACATGCTTGTAATTCTGGCATCGCTCCATTTCAATGAAGTCAAAATGAATCACTTCGAATGGCATGGAAGGAGGTCTAAACTACCCTTAGGTGCTGGTGTTCCCTTTCCAATGTTGTGTTGTAGACAGATTATACAGTTCTGAACTAGTCGTTCTGAAATTTTGGGAATGTTGTCATTACTCCATACTGGGTCTATATGTTTACAGATACCTTTGGCACTAATATGAGCTGGCCCATGTGCCATAGTAACTAAAGCTGTTAAATAAGCGTTGGGCAGCATCCACCTCTGCTTCTCATGATCAACCCAACAACCCTCATTATCCAACCCTGCTGGGCCAGAACCCCATAGTTCAATCGCCTCGGCTGTGGCTTCAGCCTGAATTTCTTTCACGCTTCTAATGCCCTCTTCCATCATCCCAGTCTCAGCAACTCACCTACCAGAGTCCAACACATACATTCTTGATTGCGTGTCTGTGGCAGTTTGTTTGGTTATTTTGTCTGCAAATGCGTTCCCCCTTCCAATACAGTCACCCTCTGGTGTGCTGCGCATTTCTTTATGGCTAATTGTTTAGGCAGATCCAATGCTGATAATAGTTGCATTATCAAAGGACCATGTTGAATTTTAGTATCATGAGATGTAAAAAATCCTATTTTGTCCCATAATCTTCCGAAGTTGTGACCTACTCCAAAGGCGTACTGACTGTCAGTATAAATATTCACTCCAAGCCCCTGGGATATCTCACACGCTCTAGTCAAAGCAATTATTTCTGCAACCTGGGCAGAGTTGTGGAACTCTCCTGCTTTCGATAATTGTGTATAAGGTGGTCATTACATAAGCAGCGGTAGAAGTGCTGTCTGGGAGTTTGAAACATGAACCATCACAAAATATTTTCCCATCCGGGGATGGCAAAGGTGTGTCGCTTAGACCAATTCTCCCTTTGGTGTCTTGTTCAGTGACATAAAGACAATCATGGGTCATGTCATTTGTACTGTCCTCGTTTCGAGGAGGTAAAAGTTTATCCGGATTCAATGAACAGTATCTCTTAATTTTGATGTGTGCTGCAAATAATATTACCTTGTATCTCGTGAGCCGGGCAGATGTGAGATGCTGAGTTTGCGTTCGATTCAGTAGTACATCTACTGAGTGAGGGACCATCACGGTTAAGGAGTGACCCAAAACCATGCATTCACTCTGTTTAACTGAGGCAGCGGCAGCAGCCACAGCCTTGAGACATTTTGGCAAAGTGCATGCAACAGGGTCTAACGTGGAGGAAATATCGTCGCATGGCCGGTTCCTTCCTCCATGTTCCTGTGTCAAAACAGCCAAAGTACACCCACCTCTCTCATGCACAAACAACACAAACGCCTTGCTATAATTTGGTGTCCCCAGTACCGGTGCGGAACATAGCTCAGTTTTGAGCAGATCAAAATCTTTTTTACAATCCGTATCCCAAGGTAGAGGTAATGGTAAGTCTTTCCTTGTCAATGTCAACAAAGGTTTAATCAAAAGTGAGAAATTTGGTATCCATGCCTGCAATAGGAAGCCATTCCGATAAAAGCCCTAACCACTTTCTGTGTCTTTGGTATCGACATATCAGAGATGCTTTTAATCCTTTCAGGTGCAAGGCGTCTTCCCTACTTCGACAATATTGAAATTTCTTCAAAGAGGCTTCATGACCATTATCGGCTAGATGCTTTAGTAACAAAATAGTCCCCTCCTTGCAAGCGCTTTCTGAATCTGCAGCAATAAGCACATCATCAATGTATTGTACAAGTGTGCAAGTGGAAGATAATTCTAGTGTATCTAGTTGTTCCTTGAGGGTCCTACTGTAAATGCTAGGACTCTCAGTGTATCCTTGCGGTATTCGTGTGAAAGTAAAGGAGCGTCCCCCAAGGGAGAAAGCAAACAAGTACCTGCTATCTGGGTGAGTGGGGATGCAAAAAAATTAATTTTTCAAGTCAATGACTGAGAAATGCGTTGCAGGAATCGTAGTCAGAATTGTAATGTCGAGAACAATGAGAAACTGTGGTGCGATAACCTTGATAATCGCTCGAAGATCAATAAAAAAACAGTAGAGTAAAGCATTATCACCTTTCTTATAAACTGGCAAAACATGGCTATTGCATGTGCTAGATTTCTTCTATCACACCGTGATGTATTAAATCAGAGACAATACTTTTAAGTGCTTGCTCACCATCAACTGAAACTTTTTACTGTGAAATGCGTCACAATGTAACATCGGATTTTAAAACTACGCGCACTGTTTCAACATCTAGAATGCCTACATTATTGTGATTTATCGCCATACATGTGCAGGTACCTGGTGCAATTCACTGGGTAAAGGCAAAGCCATGAATTGTGAGGTGGAATTCAGCTGGAGAGAAATGGTCAAGTACACTCCATCTGGAGAGCAGTAAATCACTGCGTGCAATTCTTTCAATAAATTCAATCCCAGCAGATTTTCACCACAGTTGGTTGTCAATAAAAATTGATATGAGCCAGTGAAAGGCCCTAAAGAAATTGGCACTGGTTTAGAGACCGGGCTTACTGCTGGGGTACCAGAGACCTCTACTCATACATTTGTTGCCCTGACAGAGGAATATCTGCAACCTTTGCATGGTCAATAGAGCATTCTTGAGCTCCTGTAGCCACCAGAAAAGTGTGCACCCTATCCCCAACTTTCATTTCTACGTAGGGTCCTTTCTGGTCTGTGGGGCTAGGAGTAGGTTCTAGACCCTGCTTCGGGCTATCCTAGCGAAACAAAATGTCATTGGATGTAAATTCTTCAGTAAATTATGTGTGTGTAGCGTTGTCAAAAACGTTTGTGCTTCTAATATTTTGTTGCCAATCTTGGCTCCCCGCATTGTTGTTATATTGCTGGTTTTGGGAAAACTGATTTCTATCCGGTCCCTGCATGCCATTGCTACTTGCTCTCAACCTTCTCCCTGGCATTCCATTTGTCTTTTGCTGGAGGATTGGACACTGTGCCCTCCAGTGGCCCTCCTGTTTACAGTAGGCACATTGGTTTACATTCATAGTCCCTATTTGTGGGGTAAACTGTCCTCTCTGTTGAGCATTCCCTCCACGTGGTCCTCTTGCAATTTTCTGCAAGAGCACCCTAAATTTTAAGTCAACCTTTTTCTTTTCAGCCTTCTCCTTCTCATGGTTCACCTCTTTCTCATAATACTGGGGCATATGTAGAATTTCGGATTGCGACTTAGTCTGCCATGCACTTTCAGAGGCATTGATTTGAGACCGAATGTCAGGCAATAGGCCATGTACAAATTTATCAACAAACAATCTTTTTCCTGGTTCCATGCTCAAATCCTGACCACTGAAATCCAAAAACACTTGCTCAAACCTGTTAAAATACTCTGTGGCTCCCTCTGTCTTCCCTTGCATGCATGTGGTTAATTTAGCCGAAATGATTCTTTTCTCAGGCACCAAAGTCTTGAGTTTGGTTACGAAGTGATTCAATATGTTCTGCCGAGGTTTCTCGCCATCTTTTCTTGACCTATCAGCGAGTGCAGCCCAGGAATCGCCCATAACAGGTAAATCGTCTACAGACCTAACCTGTTTCCATTAATCTGCTGGCAAGATGACAAGAAATAGAAAGTCTATGTCCCCTAAAGTGAAGACTGATAAGTACAATATAGACTCTATTTCTTTATAGAACCCTGTGGGGTTCTTCCTAATGTCAGGAATAGACTGTTTAGGGGTGTTTACTTCTTGCCTTGAAAAAGAGACATGTACAAATTGCGAGATATAGTTTGCAGGGGTAATTGTTGCTGCTGCACCGTTAACGCTTGCTTCCTCTTTCTGGGGCACAGTAGTAGGCAGAACTTCTCTCATGGGTAGCTGGGCAGTGGGAATCTCAGGTCGTTTATTAAGGAGCAAAGCTAAGTCGGGAGACAATGAGCTTAGCGGACTGTCATTAGAAAACGTGCATTTTGATATTACCATAATATCTGCAGGACAACATAATTTCTTTTTAAGACACTCGTCTTGCAAATATTCAACCATAACCCGCAAAGCCTTTCTTTGCATGGAGGAAGAATATTGACTAAAAGTGTAATGAATGTCGATAGGTGAGATAGAGGCATCTGTAATCCATCTAAGCACGTCTCTCGTGCAGATGCGCATTTCTATACTAACAGTTTTTGAAGCGGTTAAAAATCTTTTCTGAACGTAGGATGTCTGTTGTACATCTCTATCTAATTTTAACTGGTGCAGCTGATCTAGTTCCCGTTTAAAAGTAAATCATTTTGACATGTGGTCTTGTATTTTAAATGGTGTGATCTAGTGCATGACAAGAAATTCAAATCCTGCAACTCTGGGGGTACGGCGGAATCCATAATACTGTCCCAAATCTGAACTAGGTATTGTCCCATTTGTTCTAATAATATCTTTTGTTCAGGGATACCGCCATGATCTGTCGCCGTCCTGTATATATAACTCTGCCCATTTCTGTAAAGCCTTTCTCCGTGCTACAGGTACTGCACTGTGAGTCTAGTTCTTTGATCGCTAGGTGCTACTAGAGGTGTGTCGGAAGTAGCAGAAGTAACTAATGGTAAAAGTAAATCCCGTGTGGAAGGGGGTGGTGGCTAACCATCAGAGTGTGTATTGGGTGCTGGTAATGGTGGCTGTGCTGGTGTGGCAGGTGGAGGAACATACGGAGGAGGTGCGATAGGAGGTTTCCGCCTTTCATTCAACAGTTTATTAATTAATCAGATAAACACAATTCTTTTGATGGGTATATATTCTGTACTTCTAATTGTAACCCTCTATCCATTCCCCTTATCACCTCATCTTGTTTCTGTTGATCGTGCACTAATGCCTTTTCAGCTTGGGTAATGTGTCTGCATGCAAATTTATGGGTGGCTTCTTTTCGCCAATCCCTAATCGCGTCAAAGGCAGCAGGCCTTGCTTTCTTCCACAATAGTGCTGACTCTAAATACTGTATTCGATTTATTTCAAAACTTCCCAATTTAGGTCACTGAAGATCCGCCTCATGTCTGATCTGGCGATGCCAAATAGTGTTAAAAATGATAGCTCCTAATCCAAACTTTATATGCATCTCGTAGGCAGGTGACCCTTCCGGCGGCACCGGCTGACTATGTTCTAAGTCATTCTGCTGTCTTCTCTTGCAACAAAGCGGTTCCCAACAAATCGACAACTTACTGAAACCAGGCATATTTATCAAAAACAATGATTTCATGGCAAATATATTGCGCAAAATATTGTATCCAAACAGTTTCAGTTTGAAACAAACTCACCTGATCAAAACGAAATCAATCCCCCATCAATTTAAAACTAACCCCTTCGTGGCTGGTGGTCTCCCAAAAAAAGAGAAACACAGTTGCCGCATACGGTCTGGGAATCTCGCCGTGATGACCTCTAGGCAAATCGGCGAACAGAGATCACGAGTAGCAGACTGCGAGAAACAAAGTCTCCTAGCAGTGACCCCTGTTACTCACTGGTCTTGGTCCGTTCACTCCGTCCTCGGAAAACATGGGTCCTCATCAGGAGATGCCTTATGGTCCAGGCACCAATTTTAAGTCTCAAATCTGAGTTGCAATCTACAACTGCGGGAGGCGTGAGAAAAGGCCCTACAAGCAATCCCTCTAACAGGTTTATGAACCTTTACTAGTAAACAACAAAATGGTTGTAGGTGAAACAGGGGAGGGTTTTCAGATCCGTCCAGCAATAAATGTTTTATTCTTATACCATAAGGTTAAAAACGTGTTTGATTCCTTTGCTGCGTATGACAGTACAAAAAGACAGTTTGTTATAAGGAAAACAAGGGCTTTTCTTTACACTACTACAATTAAAGTGTCCAATGCTGTGCAAACAAAATTCACTACATAAAAATTACATCAAACACACCATTCATACTCTTACTTTTCCAATCATTCAGGTTAATGAAACATCATACATCCCAACATGTTTCTTTCCTTTGTAAATTGTTCTAATTAGGGGCAAACTGTCTAAGCAATGTACACTAATGCAGTGATATACAGACAGGCAAAATACCAGCTCACAGTGCACTTATTTCCACATAAGATTAGTGATGTTACATTCTTGGATGTTAGTCCAATAATGTAGTCTTCACTTGACCAGGGTACTGTACCTCCCCCTGAAACAGAATAAACATTGCTTTCACATTACCATATGTTAAAGAGTTTTAATCTCTTAGATACAAACCCACTTATTAGGGAGTACACGTGTATGCTAGTTGCACCACTTGGATTTAAAAGTAACCAGGACTCGAGATAGATTGTTCTCAGGCACCTTTACGGAAACTGGACAGGATTACTCACTATATACTGGTTGGCAATTGTATAACTATCCAGAATTTCAATGTCGAGCGGATAGAAGCGCACTTGTTTTACATGGTTTAACACAGACTATAGCGTTATCTAGGGATATATGGGCTCACCAATATAAGCACAAATGCATGCACCAAATTGAAGCTATTGTGACATTTGTGTTGGAACAGGAAGAGGGGCCCTCAAACTGCTACAATAGACAGTGTCTTCTTCAGATGTTAGACATTTGGTGTTCTAAAAGGATCAGAAAGATATATGGTTCCATCTGAGTCACGCTCCTCACCATGAAGTTATTGTCGAACTTTAAAACTACTCGTTTAATTGTGTTGTCAGGGTGGGTTTACCAGACGACTGCGGGTTCTTACGTGCTTACCTTCATTGATTTTCACGCTAATTACGCCCGAAGGATTAACTCAATCCGAGTAGAGCAAGCGGCAGATGAAAGCTGCTGCGTTCATATTGTCCTCTTCAAAAGATATGCATGTATACAACGTAAACTTTACACAGACGGAACATTCATTACGGTGGACTGCGTTCTAAGCATAGTCTTATGTTATTTTAACAGCATTCCGGTTTAATTCTAACAAGAAGGTTACCTGCGTGTCAGGTTCTCAAAGGCACTTGTAAGCACTAGGGAGTGGATGACTGCCACGGCAGGAATTCATTGTGATTGACACACACGGCTCAGCAAGTTTCCACTCTTCCTGCATCTCAGGCTCACAGGGGTTAGTTAGTTCCGCGAGTCTATCTCGGCACTCTTTAACACAACGAAAATTCTGCATACTAATAAACGTTGGCCCTTAGTCTAATCAGAGGATAGTCTGCTTACCGAATGGTCATGCAGTTCAGCCTGTTGTTCGTCAGGTCCTGCGTCATAAGCTGTGTCAGGGCTTCTCCTGTAATCTTATGTCAACTGTTGTGGGCGTTTGTGAGATTATGGGTCCTTTTTCTATCGGTTTGTGGATGACGCTTATCCTGTAGTGGCTACTGATCCTTTCAGTCCTTTTGCTTGTTATGCATCTCGCTCTCGGGTGCTCATTGCCACGGAAACCGCATAGCGCCCACCGAACAGGGATGTACTCGTGTGATATAGCAGCAGCACTCATCTGGCCCATTAATTTAAAAAAAAAACAAATGCGGAGAACGATATGACTTTTATGTTTGACTACTATGTTTACTGTCACAAGGGCATTGCTCTATGGATAATGGGTCTTTGTTCCGCCGATATGTCAAAAGTTCGTCTTCTGTTAGAACCATGTCTGTTAGCCACTGTGTAGTCATGTGCAAATCCGTCCTTTCATACTGGCCAGTCTATTTTTTCGTTAAGTCCTTTCTGAGTTACTACAAATAAATGAAGAACACACCAGTCACAAAACAAATATATAACAAGAGTTTATTCTTGCTTTATGTGGACCCAAGTTCAGCTATTTCTGCGCACAGTCATAGAGAAATTGAGCAATTCACATGGGGGACAGACAGCCTTAAGTACACTTCAAATCGGCTTTAGTTGCTGAAATAATACATACTTTATGACCCTTGTAACGTGGGCATTTTCCATGGCGAGACATGGTACCTCGCTCTGCGTCATCTCTGTATAATTTACTGTTCTCAGAACGAGGAAGTTCATCACGTTCTCATCACAAGGAGACATTCCTTGTGCTTCATTATCAATTTTTGTTTTAGTCATAAAGGGAACTTTACATTTTGGCTCGGTAGTTCAATTAGCTTTTCCTCTCTAGAATGGGCATGGTACATCATGGTACATCATGGTACATTATGTTTTATAAAGTCGAGTCGTGCGATTAGCTTCGGAAAGCAGAAGACAGGAAGTAACATAAACTGTCATGATGCCTACCCCCGGGCATCAGGACCAAAGCCCTCAGCTCTGGGAGCAGGCATCCAGACATTTGTTTAAACCTCAGCAGCCCCGGCTAGGGGCTGTCTGGGTTCAGTCCTGGCGCCTCAGGCGCCAGGCTCATCATAGCAATCAGTCCTGGCGCCATAGGTGCCAGGCTCATAGACTTTACTTACCTGATGCAGACCATGCTGCAAAAGTGTCCAAGCCTACATGAGGCCTGGATGGGACTATTTTGTTACAGGGACTATTTTTTACTCGGCCGTGGCTCTAAGGAACTTCTTACCTGGAACTACTTTGGAGGCTATTTAAACCACACCCGAACAGCAGCACATGCTTCACGTTATTCTGCATCCAGCAGCGTGACGCTCACCGTGCCTGCAGCCAGCATCCAGTCTTCTGCCACGCCTGCCTCGAATCCGGAGCTCCTAGAATAAAGAAGAAGAAAAGGACAAGGTTAGAAAACGAACTTATTTCAAATTCCTCACCTAATTCCAGAACCATTTCATCTCCGGACCTGGAAAGTACATCAGTCCTGCACGCGTCGCTTCGCCAGCTCCAGCACGGCGCCATACTCACCAGTTCTCACAGCATCTTTCGATCCGGCACTGTCTCTATCATTTCTTCGCCGTAATCCGGCACCTAGGAGACACAAGAAAAAACAAGGTGAGCCAAGGGAATCAACAAATACAACCTTTTACCACCATAGACTTACCACCGGCGGTATTATTCCATAATTCTCCACATTTTCATATGCTGCATCTGTAAAGAGGGAGAAAAACAACACGTTATTGCATGCAATAGTTACCGGACAGCGTTGGGTAACACAGACTCTTACCTGAACGCCAGCAGCAGCTACGAGGCCTTCTTCTCACGAACTCAGTTGCAACTTAAGGAAGGAAGGGGACAAGAGTGAACATCGGGCACATTGAACTCTTTGAACTTGATACTTACCAATCCCGCCAGGGACTTCAGAGTCAATACTTACCGGAACTCTCCCAACGCCTTCAAACCAGTGAAGTAACTTGTATCTACGCGCCCCTGCAAGACACGCAGGATGGAGAGCTCATCTTTTACGAACATAAGGTGAGGTTACTAAGGGGATATCAGAGGTGATTAGTGGGGGAGAGCGAGAACAGTTGGGAGGCCATCACTAAAACCCACAGGTGGTTAATCGCTGTCTCCACTTGCAGGAAAATACTTCTTCGGGTCCAGCACACAAGACTAGGCGGGCCAGTCCAGACAGTCATCTCTGCACTACGCATCACGTTGAAGGAGACCGCAGCTGTCCGGGTCCGATTGACACCCCTGTGGGGTCCAGGTGAGCGTAACATAAACATCCCTTTATCTTTGTCTGTCTGTATCTGCCTGTTCAAGGCTCGAGCTGGTAAATTCCATTAGCTAAGCATTCCTCTCAGAGGTACGTTTGCCAGCCTTTCAGGCTGCGATCATTTTCTGCATGCAGAATGAAAACCCAGTAAGTGAGCAAAGAAACTGAATGGAATCTGAATGGCACACTTCAATGTATGTGCCTAGGCTAACACAGAATACCACAAAATAGATGCATTTTCAGAGCTTCATTTTCATCACCTATTTTGCACCCAAGCGTAATCCTCCCTTCACCTCTTTCAACTAATACAGAATAGAACTGCAAGACCTATCCTTGGCCTCAAGCCTAGGGACCACATCTCTCCAGCCCTAAAACATCTAGACTGGCTCCCTGTTGCAGCGGCGATCGAGTTCAAGACCCTCTGCATCACCTACAAGGCTTTCTGGGGCATGGGACCCCGCTACATCCAACTCTCTCTCCCTAAAAACCTCTCATCTAGAGCCTTCTAGCTCCAATTCTTTGCAGATGAGACACTTTTCGAAGCAGAGAGTGGGGGTAGATCTCTCTTTTCCACAGGTGCCTCCCTCTGGACGGCGGAATTAGTGCCCATTTGCAGTCAGTCTTAATTCGGGGAAGTGTTCAAAGTGGCAGCAATTCCATTAACACAGCTTTTTCTGCTTACCGCTAACCGCTAGAATGTGTCCTGGGACAGGTTGATACGCTTGGAGGAAATGATGCGCACTGATGTGTGGAGCCCAAGTCCAGGTTGATTGTTGAGGAAGGGAATCCAATTGCTTTGGCTTCGGTAAAGTTCAGTTCCAGACCATCTAATAAACTCTTTTAAAAAAAAGTTTGACATTATATATATCTGGTATGCCACCTTTTCTTTTCTTTCATTTGCCACACTCCTGTCTTCTTTCTAATGAATTTCCCAAAGGGCAAGGGAGATTCCTGCACACCCTCATCACGAGCTACGAATAACGCCACTGCCTGGTGTTTACCAGCTCTTTCTCTACAAACAGGCAGAGTCTGTATGGCATAGAAGACTCAAGTTACTTTATTAACTATTTATAGTGACAATGATCTCCGGTAATCAAAGGAATAAACAAAATTGAGTATGATGGCAAGTTCACATTCTTGGGTGTGGGTTTCTTTGCACTTTCATGTTGAAACTTTTCCTTAAATGTCATTCCATACATCCTAGTAGGTAAGTCTTCTACCATCCAGCTGCTGGCCTGCTTCTCTTCCACACGTACAGCTGTGGGCTTCATGTTAGGTACGTCTGCCTGTGGTCTCGAGTGAGAGTCCCTCTGACTCATCCTACTCAGTTCCCAGGCAGAGGGCCTGTGAAAAGCTTATTTCCAGTCCACTGATCAGGCTCTGGTCAATTCCCTTCCTGTGTGTCACTCTTTCTGACAACAGGAACCCTATGATCCATTAGAATGCATGGGGGCTTGCAGACAAGACCACATGCTGTTCCTTTCCCCTCACTCTCTCTCAAACCTGTGATAAGCTCCTGTCTCCATGTAGTCCATTTGGGGAAGGCACCTTTCCTGACATCAGCTGTGTGCAGAATATCTGACCCCATCAGCGTCTAGGCCTAGCAAGCACCTCCTTCCCCTGACTTGGGGAGAGTGAAAATATCCTCAGGCAAGGGTGACTGCAACTGGCATGTTCTCTTGAACACACAATGGCAACATGGACCCCTCCCACACCCAACCACCCACACAAAGGCTCTGCCCACCTGAGCAGATTCCCCTTTTCTATCTGAAGCTAAGACTCCCATGCTCTGACAGTGTCTGGTGCTCAGATCCTGTATTCAGCACTGGCAAGCAAAAAGGAGCGAAATATTCATAAGGTAAGTGCCATTTTCCTCATGTGGCTACCCAAAAAGGGGATCACTTACTAGAGGTATGCACTTACTTCTCTCAGCCTTGTCCAACCAATTCTTGGGCTGGCTTTGTTGATAGACCACATAGTGTTAAGTCTCTTATTTGTGCTATACAAAAACAATGACTCTGCAGACATTGCAATTATACAAAAATTGTCCACTCTACCCCCATGTTTCACCAAATTCTAGAAATCTTTACTTGTAATTAATTATTTCAAATGTTGCTCCTCTCTCCCTCTGTTACAGAATTTGCTGGATAATCTGCCACTCACTGATGTGTGGGGCATGATTGGCCGGTTGCTGCTACTCTTTCAACTCATGACTGTCTACCCCTTGCTGGCCTTTGTCATCAGAGTACAGCTATTCAAAGAACTTTTCGGAAACGTCTATCCAAGGTAAGGATGCAGGCCCTCTCCAGGCATCATGTAGCGTTAGTTGTTTATGGCATGGGTACAGGATGCCTTCTCGTGATCTAGTACCTCAGGAGAGGCCAGGGGTATTACAGACTCTACAGGTGGATCCTGTGGCAAACCTAAGGAGACTTAGTAAGGTGTCTAATTACAGGTTTTGTATCCTTTAGAGCTCTGTGAAGTACCTATCAGTGCTAAGGGGACCGCTTCACGTGTATGCCG
Source organism: Ambystoma mexicanum (assembly GCF_040938575.1). Lineage (NCBI taxonomy): Eukaryota > Metazoa > Chordata > Amphibia > Caudata > Ambystomatidae > Ambystoma > Ambystoma mexicanum. The sequence goes on from NC_090922.1 coordinate 1,475,579,822, forward strand.
CGCCAGGTAAGAAAGCCTGACCCACAGTGGAGGTTTCATTATCCCAGTTATAAAGAGAAGACCAGGAGAGTGAACATAATCGACATTCAGCGTTAGGTCCATAAAATAATTCTAGGAGGGGCCCATCAGGAATTGTTCTCCAGACCTATGTCTACATGCGGGCGTCACTTCTCAATCTAGGGAAGACAGACCTTGCCTTAGCTTTTTTGAGTTCTCTAGGCTAGATGCGGCTGGGTGATAACGGCATAGTATGGATGTGTGGTGGACAAGATCCAAGGTAACACTCATCACTTTCAATATAGGAAGCCACTCAGAGGTGTTGCCTAAATAATGCATACCTGTTTTTAGGATGGGGCCATAAATATGGATAGTGCAAGGCAGCATGCAAAAATCCCTGGATTTCCAGATGAAGGGTTGATTACACTCTTAACCACAATGGTAAGGGCCGTCTGCAGGGACAGTGTGGCAAGGTTACATGATGACTTGGTCTCTGTACTCTGATGGATGTGTGGCCTTTGTTTACATCAACAGAACGGAGGATAGCACAGGGGAAACGCGCTTGTCTAGGAAGCAAGACCACGCAGAGCCGCACTTGGAAACCAAACTCAGGTACGGTATTAGGCGAGTTATTAAAAAAAACAATTAAATAAATAAATAAATAAACAGATGGAATTTGTTCTATTAAGTTGGGGATAAAGTGTCGATCAGATGACTTTCCTTCTGCCCTAAAAGGGTTATAGTGCTCAGTGATTTTATCACTCAGTCTGAGAGTACATTGAGGGTGGAGCTATAATAGGTGGCTAGACAATACCCAGAAGCTACCAGAATGCAGGTGTGGTTTCAGTAGGCTGAGTGATATGTGTCTGTGCGTCAGAAGGCAAGAGACGAAGACCAATAGGGTTCTCCATGTCTGTGTAGAATGTAACAAGACACAATACCTTTACTAGGGTCCCCATCTGAGGGTGCCTTTGTAGGAAAGGAGAGGGTCCTTAGGCATCATGCATTTCAAGTAGATCTAAAAGCGCATGGCTTTCCTGTATCAGATGGATTCCACCAGAGCAAGAGGGAGGGATAAAGAAAGGGAGAAATGCTAATGTTAATGAACTTATAAAGCGCTGCTGTGACCTGAAGGCATCCTGGCACTTGAAGGACCTACCTCAGAGGGGAACCCCAACGATCGGTACAAAAGAGAATGAAAATCAAAGAAAACAAAGAGAAATTCATTGACTAAACAAAAAGGTTTGCAAAGCTTTTCTGAAGCCGAAATGATCCACAGTGGTCCGAAGTGGTAGAGGGAGAGAATTCCACAGCGCAGGAGCAGCGACCAAAAAGGTCCTGCCCCCCACAGTCGACTTGCGAAAGCGGGGGACATGGAGCATGTACTGACTAGCAGATCGAAAACTCAGAGAAGGAAAATGGGCCTCATTATAAGTATGCTGGTCCGGAAACAACGGTTCTGTTAACCTTACAGGCACTGTTGTTTCTGGACCGGCATACTACAGGTTGGCCTGCCGGAGCAGCTGTGTCCAACAGGTCTGTCCCTGCCGGGCACCGCGGCCATGGTAGGCAGACCATCACGGAAACACCGACACCGTTAGCAACAATCCCGGTGCTTCCGTGGTCCCCACTATGTAAATGGGGAACAACATTTTACTGGTGCCTGACTTTCTGGGTCACTGGGGTTGTAATCCCCCGGTGGCACTTGCAAGTCAGGCGCCAGTAAATTATTGAGAGTCTGGCGGCAATCCACCGGTAGCTCCGGCAGGGTTACCGCTGGACTCGGAATGAGGCCCAAAATCTGCGGATGTTATGATACAGGTAGGAGGCACCTCCCCCATGATCGGTGCGATGAACCTTACAAAGAGCCTTAAATTTAATTTGGCTGTCAATCGAGAGTCAATGCAGCTTCTGAAGCACAGCAGAAGTCCCAGAAAATCTAGGGAGCCCCATGGCCAAGCGGACTGCTGAGCTGTGCACCACCTGGCTTTACAGTAGTCCAAAATCCCCATAAACGAGGTGGAGACCAACAGTCTGCGCATTTTGTCCGGCACAAACAGGATAATCTTCCTGAGTAGTTTAAGCTTCAAATGTGCAGCACTACATCTGGTCCCAATCTGGGGGGGAAACCGAGAGTGACAAACTGATTTTAATTTCTAGTTTATTTACAGTATGTACTGGAGCAGGGAGGAAGTCCAGAAGTGAGCTGGCCAGGGGGAACACTCCATGTCTACGCACCCAGGACCATGACCTCTGTTTTGTTGGCGTTGAGCTTAAGCCAGTTTTTTCGCATCCAATCTTCGATGTCATACAGTTGTTCCTGAGGTGAGTGGCTGCATGCTCCTGGTCAATACCCAATCATCAGCATAGGAATAAAACCTATAGATGTGCGTGTGCATAAATTTGGCCAAAGGGAGCAGGTGAATGTAAACAAGGCTGAGACAGCCGACCCTTGTGGTACTACGGATTAAAGAAGAGAGGAGGCAGAGTAAAAAGGAGGTAAAGCAAGAGACTGCATCCTGTCAGACGGGAAAGACTAGAACCAGCCAAGAGCTATGCCACCAATTCCGATCTCCACCAAGCGCTGACACAAAACAGCATGGTCAATTGAGTTGAACGCTGCAGAGAGATCCAACAGAATTAGGACACTCACCCTTGGTCTAGAATAAGGGCAAGGTCATCGATGACAGAGACCAGGACTGATTTGGTGCCCAATAAGGGGTGAAAGCCCAACTAAAATGGATCCAGAACATCAATGCGACTCAAAGTCTCTCAGCTGAGGTGTCCCTGCAGGTTCCAGAATCTTCATCAGAAACAACAGCAACAAGAGAGGTCGAAAATGTGCTGGGGGGGTTGGGTCCAGAGAAGCCTTTTTTAGTAATGGGGAAACCACAGCCTGTTTAAGAAAGTCTGAAATAAAAACGGCCTGCAGAGAATTATTCACAGCACTGGTAAGCAGTAGAGCCAACTCAGGTCTAATAGATTTCAACACCCAAAGTGGAATGGGGTCTAAAGAAGCGGCAGATCTGAGTGAGTTGACAATCTGAAAAACTTGAACCTCCCCCACAGGAGAGAAGGTACAAAGAAATTAGGGACACTGAATTAGGAAGAGAGGGCAACAGAAGTGTCAACCTGGGTTATCTTAGAATTCAATATATTCATGCAAACCTTAGCATTCTTATTGATATAGAAGTCAACAAGTGAATCACATAGCGCCTGATAACCAGGCACTTCAGTAAGAGCAGAAGCAGGTTGCGACAGCTCCTGAAGGACTGCAAAGAGTTCCTTGTGTTGGCTTTGTGCGCACATATGCGATGGGAAAAGTATGCCACTTTGGCTTCCTTGATGACTTGATAAGCAAGGCAGTGCGCTTACGGCAATAGTTTGTCAGAATCAAGATATTCTGTACGCCACTGGCGTTCAGCCCTTTTATACCAGAGTATAAGGACATACAGGTGCTCAGTCAACCAAGTGGCTGACAATCTCTGGGGTTTCGTATGCTGACTGACTGGAGATAATACATCAGCTGCTAACTTAAAAGCAGAATACAGAAGTTAGCACTAACAGCATCAAAATGACATGTAACCAAGGAGGCTAAGGCAGCTGGGCCCACATAGCTCCAGGGCCAAGAGGAAAAGCACAAAGGCTTAGTGATGGTCCTGGGAGAGGGAACAAACAAAGTAAAGCGGACGATGTAATGATCAGAACAGACCACTGGGTAAGCGGAGTGGGTAACAACACTATTAGTTTCCGCAAAAATGAAGTCTAAAGTGTGACTATGAGAGTGAGTAGGCCCCAGTACCAATTGAGAGAGCTGTAGATCAGAAAGAAAAGCAAGTAGGATAGCAGCATGTAAATCATACATGTCATCATGCCAGAGATTAAAGTCTCCCAAAATAACCAATCGTGAATATTTCAACTGAAAAGCCGACGCAAAATGTACAAAATCACCAGAAAAAGCAAAGTCATAAGTGGGTGGACGATAAATTACTAAAAAAATACATAGTAACTGTAGGAGAAAAGGACAAATGAACCAGGAAATGCTCAGTTTTCATCTCATGCGACACAGTAACTATGGACCATTTAAACTGTTGTATAAATATAAGATTTATGAACTGGTTACACCCCCCAGGTAGACCCGTAGCACTTGCCACAAGTCTTCCTCTCTACTGTCTGGGAAACCACATCCATTATGATCCTAGTTATTCAAAATAGTTAAACAGGCTTTATTAGCCAATTTATATGTTGAATTCTTTAAAAAAAAAGACAGTGTATGATGACAGTTATCCATTCAAGAAACATATAATACAATGGCTACTATATATAGATGATATTTTCATCTTATGGCAGGGTCCCCTTTTGACAGGCAATGCATTTGTGTTGTGGCTCAATACCCAGAACAATTTGTTTAAGTTCACCAAAGAGATTAGCAAGGATGAAATACATTCCCTGGACATTACGGTTTTCCATTATGAGTGCAAACTTCGGGTCAAGCCTATTAGCAAACCTACCGACCGGAAGGCCTTTCAACATTTCTCGAGCCTTCATGCTAATCATATCGAGGCTAATTTACCCTTTGGTCAATTTTTAAGGCTAAAGCGAAATAGCAGCACAAAACTGCACTATGAGGATAGTGCTAACACTTTGGCTAAGAAAATAATAGTTAGAGACTGTCCAAGCCGATTGGTTAGAAATTCAGCTAAGAGAGCCTATAATAACAACCGAGAGGCCCTTTTAGAAGATGGGTCCCGTAAAGAGAAGAAGGGAACAGGACTGGTCTTTGTTAAAACTTTTTCGGACCTTTTGTACAGTATCAAATCCATGATTATGACAAATTGGAAAAAGATCTTCACAAAGAGGGAAACTATGCCATTGGTAGCTTTTAACAGGAGTCAGAACATTAGAAAAATGGTTAAACAATCCACATTGTGGGGGGTGGCCCCAGTGGTAGGTCATTTTGCCTGTGGACAATGTGTTATGTGCCAATTCACAATGAAGACCACTGAAGTAGACATTGGTTTAAAGGGAAAATGGGTCATCAAAGAGCTAACAAATTGTAACAGTGATAGTGGGGTGTACATGATCGTATGCCCATGTGGGCTTCGATACTTTGGTAAAACAAACAGAAAATGTAAGACCAGATTGATAGAGCATCGTAGTTGTGTCAGGAGCAACATTTTACAGGCCCCCCTCGTTAAACATTATATGGAAAAGTGATACACCCACGATGACAGCAAGTAGGTCATTTTGAAGAAAATCAATGGTCCAAATAAGGAAGTGATTAATCAAAGACTCTTGACATTTGAACAAAAGCTGATTTTCCAAACCATATTATGGGTCTCAACAAGGGTATTGCATGGCATAATGTGTCTGTGTCACAATGAATATGACTCCAACATTGCTCTTTTTTTTACCACGATTGGCCACGTTTTCCACATTTGTTCTGACAAATATGGCTATTAACCATCAAGTGTGAAATAGGAAGTATTTCTAGCTGGTCTGTGTTAAACTGATCAATGTATATTTATGGTTTCCGGTACTGATAGACTTTTTGGGTGTGTTTCACAGATTTAATATTCTAAATACCATTGAGGTGGTCTATTTGTGTTTACACTGGTTTCCAGGGCGGAAGCGTTGATCGCCTGTTGGATTTAGTGAAACCCCTGTTGAAATGGCACAGTATTTTTGGCCATGTATTGTCCATTTGCATGCAAAAAATAAGTCCTTCCTCTATGTTGTTGCTGCCGGATATGACTGCGACCATTGGTCAGAGCAGCTGTGGAGATTGGATGGCTACTAGTGGACTGCAAGACAACGGTAAATGTTTTCCGGTATGCCACTATAATGTTTACTTTGGAGCAGTGGGCGCTCTCTACTTGAGAGATATTGAAACAGGGGGACATCGTTGGCATGTAGTATTAAAAAAATGCATGTTTTATCGCAGCGTGTGAGCCGCGTTGCCTAAGGAGGAACACAGAGGAGTAAACTACAGTTTGAAATCTTTTAATGCCTAATGACGGTAGGATTTGGGTTACACTGGAGATGCATGGGGTGAATTTACAGAGACTTTCGTTATCAACAGGGGAACACAGCAGAGTGAATCCCGCTTTAATAGAATGGTCGGCTTTTCCACTCCCGTTTGTGTGCATACATGTAAGAGGATAGAGGCTTCAAACAAGAGATGGTTTAACACCATTCCCGTTGTAGTTTGATTTTGACTGAATCCTATAGTTGTTAGAAGGATCTTATAGCTTTAGGTGTAGTGTATAGGAGCACTTTTATGGTGTATGTTTGAAGTTGAGGTTGCTTGTGTAGGGGCAGAGGATTGAGTCATGAGTACTGTGTTGTTTTTTCAGATAGTGCTTGGATCAGATACAAGTGCAGCTGGGACTAATGTGAGCAGTCCGCTCGTTTTCCATCTATCAGGTGGGAAGAGTTTCGCTTGATATTGGACAAGTAATGTTAGAGATTGTTTCTAAAGATATAATCTATGCGTGCGTTTTACGCAGAGTATCTATTTCTGTTTTTTTGTAGTGTTCTGGTGTGGGCCATTTTATGAGACCCCAATGACATTTCTATCTGCCCTAATTTTGAGGAGCATAAGTGCAAAGGAAATACCAAGCACTGAAAGCAGGTATCATGGTCAAACTTTGTTGTTTGACTGTGCAGTAATGAGCACTAACTTGATCACTTTCCATGTTTGGTGCAATCTGTGAATCATGTTTTCTTTGGTGTGGTACACTAAAATAATTGGTGACTTGTCCTTTCCTTTTTATCCTTGAGTTCTTTGGTGGGGTTGCTATGCTGTGGAGACCAGTTTGTGCATCCGTCAACTTACATATAAATTGTGGCTTTTGAGCCCCTGAAGAAGGTTCAATTAATCATGTTTAGGGACTCAAACATGTCAGGCTGTTCCTATTACAACACAACTGGGCCAAGAGTTGATTTATTCTGAGGCCTGTGTTTATTTGTGCAATAAATGAATGTATTGATGTTTTTATGTGAAAACATGTTTTGTATAGATTTTTATGTCTAGTGGGTGCAGTATGGAATGTTACATATTGTGCAAAATTACCTTTTTTAGTTGATAACTTGTACAATAAAAGTATATGTTTCTTTATGACTTTGTGCATTGAGTTGAGTTGAGTAGGGGTCTGGTATAGGAGTCCCCAATATTAATGTGTTTCATTTGTTTTTTGGAGTTCTCTCTTTCGTATAAATCCATCTAAATATAAGAGCCAACCCACCTGCAGGGTGCTTTCAGCTGCTGTTATCATGTAGAATAGCGTAGGTATCAGGAAAAGAGGAAAAGCATGGCAAAGATCCAGAGCAGAAGCATCCGAAAGCCATGTCTCGGTGACGCAAAGAAAATCAGGGGCATGCGGCTCAAGAAGCTCGCGAATATCCTGTCATGTGTCGGGCCAAAGAACGGGCATTGCAAAGAAGACCATATAGCGCAAGGTGGTCAGGCTCCAAAATCAGTGAGCTATATGCAGTGGTTACATGCCAGTTAACATGCCAACAGGTTGGAGGGAGGGCTAAATTGCAAAGTACCAGGGGAGCAAGCCCAGAGCCCGAATGGGCACAGACGGCAAATGCCTTTGGCGTGCCGCTCGCGCCAGCACATAAGTGCAGCCGGTCACAAGGGGCTATTGTCAGGTCCCTGGGAAGATTACCAGCTTAATAGAGCATCTTTTCTAGTCTTAGTCAGCACCCCTGTTCTATTACCTACTTTTGTTTTTGCAATTCCAGTGAAGTTTTTTCAGGAGTTGGTTTGGGCCTTAACTTAGGTTTTCAGAAGGCTGTTGGGGTCCCAAGCCAAGATGGTGGTAAGGAACAGGAGTCGTGATTGGTGGATGAGAGAACAAAGGATAGGGCAGAACATTCTAAACTGCCTTTCATTTTAGATTCTATATATGCAGGTCATTTCTTTGTCAGCTCCAGAGTTGTGGGCCTAGGTTCTCCAGAGAAATTATCTGAACATTGAAGAAGCAAGTCAAGTTTCTACACTAGAAGAATTAACAGCCATGATGAGAAGAAGATCAGATTTTAAGGGACAAACCTTAATTTAAGCTAAGTAGATAATCTTCAGTTATGCACTCAAGATCTTTCAGAAACATAAAGCATTTCTGTTAAACTTTTCATTAAATAACCAGTTATTCAACTTTTTGGGACCCTAAGGGATTGACTCGGTTGACTGAACAGTTTGCGTGTTGTGCGCGAGTTTGTATGGCTAAGAGATACTCTTGTATTCTCTGTTATTTTTTCACTTGCCTTGTTTGACGGCTTTATTTTTCGCCGCTTCAGAATCTGGTGTGAACTCAGCGTCGCGTTTCGCATGGGAACTTCGGAAGGGGGGCCCCGGGGGGAACGCGAAGCGTTTCCCCCCGGGGAGTATTTTGGCGCTGCACACGGCCAGCGAGTGGCCGTGGGGGTGTAGAGCGCCCCGCCCGGGGTATTTAAGGGATCAGGGAAGGTTCGGGAGGCAGGCGACGGTTAGGACTTGGCGATTGTTGGCGACGGTTAGGACTTGGCGATTGCACAGGTCCCGTTGCCTGCTCCCGAGCCTTCCCGGGGTCCTTGGTCCTAGCTGGCGGTTAGTGCAGGTGAGGTAGGGGAGTGAGGTAGCTGTAAGGAGGGTGGGTAATTTATAAAAAAAAAAAAAAAAAAAAAAAAAAAACAATTTTAGTTGTGGGTAGCAGGATAGGAGGGGTGCCGTAGATAAGACACCCCTCTAGGCTTACCGGCATTCCAGGGTGCTGGTTCTTTCAGGTGGGCGGCCCGCGAGCGGGGGATAGGATTGTGTGGCTCCGCGGCGGCCGTATTTCATTTCTGTGTGACGGGAGGGTGAAAAGGAAGCCGAGCCTCTGCTGTTGACAGAGAAGCGGGTACGCGGGGATTTCTTCGTGTTCCGCCCGCTCCTCTCTGAAAGTTTAGGCAGTGTGCGTGGGCGTTGTTCTCCAACGCTCGCGCTGATAAGGGGCTTGGGCGGCGGTTTTAAAGGAGCCGCGCCCCAGTTAGTAGAGTGCGGTGAGATCCTGACGCAGCCAGGTGGCAGTGCTCTGCCGGTTAGCTAGTGCTAACGAAGGTTTTCCTTGGTGTGTCTTGGAGGGCTCCCGGTTTGGGAATAGGGGTTAAGAAAGGGGAGGGTAGGGTGTTAAGGGTTAGTGGGGCAGGGTGAATAAAAAAAAAAAAAAAAAAAAAAAAAAAAAAATAATAATTTTTGGTCAATTTATTAATTTACTATTTAGCAGTAGGGAAGCAGTTAAAAAAAAAAAAAAAAAAAAGAAAATATATATGCAGTATAGGTAGGTTAGTTTAAAGTGGGGGCAGGTTATTATTGACTCTATTAGGGAGGGTATTCAGGTTTCACGTTAGGTGCGTGTGTGGTTTGGGGTTCTTTTTGGGGGCGCTTTGCTCCTTTTTGAGTTTGTGAGGGTACTAGGTGGATAGGGTTAGGCCACGGGTAGGTCCAGGCTCGGGGGCATAGATTATTTAGGGCAAGTTTTGTGGGTTGTATTTGCTGGGCACACACATTTTAGTGTGCACAATGACAGGCCGGGGGGCGAGCAAGAAAGGGCTGGTGGATGCTGGGGCCTTGAGGAAGGCCCTGGAAATCATTAGCAGGGCAACCACAGCCCAATTGGAAAGTGCGGTAGGGGAAGTTACGGGAGAAGAAGGGAGCGGTGGGGGCCGGCCGCAGCGCAGAGCGGCGGCAGACGGTGCATTGGCAGCGGTGGTAGCCTGCACCCCTGCGGCAGGAAAAGGGGAGATTTGGGAATCTAGGGGCAGGAAGATGAGGAGGGAGATAGACAGGAGGGCAGAAGGGGGTGTAACGAGTTTAGGGGTTCAGCCAGAAAGGGGAGAAGGGTATGATAGCCCCAGGGTAGAAGGGAGTGCTAGGGAAGGTAGAGTCCGAAGGAGCAACAGTGGGGGCAGGGGTGGAGGACAGGTGGGTGTGGCGGGGCAGAGAGGAAAAGGGGGTAAATACCTACAGAAGAGTGCGGGTGGGAGAAGGAGGGAGAGGTCCCCGTCACTTGAGGGTAGGGTGGGGCGCGGAACGGCCCCCCCGGATAGGAGGAGTGGGGGCGGAGGGCGCTGCGCAGCCCCCGCTGTGCAGATGGAGGTTGAGGGTTTTGGTACGGCCCCTCCTCAGTCAAAGCAAGGAGAGCCTAGAGGGCACAGCACGGCCCCTAGCAACGAGGATGTCAGGGTGGAGGTCGGAACGCCTCACCCAAGAGAAGAGGACCAGGCAGAGGTTCCCACAGCCTCGCCGGGAAGACGTCAGAGGAGTGGCGGGGCGGACGCCCCGGGCTCGGAGGAAGATCTGCATTTAACCTCGGGCAGGAGCCCGCATCCCCAATGGTATTTAAGGGGTGATGAAGTTGGTTGGGATGAATACGGGGGGCAATGGGATTTTGAGGATTACGGGGCGGAAAGGGGAAGGGCGGAGGAGAGAAGAAGTTCAAGGTGGGACGGGGAAAGGGAAGTACAAGGGGGTCGGGGCGAAACGGGTCGAGGAGATTATTGGCTGGGCGATTGTGCTGACAGGTTTTGTCCCCGCAGCAGGAGCCCTCTGAGAATGGAGAGGAGGAGCAGCGGTGGGGAGGCCAGGCCGCAGATGGCAGGCGTGGAAAGAGGTGAGAGGGAAAGGGAATGGTCATCTGCATGGCAGAGAGGGGTCACAAATAGGGGGTTGGGTGATGACCGGGGTGGTCTACAAGGTGTGATGAAGGAAGTGGGGGTGCAGGCTTTTGGAGCGGAAGGGGTTGGAAAGAACATTTGCTCGGTGGAGGTCCAAACGGACAAGGTGGCGGAGCCATTGGGGCTCGAGGTGCAAGCGGGAAAAGACAAAGAGGGGGAGGTAAAGGGAAAGGAGAAGAAATTGCCATACATGGGGATAACAAAGCCATTGGGGGCGCACTTGATGGCAGCGACCAGGGAGAAGATTCAGGCAGGGGAATTTGTGGATGTCTTTAAATTGCTCCATAGGGAAGTGAGAGCAAAGGAGGGGTCTAAGGAGGAAGAGAGGGAACTGGCGTCACGCCCAAGGGTCCCGGTGACTATTGAGAATTGGACGTCGGCGTTTATTATGTATGCCAGTGTGTATTGTGAAAAATTTCCGGAGCGTTGCGTGGCCCTGCTTAAATATATGGACGTAATTAGGAAGGCTTTCACGAGTTTTGGGGGTTTTGCCTGGGTACGCTATGATGAGGAATTCAGAGCGAGAATGGCGGAGGATAGTCAGGTGGTCTGGGGGGAGATAGACATGGATCTTTGGCTGCAATGGATGGCTCCAACGAGGCCTGCCCCGACATTACACACAGCAAGTGGGCTGCCTGTGCCTTACCGGCCCCTTCTTGGTCGCCCCGCCCATGAGGGGGCGGGGGGAGGAGGCGGAGGACAGCCCTCAACAGCATGTTGGGCGTTCAATAAAGAAAACTGCACGAGGTGGATGTGCAAATTTAAACACGAGTGCAGCAGGTGTGCGGGTCGGCATCCGGTTACAGATTGTTTTCAGGCAGGGGACAGTGGGTCAGGGCGAGGAGCGGGGCAAGAAAGGGGGGGGGAAGGACCGCATGCCAGGTAAATCGGGGTGTGCTGGTAGGTCGGGCTCAGTTTATCGTAAAGGAGGTGGGGGGCACAAGGTTTGATGAAAGGTTTGTTGGGAGCAAATTAAAGGGGGCAGGAGAAAGGTGAGGAGGAAGATGCGTAGGTAGGGGAGGGCCCAGGGGGGAGGTAACGGTGGAAATGGTTAAGGGAGAGGTAGCTGTCGTGGGAGGGCAGGGTCGATGGTGGGGAAGCCCTCACGCTTGCCGCACGACAAGGTGAGTAGGCTTCAGGCTGCATGGACGGAGGTGCGGGAGCGCCTCTGGTGCAGCAGGGGGGGAAGTGAGGAGATGGGGCTGCATGGACGGGGTGCACTAGGGCCCCTGGTGCAGCTAAATTTAAAAAAAAAAAAAAAAAAAAAAAAAAAGTGGGGCAGAGAAGCGAAGTGCCGGAAGAGGAATTTATGTGTAATGGTCTGCATGGACGGGGGCGCAGGTTTGGCCCCTGGTGCAGCGGTGGAGAGGAGTAAGGAAGAAAAGGGGCCTGCATGGACGGGGGTGCATTAGGGCCCCTGGTGCAGGCGGGAAATGGTGGTAATGGATGCGAGGAGCTTGAAGAGTTATATGGAAGGGACTGCATGGACGGGGGCGCAGGTTTGGCCCCTGGTGCAGCGGTGGAGAGGAGTAAGGAAGAGAAGGGGCCTGCATGGACGGGGGTGCATTAGGGCCCCTGGTGCAGGTGGGAAAAAGGTGGTAAGGGATGCGAGGAGCTTGAAGAGTATATGGAAGGGCCTGCATGGACGGGGGTGCACGTGGGCCCCCGGTGCAGGGGGGACAATGGGAGCGGGGGGACAATGCAGGAATGTAAAGGAATAAACTGGGCACAACAAGTGGAGCAAATGGTTTATTGCTTGTAGGGGAGCGGTTTGCGACTTGTTTTACGTGGGTATTGTTTGGGGGCTTTCAAGGTTTTTGAGTTGGTTGGGGGAAAAGGGGGGGTAGGGGGACTGCAATGGGAAGATGTTCAAATTACAGAAGTAGGTTGAGACATCAAGATTAAAAGGCTAAGACGGATAAGGAGGGAAGGGACTCTTGGGTTCGGCTGGTCGTGGGAGCAAGGTCTTATGCCCAGTTTCAGGTGCTAGGGGTATTGCGGAAGGAGGTGGTGGCAGTGGGTGAAAAGGAATAGGTTTTTGGGACTCATTATTTTAGGATGGGCGCAGCATCTGAGGGTACTGGGCTGGGTTTTTTCAGAAGTCAAGGCGAAAAGATTGGGTCGTTGGAGGCTGGGAAATACAAGGGGTACGGCAGGGAGTTTGATAATGGGGATGCTGAAAAGGTGGTTAGGTTTTGCGGGCCAACTGTGTTGAAATATTTTGACTTGTCAGTGATTTTGTATTTTCTTTTTCAGATGCTGCGCGAAAGGAAGGGGAGTTGGCGCAAGTTTTGATTTGTTGGCCATTCAATTGTTAAGTGGGCTGGGGAAAGAAGTGGGGAAAAGGGGTTTGGAAGGTAACAGGGGTGCAGTTACAAGGAAGTGGTGGTGAGAGGGCACGGGTTGGGGGGCCTGCGGTGGGATCACCTGCTTCCTATATTGGCAGGGATGAGGGATGCTTGGGGTTTCCAGAGGTGGTGATTATGCATGCAGGGGAGAATGACCTGGTGAGAGATACGGGGTTGGCTCTGCTAAGGAAAATGAAGAGGGACTTAGTGTGGGTGCGGGAAATGTGGCCTCAAGCAGTGGTGGTATGGATTAAGTTGTTGCCGCGATGAGGGTGGAGGGGAGTGAAAAGGGGGGAGCAATAGAACGGGCCAGGAAGGGGATAAACAGAGAAAGGGTAAAAATTTTGTGCCTCGGTGGCAGTGCAGGTCATGGACCATAAGGAAATAACATATGAGGGTCTCCTTATCTTTAGAGAGGTGGGGGTACACTTGTCCGTGTATGGGAATAATCACTATCCGGCGGACTGGGGTGCTTGGCTGGGAGAATGGGTAAAAAGTTTGAGGTAGAAAAGTTGGGGGGGGGGTTGGGGCAGAAAGAACTCCTCGGGGGAGGGTTTTTCTGGTGCCGGGGGCATGGCCCCTTTTGATGTGGGGGGAGGGAAGCACAATGGGGGAATGACACGGGAAAGGAGGGGGTGGCACTGTTTGCACAAGCAGGTCACCCCGGGGGATCAGGTATTGAGCCTGGAGGGGCATGGCCCCTGGGGAGAAAGCGGGACGCCTGGAAAAGGGGCAAGGATACGGTAGGATCCAAGGGATCATTAGGGAGGAATGGGTTATTTATTTATTTAACTGTTGGGGGAAAATGGGAAATGTTTAAGTTATTTAATTGATTGTTCAAATAGCTATTTAGTTTGTTAGGCCATGGAGCCAGTTAAGCGTTTTGATTGTAAGCTTTGGCCTGTCACATTAAAGCGACCTTTTCCACTTTTAAATGAGTCTGGGTTTTTGTGCAGTAAGCCAAAAGCTAAGGATTCCGATCTGCGATTGTGGCAAAGGCTAAGTGTTGCTGAGGTAAGATCGTGAGATTCACTCTGGATTCCCATCTTCATTCAGGTGAGCGTTGAGCCTTTTCTTTTTTTTTGGGAGCTTATTAAATTTTGTGTTTTCCTTTTTTGTAAGCGTGCCCCGAATAGTATTTTTGTTTCCGTTGCTCGTTTCTTTCCATTCAGTGAGCGCAGTGTTGCGGGGCGACAGCTAGGTACTGCAGCAGTCTTGCAGTTCATTGTGAGACCATTGTTTACTTTTTTCCTCATTTGAAAGCGCGGAGTGCGCAGTGACTGTGGGGCACTTCATTAACTAATTTTCAATGAAAACTTTATTTGAACATTTATTTACACACGCAGATGGTGGACACTATTTACCTAGTGCAAACAGAAGCAAAGGTGTGGTTATATGAAGATTCTTTCTAAATGCACGTTCAATGAACCTAAATTAGTTCAGCTGCAACCTGAGTTCAGCCCTTTTGAATTTTCTTTTTTTGATGCAGTGAATGCAGGAGTAGTAGCTCCCTCTTCAAGGAAAGGATACAAAAAGGCAAATACTTGAACTTCTTACCTTCTGGAAATAAGATGAACATGTATATTTCTGAGTATTCACAACTCATTGGAGGTTTGAGTAGAACTTTAGTTCTAAAATAGGTAGACAGAGCTTAGGATTTCATAACGGCAATAAAGATATAACTAGAACCTTAACACTCTTAGCAGTAGCAGAGGAGTTTTCAGGTAAATGATTAATGTGTTTTGGGAAAAACATTTATGTATAATTTTAAATGAAGAGTTAAGCTAATATTGTATGAATCTTTCATTGATGCAGATACCAGGACGAGTTGGAGATCCAGTGTCTGAGTTTATTTTATCCACTTCCCCATTCCCCCTGGGGTGTCACGAGCTCATCTGGTATTATAAGGTAGTTGAGTGTGCTACACCTTGGTGGGACTGTGGGGCTCAGCAGCTCCTGCGATGTACAGAAGCCACGCCTTGACAGCTGTGACGGAACAGAAAATACTTCCGAAGGACTCAAAACGTAGTATTGCCAAGGATCTGGCAATTACAAACAATAAAATAAGACCCCCACAAAAAGCCCTAACAAGTTAGCAGTCCCACGATAAATAAATACATTCAGTAAAACAATTTACAAGTAAAAGCGGTATTCAAAAGGCATACTCGCAAGAGCAGCCTTTACCGATAGAAATAAAGGGGTGGGGCTGAGGTCTTTCCGAGACCCTAAAGACTTGTGGATCCGAAGCTTTCGGTTTTCTAAGATGACAGAGACTGACTGCAGGCTCAATGAATGAGTCAATCCCTGAACTGGAGGAGGGGTGGGGACGGGGGAGATCCATACCCACAGATGTACCCGAAAAGATAACTGGCTACAAAGACACCCACAGTAGGATCTCAAACCTCCAACTAAAACTGATTGATAATGTGGTTACCTACTTGCAATAGTTGATGAGCAACTGTGCTCTGGATGAAGAGTAGATCTGACTTCTCTGAACAGCATCCAGAACACATGCTATAAAGATGGCCTTGGGGCTTTTCAGAATAACTAGCTTGATCTGTGCGTTTACATAAAATGGTGTCTACAGCTCCAAGGCATAATGCAAAATGTCCAGTGCCGTACACTGGTGTCCCAGCAGAGAGCTAAACAGTGTACTATATCAATAGAGACCTGAAAGGGTTCTTAGGCCAGAAATCCTGACTACCATCTTAAGCCTTTCTAGACTAACAAGACATAGGTGAAGGAACATCTTTCGGATAAAACAGTGTCTCATCGCTGCTATTCTCAGCATTCCCAGCAGTACAATCACTCCCAGTGGGGATGCACACAGTGTGATTGTACTGGGCAAAGTCTGGGGACCACAGCAGTGGCACCAGATGATTCAGGATACATGGGCACTCTTGTAGAGCCTGCAGATGTTTGGCTTGCGAGCCTGTGAGCAGCTCTGTGATCTGCATTCATTTTCATCAAGACCACCATCGTGGATTCACAGTCCTCACTATAGTGGTTGCAGTAGCTCAGCAGATGTTTGTGGTGGGTGCGCAAGGGTCTCTTTTCCTCTTTTTTTTTCATAACAACATTTTATTGGGTTTTACGTATAAGCACAACATCAAGCACAACATCAACAACAATGCAGTGATCAATAGACGTGTTAAGATGCTAATGTCTCTCGGGGTATCTGGAGGGGGAGGGGAACGTTGGTGAACTGATCGTTTTTGTCCATGACCCTCTCTGTTCGCGGGGATCAAGCGGGAACCCATACTCCGGGATGGTCTGGTTTGAGTCTATAGTTTAGTGAAGTGGGCTGCTTTGGAGCCATCTGGTTAATGGAGGCTTTCTGGTGAGACCCGGAAATTTAGCGGCATAGTCCATAGATGGGTCCCATATATTTAGGGCTCTGTTCAGGGAGCCTGATCTAATTGCAGTGATATTTTCGGCCACAGCTATGTCCCAACATTTGGACCACCAAAGTGCCACTCTGGGTCCTTCTTCGTTTTTCCACAACCGGGCCATTGCAATTTTCGCTGCTAGGAGTAGGTGCGTGCATAGGCGGGGGATTTGTCCTGAAATTGGGAATGCACCGCCTCCTGTTTCACCCAGAAGGATGATTCCAGGGTCCCAGGGGATGGAGAGACCAGCAATGTCCTTGATGTGTTTTATTACCTCTCTCCAGTATGCCTCTGCCTTCGGACAAGTCCAAACCATATGGAATAATGAGCCTGGGTCAGGGCAACCTCGCCAGCAGTATCCGGGAATGTTCGGATTGGCCCTGTTGATTTGAGCCGGGGTGGCATAGTACCTGTAGCAAAGTTTATAGCCCCCTTCCCTGTTTGTGATGCATTGTGAACTTTTATTTAGTCTGGCCCATATTTTCTCCCATTCTTCGACCTCTTATCTCCCGTCCCAGGTCTTGTTCCCATTCAAGCATGTATCTTTCTTTTTTGGAGGGATCTGTCCTGTCTAGGAGTCAGTGAAGGGCTGATGTTCTGCCTCTTTTAGTCGGGGTTGTTAGAGATAATTCCAGCGCCGTTAATTCTCTGGAGCATTTTTACCGGATCACCCTGTGGGACAGCCAGTGCCGGATTTGGGCATAATGGAATTTTTCCCGCTCATCGACCCCGAATTTTGATTTGCATCTCTCAAATGAAATGGGGGTTCCTTCTTCTAGAAGTCACTGGTTTTTTGTAGGCCGCCTTCCTTCCAGGGCTGGAAGCTAAGAGGAGACATGCCTGGTGAGAAGTCGGGATTGTTCCAAATGGGGGTTATGGGCCCCAGAGCTCCTCTAATGACCCATTTCTGGGCTGCTGCCTTCCAACAGCGAACACTTGTGATTGTTGCCGAGAGGGGGGCGCTGTTTGCTTGCGGTTTTATGTTTGGTAGGTGTGGGAGATCTGAAGGCGTGACCGGACACCAGGCCTCTTCGAGTTGTGTCCATTTGGGGGTATCTGCCTCTTGTACCCAGGAAAATGTGTGTGATAGCTGCGCTGCTAGGGTGTATCAGGCCAAGTCGGGTACTCCCAACCCTCCCTGTGCTTTCCCCCTCATCATTATAAGTTTGCCTATACGAGGTTCCCCCCTACCCCCCATACAAATTCCTGAATTTTCTTTTGCAGGGCTGTCAGGGCCGGACCCAGGATATGGATTGGCAATGCTGTGCAGTAGTACAGCCATCTGGGGATTAGGTTCATCTTTATGTCAGTGATCTGCCCGAACCAAGAAATTTCCTGAGGCTTCCACCTTTTTAGATCGTTTTGGAGTTCTTTAATCAATTGCGGGAAATTGCTTGAGTACAAACGTGACGGGTCTTTAGTGATATGCACCCAGAGATATTCTATTGCTCCTATCGCCCATGGGATTGGCATTAGAGGGCTGAGGGTGTCTCTTTCTTGCTTAGAGAGGTTAATTGCTAAGGCTGAGGATTTGTCCAGGTTTACTCTGAACCCTGATAGAATCCCGAATTCTTTAATCTCTTCCCATACGGTGCCCAGGGATGTTGCCAGGTTTTACGGTATTATTAACACGTCGTCCGCATATTGCGCGATTTTGTATTCATGACCTCCCACAGTTAACCCTCCTATTCTGATGTTTTGCCTTTGATTTTGAAATTTAGGGGTGAGAGTGGGCATCCCTGTCTAGTGCCCCTGGATATGTGTATTGCTTCGGACCTGGTGCCATTAACCTGCAGTTACGTGGTGGGAGTTTGATAATTAGCCATTACCCATGTGATAAAATTTGGGCCGAAGCCCAAATGTTCGCGGATAGCCCGGATATACCCCCAATCCACCAAATCGAAGGCTTTGTGTGCATCTAAGGATAGGACAGCCATTCCTACCTTCAATTTGTGGGCGCTTTCAATGATGTTTCTACCACTCAAGGAACTACAAGAACAAGTCATCTCCAATTACCATGAAGCTCTGATGGAAGGGCACCTAGGTATTGCAAAAACTGAAGCTAAAATTAAAAGACAATTCTGGTGGCCCACCTGGCGAAAAGATGTAAAGTCAGTTGTACTGTCTTGTGGCATCTGCGCCCAGAACAAAAGCCAAAAGAAGAAACCAGCTGGTCTTTTACAACCTTTAGATATTCCACCCACACCATGGCACACTTTGTCTTTAGACTTTATTACATATCTACCACCATGTAATGGATTCAACACCATTCTAGTTATTGTGGATCTTTTTTCCAAGATGGCTCACTTTATTCCTTTAAAAGGATTACCTTCTGCTTCAATCTTGGCCAAGGAATTTCTCGAAAATATTGTTCGAATACATGGATTTCCTTCCGTATTGATCTCTGACCGAGGTAGTCAGTTCATTTCACAATTTTGGCAGAAGTGTTGTCAATTGGCACAAATCGACGTAAGGTTATCAACCAGTCACCATCCCCAAACCGATGGTCAGACGGAGAGAACCAACTAGACTCTTGAACAATACCTACGTTGTATGCTCCACCAAACCGAAGGTAATTGGAAGGACATTTTATGGATTTCTGAATACGCATACAATAACTCTGTACATTCAGGAACCGGACAAAGCCCCTTTATTACCATATATGGACATCATCCTCGAACCTCAGAACTCGATTCGCCCCAGCCTTTAGAAATGCCGGCAGTAACTCATCTGCATTCTACTATTACACAAGCCTTTAAAGAGGCAACAAAACATTTGAAACAAGCAAAAGAGAAATACAAGAAAAATGCTGATCAACATAGAAGTGAGACCCCACCATATCGAATCAGAGACCAAGTTTGGCTGGCTACAAGACATATTCCTCTGAAAGGAACTCAGACTTTTAATCCTAGATATTTGGGACCTTACACCATTAAGGCCATTATCAATCCGGTGGCCGTCAAATTAGAATTACCCTCTAATATGCGGATTCATCCTGTCTTTCATGTTTCACTTCTAAAACCAGTTCAACCCGGTACAAGATTAACCAAACCACCTGACCCCATCCTAATAGATGGAGAACCTGAATTCGAGGTAAAAAACATCCTGGACTCTAAAATGGTTAAATCAAGACTTTTTTATTTAATCGACTGGAAGGGTTACGGACCACAAGAAAGGTCATGGGAACCTAGTGACCACGTTCATGCTCCTCGATTAGTGAAAAAATTCCATCGGGACTTCCCAGACAAGCCAGGGCCAAGGGGAAGAACAACTTTAGGAGGGGCCTTGGGGGGGAGTGCTGTCATGATGCCTACCCCCGGGCATCCGGATCGATTCAATCAGCCCCGGGAGCAGGCATCCAGATACTCATTAAAACCCCAACAGCCCCGGCTGGGGTCCATAGGCGCTAGGCTCATAGACTTTACTTACCTTATGCAGACCATGCTGCAAATGAGTCCAAGCCAACGTGAGGCCTGGACGGAACTATTATATTACAGGGACTATTTTTCACTCGGGTGTGGTTCTGGGGAACTTCTTACCTGGGACTACTTTGCAGGCTATTTAAAACACGCCCGAACAGCAGCCCATGCTTTGCGATATTCTGCATCCAGCAGAGTGACGCTCACCGTGTCTGCAAGTCAGCATCCAGTCTTCTGCCACGCCCGCCTCGAATCCGGAGCTCCTAGACAAAAGGCAAAGAAAGGAGAAGAGGTTAGATCACAGACATTATTTGATTCCTTACCTGATTCCGGACCCAGCACATCTCCGAGCCTGGAAAGGACATTATTTCAGCACGCGTCGCCAGCAGCAGCGCAGCGTTATACTCACCAGTCCACCGCATCTTTCGACTCGGCGCTGCCTCCATCATTTTCTTTGTCGAAACCCAGCACCTGGGGGGAAAACAAAAGGAATAACAAGGTGAGCCGAGAAAACCAACAAGGACAATCTCTTTGCCACCATAGGCTTACCTGCTTTACCACCGGAGGTATTATTCTTTAATTCGCCACATCTTCCTATGTCGCACCTATAAGGGGAGAGAAAACAGCAAGTTAAACTCATGCAACTTTTACCAGACAGTGTTTGGTAATACAGACTCTTACCTGAACGCCATCAGCTGCCTCCAGGCAATATTCTTTTGGACCCAGCTGCAACCTAATGAGGGAATGGAACAAGAGTGAACATCGGACATATTGAACTCTTTGAACTTTATAGACACTGGAGTCAATATTCCTCCGGAACTCCTCCAGTACCCTCAACCCAGTGAAGTAACTGGTATCTACGCGCCCCCTCATGCCATGCAGGATGGAGAGAGCTCATCATTTAAAAACATAAGGTGAGGTTACCAAAAGGGAATATCGGAGGTGATTAGTGGGGAGAACGAGAACTGTTGGGGGGCCATCACTAAAGTCCACGGGTGGCTAAATCCCTTTCTCCACTTGCAGGAGAATACTTCTACGAGTCCAGCAGACAAGATTAGGCGGGCCAGTCCAGACTGTCATCTCTTCACTACGCATCACGTTGGTGGAGACTGCAGCTGTCCGGGTCCGATCGACGCCCCTGTGGGAACCAGGTGAGCGTAACAACTAGTAGGAGAACTATCACCCTACTGCCACTGGGAAACTGGTGGCACCACTGCGCTGAACTTTGGCCAACTGGTGAACTCTGTTGGAGCTCGAACGTTGCTCCCGAACTGTTAGAGTAGTTGTGGGCATTTTTCGCTCAGGGCTTCATCGTAATGAGTATATTGTCTCATTATCGACTGTGTGATTCCCTCTGCCTGTAGTTCGTTGACACAAAGAGGATAGTTGCCTGGGGCTCGAGAGCCTGGATACTCTGGCGTTGTTGATGGTTAATCATCCCGGGTTGGAGTTTTTCTTCGGCGGACCCCGGAGTCTGCGTCGTCTGCTAGCTTTTGACCATCCTCCTGTTTTGCTTCTAGGAGGTTGCATCTCGCCTCTGAGGCTGCACTTCTGTCCCTATCCTGCTCATCTTCAAATCTTTGGTCACAGACCTCGGATTCCAGTTCGCCGGTTCGGCGTTCTACCTCTCCTACTCTCCCGTCCAGAGAGTTGATTTTCTTTGTGATCTCTTCCGTGCTTTTTTGGATTTCTTTGGTCAGTGCCTATAGTAGATCTTGAAAATCGGCTTTCGTGACCATTTGTGATTGGCTGTTAGCTGTTGCGGATGCAGTGGGCGTAATGTTATTGGTGGAATCCTCTGGCCGATCCCCCTTTTTGGATCTTTCGGCAGATGAGCTAGACATTAAGTCGGCGATGTCCGTTTGTTTGGATGTCTTCCCGTTTTTTGACATTTTGCCGCTAATGGGTGGTTGTACCAGGACTCTGCGGAGAAATTCTTATCTCGCTTCGCAGAAGAAGAATTCAGGAGCCGGTTCTTATTTCTCACGCCACCAGGGTCCGCTGTGGGTTCTCAGGCGGTGAATGGGGGATGATAATGTGTATATCCTGCCTTTTGCTGACTGAGATGGAGTTTAGTGGATTATTTGATGGACGCTAGTAGGAGGCAAGGAGGTGAGTTGCAGGAGGGGAAAGGCTTGGGGATGCAGGTGAGTCTGAGTGGAATATTTTAGTAGTGCCCGATGGTGAATGAGTCTGGGACTCAAGTTAGCATGAGGGTTGGGAGCTTGGTAGGCTCAAACAGTGTCCTCTGCTCCCGCCTGCTCCTCGCCTTGCGCAGATTAGGCTGTAGTGCTTTCCAGTAAGTGTTGGGCCACTGGGCTGATCCGGAGGACTTCAGTTGTGCAATTCAGATGAGCTGCGAGCTGGGAAGGCTGCGGAAAAAGCATCGCTGGTGGACAGCCAGATGGAGGCTTGTTGCACCGGCTAGCTGGATAGGGGGATTAGCTGGAATCAGGTTGGTCTCCCCAGTGGAAGCAGGCAGCTGGCCTAATTGGTGGGACGCCCCGCCTGGGGTTGGCAATCGATGTGCCTGGAGATGCTGGCGTGGCCTGGCCTCTTGGGAACACTGCAAGGCGCCGCTCGGATGCAGGGCCTACCTTCTGGCGCCAAGGTGCTTCCTGGTGGGTGACGGATGCCGGGCAGAGTGTCGTTAACTGCAGGCTTCTGGATGGAAGTGCTGAAAGGGCTACAACAGTGTGGGTGGGCGAGCTGGGAACATTTGGCGGCTTCGGCTGCTTTAGCTCGCCTGCTCCACCCCCTCACCGTGGTTCTTTGCTGGATGAAATTGCGGCCGCCATCTTGGTATCGAGTGGGTCCAGTTTGGGAAAATAAGCCGAATCCTTGCAAATCGGCAGCAGAGCTGAGACCCACTCGGGCGATCACTGCTGCAAAGTTTCATACGCAATATACATCGATTGTGTCTCTTAAAGGGGCTTGGAAGCGGCAGTGTTGATTGCGGTGCAATGGGCCAGGCAGGAGCTCCTAGGAAGCCATGCCGGTCGCGCCCACCCCGACCCCTGCCCCCCTCTTTTCCTCTTCTAAACAATGGCTGTGCAGCTTTGCCAGGCGTGTGTCGTCATTGCGTGGTGCTAAATGTCCTCTTGGAAACCAATCTTCCATAACTATATCCCAGACTCCATAAGAGGGCCGAGAGGGCAGGAGCCCTTCTCCCTTCCCCATTACCTGAAATCCAGCGACAGGCTGCTGGAGCAGCTGACCTGCCCAATCCAGCGACCCCAGTGACAGGCTGCTGAAGCAACTGATAGCCCCATCCAGCGATCTCTGTGACAAGTCTGCTGGAGCAGCTGACCTGCCCGATCCAGCGACACCAACCACAGGAGCTGAAGTAATTAATCAGCCCCGTCCAGCGATCCCTGGGATAAGGCTGCTGGAGCAGCTGATCTGCCTGATCTAGCACGTGGACACTGTGCTCCAGCCCACTAGAAGGTGAACTCTACGTTCTGGTGCCCATACCTGCACCTTACATCTAACGGCAGTGTGGGAAGCCTGCTTTTTGTATCACCGGCTACTCATTGAATCCTCGAGGCGGCATTTACAAAATGGCTGCATGCTCACGTTGTTTGAGCGTGTAGCTTTGATTAGCTCCATTTCCGCCGGCAAGGCGGAAGCTGGCCCACTCGGCCCTGTTTACGCCTGTTCGCGCTCTGGCGTGCGGCGAAGGCCCCACCCTGCGAGTCCTGCACATTGGTGAGCAACTTTCTTTCGCTCCTACCTCACAACTTCTAACTGTGCCTCTTAGCCATGCTTGTCCTACGATCCTCGTACTTTTTAAGTCGTTACACGACGAAGAAATACCATTAATGATCAACGAAATGCATAAACAATCAGTAGATGCACACACTGTTCTCCGCCAACGCTCAATGCTATTTTCTGCCAAAACTGACTGTGCCTTATTGTGTGTCTAGCCCAAACATATATTGTAGCACCCTATGACTAGCCTACATCTGATTTTTCCTGTGCCCACAATTGATTATTGCTGCACCCTGTGCCCACAATTGATTATTGCCGCACACTGCGCCCACAATTGATTATTGCTGCACGCTGCACCCACAATTGATTATTGCTGCTCCATGTACCCACAATTGATTATTGCCGCACCCTACGTCCACAATTCATTATTGCTGCTCCTTGTGCCCACAATTGATTATTGCTGCTCCATGTACCCACAATTGATTATTGCTGCACCCTGGGCCCACAATTGATTATTGCTGCTCCTTGTGCCCACGGCTAGCCCCGTAGCTAACCTGTGACACTCCTCTCCCACCTCTTTCTCTCCGCCCATGCCCACTCCCAGCCACGGCACCATGCCTGCAATATGGCCAACACTGCACGCCCCCCGCCCCCATCAAATATCCCACCCACTCTCTTACTACCATCCTACTGCGCCAAACCTAACCTTCAAGCTACCCACCCGAAACTCACTATCCACACATCTTGTCCTAGAACCACTAACTCTAGAAACCAACTACTAGGCCTCCGCTCCAGAAACCCACTCAAAACCTCAAATGCCAGCCACGGCAACTGACAGACCACAGGCCCGGCCAAACCTGCGACAAACCCAGCCCTACTAGGCATACCCAAGGCTCCACCTACCTCTACCACAACGGAGGCAACCAAAAGTAAAAACAAAGAAAAATTGACCCCCATGACACCTTCCAACCTGCAATGTGCACTGATCAATGCCAGATCCCTTCCTGCTCACGCCATAGAAATCCATGACTTCCTACCCAACCTCGACCTTCACATACTCGCCATCACTGAAACTTGGCTACACAACGCAACCGGCTCTGCCCTCTCACTAGCCATTCTGCCAGGATACACAATCATTAGACAGGAAAGACCTATAACCACAGGCGGGGGGGTAGCCCTTTTAGTCAAGGACCACCTAGAGATAAGACAATCCTCTTCCAATCTCGGAGAAAATATAGACTCCCTTGCAGCCAAGATCTCACTATCCTCCAACACCACCATCACCATCAATCTAGCCTACCGCCCTCCAGGCCCTATATCGGACTTCCATGACAACCTCATGCACCTCCTAGCTGGAAACTTAAAAACAGCCACTAAAACCATCCTCCTGGGCGATCTCAATTTGGGATTCAATGACCAGAAGAACAGACCATCCATAGCCCTGGCACAAGCACTTCATGAACTAGGCTTCGATCAAAAACCTACACACTGCAAATGACGCACCCTTGACTGGGTAGTGGACCACAACTGTGACATCGACATCAGCTCTATCGCACCCACCCCATGGTCCGATCACTCTCTTATACATTTCCTCATCCCTACACAAGCAACCACAGCAACAAAAAAAAACAACCCAACACCACCAGCCATTGATAGAAGCGCCAGGAACCTCACTAAAGAAAGGATTCTCCCCTACCTAGACACACTCACCACCACCAACCTCCCCTCTGCCCCAGACCCAGCGGTACTGGCGGACATCTACAAATCCATGATCAGTACAGCGATGGACATCATCGCCCGCTCCAAAAGAAAAAAGCCAAAAACATCAAACACGCCAATACTTGGTTCTCATCAGAGCTAAAGGAACTGTGCACAAAGAAAATGCAAAGCGCTGAACAAATGGCAAAGCTCCCCAGACGCCTCTTCACTATCCCTGGCTACTCAATACAAAAAAACATTATTACAGCCAAATCTACATCATACAATGATAGAATCTCTAATGCTAGCTCTGAATCTAAAGAGCTCTTTGCCATTTTCAAAGAACTATCCACACCAGCCACCAAGACCCAAGAGATCGTTAAAGATCAAACCTGGTGCAATACCGTACAGTCTGCCCTTCTAAACAAATTGAACCTCTGCAGAAGAAAATTCTAGACCACCACAAAAACCTCACTCAGCACATCAAATCAGCCTCCCACGTTGAGAGAGAGATAGAGGCCACAAAAGACCCAATTACACCCTTCAAATTCAGAGAAATCTCTGAACCAGAAGTAATAGAAATTGTGAACAAAATCAAGCCGCCCAACTGCAAAGGCGATGCATGCCCCGCCAAACTAGTCAAAGACTGCAGAGAAACACTTGAACCGTTTCTCAAGTCATTCATCAATGCATCCTTCAACTCTAACTCAGTCCCAGATAGCCTAAAAGAAGCCTGGGTGCGCCCACTTCTAAACAAAAACACCCTAGACCCAGAAAATGCTAACAATTACAGACCCATCACCACCGTCCCCTTCCTGCTCAAGATCCTGGAGAAAGTGGCCTACAGGCAAATCCAGCAATACATGGAAGAAAATCACATCCTAGGAAAAAGACAATCAGGCTTCCATCCAGGACACGGGACTGAGTCGGCCCTACTCAATCTCAAAATACAACTTGGCGACATCAAGGACAAAGGCAAACCGGCACCTCTGCTCCTACTGGATCTGTCCGCTGTCTTTGACCTGGTCAACCACGATATCCTATGGATGCAAGTAAAAAATGAAGCCCCTTCTCTCCTCAAGCCATCTCCTGGGTTACCTCATTCCTCAAGGGTCGACTCATGAAAGTCTTCTCAGACTCCGCCTGCGCCACCCCGACCACCATCCACTGTGGAGTCCCACAGGGCTCATGCACAGCCCCAACACTGTACAATATATTCACCCTCCCATTCTTCAATGACCTGGATCGTCGCGACATAGCCTACACCAACTATGCCGACGACACCCAAATCCTACTCCCCCTCACTGGCATCTATGAACAAGAGGCTGCGGCACTAACCAAGATCTACACAACCATCCAAACTTGGATGGGAGCCAACGGTCTCCGTTTAAACAGAGACAAAACAGAGATCCTCAAAGTAGGCACCAAGGAAACCTTGAACAAACTCCCACCACAATACAAAACCTTTAATATTGACAACTCCGCTATTACTGTCTCCTCAGCAGTAAAAGCCCTGGGAGTATACCTTGACTCAACTCTGTCAATGTCACGCCAGGTCAATGCCATGGCCTCCTCCACCGCGCTCACCACTAAAGTATTCAATGCATTAAACCTTTCCTCTCTACACAAAACTGCTTATCGATAGCCAGAGCCACAGTCGGCACCAAATTGGAGTACTGCAATGCCCTTTTCCTGGGCACATCTGCAAAAAATCTAAACAAAATGCAAATCACACAGAATAATGCGCAGAGAGCAGCACTGAGTATTCCCGAAAGGATACACATCTCTCAGGCCAGGAAAGATGCACATTGGCTACCAGTAAAAGAACACATCCTTTTCAAAACCATGGCCATCACACATAGATGCCTCTCTGCTGATGCTCCTCCTTACTTATTCGAAAGGATCACTCTCAATTCGTCCACCAGACCCACCAGATCACATCTGACCAACCAGATTCACGTACCCACCTTCAAAAGAAGCAAAGCCGGCAGGTCCAGCTTTTAACACCTAGCACCAAAAAGCTGGAATGCACTACCCACTGCACTATGAAACGAAAAATCCTACACTGCGGTCCACAAAAAAAACACTCTTTTCAACTAACCCGTCTTTCCACCTTTCTTATATATGTTGACTGTATGTAACTCAATGTACTTACTTACCTATTGTAATGTATTCCTGTACCAAGTGAGCTTACTGTAACCATGTATTCCTGTACCAAGTGAGCATACTGTAACAGCCCCACGATGCTCCTGGGCCGATGTGCACTAAACAAATTCAAATAAATAAGAGTTTCGGGGAACTTCTATTTTCTACGTTTTTGGCCAGCATCACTGACCAGGTGATGCTCCGGTCACAAAGGTCACCCTAGTCTCATCACCCCACTTCAAAGCAGCAGGGAAGGTAGCGAAAGAGAGAAAAGACTAAACAATGTGCAAACAACTCTAAAAGCTTCTAAAAAAAGGCATCCCACTGCCCACCACGTGCACAAGGTCGCATCAGAATCACATACATAAACATTAATGTTGCCAAGGCTGCTGACACGAATGAACCTCAGGTTAAGGCAATCTAATATGATCTCACCCACCAAGAGCTTGCATTGCCAAGATCCAATCCACAACCCTCATTCCCTCCTCATACCCCCTGTTATATGGCCACCCGTGCCTCGGGTGGCCCACACGCATGCATTCACACACGCACTCATACAGAGAGGCACGGGACGTGAGGCTACCTGTTACGCGTCCCGGCGGCAACTGCCTGCACGGACGCCGTTTATTGAACTGCGCATGCGCGGGCCCAACCGAGGTTCGCGCATGCACTATGCTACACTGGGACATCACATCCCTTCTTTTTTTTTAACAACAAAACAACATAACATTATGGTGCAGCACCAAACATAACTGGTAACACATGAACGGGATCCCACCTGCCACTGTTGACGGCCCATTGCAATCTCAGCTCAGTCTCCTGAGTCCAGGACATAGTCCTTGAGATGAGCAGGCAGTCTCCGGCCACTGCGCATGGGATACCTTGTAGTGACCGTTGGTGTTCCAGGGGCCCTGTCCCCAGAAGGGGCGACGGCACCAGTGGGATCATCAATCGGACCCTCGGGGACTGCCTCCTGGCTAGGCCCATCCTCCTGACCCACGGTATCTGTTGCCGTGTCCACTTTTTTGAAAAAGGATCTGTTGCGGGTGACCGTGCCGCTTTCACAGGTCGCCGTCACCATGGTCCCTTCCACATGGGTGACTTTCCACGGGCGGGGCTCATATGGTAAAGATAGCTTGCCCACAGGCTGTCTGTTCCGAACGAGCACATAGTCCCCCACACACACTTCCTTGTCTTGCAGACCTCGTCTCTCGCTTTCCTTCTGATTGCGCGTGGCGCGCTCTTCTCGAACCTTCTCATTGTCTATGACGCCTGGACTCCTCCCCTCAACTTCCGGTATCATTCCCCTCGGGCAGCGCCCAAACAGCGCCTCCGCAGGGGCAACCCCCATGGACTGGTGAGGCGTGGTTCGGTACTCTCGCAAAAATTCCACGAGCTTCGTCGGAAGGTCGTTACCCTCATTGGCAGAAATCCTGAGTACTTTGTTTAAAGTACGCATTAGCCTTTCTGCCTCTCCGTTGGGGCAGGGCCATAGCGGGGATACCTTGCGGTGATGTATCCCCCTTTCCCGGAGATATTGGGCAAACTGGCTGCCGGTAAATGGCGGTCCATTATCAGAGCAAAGTATCTCCGGAAAGCCATGTGTGGCATACATCTTGTCCAGGGCTCTCGTGGTAAACTCAGTCGCCGTCGACTCCACCACATCCACCTCCGGGTACCTAGACCATTGATCCACGGCCACCAGGAAATACATGCCGCGACCCGTCGAGCCGAAATCCACGTGGACAGTTCCCCGCGGCTTCTCACTTCGCTCCATCGAGCTTATCGGCGGGGCTTTGTCTCCTGGGGTCGCCGCCTGACATGCCAGGCACCTTCTCACGAAACTCTCGACCCTCCCCTCCAAATCCGGAAACCACACCTTAGGCCGTAGTCTCGCTTTGGTCTTGACAACCCCTTGATGCCCGATGTGTGCTAGCTCCAATACCCGCATCTTTAAGGCCTGTGGGATCACGATTTGCTGCCCTCTGAGGATCAGTCCATCATCCGAAATAGAGAGCACTTCCCTGACCCTCCAGAGTGCCTGAAGATCCCTTTGGGCTTCCGGCTGACGTCGGGAGTTGTTGCGCAGCAGCTCTCTCCAATCTCCACTCCTTACTGCTGCTTTGATTATGCCGAAGACCTCATCCTTGGAGGACTCATTCGCAATGGCTAGCCTCGTCAGCGCCACTGGTAGCGCCCCATCTATCACATGACAGAGCATCCCTTGGCAGTCCGACACACCTCCGTCCTTGTCGATGTTCTCCGAATTCGGGTGACGTGAGAGATAGTCCGCCGGGTTGTTGGTGCCCGGTCTATATATCAGTCGAACCCCGTACTCCATCAGGGCCAGCATCCACCTCTCAATCCTGGGTGGTAGCTTCGACGACACACCCGCTAGGATGGGTAGCAGCGGCTTGTGGTCCACTACCACGGGCTTGCCCAGGATGTAGAGGCGAAAATGGTGACAGCCCCACAGGATGGCCAGTGCCTCCCTCTCAATTTGCGAATATCGCCTCTCGGTGTTGGAAGGAGCCTTGCTCGCATACGCGATGGGCCTCATGTCCCCTCTTTCATCTGGCTTCAATAGTACTGCCCCAACACCCACAGGACTGGCATCGACCACAATCTCCGATTCCACGGCAGGGTTAAAGTACGCCATCGTGTCCCCATCCGACAGGGCGTTCTTGAGGGCCTGGAACGCCTCCTGTTCTCTGCTTTCCCACTTCCACACGGCATCATTCCTGGTCAATGCTCTTAGGGGCTCAGATAAGGAAGCCAAACCCTTGATGAAGCGCCCCCAGTAATTCACCATCCCCAGGAAGCTCCTTACCTCCGTGGGGGACGATGGTGCCGCTGATTCACGAATGTCTCTGATCTTTGCCGGGTCAGGTGACACACCCGCTGCGTGAAAAATGAATACGAAAAACCCAATCCGGTCTTTAAAGAATTCACACTTTTGACGGTGCAGGGTAAGACCCAGATCGTTCAGCCTTTTCAGCGTGTTCTCGAGCCTCTTCATGTGCTCTGCTTCCGAGTCAGCGAATACCAAAATGTCATCACTCATGTTCAAAACGCCTTTTTATCCTGCGAGCGCCCCTCTTATGGTGTTCTGGAATACTTCGGCAGCTGATGAAATGCCAAAACTCAGGCACTTAAATTGGTAAAGACCTTCGTGTGTCGTGAAAGTCGTGATGAATCTAGAGTCAGGGTGGAGCTCCAGCTGGTGATAGCCCGCTCGTAGATCCAATTTCGAGAAGACTTTCGCCCCCTGCAACTCCCCTATGATTTCTCTCCCTCTTAATTGCGGCATTAGGGAGGCGCATGTCTACACAAATTCTCACCGCCCCCGGCTGTTTTGGCTTGGGTGCGACCACTATGGGTGAAACCCAGGGCGTCGGCCCTTCCACCCTCTCGATAATATCCATGCTGACAAGCGAACAAAGCTCCTCCTCCACCTTTTCACGAAGATGGAATGGGATCCGCCTATGCTTGAGGGCCGTTGGCCTGATCGTGTCATCAATGTGTAGACGCACCGGGGGTGCCTTCAGCTTCCCGACCCCTTCAAAAATGCCTGCAAACCTGTCCAGCAGCGTTTCAATGTCCACTTGATAGACCTCCATTGCAAAGTGAACCAGGCTCAGGGCTTCGGATGCCGCACAGCTGAGTAGAGAGTGGGGACTCACATCTGTGACGAAGAATCGGGCCTTTATGGTTTTCCCGCCCCTGGACACAGGCGCTACGAACACGCCCCTGATAGGAAGCGGAGTGTCCCCGCCAAATGTGAAGATCTTTGCAGTTGAAACGTCTAGCGCAGGAGGCCCCGGGATCCGCTGGTAATGATCTGAGGCAAGCACACAGACTGAGGCCCCTGTGTCGATGAGTACTTGTGTCGGCACTCCCTGAATGTCCGCAACACATTTGGGCTGCCTCTTACTCCTTGCCCCTGAAGCGATGCTCGAGATGAAGAAAACTTCTTCCTCTTCCTCCTCTTCCTCTTCAGCTAACTGTAGTCTTTGCATTTCCTGCTCCAAGGCTGCGATGCTCCTCTGCCTCCTCGAACCACCACCCCGTGCCCTGGCCGGGCCCCTCTGCACCGACACCGGAGCAGGGGTGCGACACATCCGGGCGTAGTGTCCGGGTCCACTGCATCGGCCACATGACCTCGACTTGGCCGGACACTCCTCGGAGTGGGGCAAGTCAAATCCACAGTATTGGCAGATAGAGTCAGACCCTGTTGGAGGGCGAGTCTCTTGCTTTCTCTGCCCCCACTTGTCTTTCGCCATAGCCCGTTTCCCGACAGAAAACGCATCCTCAGATGCCCCCGGGCGCACTGCTGCGTCCATTTTAGCGCCTCTCGACTCTGCCGTTTCTTACGTTCTGCCACTGTCCAGGATTTGCTGAAGGGTCCAGCCCGGTTCCCTCAACACTTGCCTCAGTAACTTGCCAGATGTACATCCTTGGAGAACCTGATTCCTTATCATAGATTCATCATTGTCCCATCGACAAGTGGTGGCCATCAATCGCAGTCGAGCACAAAACTGATCAAGTGACTCCTCTTCCCGCTGTTTCTCCCCACAGAAGAGAAATCTCTCGTAATCCACATTTGAGAGCGGTATAAAGTAGTTTTCCAAAGCAGTCTTGACTGCAGCATAGGTGCCTACCTGCAGGTTAAGGGACTCATATATGCGTATGACCTCCAAACCCGCCGAATACAACAGGGTGGCCCTCTTCGCATCATCGTCGGTTATCCCGGTCGCTGTAAAATACATATCAAGTTTTTTCATCCATAGCAACCATCTTGGGCCCAATTTCGAAGGGGGACCTGACACATCAAACTCTTGCATCGGCAGTAAAGACCCCTGTTGTGTTTTCACCACCACTGCTGCAGCTTACGCCTCTCCGTCGCTTCCTGCCATATTTACAGGTCGCACAGGCACCTCCTTGTGGCTTAGAGGCCGCAAACTTGACTTGGGTGGGCAGTGCACGTACCTCCAATTACTGTCCGGTGACAAACAACGTGTCCTTGCTCCCTTTCTGGCGCTTAGTGTCTGTCAGAAGTGGGCCGTCCTCTGGGTGTCGAAGATGGTCAAAAGTTCCCAAAAATTGTTTATGAGGTGGTAGAAGCAGCGCACGAGCACCTTTTCAGGCCGCTACTGCTGTATACCAGCTGCTAGAACATCAACGAAATGCTCCCGCCGTAACTCACCACGTCGTAACGTCGCTGATGGTCAACATGCCGTGTGCATCGAGCCAGTTGTTATATGGCCACCCGTGCCTCGGGCGGCCCACACGCATGCATGCACACACGCACTCATACAGAGAGGCACGGGACACAAAGCTGCCTGTTACGCGTCCCGGCGGCAACTGCCCGCACGGACGCCGTTTATTCAACTGCGCATGCGCGGGCTCAACCGAGGCTCGCGCATGCGCTATGCCACACTGGGACATCACACCCCCCACCCCTGACCATCTCCGTTCATACAAAAGTTCTGTTCTTTAGTGGCTCTTTAGCTGCTCTGAAGATCTCGCCTCTGCACCTGTGTTTACCTCCATGAATTGTCAAAAGCTATGATCTTTTGTCCTCAATACAGAATCTGTCTTCCCTTTCACCAGAGTTTCCAGGATCCATTCTCTGTCTCTTGGGCTTCCAGCGTCAACCATCGCTGTGCCTTCTCTGGAGTGTATTCACTCAGGTCCCGCTGTTGGAACCTTAAATGCCCCTTGTGTTGGTAATGAAATTAACCCAGGGTACCTCATGCGCTCTCCCCAGACTTTCTCCCCGGAGAGATAGGTAGATTAGAGAGCGGTCTTGCAAAGTAAACAACTGTCTGCTCCCCATCCACAACGTTGGGGCCATTTTGTGCACATGTATGTACTTCCTAGCCCAACTCCTCTGCCCCCCAGTCTGCATCATGCGGAGCCTGGTGACACACTCGTCATTTCCGGGCTTACCTCTTCCGTTCTTCTGACTGTTGTCATTGATGCACGTGGAGTACAAGGAGGAGGGGGGGTGGGTGTTGGCAGAGGAGACATATACTTTCTTTCTGGCAAATGTCTGTTAAAATGCTACTGGTTCCTCTGGGCTCCATGAAAGAACTAACCAACGGGAGTCAGAAATCAGGCACTGAAAGTAGTCTAAATAGTGCTGCCATTACACATGTGACTGCCTGAGGCACTATAGTTCAGTAATCAGTGATAAACGATCTGCTGAAAAGTATCATTTTGTGAGCAAAAAAGGTAATTAAGATTGGAAAGCAATACAAAAAAAGTACATTATTAACAAACATTAGATTCGATTAAATCAACCTAAAGCATTTTGAGAACATGAGAATGACCACAGTTCTTAATATTTCACAAATATGACTGTAATAAATGGGTTGGATTCTTGATTCACTAAGTACCTTAAGCACACAGAACTTTGTCCTTCTTTCATTTTTCACAATACCCTAACCATGAACAAATTATACTTATTCAGGCAGCCTCAGGATTTGGATGGGAGGAAAGAATGGCAGCACTGGGATATGATGGTCAGTCCTGCTTCTCGTTTCTGTAGATCCGGCTTCTCCTCCAAACTACCCAGAATTCTAGAACAGGAGGGGCTTAGAGGAGAAGCCGGATCCTCAGCTAAGGAAGGCTGTGCACATGCCCATTCTCCAAAGCACAGACATCCTAGGCGAATTGTATACATGGGATGTTTATGTGGTTTGGGTTGATTTCATCAAATCTAATTGGTCGAATCCGCTGCAAATATATGCGCAGGGAGACCCTCCACAGCCCCCGATCCTCACTTGATATTTATGATCCCGCCTCTCAGATATATTTCCAGTCAATTTCAATAAACCATCTGCGACCAAATAGGATTTGACCAATTCGGACGCACAGTAATCTGCCAACACCCTCAAAATACTCTTTCACTGTATGTGAGGGGTTATTTGCCAAGGAGGTACTTCACTCCATCCATGAAGCAGTCAGGAACCCACACTGATGCTTTTTGTGTGCTGCCTCTTTCATGTAGTGGTATTTTGAAAGCGTACAATACGAAATCATTTATAATGTTATAATATATTTTGATAAAGCACTTACCTTTTGATTATCACTAGAAGTGACAATCAGAAATGAACATTGTAATACTTTTAAAAAGCCAGTTTATAATATCAGTGCAATAAAACAATTTAATTTTCTTCAGTAGCTTGTTTAGTGATAATACGCACCATTTTGTCACCATATTTAATTGTGTATGATGGGCAGTCATTGGCTAGTACGGCACACACAGAGACATACAGTGAGGGAATACCGGACCACATTGACCAAGAGAGAAAACAGAGATAACGTGGCAGACAATATGACTGCTGCCCACAGAGAGGGTGCAATAAAGTGAGTACAGTGAGAGTGAGAGAGAGCGCTGTAGACTGGCTTATGATATGCCGGGTACAGTTAGTATAAAGTGTACTCTGTTGTTCAAAGGATGAATGTACTACTTGTGTTACTATTCATCCCACTCCCCTTGTGAGAGCACCGGTAGAATACTTGGATCCAGATCCTGGGCTCTGGGAAAAGGTCCCAACATGAACCAGGGGAAAGAGAACCAGAGCATCCCAGCAGTTCCCTCTCTTTCAAACCCATTGTTGTGATTTCGTCACGTGATGTTCCCTCTGTTTCCACTCCCCAATGTCTCATGTTGTTCCCTCTGTGCCCCCTCCCCTCTTCAACGTCCTGCAATGTTCCCTCTGTGCCCCCTCCCCAATGTCCCGTCATGTTCCCTCTGTGGCCCCTCCCCAATGTCCCTCGATGTTTCCCCATGTGCCCCCTCCACTCCGCAACACCCTGTGATGTTCCCTCTGTGCCCTATCCCCTCCCCAATGTCCTGTGATGTTCCCTCTGTGCCCCATCCCCTTTACCTGCGTTGTTGTAGTTGTCCTCCATCCCCTCCTTTGCCCCATGTGGCTCTGCCTTGTCTCCCCCTCCTCCTCTATTTGTCATTCGTTCTTACCTTTACCACCCTCCCCCTCTGATACCATCTCCCTCATTTCCTTGGCCTTGGTCTTCTCTGCTTTTCCCTTAGGTGGATCCTTGTTGTGTGTCCTGCTTCTTGTCTCTGTTTACCCCCAGTTCATTTTCCCCTGCCCCCCCTTTTTCTCCCCTGTTCTCCCCCTCCTTTGTTTCCCCTCCCCCATAGCACATATTTTTTTCAAAATGCATTCTGATCTATTTTGAAGGCCCTTGTCTGTCTTCCTCTCCACCCTTTTGTTTCCACTCTCCCCTTCTCCCTTTTTTCCAATCCCCCCTGCCCCACCCATCTCCTGGTTTTTCTTCCGGCTCTACCTCAAATGCCGTCAGGCATAGTAATGTAGCTGCTTGTCTGTCTTACTCTCCTGCCCTCTCCTCCTCCCAATCACTGTTCATTTTGCTCTTACTCTTCAGCTATGTCCGCCAGACCTATCTGTCGCAGCTTGTTTGTTCTGCCCTTACCCATGCTCTCCCGGTCCGATCCCCCCTCCAGCACTATCTGAATTGTCATCAGACATAGTAAAATTGTCGCTCGTTCTGTTTCTCTACTTCTCCCTCTTTTCCAATCTCCCCCACTCCCCCCGCCCCATCCTCCTCCGGTTATTTGTTATTTTCGAACACTAATTCAATTGCCGTCAGCCATAGTAATGTAACTGCTTGCCTGTTTCACTCCCCCTCCCTCCCCATTCCCTTAGCACTTGCACTATCTGAAATGTCGTCAGCCATAGTAATGTAGCTGCTTGCCTGTTTCACTCCCCCTCCCTCCCCATTCCCCGAGCACTTGCACTATCTGAAATGTCGTCAGCCATAGTAATGTAGCTGCTTGCCTGTTTCACTCCCCCTCCCTCCCCATTCCCTTAGCACTTGCACTATCTGAAATGTCGTCAGCCATAGTAATGTAGCTGCTTGCCTGTTTCACTCCCCCTCCCTCCCCATTCCCTGAGCACTTGCACTATCTGAAATGTCGTCAGCCATAGTAATGTAGCTGCTTGCCTGTTTCACTCCCCCTCCCTCCCCATTCCCTTAGCACTTGCACTATCTGAAATGTCGTCAGCCATAGTAATGTAGCTGCTTGCCTGTTTCACTCCCCCTCCCTCCCCATTCCCTGAGCACTTGCACTATCTGAAATGTCGTCAGCCATAGTAATGTAGCTGCTTGCCTGTTTCACTCCCCCTCCCTCCCCATTCCCTTAGCACTTGCACTATCTGAAATGTCGTCAGCCATAGTAATGTAGCTGCTTGCCTGTTTCACTCCCCCTCCCTCCCCATTCCCTTAGCACTTGCACTATCTGAAATGTCGTCAGCCATAGTAATGTAGCTGCTTGCCTGTTTCACTCCCCCTCCCTCCCCATTCCCTTAGCACTTGCACTATCTGAAATGTCGTCAGCCATAGTAATGTA
Organism: Ambystoma mexicanum; assembly: GCF_040938575.1. Classification (NCBI taxonomy): domain Eukaryota; kingdom Metazoa; phylum Chordata; class Amphibia; order Caudata; family Ambystomatidae; genus Ambystoma; species Ambystoma mexicanum. The sequence goes on from NC_090922.1 coordinate 1,475,616,639, forward strand.
GCTGCTTGCCTGTTTCACTCCCCCTCCCTCCCCATTCCCTTAGCACTTGCACTATCTGAAATGTCGTCAGCCATAGTAATGTAGCTGCTTGCCTGTTTCACTCCCCCTCCCTCCCCATTCCCCGAGCACTTGCACTATCTGAAATGTCGTCAGCCATAGTAATGTAGCTGCTTGCCTGTTTCACTCCCCCTCCCTCCCCATTCCCCGAGCACTTGCACTATCTGAAATGTTGTCAGCCATAGTAATGTAGCTGCTTGCCTGTTTCACTCTCCCTCCCTCCCCATTCCCCTAGCACTTGCACTATCTGAAATGTCGTCAGCCATAGTAATGTAGCTGCTTGCCTGTTTCACTCCCCCTCCCTCCCCATTCCCCGAGCACTTGCACTATCTGAAATGTCGTCAGCCATAGTAATGTAGCTGCTTGCCTGTTTCACTCCCCCTCCCTCCCCATTCCCCTAGCACTTGCACTATCTGAAATGTCGTCAGCCATAGTAATGTAGCTGCTTGCCTGTTTCACTCCCCCTCCCTCCCCATTCCCCTAGCACTTGCACTATCTGAAATGTCGTCAGCCATAGTAATGTAGCTGCTTGTCTGTTTCACTCCCCCTCCCTCCCCATTCCCCTAGCACTTGCACTATCTGAAATGTCGTCAGCCATAGTAATGTAGCTGCTTGCCTGTTTCACTCCCCCTCACTCCCCATTCCCTGAGCACTTGCACTATCTGAAATGTCGTCAGCCATAGTAATGTAGCTGCTTGCCTGTTTCACTCCCCCTCCCTCCCCATTCCCCTAGCACTTGCACTATCTGAAATGTCGTCAGCCATAGTAATGTAGCTGCTTGTCTGTTTCACTCCCCCTCCCTCCCCATTCCCCTAGCACTTGCACTATCTGAAATGTCGTCAGCCATAGTAATGTAGCTGCTTGCCTGTTTCACTCCCCCTCCCTCCCCATTCCCTGAGCACTTGCACTATCTGAAATGTCGTCAGCCATAGTAATGTAGCTGCTTGCCTGTTTCACTCCCCCTCCCTCCCCATTCCCCTAGCACTTGCACTATCTGAAATGTCGTCAGCCATAGTAATGTAGCTGCTTGCCTGTTTCACTCCCCCTCCCTCCCCATTCCCTGAGCACTTGCACTATCTGAAATGTCGTCAGCCATAGTAATGTAGCTGCTTGCCTGTTTCACTCCCCCTCCCTCCCCATTCCCTTAGCACTTGCACTATCTGAAATGTCGTCAGCCATAGTAATGTAGCTGCTTGCCTGTTTCACTCCCCCTCCCTCCCCATTCCCTTAGCACTTGCACTATCTGAAATGTCGTCAGCCATAGTAATGTAGCTGCTTGCCTGTTTCACTCCCCCTCTCTCCCCATTCCCTTAGCACTTGCACTATCTGAAATGTCGTCAGCCATAGTAATGTAGCTGCTTGCCTGTTTCACTCCCCCTCCCTCCCCATTCCCTTAGCACTTGCACTATCTGAAATGTCGTCAGCCATAGTAATGTAGCTGCTTGCCTGTTTCACTCCCCCTCCCTCCCCATTCCCTTAGCACTTGCACTATCTGAAATGTTGTCAGCCATAGTAATGTAGCTGCTTGCCTGTTTCACTCCCCCTCCCTCCCTATTCCCCTAGCACTTGCACTATCTGAAATGTCGTCAGCCATAGTAATGTAGCTGCTTGCCTGTTTCACTCCCCCTCCCTCCCCATTCCCTTAGCACTTGCACTATCTGAAATGTCGTCAGCCATAGTAATGTAGCTGCTTGCCTGTTTCACTCCCCCTCCCTCCCCATTCCCTTAGCACTTGCACTATCTGAAATGTCGTCAGCCATAGTAATGTAGCTGCTTGCCTGTTTCACTCCCCCTCCCTCCCCATTCCCTTAGCACTTGCACTATCTGAAATGTCGTCAGCCATAGTAATGTAGCTGCTTGCCTGTTTCACTCCCCCTCCCTCCCCATTCCCTTAGCACTTGCACTATCTGAAATGTCGTCAGCCATAGTAATGTAGCTGCTTGCCTGTTTCACTCTCCCTCCCTCCCCATTCCCCTAGCACTTGCACTATCTGAAATGTCGTCAGCCATAGTAATGTAGCTGCTTGCCTGTTTCACTCCCCCTCCCTCCCCATTCCCTTAGCACTTGCACTATCTGAAATGTTGTCAGCCATAGTAATGTAGCTGCTTGCCTGTTTCACTCCCCCTCCCTCCCTATTCCCCTAGCACTTGCACTATCTGAAATGTCGTCAGCCATAGTAATGTAGCTGCTTGCCTGTTTCACTCCCCCTCCCTCCCCATTCCCCTAGCACTTGCACTATCTGAAATGTCGTCAGCCATAGTAGTGTAGCTGCTTGCCTGTTTCACTCCCCCTCCCTCCCCATTCCCCTAGCACTTGCACTATCTGAAATGTCGTCAGCCATAGTAATGTAGCTGCTTGCCTGTTTCACTCCCCCTCCCTCCCCATTCCCTGAGCACTTGCACTATCTGAAATGTCGTCAGCCATAGTAATGTAGCTGCTTGCCTGTTTCACTCCCCCTCCCTCCCCATTCCCCTAGCACTTGCACTATCTGAAATGTCGTCAGCCATAGTAATGTAGCTGCTTGTCTGTTTCACTCCCCCTCCCTCCCCATTCCCCTAGCACTTGCACTATCTGAAATGTCGTCAGCCATAGTAATGTAGCTGCTTGCCTGTTTCACTCCCCCTCCCTCCCCATTCCCTGAGCACTTGCACTATCTGAAATGTCGTCAGCCATAGTAATGTAGCTGCTTGCCTGTTTCACTCCCCCTCCCTCCCCATTCCCCTAGCACTTGCACTATCTGAAATGTCGTCAGCCATAGTAGTGTAGCTGCTTGCCTGTTTCACTCCCCCTCCCTCCCCATTCCCCTAGCACTTGCACTATCTGAAATGTCGTCAGCCATAGTAGTGTAGCTGCTTGCCTGTTTCACTCCCCCTCCCTCCCCATTCCCTGAGCACTTGCACTATCTGAAATGTCGTCAGCCATAGTAATGTAGCTGCTTGCCTGTTTCACTCCCCCTCCCTCCCCATTCCCCTAGCACTTGCACTATCTGAAATGTCGTCAGCCATAGTAATGTAGCTGCTTGCCTGTTTCACTCCCCCTCCCTCCCCATTCCCTGAGCACTTGCACTATCTGAAATGTCGTCAGCCATAGTAATGTAGCTGCTTGCCTGTTTCACTCCCTCTCCCTCCCCATTCCCTGAGCACTTGCACTATCTGAAATGTCGTCAGCCATAGTAGTGTAGCTGCTTGCCTGTTTCACTCCCCCCTCCCTCCCCATTCCCTTAGCACTTGCACTATCTGAAATGTCGTCAGCCATAGTAGTGTAGCTGCTTGCCTGTTTCACTCCCCCTCCCTCCCCATTCCCTGAGCACTTGCACTATCTGAAATGTCGTCAGCCATAGTAATGTAGCTGCTTGCCTGTTTCACTCCCCCTCCCTCCCCATTCCCTGAGCACTTGCACTATCTGAAATGTCGTCAGCCATAGTAGTGTAGCTGCTTGCCTGTTTCACTCCCCCTCCCTCCCCATTCCCTTAGCACTTGCACTATCTGAAATGTCGTCAGCCATAGTAATGTAGCTGCTTGCCTGTTTCACTCCCCCTCCCTCCCCATTCCCTGAGCACTTGCACTATCTGAAATGTCGTCAGCCATAGTAATGTAGCTGCTTGCCTGTTTCACTCCCCCTCCCTCCCCATTCCCTTAGCACTTGCACTATCTGAAATGTCGTCAGCCATAGTAATGTAGCTGCTTGCCTGTTTCACTCCCCCTCCCTCCCCATTCCCTGAGCACTTGCACTATCTGAAATGTCGTCAGCCATAGTAATGTAGCTGCTTGCCTGTTTCACTCCCCCTCCCTCCCCATTCCCCGAGCACTTGCACTATCTGAAATGTCGTCAGCCATAGTAATGTAACTGCTTGCCTGTTTCACTCCCCCTCCCTCCCCATTCCCCGAGCACTTGCACTATCTGAAATGTCGTCAGCCATAGTAATGTAGCTGCTTGCCTGTTTCACTCCCCCTCCCTCCCCATTCCCTTAGCACTTGCACTATCTGAAATGTCGTCAGCCATAGTAATGTAGCTGCTTGCCTGTTTCACTCCCCCTCCCTCCCCATTCCCCTAGCACTTGCACTATCTGAAATGTCGTCAGCCATAGTAATGTAGCTGCTTGCCTGTTTCACTCCCCCTCCCTCCCCATTCCCTGAGCACTTGCACTATCTGAAATGTCGTCAGCCATAGTAATGTAGCTGCTTGCCTGTTTCACTCCCCCTCCCTCCCCATTCCCCTAGCACTTGCACTATCTGAAATGTCGTCAGCCATAGTAGTGTAGCTGCTTGCCTGTTTCACTCCCCCTCCCTCCCCATTCCCCTAGCACTTGCACTATCTGAAATGTCGTCAGCCATAGTAATGTAGCTGCTTGCCTGTTTCACTCCCCCTCCCTCCCCATTCCCCTAGCACTTGCACTATCTGAAATGTTGTCAGCCATAGTAATGTAGCTGCTTGCCTGTTTCACTCCCCCTCCCTCCCCATTCCCTGAGCACTTGCACTATCTGAAATGTCGTCAGCCATAGTAATGTAGCTGCTTGCCTGTTTCACTCCCCCTCCCTCCCCATTCCCTGAGCACTTGCACTATCTGAAATGTCGTCAGCCATAGTAATGTAACTGCTTGCCTGTTTCACTCCCCCTCCCTCCCCATTCCCTTAGCACTTGCACTATCTGAAATGCCGTCAGCCATAGTAATGTAACTGCTTGTCTGTTTCACTCCCCCTCCCTCCCCATTCCCCTAGCACTTGCACTATCTGAAATGTCGTCAGCCATAGTAATGTAGCTGCTTGCCTGTTTCACTCCCCCTCCCTCCCCATTCCCCTAGCACTTGCACTATCTGAAATGCCGCCAGCCATAGTAATGTAGCTGCTTGCCTGTTTCACTCCCCCTCCCTCCCCATTCCCTTAGCACTTGCACTATCTGAAATGTCGTCAGCCATAGTAATGTAGCTGCTTGCCTGTTTCACTCCCCCTCCCTCCCCATTCCCTTAGCACTTGCACTATCTGAAATGCCGTCAGCCATAGTAATGTAACTGCTTGTCTGTTTCACTCCCCCTCCCTCCCCATTCCCCTAGCACTTGCACTATCTGAAATGTCGTCAGCCATAGTAATGTAGCTGCTTGCCTGTTTCACTCCCCCTCCCTCCCCATTCCCCTAGCACTTGCACTATCTGAAATGCCGCCAGCCATAGTAATGTAGCTGCTTGCCTGTTTCACTCCCCCTCCCTCCCCATTCCCTTAGCACTTGCACTATCTGAAATGTCGTCAGCCATAGTAATGTAGCTGCTTGCCTGTTTCACTCTCCCTCCCTCCCCATTCCCCTAGCACTTGCACTATCTGAAATGCCGTCAGCCATAGTAATGTAGCTGCTTGCCTGTTTCACTCCCCCTCCCTCCCCATTCCCTTAGCACTTGCACTATCTGAAATGCCGTCAGCCATAGTAATGTAACTGCTTGTCTGTTTCACTCCCCCTCCCTCCCCATTCCCCTAGCACTTGCACTATCTGAAATGCCGTCAGCCATAGTAATGTAGCTGCTTGCCTGTTTCACTCCCCCTCCCTCCCCATTCCCCTAGCACTTGCACTATCTGAAATGTCGTCAGCCATAGTAATGTAGCTGCTTGCCTGTTTCACTCGCCCTCCCTCCCCATTCCCCTAGCACTTGCACTATCTGAAATGCCGTCAGCCATAGTAATGTAGCTGCTTGCCTGTTTCACTCCCCCTCCCTCCCCATTCCCTTAGCACTTGCACTATCTGAAATGTCGTCAGCCATAGTAATGTAGCTGCTTGCCTGTTTCACTCCCCCTCCCTCCCCATTCCCTGAGCACTTGCACTATCTGAAATGTCGTCAGCCATAGTAATGTAGCTGCTTGCCTGTTTCACTCCCCCTCCCTCCCCATTCCCTTAGCACTTGCACTATCTGAAATGTCGTCAGCCATAGTAATGTAGCTGCTTGCCTGTTTCACTCCCCCTCCCTCCCCATTCCCCTAGCACTTGCACTATCTGAAATGCCGTCAGCCATAGTAATGTAGCTGCTTGCCTGTTTCACTCCCCCTCCCTCCCCATTCCCCTAGCACTTGCACTATCTGAAATGTCGTCAGCCATAGTAATGTAGCTGCTTGCCTGTTTCACTCCCCCTCCCTCCCCATTCCCCTAGCACTTGCACTATCTGAAATGTCGTCAGCCATAGTAATGTAGCTGCTTGTCTGTTTCACTCCCCCTCCCTCCCCATTCCCCTAGCACTTGCACTATCTGAAATGTCGTCAGCCATAGTAATGTAGCTGCTTGCCTGTTTCACTCCCCCTCCCTCCCCATTCCCCTAGCACTTGCACTATCTGAAATGCCGTCAGCCATAGTAATGTAGCTGCTTGCCTGTTTCACTCCCCCTCCCTCCCCATTCCCTTAGCACTTGCACTATCTGAAATGTCGTCAGCCATAGTAATGTAGCTGCTTGCCTGTTTCACTCCCCCTCCCTCCCCATTCCCTGAGCACTTGCACTATCTGAAATGTCGTCAGCCATAGTAATGTAGCTGCTTGCCTGTTTCACTCCCCCTCCCTCCCCATTCCCTTAGCACTTGCACTATCTGAAATGTCGTCAGCCATAGTAATGTAGCTGCTTGCCTGTTTCACTCCCCCTCCCTCCCCATTCCCCTAGCACTTGCACTATCTGAAATGCCGTCAGCCATAGTAATGTAGCTGCTTGCCTGTTTCACTCCCCCTCCCTCCCCATTCCCCTAGCACTTGCACTATCTGAAATGTCGTCAGCCATAGTAATGTAGCTGCTTGCCTGTTTCACTCCCCCTCCCTCCCCATTCCCCTAGCACTTGCACTATCTGAAATGTCGTCAGCCATAGTAATGTAGCTGCTTGCCTGTTTCACTCGCCCTCCCTCCCCATTCCCCTAGCACTTGCACTATCTGAAATGTCGTCAGCCATAGTAATGTAGCTGCTTGCCTGTTTCACTCCCCCTCCCTCCCCATTCCCCTAGCACTTGCACTATCTGAAATGTCGTCAGCCATAGTAATGTAGCTGCTTGTCTGTTTCACTCCCCCTCCCTCCCCATTCCCCTAGCACTTGCACTATCTGAAATGTTGTCAGCCATAGTAATGTAGCTGCTTGCCTGTTTCACTCTCCCTCCCTCCCCATTCCCCTAGCACTTGCACTATCTGAAATGTCGTCAGCCATAGTAATGTAGCTGCTTGCCTGTTTCACTCCCCCTCCCTCCCCATTCCCCTAGCACTTGCACTATCTGCAATGTCGTCAGCCATAGTAATGTAGCTGCTTGCCTGTTTCACTCCCCCTCCCTCCCCATTCCCCTAGCACTTGCACTATCTGCAATGTCGTCAGCCATAGTAATGTAGCTGCTTGCCTGTTTCACTCCCCCTCCCTCCCCATTCCCCTAGCACTTGCACTATCTGAAATGTCGTCAGCCATAGTAATGTAGCTGCTTGCCTGTTTCACTCGCCCTGCCTCCCCATTCCCCGAGCACTTGCACTATCTGAAATGTCGTCAGCCATAGTAATGTAGCTGCTTGCCTGTTTCACTCCCCCTCCCTCCCCATTCCCCTAGCACTTGCACTATCTGAAATGTCGTCAGCCATAGTAGTGTAGCTGCTTGCCTGTTTCACTCCCCCTCCCTCCCCATTCCCTGAGCACTTGCACTATCTGAAATGCCGCCAGCCATAGTAATGTAGCTGCTTGCCTGTTTCACTCCCCCTCCCTCCCCATTCCCCTAGCACTTGCACTATCTGAAATGTTGTCAGCCATAGTAATGTAGCTGCTTGCCTGTTTCACTCTCCCTCCCTCCCCATTCCCCTAGCACTTGCACTATCTGAAATGTCGTCAGCCATAGTAATGTAGCTGCTTGCCTGTTTCACTCCCCCTCCCTCCCCATTCCCCTAGCACTTGCACTATCTGCAATGTCGTCAGCCATAGTAATGTAGCTGCTTGCCTGTTTCACTCCCCCTCCCTCCCCATTCCCCTAGCACTTGCACTATCTGAAATGTCGTCAGCCATAGTAATGTAGCTGCTTGCCTGTTTCACTCGCCCTCCCTCCCCATTCCCTTAGCACTTGCACTATCTGAAATGTCGTCAGCCATAGTAATGTAGCTGCTTGTCTGTTTCACTCCCCCTCCCTCCCCATTCCCTTAGCACTTGCACTATCTGAAATGTCGTCAGCCATAGTAATGTAGCTGCTTGCCTGTTTCACTCCCCCTCCCTCCCCATTCCCCTAGCACTTGCACTATCTGCAATGTCGTCAGCCATAGTAATGTAGCTGCTTGCCTGTTTCACTCCCCCTCCCTCCCCATTCCCCTAGCACTTGCACTATCTGAAATGTCGTCAGCCATAGTAATGTAGCTGCTTGCCTGTTTCACTCGCCCTCCCTCCCCATTCCCTTAGCACTTGCACTATCTGAAATGTCGTCAGCCATAGTAATGTAGCTGCTTGCCTGTTTCACTCGCCCTCCCTCCCCATTCCCCTAGCACTTGCACTATCTGAAATGTCGTCAGCCATAGTAATGTAGCTGCTTGTCTGTTTCACTCCCCCTCCCTCCCCATTCCCTGAGCACTTGCACTATCTGAAATGTCGTCCGGCTGATTATGATGGTTATCTTTGTTCTTTTTCACATTCTGACTGTATCAAGGACTGAAAGAATGAGTTGCTTTGAAACACATTGTGTATAGGCTCTATACAAATAAACAATCAATTCAATTCAATTTCAGAATTTGTGCTGTGAAGTGTGAAATAGATTTGAAAGAATGCTATATTATTTATTTTCTCTTGATCCAGATTCGTCTCATTTTTTTCTATTTGCAGTTTTTTCCACGTTTTTGCCTTAAACATCTTGCTGGTGGTCATTGGGTCACTGTTCGGAAAGTTCTTCCCTAACGTCGGGAGCATCATCAGGTGAGCATGACCAGGTGGAGGGGTTCACCAATAGCCACCTCCAACATTTTACGTTCCCATGTCACGGTAAAGAAATGAATTCAGAATGGTAAGAAGGAGACATAAATTCTGATTTTCAGCTGCAACAAATCTTCCTCCTATTCCATGCTGCCATCATCCACACCACCATTCGATTTCACTTATTTGTACAACACAATCCTTCCCACCGGTCATCTGGTGCTAGGTAGGCACACACAAGATCAGACCATAAGGGCAGGCATTTTTTCTAACCAAATCAAAGTATTCAACTTCTTCCTAAAGGCAAGGAGTTTAGAAGTAGCTTATAAGTGTGCAGTAAGGGCGCTCCATGGTCGTGGGGAAGGAAAGAGAAAGAACAACCACCCTGCCTAGCACACTAGAAACTAGACTTTACGTTGTGGACCCTGACAGCCAAACAGTATAAAAAAGAAATACTTTGTTCCTAAGAAAACTTGGGCCAGAGGTATAAAGAGATGGGTGACCAGTGCTGCGCCTGCATATACATGGGAGGATACAATCTAAATGCCATACACCGTGCTTCTGCATTGTGGATTCATTATAGCCAATTAATGATTAATTTGGGCACTCCCAAGCAAAATCCAATAGACTGTTTGCTTGAAGTCAGGAGTTGATTGGTCACTGAATCAGAATTGCCAAATTCTCAGCCCAACTCTGTATGCAGGAAAGTGAAAGAGAAAGATCCCAATGCCATTGGCCAGTGATTAGGAGTCTAAAGCAAGTGTACCCCAACCAGGAGTTTCTCGCTGCACTCACTCTCAGCGAGTTTGTGTCCATCTAATTGCCAATAGAGTTCGTAAATTTGACAAACACAACGATTTAACCCAGGCCTCCGTCCAAGCGTGAAGCCAAATTCATTTAGCTAAAGGCTAAACATAAATATCAAACAAAACAAGACACAGGGGATAACAATTACTCCAGAAGGTATTGGCTATGAGAAGTTGTAAATGCTGATAATTAATCCAACCAGGTACACCCTGGATTTTCTAATCTCCGCAGACCTTACCTTCTCTAACCCTCTCACCACTCTTCTCTCCTGGAGTGATCACTTTCTCCTTTCGTCCCACCTCTCTCTCTCTACTCAAGCCATCTCCAGCACTGCCACCTACTTTCTCAGTCATCCGACTCATGAAGTGTGTGTCAGTTGAGGCTTTCGCCGCTACTTTCTCCCCTCCTTCTGCACCTTTGGCTGACTCACATACTGTCACAGCCCTATCTAGCCTTCATCTCTTTATCTCCAACACTCTTGATGAACTTGACCCTGCCATGAGGATCCGTTTGAAGGCCAAATCCTAGTGCAACTCTTGGTACGATTCTGATCCAGTCACCCTCAAACGCAAGTGTAGGGTGGCTGAGAGGAAGTGGAGGGCATCAGGCGCACCCCCTGACAAACTGGCCTGCCACCTGCTCCAAAAGCAATACAGACTCACTAAAAAGAAAGTCCACGTCTCTGCGGCATCTAACAACACGGCCGAACTCTTCAAAATCTGCAAGGAGCTGGCCAATCCTGCTGCAGTCCCTACCTCTCCTGTTCCCTCCCAGGCCCTCTGCACGGCCTTGGCTTCTCATTTCAACACTAAAACTCAGGACATTCTGTCCATCCTCTCTTCCTCTACCTCCTCCTGCACTCCTGACCTGCCTATGGCCATCTCTCCTCCTCCTTTCTCCGGTTAGGCAAGAATGTATGTAGTAACCCTGTTGGAGACTACACAACTCTTGTCCAGTTGGGGAAGGTCTCCCAGCAAAGTTCCTCTCGGGGTTAGTTGGTCTCACTAACCTAAGGGAAGAAGTCGCCCATTCCGGAGCTTCTCTTGTCGATAAGAAAAAGGAGTTTCAGCACAGCAGCAGGGCTTCACAGGGCAGTGCAACGGTCCAGGACGATGAAGCAAGCTTTGTTCGCAGTTTCCTCATCGGGTGTTCTTCCCAGTGGTCGACTCTGCCTTCAGTCCAAGAAGCCTCGCCTTTCATGCAGGTTTCTGCCATTCATGCACAGCCTAGCTGTCACTTCCACAGAAGGGTGGCTGTCCTGGTAGGACAGCCAGCCAGCCAATCAGGACTGGGTGCATTCAGGTTGCCCTGGAGGACAGGGAAGTTTCGGGCACCTCTCTCACGTCCTGCCCTGCCAGACACACTGGAGCCAGAGGTGGGTTTCAGTACTGAAGCCCGCCAAAAGTGGGGCTCCAGTCTTCAGGCTCAGGAGTGGCACGAACCAACCATCGCCTCCGCAGTCTGAACGCCCGCAAGTTTTAGCTTACACAAGGCGCTGAGACTCCAGCGGGGAAAGAGGGCTAGGAACACATTGGTTGGATAGGTTCAGCAGTAGGGCAACCGGTAAGAGGTTTAGGAGAGGGGTTGTGGATAGGGAAGGGGACAAAGGAGAACACAATAATCATACATTACACTTTACACTATGCACAATAGTGAGTTTAAAGAGACTTATCTCTGGGTTGAGCACTGGCCTCCTGCCTGCGTACTCTCAGGTCCGGTATCTGTCTGGAGCATATTACCGCTTCAAGAGAGCAAGGAATTACTACATGGTGTGTTCCTGCACACACCTTAAACAATACTTTGCCAGCATGCAATTGTTTAATTCTTCACCCTGTTGCGTGTGCTAGTAGTGCGTAGCACTATGAGTTAGTACGCGGGTTAACGCCCTTAATGATCGGCACATGCGGAATAAGCCGCATGTGGCCCCACACTGTACTGGTCGATTCACTGGGTCGCGGACCCTTGAGTGTTCCGAATTGTGGATGTGCGATCTGCCGCACGTGGCGTGTGGCGGCTTAACCGCACTGTTCTACGCGGTTCCTCCACATGGCTAATTGTCATGCAAATCTCTTGCACTGCTCTGCGCTCGTGGGCTGGCGCAGCGTTATGCGCGTGTTAATTCAGGGTTACGCTCCGATGCCCAGTGAAAAGACTTAGCTGTCCTATAGCAGGGGGACAGTGGATCGTGGGCAGAGCCCCCCTGTGCATGCCACAGGCAACCTTCACTGTTCGTCCTAGCCCCACGAAGTGGCATCGCGGCCTTGCGCGTCCTCCCTCCCTGCAACTGGAATCTGTCTTACGCTTGCGGTACTTAGCTTCTCAAGGTGAGGGGCCTGGATTGGGGTTGGTTGGGGCGTGGCCCCTCGTGCTGATCCCTGCACACGGAGCTCTTCAGGAGACGTCTTCTCCGGTCGGCAGCTTAAGCACAAGCCCCGTGCTTTGGTTGGTCTTGTGCGCATGCGTGCGTAAGTCCCGCCCCTTTTGGGCTTGTCCCTGTAGTTCTGTAGTTCCCATGGGTGCTATACGGCAGCTGAGGATGCAGCGTGCGGTAGAAAAGAACAATGGTAGGAAAGTTAAACCACTGCCACCAGCCATTTAAAGTAGTGAAGGTAACATAAAAATGTTGACATGAGTAAGTAGGAAAAGGGGCTACTAAGTAACCCCCCAGAACTCCACATAAGATTGGGTGTGCTGGACCTACAAAGAGTAAAGGTAAGTAAAGTCAATTTCACTTTTTTTTTTAAAAAAAATTTATTTTAGCTCTTTGGTTTACACAAGAAAACCTTTAGCTATTTTTACCGAACAAGGAGCAGAAAACAACATAAAAGATAAGAAAAGATCATAAAAAAGAGTAGAAAAGAAGCAAGTACAACTATACAAAATCAAGACGAGAGTTAATTCAATCGTTAAAGAAAGCTTAAAAAACATTTTAAAAATCAAAAATAATTGAATAAAAATAACCCAAGACAACAAGAATAGCATTTTCCCAAACTTCTGTTCTACAGATATACTAAAATATTAATAAACATTTATAAAAATGCCTGTTTCTTATTTCATTTCTCTTTCTTTTCTTTTACGTTGCTTAGTGTTTAACACTGCAAAAGTCTGCTTGATTTCAGGTCCTTTTCACTGTTCCAAGAGGTTCGTCTTGTCCCTCAATTTTTTCAAAGATGAACTGGATAAATTTTATGACCGCAAGATTGAGATCTTATCTCCTTCCAGCAGGTATGACCACCAAAGATCAATGTCCTTGAATCTATATTCTTGCCAGATATGACCTAAGTACGTCTGTCGTTCACCTCTCACAGTAGGGCATTCCAGCAGCAGATGTTTCAATGATTCAACTTTTAATACATTTTTACATAATCTACAGTTCTTTGGTTCATCTCTCTCTCTTTTCCTATAATGATTGGTTCTACTTGGCCAAAGATTCAAACGCAGCTTTAAGAAGCCTTGCCTCAAGAACCAATTGGGGAAAAGAGTTAGGTATTTGGGTAGTATGTTCAGTTTTCGCGGGACTGCCCAGAATTCTTCATAGCCTCGATATTTAGTGAGCTTGTCCAGTGTATCGATCCAATCTCTAGTGTACATTTTTTTTTTCACTTGATCTGGATTGTTTAAGAAGGATTCTTCCGTCTCATTTAAATTAAGAAGGATCATCTGGCATATTTTGGCCCATTCAGTCAATATTGGTTCCGACCTCTCTTCCATTGCTTTTTTTATGGCCGCAAATCCCCCCTTTGTTGCCGGTTCTAGGCATCTTCTGTAGAAAGACAATATCTTCCACTCCACGATGACTTTCAGAGAGGATAGTGCCAGCTCTCTTCTAATTAATTGAATTGGGAAGGATTTTGGCAATCCCAAAATAGATCTCCAGAACTTGCCTTCTATTCTTGGGAACAGTAGTTCTCGCAAGAAAAGGTATTTAAACCTTATGAGAAATCTAAAGGTTTTGCTGTGACACTGCACTGAAGGTGATTTGTGTCACCATACCAAAGGTAGATGCTTATGGAGTTTGTCAGACTCCAAAAACAAAGGAAACACATATCCAAATCAGATCAAAATACTTGGGAGAGTGAGAAAAAGGCCTCACTCATGCCAGGAGTAAATTTAAAAGTCCTAAAGTCCAGCAAAAGAGCTGGGGGTCTCCTCCAGAACCATCAAGGACCACATTAACACCCTTGCTCCAGCCTTGGCTTATTTCTGCAATCACTCCTTTGCCACTGGAACCTTCCCCTGGCCCTTTAAGTACTCCCGTGTGCCACTGGAACCTTCCCCTGCCCCTTTAAGCACTCCCTTGTGCACCCCCTCCTAAAGAAGCCCACTGACGATTCTTCCTCTCTGGTTAACTATCGCCAATCTCCATCACTGCATTCCTGGGCAAACTCTTGGAAAAGCTGGCCATCCGCCAGCTTAATCTGTATACTGAATCTGTTGGTTGTCTCTGTGACCACCAGTCTGGCTTCACAGCTGCCAGAAGCACGGAATCTGCTCTCCTGAACTCCTGTGAAGACCTGCTCTCTAACCTTGACTCTAACCTTCCTTCTGCCCTCCTTCTCTTTGATCTTTCTTCTGCTTTTGATACGGTCAACCATGCCATCCTGCTCAAGCGCCTCTGTGATAACCTGGGTAACCCCTATTAGGCTCTGGGCTGGCTGAGCTCCTTTCTCACTGACTGACCATCTCAGGTCCAACTGGAGTCTTTCCTTTCTTCTGTCTCTCACTCTACTTGTGGCGGTCTCTGGAGGTCTAACCTTTCTCTATGGCTTTTCAACCACCTGGTACCAATTACCCACTGCATCGCTACTTTCTGCTCCAACTTCCAGTGTTATGCGGATGACAGGCAGCTCTCTTTCAGGCTCCTCTCAGCCGCCTCTTCCCCTTTTCTCATACCAGACTGTCTGGCCGCAATTCAGGAAGGGTGTGCCTCCAATGATCTCTGCCATAATGCCGGTAAGACTGAGATCCTACTCACCGGAACACCAGCTCCCTCCTTTCCTCTCTCTCTCTGGCCACCCACTCTGGGCTGCTCCTACCTGTGAGACTAAGAACCATGGTGTCCTCTTCGACTACACCCTCTCCTTCCTCCTCTCATCTCTGACATCTCAAAGTAAGAAGTCAAACTATCAGCTTCACCTCCTCAGAGGTGTTCTTCCTTTCCTCACTTTCCCCCAGAAGCTCACTGTCTCCAGAGCTCTGGTCCTCTCTAGGCTGGACTACTGCAACAGCCTCTTTCTAAACCTGCCTGCCTCTATTGCTGACCTTCACAATTTATCCAGAACCAGACTGCAAGACTTGTCCTTGGCCTCAAGCCCAGAGATCATTTCTCTCCAATCTGAAATCTCTTCAGTGGCTCCCTGTGGCGGCAAGGATCAAGTTCAAGACCCTTAGCATCGTCCACAAGGCTTTCTGGGGCCTGGGACAGCACTACCTCCAACTCTCTTCCTAAACATCTCCCTTCTCGAGCTCTTCGCTCATCCACTTCCAACTCTCTGAGGGTCAGATGCTTTTCCAAGCAGAGAGTTGGGGGCAGATCTCTCTCTTCAGCTGGGGCCTCCCTCTGGAACAGCTTTCCTGCCTCTCTCAAACTTGAGCAGAGCCACCTCTGGTTCTGAAAAGCAACTGAAGACCTTCCTTTTCACTTCCACTTTCTATCTTCCTGTCTTCCTCTCCCCTGCTGATGTTCCCAACTGCTCCACGCACTAGTAACTTGAACTCTGCCCAGGCTACTGCATGTCTAGTTGGCCTTGCACTGCCTGTATCTGGATGGTGCGCTCCATAGTAGTAGATTGCCCTCCCTTAAATATATCACTGTAGGGGATATACAAGGTGTGTGGTGGGGGTAGTCTGTGTCACTTATGTGTTTCATTTGTTGCTTTTAATTCATCCTTTGAAAGATAAAATATGTTTGTTGTATGCAGTTACAAGAAGACTATACATTGGTTTATTATCGTGAATAGAAACAATAAAGAGTTGTTATAAAAAAAGAGCAAAAGCCACAACACAATCAACATCAATTGTTGCCCTTAGATAATCTGATAAACAGACTAAGACGGATTCCATACCAGGCATTAAGCTGGCTTGTTAGGAGGTTAACACCATTGGATGCTTTAAAGAAAGAAGACGACTGTACAATAAAATCTTTATTAATAGGTTGGCAGGTGCAGTCAGCAATGAGATCCAATAGTAATTTGCTGGAATAGTCTGATCCAGAAAGTCCTAGTTATTATCTGTGTTGGTACATTGGGTAAATACCCTACTTTCAGAATAGGAAACCTGTTAATTCCAACTGACTTCAAGGCCTTTAGTCATCAAATGTCAGGTCATGTCTGATACTATTCAGTACTACCCTGATCTACTGTGGCTTAGTTGGACAGCGAAGGATAACTTTTAACCCCTGATGAGGCAGATGGCTGTTGCTGTGAAGTTAAGCTAGACGCTGCACCATTTCTGAGGCACTTTATTTTTTATGGAATTATAGAATTCCTGTCATAGAGAAATTTCATACTAATGAAAGTTTGGTAAGGAAAGTTCTTTAACAAAACATTTACTCTGGGGTTTAACTGCTAGTTAATTTGTATATGAATACTAATTTTCTTTGCTTTGTTAATAATTTGGCATGAACTGAAATTATTTAATTCAAGGCCATATTCATGGCATCACTTCAGTTTAACAAGAGTTTAGCAAAGAAGGAAAGTCCTTATTATCTTTAATTCGACTCTACTCCCTCCTTCTCTTCTCACATCTCAGACATGTCCAAAAAGTCTCACTTCCAGCTGCACCTCCTCAGAGGTATTCTACCTTTTCTCACCTTCCCCCAGAGGGTCACTGTCTCCAGAGCCCTGGTTCCCTCCAGATTAGACAACTGCAACAGTCTCTTTCTCAACATTCCTACTTCTACTCTCCGACCTCTTCAACTAATCCAGAATAAAACTGCAAGTCTTATCCTTGGCCTCAAGCTCAGTGACTGCATCTCGCTGGCGCTGTAATCACTCCACTGGCTCCTCATGGCTGCAAGGATCAAGTTCAAGTCCCTCTACATAGTACACAAGGCTTACTGGGGCCGGGGCCCTTACTATCTACAATGTTCTCTTCCCAAATACTCTCCTTCCAGAGCCCTCCGCTTGACCTCCTCCAATTCTCTGCAAGTGAGAGATTTTTCCAAACAGAGATTTTGGGGTAGATCCTTATCCTCTGCAGGTGCATCCCTCTGGAACAGCCTACCTACCACTCTCCGTTTTGAACCGGACCTCCTTAAGTTCCAGAAACTCCTCAAGACCTACCTCTTCTCTTCCTCTTTCTCTACCTCTACCCCCTCCCCTGGTAACCTCCTTCCTCGCTTCTTTCCCTCCTTCCTTCTATGCTCAGCTAGCTGACTGGTCACCTGGTGCACCTCCAGAGCCCCACAGGTCCCAGGCTCCCCCGCCAATCCTGCACATTACTCTGGGGCTCTGCTCTTTGCTTGGGACTACTGCATTATGTCTATGAGAGGAGAAAACACTTTGCACTTACCCAGGCCCCTGCCGTACTGGGCGCACTTATCGTTCTCCCCCTCCCTCGCACTTCCTGTTCTGCACACTTGCACGACCTTGACCTTGAATGTTCTAGGCCTTGCAAGTCTGCCTGTTCTGGCCTCTGTCTCCCCTACCTAGCTTGGCCATGCTTGATATTCTCATGTATAGGCGCATTGGATGACCAACTACCAAGCATTCTGAAATGTCAGCAGACCAGTACTGTAGTTTATTGATCTGTATGCTCCTCAGCCCCCCACCCCCCTTTTTTCTCCTTTTGTCAAGCACCTACTAGTAGATATGCCTCTGCTCTAGTATGCTAACTATTGTTGTTAGATCTTTCGGACTCTTCAAGGCCTAAGAATGACAACTGTATTCCCTTGTTCCCTTCCCGCTTTGAAGCACTACACTTACAAAATAAGCCATTTAAAGACACGGTCTGCCTGACCAGTCTATTGAGCCCAGCCAATCCCTGTCCCTCACCGAATTCCCATCAATGGTACAGAACCAGACAGGGACTCTCAGGGTCAGTGTCTACAGGCATAATAAGCCCAGACCCTCACTCAGAATGTGTGGGTGTATGGAAATGGAATTGCAGAAGAGAGTGTGGAGATGCATGGAGAGGAGGAGGAGCATGGAATAAACAATGATCCTGAAGAGGAGAAGGAGGATTTTGGATAGTAGGAAGAGGTAAGGACATTAGTGAAATTTGGAGGCTAGAAGGGGAGGAGTAAGCAGAAGACCATACGTAGGTTTGTAAACATCAGGAGGAGGTGGAAGAAGGAAATTAGGTAGGGGGTTGGTAAAAGCCACAGGTGAAAACAATAATTGCGGAGGAGGTGAGAGAGGAAGACAATGACGCATTGGGTAACGATTAGGAGGAGGAAGGAAAGAATGAACTAGGGGTTTAGGGAATGGCAGGTCAAGGTAGAAGAAAGGAGTAAGGAGGAGGTAGATCTGAGTGCCCTAAAAGATCCCTTTGTACTGCACTCAGAAGGATGAGGCTAGTCCATGCTCCTTGGCTCTAACCAATGCTTTTGGGGAAGCTCATCCAATTCCCATAGAGTTTGAAAGCCACAAACAGGGGTGTAGGAGTGTACCCTCAAATTACCGACCAAGTGCTTTGTTAGACCCTCTGAGAAAAATCTTCGCTGGGTTCTTATTAAAGAAACTAACCAGGGGGGCGTGGCTTGCTAGCCATGGAATAGGACGTCTCCTTCCGAGGCTCCCGCAGATCCGGTAATATTCTTAAGCATACGCAACTTAAAAGGCAACAGAATCACACCAGAAGCGGAGATTCCTTTGGGGAAGACATGGAGCACATCAGGACTGTGTTTCTGGGAGTCCCATCAGGCTGGTTGCGATGGTACATATGGAACAACTGAGAGCCGGACAACAACGGAATGGGGAAAAAATGGCGGCTCTCACAGAACAAAGGATCAGCGGTGGCTACATTGTGTCATGACCCGACACTGTAGCGCAGCAAGTATCACAACCGCACGGCCTCTTAGAAGGAATAAACAAACTGCAGCGACATTAACTGTTTACTGAAGCAAGCGGTAGTGTAACCCACGTGGCCCCACTGCCAATACAGGAGAGAGGAGCACCCTGCAGATTGCCACCGAAGAGCGACACAGACAAGGAGCGTGAGACCCTTTCGTAGGTACGAAGGAGTAGGAGCAGCCCCACGTCTGACCGCAGCCA
This sequence comes from Ambystoma mexicanum, assembly GCF_040938575.1. Classification (NCBI taxonomy): domain Eukaryota; kingdom Metazoa; phylum Chordata; class Amphibia; order Caudata; family Ambystomatidae; genus Ambystoma; species Ambystoma mexicanum. The sequence goes on from NC_090922.1 coordinate 1,475,635,592, forward strand.
GAAATTAACAGAGCGCACGTGGTCCTAATGCGGAGACGGACACTGCGGTGCGTGGCTCCAGCACCAGAGTAAGGTGGCAGGAGCGGCCCGGAGGCTGGCGTCCTTGCGGGAGCGAGAGAGAGCGGACCCCGCTACATAAGGCGGGTGGCGTTGGTGCCGGCCCGCTCTGTTGCGCGCAGACCCCCCAGCGGTGCGGCAGCAAAGATGGGCGATCGCATGCTGGGGAAATCCACGGCGTGCCTGCGAGGGAGACAGCGCTCCCTAGAGCGAACAGGAGCTCAGAGCAAAGAGACGCTGGGAGGGGGGCAGTGTGGCAGGCAAAGAACAGGAGCTGAGGAGGCTGCAGAGAGACACTGGAGCAGCTCAAATGAGCACAGTAATGAAGCACTTCTTGATGCCCGCATTATAACAAAAATAGGCAGAGAAGCGACAGATGGAACATACACAGCATTTATACCACGAAGGCTGCCAGATGCACACATAAGATCAGCCACGGAAGCAATGGAAGTACGCCAACTCTAACTAAGCGTATTATAAGACCTTGAAGTTGCCCACATACTTGAAATAAGAAGGAATAGCACTTCAAAACAACAGACACAGGCGCACGAATAACAAGATGAAAAGTGGGATATGAAAAGCGCCACCACCCACGCACACATACCATTAGCTGAACCTGAAGTCAACTAATCGGCAGAGCATCCGACCACTAGAACTGGAGACATGTGCACGCGCTAAGCAAGGGCCCAAGTGGACGCAAGGCTGAGGGCTGAAGACGAAGTTGGCACTGTAAATCCACCCCGAGAAGGGCTGAACAAAAGCGCACTATGACAGAAAGCCGGCACAACACAAGAAGGACACGCGGAAGACGGCGCCACGGCCAGGTGTCACTACGAGGCCCTGGACTGCAGGACGTACACTGTGGCGACACAAAAGAGGCGCATCAAAAGTTAAAGACAGAACCAGTAGTAAACTAAGCTCACAGTTGAGCCTCCACAACCAACTTATGCACCTGAATGTGCGTTGCAAAAAATGATGCCCTTTAGACTCTGAGAGTGGGACAGATAGCCCTGCAACAAACTAAACACCGGACGAGCCAGACAAACCGGAAGACTCGCAAGGCAGGCCCCAATCAAGGCGAATCAGAACCTACAATGGCGTCCAAACTAACCAAAACTAAAGGAAAGCAGCCAACAATGGACACGTTCACGAAAGCACCACTATCTGCTGACAATCCCAGGAAGAGGGAGAAGAACCCACCAATAGACTCCACACCAGTGCGTAATGACCAGCAGATACTAGACGTGATCGCGGATCTATAAAATTACATGGGAAACCAAACTGGAGGCAGTCATGGCGGAACTCAAAACATCACTGGACCTCAATATCGGGGCAGTACAAGAAGATGTTAATCTACTGAGATAGGATGTCAAGAAAATATCAGAGCGCACTGGCGAGCTGGAGATAAAAACAACCTCAAACCAGGTGACCTGTACTACACACGCCACAGAGATCCACATACTTAAGCAACAAGTGACCAATCTGGAAATCAGGGCGGAGGAAGCGGAAGGACGGACCCGAAGGAACAATATACGGATTGTGGGGCTTCCAGAAGGAGAGGAAGGACCGAACCCTACGGATTATGTCGAGATCAGGCTACTAAAAGAAATCGGTGGCGGGGCGCTCACCCAGGGGTTCGCGGTGGAGAGAGCACACAGAGCCCTTGCTAGAAAACCCCCCGCCAGGAGCCCCCCTCCCCCGAGGCCAATGATTGCCAAAATTCTGAATTACCGAGAAGAGGGAGAAGATCCTGGAATTTTTCCGGAAAGGGGGCACGATACAGAGAGCATCCGTGCCAATTACAGCATACCCGGACTACACACTTCTAGTGCAAAGACGGCGACTGAACTATGTGACAGTGAAAAAGAGGCTGAGGGAGTCAGGTTTTAGGTACATGCTGATGTACCCTGCGATACTTAAAGTGCTCCATAAGAAACGGGCATTGTTCTTTGAAACCCCGGAAGATGCGACGGAGTGGCTAGATGCACAGAATTGCCCGTCGGAGAGCGACAAACGGAAGATGAAACATAGAGGCATGACAGCGGATCCAACGACTGAGGTGCCGTATATTTTCAGACACTGCGACTTGAATATAGACTAGAACAATATAAATTACACATAAGTCTGGTGCGGCAAATAATACATACCCAAAAATCTCATACCCCCATAGATAGTTTAGATAGGTTACCGATAGGGTGGTAACCTCCTGCTGAGTTCTGAGTACCGGCTAGCCGAGAAAAGACTAAATGTGGGAGCGCCTGAGATCCAGGGATGGAGCTGGGCAACAGTTGGGATGGGAAAGAGTGGGTGGAGGGAAGGGAATTTGGGAATTTGGAGTGTTAGCAGTTAGAAAACAAGCCTACACACGCGCGCAACTACGGTTGAATCAGATAACGAGGGGAGGCACAGGGTATGGCTGAAAAATGGGGGACCGTAAGATAGTGACTTGGAATGTCAGGGGAATTAATAGGCACTTAAAGAGAAATAAGATCATGACGTACCTAAAGAGACATAAAATAGAAATTGCTCTAATGCAGGAGACACACCTCACGAAAAAAAAACTAGATGTGCTAAAGAGGAAATGGAAAGGATCCCTCATAGGCACAACGTATTCGGCTTATGCCAGGGGGGGTGGTCACTTGGGTGGCACTGCACGTCCCATTCCAGCTATTACAGTCTAAGGCCGAGGTAGACGGGAGGATGGTGACATTGCGGGCGTTGATAGAAAACAGAGCGGTATGCCTTATTAATACATATGACCCGAACCAAGACACAGCGGCCTATTTTAAGACCTTATATAGTAAAATGAGCCTGTACCTTGGGTGCGCGGGTATCTGGGGCAGTGATTTCAACTGCACGTTGGACCCAAGAGTAGACCGGTCTGACACAAAATTTGACAAACCCACCCCTGCGGCCAAGGCCTGTTAGGCAGAAACCTGTGCAGTTCCCTCTGGGACCACTGCAAAAGATTTAAGACTACAGGTGTTTGGCAGTAAACCCACTTGGTAGCAGTCTGTACCACACAGATTCACTTGGTAGCTGTGGCTGAGCAGTCAGACTTCCCTCAAGAGGAGTTAGGCAGTATACAGAGTATTCACAATAGGTCAAAAGAACACAGTAGAACAAGTAAACACTGACCAGAGCTTGGTGTAAAAGAGATATAATTATTTATTTAAAACCACATCTAGTAAAACACACAGGCACTAATGTTAAGCAGTTCAAAAACACGGTCACTAAAAGATATACACTCCCTTAAAATAATATTAGACAATTCTTAAGTACAGCCCCACTTCTTTTCAGACAGCAGTGAGCGCTTAACGCAGATGGCACTCTAATAATTCGTTTTAGAAAGAGAGAGAAAAGCAGAGTATAATTTGAAACAGATCCCAACACTTTCACAAGAACACAACAAGAGAGGAAGGCAAAGTAAAACTGTGAAGTGAGAGTTCAGAAGGCCGGATCCACTTTAAGAGGATCAGAACGAAATGTGTCCAAGGTCACACGGTTGAAGTGCACGAAAGTCTTGAAAAGGTTCAGAAAGAGTTGGACCAAGGAAAGGGACCAGTTAGATGGTCAAGGCGGCCAGCCCAGTCCAGTAGGTTAAGGGATTATTATTACCTTGTAGCAATCTTTAGAAAGGGAGGCCTGGCGGACACGGTACCTTAAAGTGATGAGAATACTCCAGCGGGGGCAGTTGTTCCTGGCAGCGAATGCAAGTCGGTGCTTCGTCCGGGGGAAGAGAGGATCTCGTCGGGGAGGAAGACAGGAGTCTGTTGCACTGCCAGGGAGGAAACCAGCCGCAGAGTTCTCAGGTAAAAGGAGCGGTCCTTTTATTCGCGGTCCAGTGGTAAGTGGCTATCTGGTTGCCGGGGTGCTTGGCACGGACAATTCGACCACAAGACGTCCTGGGATGCGAGGAAAAGAAGGTAAACTGGTTGTGCCCACCAGTCAGGGGAAGAAGCCTTTCCAGCCGTGAGATCTTCTCTGTCGTCGGGAAGTGGTGAGCCGGATCCGCAGGGCTCCACCGGTGGTGTCGTCGTGGTAGGTCGGCTCAGCTTCTCCCTCGTCGGATTCTCAGGTCCTGTGGCGACTTCTGAAGTTCCAGTCCCCAAAGCCCTGCTTTTATGCAGCACACCCCCATTCACTCAGCCTAGCTGTCAATCAAACATGCTCAGTGGTGAGCCGGCCGGCTCACCACTTGGGCCAATCACACAAGAGTGCGACTTGAGTTACCAAGGTAACTCAGTTCAGGGTGCCTAAACCCCCTCCCATACCCCCTGTGGTACCCAGACAGAGTAGCACCACTTTTGAAGGCTTCTGTGGAGAAGCCCGCCAAAAAGTGGAACAAAGGGCTCGACTTGGGTTGGAGTCACAGAAGAGGACACAAACGCCATTTTAGAATCGAGTCCTGGCAAAAAATACCAACCGGCGAATTAATATTAAATAAATAAACCGGCGGTATGTTCGAGGCTATGAGAATTAAATAATTAAAGTTGGTAGCCTCGAACAATGGGAAAATCCCATAGGGATATATTCGCGGTCGAATATAAAAAGTAGTATTCACTGCCACCAGCCAAAACTCGATCGGGGGGACAGAGACATGCCCCCTCGACTAACAGACCCCGGGCAATCGAATTGCCCCGACCAGTACGTCCACAATATGATGGTTTGTACTGGTTTCTGTTCATAATTTGGGACTAGTAAAGCCAATGGTGACTTTACATGCCCTGGGAGACAGTAGTCAGTCCCAGGGTATTGAGTCTATGGTGGTGTGTCACAATGACACCCCTGTGTCACTGCACGGAGGGTGCTGTGTAACACACATAGTAAAAACACATGAGACCTTATGGTGCAAAGGACCCCATAGCCCATAAAACACATTAGCAGTAAAAGGAACACCATAAATCATGTCCAAGAGTGGGAGAAAAAGAGTCTCACTCTTGGCAGGAGAAAAAAAACAGACTCCAGAAATCCAGCAAAGCTGTCGGGGGACTCACTAGGTTAGGAAATTCAGCCCAAACAGAGAATTCTCCCTAACACTCGCCCCCCACCCCAGACTAAGGGACAGGAGGATTTAATCCACTCCTGGATGAATCTCATACCTCTAGTCGATGACATACATCCTAGAGAGACCATCAGCATTTTGGTGGTGACACCTTGACCTATGTCCTATGGTCAAATCAAAGGTTTTTCTTTGTACGCTATATGACCTACAAACTCTTTGAGGAACATCAGTCTTTTTAAAGTTATAGGGGATCTGGTTGACCAGTCCCTCAGAAGTTGGTACAACTTCTGAACCTGTGTTAGGCTTTTTTAAGGGGTCCTTATAAAGGATTCCCTTTGATCTAGAGGGGCCTCCAGAGGTCCTCACCACCTCTCTGTTGGGAGAAGGTTGGGTTTTAGGCCTCTTGGTTGGTGGGGATGGAGATAAGCAAGGTACAGTCTTCTCCTTCCTCTTAGATCTACCTTTACCTACTTTAGGAGTTTCCCCCTTAAGACTAGGAATTGGGTTGGAGTCTTCTGTGGAAGGTCCAACAGCCTGAAGGTTTTTGGCCTTAGACTTTTCTTTTCTGGTTTTCCACCAGCACTGAGAATTACCAGTTCTCTTAGGCCTAGTTAGGGTTCCAGTAGGTCTATCCACCTCTTCCTCAGAAGCAGGGGGAGTCACAGACTCTATGACTGGGGGAACAATGATGGAGCTTGGTTGGGGCTCCCATTTCCTTAAAAAATTTTAGCCTGAAATTTGCCTGGGTCAGAGGTCAACTTACCAATACCAGGGCTTGTAGTGGGGTTCTCAGTAGAGGTTCCCACAGGCTTAGAGTGGTTCCTTAAGGTGGCCTCTCTAGCCAATTTGGTTTGGTTCTGGGTCTCCATACTGGGAGGCCTGGGGGTACTGGATACTACTCGTAGAGTTCTTAGATCATTCCCCAACAGGACTCTCCCAGGCACCTCAGTCTGAACACTGACAGGAATCAACACTGTCATGTCATTACACTGAATGAGGGCTGGTAGAATTGGAACCATTTGGACAGGGCCTCCAGGCATCTTAGTGGGACCGTTGGGTGCCTTAGCAACAAACTCAGGACTGAAAAAGCTTTCATCCACTACTGTTCTGCTGGCCCCAGAGTCTCACCTGACAGTAGTATCCTGGCCATTGACAAGAACACTGTCCATATAATAAACTTTAGAGTTTTCTGGTAAGGAGTTTTACACACTCCTATTCTGATCACTAACCAGACCCATGGACTCTACTGTTACACTTGCTTGAAGACCCAAAGGTTCTTCAGCAAAGACTTCAAAGTGAGCACTAGCCATTTGGACTTCCTCCTCAGGAGTGAAGGCTAAGGAGACTGTGCTGATCCCTGCAGGTTTACCCTTACATCTGGGATCTCCTTTGATGTGGCCAGTTGCCCTACAGAGATAGCATGTTCCAAATGCTCTCTGAAAGGGTGGCTTGGCCTGACCTCCTTCTGGTTTGTGACCAGAAGGTACATTAGCCTGTTGTGGTTTACCCTGGGGCTTACCCTGGTTATTTTGTTGTTTGGGGCCCTCTTTAGTTTGGGAGGTATTAGAAATCTCTTGGTTCCCCTTTTCTGGCTGCTTTCCGTCATCCTTTTTCTGAGTGACCCCTGAATCCTTGTGAGTGGCCCTGTTGGCAACCCACAAGACAGCAGCCTTATCTAGCTTCCTGGAATCTAATTCCTTTGAATCAGCCAAGTGCTGTCTGAGCTCAGGAGAGCAGGCGTCATAAATTGACTCCAACATAACAAGATTTCTCATTCCCTCATAAGTGTTCACCTTGTAACCCTTAACCCATCCCTCTAAGTTTTTCAAACACTCACTCACCCAGGTAGCCCAAGGGGTACCATCATTCTTTTTGAGGGTCCTAAACCACTTAAGGTACTGGGAAGGGGTCTTCCCAAATCTAGCTGTCAAAGCTAGCTTCACACATTCATAATCCTTCTTATCCACCTACCCCAACTCCATTACCACATCAGTTGCAACAGGGGGAAGCCTAGAGAACAACCAGGGAAGCAACTCATTCCCTGTGATGTCCTGGAGCCCATGATTATACTCAAACATTTTTAACCAATCCAACACATCCAACTTAGGTTCATACATACCCACTAATTCCTTAGGCATCCGGGGTCTTTTGGGACTGGAACTCCTAGAGGAACCAGAGGAGAGAGAAGCATTTTCCACAGACAACTTCTTCATTTCTAGTTCATGATTAAGCTCTATTTCTCGGAGTCTTAACTCAGCTTGCTTCTGCTCAGCCTGGGCATTCATTCTTCTGAACTCTAGTTCTTGGTTTCTTTCAGATTGAGCAATAAAACGTTTGTACTCTAATTCAAGCTTCATTTTATTCAAGTTCAAAATAAGCAGGGTTACATGTAGGACCTGGTATAGGCTCAGTAGGTACAGTAGGTAAGGCAGACAGAGGCTCAGAGTGGCTAACTTCATAAGGTTCACTTTCCTATTCTGACTCATTATCAAGACTTTGATTCAGATCAATACCATCACTGTTTTCTACATTTGCTGGGGGGGGGGGGTAGATTCCTCTGTACCACCCAGACTTTGTTTTTCTAACAATCTTTCTATAAGTTCCATTTTCTTGCCCTTCTCAGAGAGATTCTTATGTCTATACAATACTTTTAAGCAATCAGCAGTTTTGGCAGACAATGATTCTAGGGTATAACTCTCCATAGCAGACATAGTTAGAAAACCAGCTTTTTTAGTGCTAAGCTTTGTGGTTAGTTGTCCTAAAGTGTTCAAAAAGCACTCTAAAGTGTATACTCAATACAAATCCCACCGCTGTACACCAGTGTTAGGCAGAAACCTGTGCAGTTCCCTCTGAGACCACTGCAAAAGATTTAAGACTACAGGTGTTTGCCAGTAAACCCACTTGGTAGCAGTCTGTACCACACAGATTCACTTGGTAGCTGTGGCTGAGCAGTCAGACTTCCCTCAAGAAGAGTTAGGCACTATACAGAGTATTCACAATAGGTCAAAAGAACACAGTAGAACAAGTCAACACTGACCAGAGCTTGGTGTAAAAGAGATATACTTATTTATTTAAAACCACATCTAGTAAAACACACAGGCACTAATGTTAAGCAGTTCAAAAACATGGTCACTGTTGTACGTTGGACAAAAGGGACACAGCCCCTTTAAGAAGGACTTGAGGGAAAGAGCGGGAAGAAGGAGGAAGGGGAGGAGTGTGAGGGGCGGGGAGGCAGAGAATGGAAGGGAGTGAATAAAGGAAGGTTCACAGCAGCATTGGCTCTGTCTGATTATTGAGTAGTTAGACAGAGTCCAACACTGGCGACGAAGCCGATGAGACCCGTTGCGTGCCGGCAGCAGTGGTAGGAGGGCGGCAAGCCCAGCAGTTGAGAAGGGCCCTTGTGCCCAGAAGTTATCGTGAGGGCCCGTGCGCCCAGAGGAGGGAGCAGCGGCTCGAGTGCCCTGCTGGAGGGCCTGTGTGCCCAGAAGCGATCGGGAGGGCCCGTGTGCCCGGTGGAGACAGCAGCGGCCCGTGCGCCCTGCTGGGAGGACCGAGTGCTCAGAGGAGAGAGCAGCGACCCGAAAAGGGCCCGTGTGCCCATAGGTTATCGTGAGGGCCCGTGCGCCCAGTGGAGAAAGCAGTGGCTCGAGTGCCCTGCTGGAGGGCCCGTGTGCCCTGAAGCAACAGGAAGGGCCCGTGTGCCCAGTGGAGTGAGCAGCGGCCCGTGCGCCCTGCTAGAGGGCCCAGAAGAAACCGCAAAGGCCCGTGCGCCCTGCTGGAAGGCCCGTGTGCCTGGGGAAGAGCGGAAGGCCCGTGTGCCCAGCGTCAACACCAGAAGGCCAACACATCCGCGAGCCGCAGCCCGCGTGCTGACTGACGCCTGCAGCCAGCGACGCGGAAGACCGGAGAAGACCTGCAGCCCGAGGAGCCAGAAGAAGCCCGCCCGTCGTCGCGGAAGACCGGAGGAGACCCGCAGGCCCGCGGCGCCGATTAACAAGTAAGGTGCCGGGTGGGGCAACTACAAAGAGGGGAACCCCGTGTCTCCCACACGTGACAGTGCCAAAAAAATAAATAAATAAATAAAAAGGGGGCTGAAATCGAACGGAGTCACAGCAAAAGAAAGGGGGAACCCCGTATCTCCCATACGTGACATTATCACTACGTGACATTGACCAGATTGACGGCAAAGAGGGGAACCCCGCGTCTCTCGCACGTGACATTACCATAAAACTGGTGAAAAACCGCAACACGGCACAAGGGAACCCCGAGTCTCCGCACGTGACACCAACAAAATTTAACTACAAAGAAAGGAACCCCGTGTCTCCCGCACGTGACATTACCATAAACAACCTAAGAGTAAAAGAAGTTGCGACAAAAGACAGCCCTGCGTTCCCCCAGGTAACGTCTGATACCAAGAAGGACACAGCACCTGGAGTTAATAATAACCAACGCCCACGCACCACTGAACTAACCACAGCATACCGAGCTGCGCCATCATGTCAGCCCAGAATGCAGCAGATCCCAATGCCCAACCAATATCACAAGGAACACCCTCCTCCTATGCAAGCCTAATGAGAAGACCCGCCCCGTTCACTCTGAACCCACACCACGACCAGGGCCAACGATGGGAAGAGTGGATGGAGGAATTCGAAGACTTTGTGGGTGCAATTGGCACACAAGAACCTCCCAACATACTAAGCATCTTTGCAAACGTCGCAGGGAGAGAAATCAAAAATATCATCCGTACAATTCCCCTACAGGACCGCACCACATACGCGAGACTCCGACAAGCCATAAATGAAAAGATTGTTATCTCACCCAACCGTGACTATGAAAGATACACTTTCAACCAATGTGGCCAGCTGCCTCATGAATCAATAGGAGAATTGGTGATTCGCCTTCAAAGAAAGATATCGAAGTGCGATTTCGCCAACTTTAATGACGAAGAAGCCATAAGGCTACGCATCATAGAAGGGTGTGTATCCTACATGTTCCGGAAACACCTCCTAAAGAAACCCCTATCCCTAAAAGAAGTTTTGGACCTGGCAAGAGTATATGAGAGAGTGGACATCCAGGCAGCAGCCATCGAGAACCCCAAAAAAGGAGAAGTTATAGCGGCAATGCACCCATACGCCCGACATCCAGCTCCACAGACAAGGATAAGCCCAAGGTATCCAACACAACGAACACCAAGCGACCGCCAATGTTATCGCTGCGGGTTCGAGTATCCGCACAGAGGCCCGTGCCCCGCCATCGGCCAACGCTGCATGAGATGCGGCATGGAAAACCATTTCCAGGTGATGTGCAAAGAACTACTACCAGAAGGGAGCTCGACACGGCCGCGACCCACCACCCGCATGATGGACACACACATGGAACACCCCCGACAGGGAGACAGAAGTACGGCTCCGCCCACGAATGCCTATCAACGCCCAAACACCGTAAGAGCTCTTGAGGGGCTTCAGATTGAACCAGGTAAGAAAGACCATGAACTATATGACATACACCAGAGTGACTTCATACAAGACCCGGAACAAGCCCCAAGCCCCTTTCAACAAGGAAGAGACTCATATCTCGACCCCCCACCCCAACATCAGCTAGGAGGGAATGAACCAGCCCGATATCTACAAGATGGGTACGACAGAGAGTACGTATGCCTCCTCAGTGCTGAAACCGAAGACACCTCAGCTCCCAGAGTAACAATACAGCTGGGAAATACCAGAAACAATTTTATCGTTGACACAGGAGCAACGGTAAACATCATGAATGAAGATATCTACAGGGAAATAGCCTCCTCATACCCACTACAAGAATCCATGACTCACATTTTCCAATGGGTAGCGGCGCAGCCAATGTCCTCCAAAGGAACATTTCTATGTGATCTGCGGCACAGGGACATCACGGTAACCGCCACAATACACGTTATAAAGAGCCCATCCATCGGCCGCTGCCTCCTCGGCTACCGCACGGCCAGAGCCCTCGCCTTAATTGATCTACACTACGACCAGTCAGAAGTAATAGAGGGACTGCCAGTATCACACGAATGCGTCAGAGCAGTGATCGACAGACCTCTGGCGAAAGGAGACCTCAAGGGCCAATTCCCCAAGTTATTTGAAGGAGTTGGCATGTTAAAAGGATCATGCATCAAACTACATATCGACAATACCATTAGGCCAGTACCGCAACACCCGCGCAAGGTGGGTTTCCACCTCCAAGAACAAGTATCAAAAGAAATCCAACTTCTCCTTCTCAACGACATCATAGAGAAAGCAGAAGGGCCAACGCCATGGGTATCGCCAATAGTATTTGTTCCCAAGGACAATGGTCGTCTCCGCATATGCGTTGACATGCGCATCCCGAACACGGCCATCCAGAGAGAAAGGCACCCAGGCCCGAGCCTGGAGGACATGTTGATTAGGCTAAATCAAGCGAGATTCTTTTCGAAGCTCGACCTCAACCAGGGCTACCACCAACTGGTCCTGGACCCAGAATCACGACCCATCACAACGTTTGCAACGCACGACGGCCTCTTTCGATACAAAAGACTCAACTTTGGAATATCATCTGCTGCCGAAATCTTTCAGGAAACCATCAGACGTCTCATTGCATCAGAGATGAACGCACTGAATTACAGTGACGACATCCTAGTATTTGGGAAAGATCAGGAACAACACGACAAAGTGCTGAAAACCATCTGCTCCATCTTACAAGAGGCGGGACTGACCCTCAACAAAGACAAGTGTGACATCAACAAGACAAGCCTTAAATTCTTCGGACACATATTTTCGAGCAAAGGGATAACAGCCGACCCGGACAAGATTAAAGCCATCACCGATCTCCAAGCACCTACGACCACGGCAGACCTGCGCTCCCTACTAGGCATGGCAGGATACTGTGCGCGCTACCTCCCAAACTACGCCACAACAACTGACCCACTCTGCAACCTCCTAAAGAAGAACACACCTTTTATATGGGATGCACCCTGTCAGGAAGCATTCACAAGGATAAAAGAAGGTCTCACCAACAACCGACAACTGGCATACTTTCGTCCGGACTGGCACACCATCATTACGGTCGACGCAAGTCCAGTGGGACTAGGTGCCATCCTTGCCCAGACCGACACCGCAGACAGTGCTCATCACGCGATAGTTGCATATGCCAGCTGAGCCCTGTCGCACACGGAAAAAGCCTACTCCCAGGCAGAAAGGGAGAGCCTGGCTGCAGTATGGGCATGCAAAAAATACCACCACTTTATTATTGGCCAGAGGTTCACCCTAGTAACGGACCACCAAGCTTTAATATCAATCTTCGGGAACCCCAAAACGAAAATGCCACCTTGCATAGAACGGTGGGGGATAAGACTACAAGAGTACGACTACTGCATTGTCCACAAACCGGGAGGAGACACCAACCCAGCAGACTATCTCTCCAGACACCCCCTACCGGACAAAGACGGCACCCTAGCCCAGGAAGCCACAGAATACATCTCATACCTGTCATCAAATGCCATGCCACCAACCATCTCGACCGCAGTATTCGAAGAAAGGAGCAAAGCCGACCCAACACTCAGAGCTGCTGTCTTTCTCACTCGGTCCAACAAATGGAGGGAACGTCACACAAAGGAAACCGGGGGGGAGGATGTAAACCAGAAGGAACTAGACCGGCTGGCCAAAATACACGACGAACTCACAGCCACTGACCAAGGACTCCTGCTACGGGGGAGAAGGCTAGTAGCACCAAGGGACTTAAGGAAGACCCTAGCAACACTGGCACATGAGGGCCACAGGGGAATGGACACCACAAAACGATTCCTCAGGAACTATGTCTGGTTCCCCTACATGGATGTAATAGTAGAAGACATGCTCAGACACTGTAGGCCATGCCAACTGGCAGCGAGAGGACCAAACCCAAACCCTCTGCAACTAACCACGCTCCCGACAAGACCCTGGCAAAAGGTCGCAATGGACTTCTATGGACCTTTAGAAGAAGGAGGCTATCTATTAGTAGTAATGGACGTATATTCGAGATTCCCTTTTGTTAAGCAAACGCCGTCAACATCCTTCGTGGAAACCGCACCCATAGTGGACGAACTATTCAGCGAATGGGGCATTCCCAACGTCGTCAAGACCGACAACGGCTCCCCGTTTCAAGGGAAAGAATTTGCAAACCTCGCAAGTCACCTAGGCTTCTACCACCAAAAGATTACACCTCTCTGGCCCCAAGCCAATGGGATGGTGGAAAGGTTTATGGCCACAATCAAGCTAACCAGACAAAAAGCAGCAGCAGAACAGACGCCCCACCCGAAGGCCATCTGCAGCATGCTCCGGAGCTACCGAAATACCCCACCGATGCCACGGGAAAGCCACCAGCTGAACTCATGGTGAGGTACCAACCCAGGACACGCATTCCCCGATGGGAGGACTATACCCCTGAGGAAGACCTCGTCATCAGGGAACGAGATGCCGAAAAGAAGAGAAGGGCCAAGCAATGGACCGACACCAAACGGAGAGCGAAAGAACAACAACTGGAGATGGGGCAAATGGTCCTGGTGCAACAAACCCAACGCAAGAAGACGGACACCCGATACAACCCAGAGCCGCGAATCATCACAGCCATAAAGGGGCCCATGATTACGGCAACAGGAGATTTGGGAGACACCACTCGCAACTCCTCTTTCTTCAAAAAGCTATATCTGGAGGAGCCCGAAGCACAAGAGACACCCGACGAGAACGTCAGTGAAGAGGAAGAAGCAGAACCCCCAGTGGAGTCGACCGGCGAAAGCCGAGAATCCCCGGGAAGACCCCCTCGAACAGTAAGGAGACCAGTGAGGCTCATCGAACAGATGTAACTGGGCTCCCATGTTAAGTACGGGGGAGGTGTTGTACGTTGGACAAAAGGGACACAGCCCCTTTAAGAAGGACTTGAGGGAAAGAGTGGGAAGAAGGAGGAAGGGGAGGAGCGGGAGGGGCGGGGAGGCAGAGAATGGAAGGGAGTGAATAAAGGAAGGTTCACAGCAGCATTGGCTCTGTCTGATTATTGAGTAGTTAGACAGAGTCCAACAGTCACTAAAAGATATACACTCCCTTAAAAGAATGTTAGACAATTCTTAAGTACAGCCCCACTTATTTTCAGACCGCGGTGAGCGCTTCACGCAGATGGCACTATAATAATTTGTTTTAGAAAGGGAGAGAAAAGCAGAGTATAATTTGAAACAGATCCCAACACTTTCACAAGAACACAACAAGAGAGGAAGGCAAAGTAAAACCGTGAAGTTAGAGTTCAGAAGGCCGGATCCACTTTAAGAGTATCAGAACGAAATGTGTCCAAGGTCACACGGTTGAAGTGCACAAAAGTCTTGAAAAGGTTCAGAAAGAGTTGGACCAAAGAAAGGGACCAGTTAGATGGTCAAGGCGGCCAGCTCAGTCCAGAAGGTTAAGGGATTATTATTACCTTGTATCAATCTTTAGAAAGGGAGGCCTGGCGGACACGGTACCTTAAAGTGGTGAGAATACTACAGCGGGGGCAGTTGTTCCTGGCAGCGGATGCAAGTCGGTGCTTCGTCCGGGGGAAGAGAGGATCTCGTCGGGGAGGAAGACAGGAGTCTGTTGCACTGCCAGGGAAGAAACCAGCCGCGAAGTTCTCAGGTAAAAGGAGCGGTCCTTTTATTCGCGGTCCAGTGGTAAGTGGCTATCGGGTTGCTGGGGTGCTTGGCACGGGCAATTCGACCACAAGACGTCCTGGGAGTGTTTATAGAATACTTTGAAAATAACACGGGTAGTATGGAGTCAGCTGGAACCCAATGGGAAGCATTTAAGGTGGTGGTAAGAGGAGCAGCTATAGCCAAATCTAAAGGACTGCAGGGAGGTATACTACTACAATTACAGAACACGGAAGAGAAACTAGAAACAATCCTAAGCAGAGGGGGTAACTCACAGGAGGACGCTGGGAACATCAGCCAGCTACAGCAAGAATGTATGGGACACTGGGAGAGATTCATAAATCTAAACTATAAGAAATATATAGAAAGGCAACACGCTGAGGTGGACAAGCCGGGGAGATTGTTAGCATGGTTATATAAAAGTGAGACCCCCCAGACAAACGATCAGAGCAATACGGGGAGAGGGTAGACAAATACTAGACACCTAAGAAGGCGTGAACGATGAGTTCCACGAATTCTACAAACGATTATATAGCAACGCAGGGTGTGGGGAAGAGAGTGAGATAGCAGAAACACTGGAGGATATCGGCCTACCGAAAATAAGCGCTGAAGAGCGAGAAAGCCTAGAAGCCCCAATCACACTAGAAGAGTTAGAGTGGGTGGTGGAGCAGCTACCCACCAGTAAGACCCCAGGAGCGGACAGACTCCCTAGTGAATTCTACAAAATGTATAAGAATGTATAAGAATGTATGCTGACAATGTTAAACGAAGCATTCAAAATGGGGATACTGCCAGAATCCCTTAGAGAAGTGATGATCATCCCACTCCTAAAACCTAACAAGCCATGCACGGACTGTGGGACATACAGACCGCTGTCTATGCTGAACCAAGACAGTAAAATCCTCACGGCTGTGCTGGCAAATAGAATGAAGCGAGTCATTAACAAATTAATACACCCTGATCAGACTGGATATGTCCCAAATAGGAACATATCCAACAATCTCAGACAGCTCCACCACGTTATAGAACAAGCAGAAGGGGCCTCGGATGAGTTGGCTATTGTATCATTAGACGCAGTAAAGGCCTTTGACTCGGTCAAATGGCCTTGGCTGCTGGCAGCCCTAAGGGAGTATGGGTTAGGACCTGGGTACCTGAAGTGGGTGAAACTACTATACAGCTCACCATTAGCCAGAGTCGGAATGGGAGCGATTATCTCGGAGAGATGGCAACTCAGCAGGGGCACCAGACAAGGATGCCCCTGGTCCCGATGTTGTACCTACTTGCATTAGAACCTCTGGCGATATACCTGAGACAACAATATGAGGAAGTGGGGATCTAGATAAAAGGGGGACCGCACCTAATATTGTTGTATGACATCTTACTATACTTGAGGTACCCAGAAGAAAATCTACAATATATCCTAGAAGTGATGGAGCGATTCACATCGCTCTCTGCGATTACAGTTAATCCCAATAGGTCCTGCATAGTCCCCCTGGGAAGTTACATAGGGGTCTCGCGTGAAAAACTACCAGTACTACCAATACCTTGGGAGATTAATACTTTTAGATACTTGGGGATAGACATCCATCACACGGCAGAGGCAGAACACACACATAATACCGAAAAAGCTCTGATAAACGTCGAATAGCATGATGTTTTGGACTAGACTCCCCCTGGCCATGATGGGGAGGAGGGCACTATTGAAGATGGTTGTTTTACCTAGGCTATTACACTTCTTTGGTAACATTCCATTTGCGATACCTAGGCGCTTCTTCGTTAAACTCCATAGCATATGCAGAGGCTTCCTCTGGGCAAAAACAAGGATCAGCGCCTTGGCGTAAAGCGCTCTATAAATAAATCAATCAATCAATCAACAGGATAGCCCTATGGAAACTACAGAACACATATGACAAAGGGGGTATCAAGCTGCCTAACTTTGAGATTTATTACCTGGCCAGTCAACTATGATATATGACTGAGTGGTTTGCGGAAGACTCTACGGCAGAATCCAGATTGTTGAGATCTGACTGCGCCCCGTTCTTCCTAAAAGAATGGGTTGGCGTCCCAAGCGAGAGATAGAAGGGTGCTCGGGATTGCTGGAACTAGGTTGGAAAATATGGCACAAGGCCTGCCGGACTATGGAGAACCCGACCCCATGCTCCCCACAAGTTCCGCTAGTGACACTAACCGGAGGGGATACACAGTTACGGAAGATGATTCGTAGGCACTGGGAACCGGTGGGGATTGCAACAATAGGAGACATATGGCAAGAGGGAGAAACAAAGGCATTTAATGTGCTGGTGGAAGAAACTGGGTTACATTTGGGGCAATACATTACCTACACCAGACTGGTGCGCAGAGCGAAGGAAACATGGTCAGAAAACGATGCTAGACGACAGCCAGACATGGCCATTGAAACACTGTATGATATTGCGGAGGGAGGGCACGAGGTTTCCTGAATTTACGAACTACTGATGTCCAGGGTGGGGAAGGAAGTGACTCAATTAAGGCAAGACTGGGAGGACGCAGGGGAACCGATGACAGATGGGCTATGGGAACGAGCACAAGGGTATCATAAAAAAGTGTCCAGAAATGCAAGACTGCAACAAATACAACTATACTAACTCACAGAGCATATATGCCCCCCCTTGAAAATCTCCAGATTTAAGAGCGCGGAAAGAAAAACATTCCCCAAATGTGGAGAAAAAATGCGGGGCTGATGCACATGTTCTGGGCATGTCCCGAAAAAAGGAGGTACTGGATAGAAGTGGCCCAACGATTGGAGGAAAAAGGGATCAACCTAAATGTAGATTCAATATGGGAATGCATGGTGGGGGAATTCGCCTATTGAAACATATTAGTAAGCTCAAAGACTTGGCTTATATACTCGCCAAGCACAGGATTGCTATGGGGTGGAAGGCACACAATAGACCCAAGATGGAGGTCTGGTGGACTGACCTCCGCAAATGGGCTGAAGCTGAAACAGTAGTATGGAGCAAGGCAGCCAACAGGGGAGGGGAAGACGCTGAAACTCTGACGGCTAGGAAGCATCTAGTAGTCACACTGTGGGGGACCACCCGGGGTGGCCCAAGCGATGATTCCTCTGAAAACACAGATGAGGCGATATCTTCAAAGGATAAAGAGTAGGTGGGCGATGTGGGGTAGGCTTGAGTTGGAGGGGGGATAAGGCAAGCAGTAGACACAAAAAACAAGTCTGTAATGATACTATGTTCAGATGAAGTACTGCTGGGATTGTTTGTTTATTGTTGATAGTTTATTGTTTGTGTGGAAAAACCAATAAAAATTGTTTTAAAGAAAAAAGAAACTAACTAAATGGGCCTCTGAGAACGGCCAAATCAAGCCAAGACAAACCTGCTTTACAAAAAATGTTGGTACAAATGTCAATCTAATATTGTTAAATTGTTTAAAACATGAAGCATTGAGGAAAAACATCTTTAAATATGCGATCTTTGTGGACCTACAACTAGCCGTTGACACAGTAAACGGCCAGAAATTATGGAATAAACTGACAATGCGGAACTGTCCTAAAGACATAATAGAACCGATTAAAGTGCTCTACTACCAGACGTCGATTCAGGTGCGGATATCACAAGAAGGCGTGACGTCAATACAAATTGTGACAATTAATGGCTTAAAGCAGGGCTGCCCATTGGCGGCCACTCTATTTATTTTATACATTTCAGACCTAGAAGCGAGCCAAGTAGCAACAAATGGAAATCTGCCAAATCTGAACGTCACGAAAATCCCATATATGTTATATGCAGACGACATAGTCCTCTTTGACAAAACCCAAGTTGGGCTCCAGAAGAGACTGTCAGCCTTAGTACAATATACTGAACTAAACGAATTAGAAATTAACATTAAAAAAAACTCAAGTGATGGCTCTAACACAACGATCAAATCCAAAGAAAAAGTCTTTGAGGATTTTCATAAAAGGGGAAAAACTCGTCCCAGTACCAACAGTTAAATACTTAGGCGATTGGATGAACCAATCCGAAATAGATACAGGATGGTCGGAACATTAAAGTCTCTATCATTAGTTCGCCAAGGTTGAGCCATCCATAAAAAATATGGAAAATACTCATTAAAACCTGTGATGGCTTTTTATCGCCAAAAAGTAATAGCCATCCTGACATACGGGAGCGAAACAGTGGTGAATATATCTCGTCAAACCTGGACCCGAATTGAAGCCACCTTCTGGAGGAAAATATTGTCACTACCGGCCGCCTACCCAATGGCGTGTATTAGATACGAGTTGGCCTTATAATCATTGGAATCAATAGCCAATTGGAAATATTTTGATCTATATAGGAAAACAATCACAGATGATAAGATCCCCCCAATTGACATTCTGTGTGACAAGCTAATTTCCACAAATGATACTGCAATAAATACATGGAAAACAACATGCAGACAATTAATGGAGAATGCAGAAATAACAGCTGAGATGCTAATCAATTGGCCTCTCGAAGTAAAGATCAAATTCCAACGAAATGTTTGGATTGATAATCTAATGAAAAAAGTAAAGTGCAGTATCAAATGGACATTCACTCTAAGGTGGAATTAAGAGTGCTAAATCGACTGCCCCAATACCTAACCTTGTTTCTGGACCGGTATATGAGGGATACGTTCTTTAGACTAAGACTGAACATTCTTCTGATGCGTGAATACCGTATGTCCACCAAGCAAATAACTGCTGAAGATGCTTTTTGCAGATTCTGTAAATATCAAGAAAAAAAGAACCCCTTTTCAATCTCATTATGGAGTCTTCGGCAGTGAAGGAAAAATGACAATTATTTGCAAATATGCTTTGGCAAGAGGCGAGACATATGGACTGTGCAGAACGATGCGCATATATTGTCTTAGGAATGATAAAGTACTCATCTATAGAATAATTCAATTTTGGGATTCAATCATGTCTAGCAGTAAAGAACTATAAAGAAAAGAAGATTCTAACTAACTGCAGTGGTTAAGAAAGGATCTGAATATAGTGAATGACCACAAATAATTTAAAAACTGTTTGTGAATTTGTAAGATATTCTTTTTCTTCCTTCTCTTTTTTTCTTATAAATCATTTGAATAAAAATAAAAGCAACAACCCATTGCCTATGAGAATAAATGATAACAAAATATTGGCTGGGAGCTGAACCACAAGATGCAGCGAGTACAGAAGGGGGAGGGAAGCACTTAAACCCAGATGAAAGAGAAATTAAGATTGTAGGAAACATAGGCCAAAGACTGGCAAAGAGAAGAAGGGTGCGGATAACCCTCAAGTCCGAGACTGAGAGAGCGAGAGATGAAAGATGCGTGAAACCTTAAGCCAAACTTCAGTTGCCCAAGAACACCTCTCGGGAGGGAGCAGAATCGATTAGAAGATTCCCCCACCCCCCGCATTTCTGGACCCTGTAGACAACATAAAACCCCTGAAGTCCTGAGTTGGTAATCCTTGACCTCCTTCCCGAATTGGGAATCATGTGTAAATTCACTTTTAGAAAAGGTTACTGAAAATGTAATCTGGGTCTTTGTCTAATCCCTGTCACCCTTGTGACACAACTCACCTAGCAAGGTCACTAAAGGTGTGCAGATTCCTTGAATTTGTAAAGGATTTTCCGCCTCTTCAATGACATAGGAAGATATAGAAACCGCTGCACCCAAAATTTCCATGGCACTTTCAACATTGATATGCTCAAGTAGAAGATGAAAGAACCTCCTGTGTCTGTGGCACAGTGACAGTATCCACTTTAGGAACCATTGAAGTAAATGGTTCAGCCCATGAAGAAGGCATGGATGGAGGAGCATGGAGGATTGAAGGATCCTGTGCCATTGAAGAAATAGCAGGAAGTGATAACGCCCAGTCAGAAATCTGTGGTAACTCATTGGGCCTCGATCCAATGCCAGAAGGTCTGAGTAGTGGCGACACAACTGAGGATGTATGTGACCTCTTTACTGATTCAGGTAAAACTACGACTACTGCTAAAACTGCTAAAGCACCACCAAAAAAGAAAAAGAAAAGTCCAAAAAGGGGAATCTCAACAAGAAATCGTCTAGAGAGTTTCTGCGAGCTCTTACGCTACAGGAAGCATAGAAAAAAGCTACTAAACCGAAAACATCTAGGAGCAAACGAAAAGCCAAGAACAAAAAGCAGACCCCGTTAGAAATAGGTCTAGTGCAGGATAGTGTGATTGAAGTGATCCCCTAGAAGTCTCTAGCTCTGGCGAATATGTGAGGTCCTCGAGTGAGAAGATAGATGTAGGAACACAATCATGCATTACAAAGGACATGTTTGGAGATTCTGGCAGACAAAGGGAAATAAGTTCCATCTTTAATCCTCACAGGAGCCCACTACCAAATAATGGAATGCAGACTAATGAAATATTGATGGCATTAAGGAAGTTGTCAAGAGGTCAGATGGAGCAACCATGGATACAGCGATGATTAAAGAAAATGTACAACAACCATACTCTTGTTTAAATATTCCCATGGGCTGTGGTTCGTGCCCCATTGTGCACCAATGAAAACTAGCAAATAGGAACCCCAGAAAGGGGCATCATAGAGCACCTATGTCCGCCACAGTTCTGTGCTGTCTGAAGCCAGGAAGAGTGTGGTGGGTTCTGGCTGGGCCCTGGCATCATGCTCACTTTCCTACCTGCATTCCACCACATTGGAATCTACACCATTGTAGCAGATTTGAACTTCCACTGTACCTGCTAATGCTCCTGTGAGGCCCGGCGGCTTCATCGCTACAGCGCTGCTCGTCACGGCTCCCCGTGGAGTCCCCTGCATCTCCATCACCTGCGACGAGGCCTCCCTCCAACTCGCCTACCACCCACAGAAGCTTAATATCATCTGCTCCAGGGCAAAGTCCTGTGCTGTCTGCAGCTGTCCACAGATGGCAGCAGTGCTTTTCCTCTCACCCTCTTGGTTTTAACCATCCTATGCTCTATTACTATGCTTTTCTAATCTATGTATTCGCTATGTTCCGATACCATCCTTCCGGCGTCTGCCTCTCTTTGTGCCTAACCCCTCAACATTCTGGGGCCATATTTACTTTTGTCCCATCCTGGCGCTGGATTGCTCATTCTCTCTCCAGTTTTTCTGTTCTGCTATTCAGACACTTAAACTAATTGCTTCAATTTTTATCATGTTCTAGTCTGTCTCCACTTACTTTACTTAACATTCTCCTACTCCCCATTTTGCTAGTCGCAATCTGAATAATTTTAATTTTCTGATGCTTTTTAAACTTCTTAGAATCACTTGGTGTGTATATAGTCCAACATCCATGGGTAACCGCGCAGTATTGCATCTTGTCTTTCGAGAATCGAAAGGGGACATCGACATGGGGGTGCCTGTAACACTATCCCTATCGTGACGTGTAATGTACCCAAAATCCCTCATGCGTCGAGGTTCCTTAGATAGTTTTTTTCCGCCCAGCTATCTGGTCGCTCTAATGCGGAGCTCTTCATAAAACATTGCGTTATTGTTATCTTACTCGACCTTTGTCGTTTATTCTCATTGTCACTCCTTTCAACAGTTGATTTCACTGCCACCGGCGAAGACTGCTGATGCCGTTATTTCGAAGGCTGTTGATCCGGTCGGCGATGCCGACCACGTGGCCGGACCTTCTGGCCGGCCTGTACAGTAGGGACAGTGAGGTCGGTGTAGTCATATTCTTTTCAAGAATGCTTTTCCTTTTCCCCTCTCTTAGTTCACTTGGGTTTGACGTCGCTATCTCAATCCTGCGCTCTGGACAGGACTCCATTTAGATTTCGTCTTTCCTGTAAGGCAAAATATTCATGGAAAGACGACCACTGTCGGTGCAATAGTGGTCTTCCCCTCGACCTCAACGAGGCATCCTGGGCGGCCTGTAAACACCTACGTCCAACGACTATTAAGTAGCACCGTTTGAAGCGGTGGGTGGCCTATGGTATGTCTCAGACCAAAAGTAATTCCCCCGCTGCCACAGCCGCCGAGTGTGACGCAGGGATTAGCGATGACCAAGGCTCCACTTTGGAAGCCAGTGACCTTACGGAAGAGAGTTTTCGATCCACAGCGTCCGTCCCCGGCCCCGATAGGCACGGACTGAGTCCTGTTATGGGGACAATACATCGCGGCAACAGGGACACACCCAATTTCCACACAAAGCACACACCCACGGTTCTGCTTCGGCGGTACAGTCGAAGCGCTCCAAAGCACCAACGGGCAAGTCGGATACTTCGGATACTTCGACAGTGCCCGCTGATCTTTATGATCGGCAGCCCTCACCGCAACCGCAACAGCGACATGCGTCCGGGCAGTCCAAGAGTAAGGGCGCTAGCACCAAAACAACGCGGGCGTCGAGAGGCTTCCGAAAAAAGTGCAAACAACTGCAGCACCTCCCTGTAAACCCGTGCATCAGCGATAGAATCGCGAGGATCGCTTTGGCGGTTAAACAAAACGAACAGTCGAAAGAGACGTCGAAACAGAAGGAATGGCCTTAAAACTCATCTAGAGACACGTCACAACGCCCGGAGCCCCGAAAAGAGTACTCAGAGTACTTTGTCTGTATCCAAGACTTTAGGAGAAAAATCACGACGTTCTGCGGGGGAATATCATCAAGAAGACCCCTTTCCTGACTCTTCTGGTTCATCATCATGGACTAGGGAGAAGTTTGAGGGGTGCGTGAACAAACTGGAGAAGTTTGTTGAATTCTCAGAGCGGTTTGCTCCCAAGAGGCCTTGTGAGGAGCTTCCTTATACGCCTATGGCCAAGTTTCAGAGAACCTTTGAGGATCTTCATGAAGAAAATGTTTATGACCTTACTGATGACGAGGTTCCTATAAATCTAAATCCCTATGTACAGGATGATGATCTCTTTGGGGACTCTACTGATGCTCCTGCTGATCCCATGCATAAATAGGACAGTCTGCAAGAGAGAATCCCACAAAAACAGCTTCCTCCCTTTAAGGCTAGAAGGTTGTTCTATTATCCACCTTGACACATACATGCAGACTCTAGTCAACATAACTCAATTGTCAAACACCTGGTTATCAAAAATAACATCTATATTTTAATATTTATACATACAGCCCAAATGTTTGTGTCTATCAAACAACTCCTGTGGAGTTGTTTGATAGACACAAAAATTAGGGGTGTTCTATTCAAAATGTGTTTTGTCTCTCTTGTAGACTTAACTTTGAGTCCTCACGCACACGGCCCCTAAAAAGAGGACAAATACAGCTCTGTATAGCTGAGATAAATAGGAGGACAGCCATCCGGTTGATAATCATCCTTGGGCATCCCCTACTCCGGACCGTGACGCTCTGTGTATGGATTCCCCTCCTACCACTCCAGTCCATCAGGCCTCACCTCTGGATGATCAGATGGCGTTTAATGCCATCTTAAGGAAGGCGGCTGAACATTTCCAAACCGCCACACAGGAAGCTGTGCCGGAGTCCGATTTTGTAGAGAACATACTGAAGGAAAAGCCTTCTACCAGTCAGGCCATTCTGCTACTGAACTATGTCAAGAGACTCCTGGCGCCTTCATTTTTAACACCAGCTCAGACCAGGGCGGTTAATCCCAGATTAGAGAAGTTGTTTCACCCTTCTCCTACCGACCCCCTTTACATTAAAGGGCATGCCACTCCGGATTCCCTGGTAGTAACGACTACAAGAAAGAGGGCGGGTGTCCCCCTGACTACAGGTGAAGCACCGTCTGATAAAGAAGGCAAAAAGTTGTTTGCACTGGGGAAAGGGTTACGACTGCTGCTGCATTCTCCACCCGAATAGCCAACACCACCACTCTGTTGGCTAGCTACTCAGATGTACAGTGGAACCTGCTGCAAGATGGCCTTCAAGAGGTCCCTAAACCAATGCGAGCTAGACTGCTCGCGATTGTATCAGTAGGCAAGCAAGTGAACCACAATATTCTTAAAAACACTTTGGAATCTGCTTAAACAGTGGGAAGGACCTTGGCCCAGGGTACCCTACTAAAACGGCATGCCTGGTTGAGGAACTCCGGGTTTAAGCCTGAAACCCAAGCAGCCTTAATAAACAAGCCTGTTGAGGAGACCAACTTATTTGGCAAGGCTGTGGACGAAGCACTTGAGACAGCCAAAAAGGAACATGAGACTCTCAAGACCTTCAACGAGATTACCCATAGGCCTTCACAACAGAAAGGGAGCGGCGCTCATCGTTCCTTTCATGGGCAATCTCGATCCCCTCAAAACCAGTATGGTTCGGGAAACTGGTCGTCAGGACAAGGATCTAACACCACCCCCACGTATCTGTCCAGAGGACAACGCAGTGGAAAGGGTAGAGCCCGGAATTCCACCCCCAGTAGCTCCCCAGCCTCAGGTCAGAAATGACCCTCAGATCCGGGTCCCCTCCCACGCCTCCCCGGTCAGGGGACGTCTAACATAACTCCTTGCATGGGAGGGGATAACAGACCAGTGGGTGCTCAAGACCGTCCCCCACGGGTACTGCATAGAAGTTTGCCGACCACCTCCATTCAGACCACCAAATTCAAGGCACCTGACGCCAGAATACCTACGCATCCTGCTGCTGGTTGAGATCCTGCAGAAAAGGGCGCCATAGAAGTCGTCCCTCTTCCACAGGTAAACAATGGTATTTATTCAGTGTACTTCCTTGTTCCCAAAAAGGATCTCATCATGCGCCCTGTGCTAGACTTGCGCCCAGAGAACAAATTTGTGAAACCTCAAATGTTTTGTATGGTCACGTTACGGGAGCTAATCCCTCTGCTGAAACAGGGGGATTACATGGCAATACTGGATATGAAAGATGCATACTTTCATATTTCACTGTTGCCGGAACACAGAAAATACCTAAGGTTCATAACAGAGGACAAGCACCATCAGTTCAAAGTACTCCCCTTAGGCATTGCCTCGGCGCCAAGGGTGTTTACGAATGTACTGGCAGTGGCAGCAGCGCACCTGCGCAGAGAATCTGTTCCGGTTCACCCTTACCTCGGCGACTGGCTCATAACAGGGGATTCCTGCGGAATATGCCTGCTGAACAAGATGATATACCTCTTATTCAACCTGGGATTCTCCATCAACGAGAAGACATCCAGCCTAGACCCCAGTCAAGTCAAACAGTTCCTAGGGACTCTAATTCGAACAGAAGACGGCCCGTCTTCCCTTCCGAGCGGGTTCAAAACATGCTGTTTCTGATCCCTTAATATGTAGCCGGTAGAGAGGCGACGGTACACAAAGCCATGCAACTGTTAGGAATGATGGCGTCCTTTATTTACTTAGTTCCTCACACGCGTCTGCTCATGCGCCCTATGCAAGAGTGGCTCAACAGCCAATGGTGTCAGGCCAGCGGACAATGGGAAGATCTGGTGGTTGTCTCGCCAGCCCTCGTTCTCTCTCTGCAGTGGTGGTCGAGGGAAAACCTCTTGAAGGGAAAGGCCTTCACCACCCCCGCAGTAGAAGCCACTCTTTTGACAGACGCATCTCTCACGGGGTGGGGCGCTCACCTGCTTCAGCAGACGGCACACGGCGTGTGGTCCCCAGATGAAGCATCCAACCACATAAATCTGTTGGAGCTGTAGCCGTATTCAAATCACTGAAAGCCTTTCAGATACAGTTACAGGGGAAGACAGTCCTGATTTTCACAGACAGCACCACGGCCATGTGCTACTTGAACAAGCAAGGGGGCACATACTCTCCAGGGCTATCAAAGCTGTCCCAGATCATTTGAAATGGGCTCTCAAACACAGGATGTTCCTGTTGTCTCAACACTTTCAAGGGGAACTCAATCTTCTAGCGGACGTGCTCAGCAGTGACTTCCCACTACCTGTAGAGTACGAATGGCAACTACACAAAGACATTGGGCCTCATTACAAGTACTCCGCTCCGGAATTAACACTGCCGGTAAAACCATACCGGCACCGTTTCCATGTCCGCGCAATCATGACCCGCGGCCCCGGTAATAGCACCACCCTAAACCGCCACCGCGGAAATAGGGTTCTCCTTAATTCCTCCTGCACGGAAACCCCTCCGTTACCGGCAACACGAAACACCGTGAGCATCACAACTAGCGCGGACACAGAAATACCGGGAAAAAAATGGCGGAAATACCGTGATCACGGTGGCGGAACCGCCGCCACCGCGAACATGGCGTTATACACTGCCTGCTGAACTGAATCAGGGCACAGGTGCACCAAATCAGCCCAGCTGGACCTAGCAGGCCACTGGGAGCCTACAAAAGGGCCACACCCAGCCCAACACAACACAGAACCATGCAGGCAGCAGGGCTAGTAGCACTGGGACTGGGCCTACTCAACCAACAGGCAGTACTGCACATGGTGGCAGTAATGGCGCAGAGGAGGAGGCGTAGGCGGAGGAGGCGCAGGCGGCAACCAGCCAACCCTGCAGCTATGGCAAACCCCATTGCCCAGCCAGCCCGACCCCGCCGCCAGCCACCAATACCACGCATCAGGGCCTCACCCTGGAACCTCACCCCAGGACAGATCCACACCCTATACCGGCTGGACCGTGCAACAATCCTGCACATCACCGCCATGATTGAGGACAACATCAGCAGCCTAATTGACACCCCCACCGCCATCCCCCCCCTCTTGAAGGTTGTCTCAGTTCTGCATTTCCTTGGCACTGGCACCTATCAACACACGGTTGGTGAGCTGCACGGCATATCACAACCGTGTTTCTCAAAAATCCTGGTACAGGTACTGGATGCCCTGTTGCGCCATGTGTCGGAACACATAGCCCTACCCCGCACCCTCCCCGAGGTCATTGCCACCAAGTTGGCCTTCCATGCCATAGCAGGCATGCCAAATTGCATAGGCGCAGTTGACTGCACCCACGTCGAGCTGACAGTACCACATGCAATTGAGGCGGTGTTCCGCAATAGGAAACAGTATCACTCTTTGAATGTCCAGATGGTTTGTGATGCCATGCAACTGATTACACACTGCTGTGCACGTTTCCCAGGCTCATCACATGACTCAATGGTACTGCGGAATTCCACGTTGCCACGGTACATGGAACGCTATGCCGGACAAAGCACATGGCTATTGGGTGAGTACAGCTGACGATGCTACAACCCTGTCGGAGTGGTGTGTGTGTGTCCAGGCCAATGAGCATTGTGAGTGTGCCGCTGTGACCGCACATGCATCCCCCCCCTTCCATCTACCAAATACACAGCGGATGCCAAACATCATGAAGGGAGACATGACAGGGCACCACAATGTGCCCGTGCACACGCTGCCAAAGCCAATCCGGTCACTGTCCCATGAACCCTGTGCCACTGCAGACACCCACCCTCAATTGAAACACTGCCCCAAAAAGCACGAGAGGCGTGTAAATGATACGACGTGTATTTACTACTTCCGTACAGTGGAGTCACTCTGCCATGTGTGGACAGCACTGCACCATGACATGCACACAATCAAATGTCACCCGCAGGGCACAGCAAACATGCAAGTTAATGTGTAGGCCCATATGCACTCAGCGACATTCCTCGTGATGGCCAAAACATACCTCCAGACACTGCATGGTACATATGCATGAATGAATGATGATACAAGAATGCACAGCAGCAGATGAGGACATGATGCCACAAACACTGACATGTTCCCCCATCTACATCCCATGTAGGTGATGCGGGATATGCACTCACGCCATGGATGATGACACCTGTACGGAGACCAAGGAACAGGCATGAAGAGGCATACAATAGGGCACATATCCGCACACGTGGAATGATTGAGAGGACATTTGGACTGCTGAAGGCCCGTTTCCGCTGTCTGAGCAGATCTGGCGGATCACTGCTGTACAGCCCAGTGAAGACGGGCAAAATCACGCTGGTATGTGCCATGCTGCACAATATATGCCTGCACAGGAACATCCCAATGCCACCAGACGCAGATGAGGAAGATGGGGATGGGGATGGGGATGGAGATGGGGATGGAGATGGGGATGGGATGGCACCGCCTCCCCCTGGGGGTGCACATGATGGCCAGAGAGCAGGGGATGCCCTGATTTGCATTTACTTTTGAGTCACAGCACATTCACAGTAATGCACAAACATGGTGACGACAATGAATTAATAGTTGCACTGCAAAATAAATGATCAATGTCCACACATGTATGTCTTGATTTGAAATGGTGATGTATTGATGTAATAACAACAGGGAAGAAGGTGCATTGGTTAGGGAAGCTGTACACCCGGGGCCACCCACCACCCAAACGTGCCCACCCCCACCCAGAGCCCATTGTCCAAACCCCCAAAACTACCTACCCCACCACCCAAACGTGCCCACCCCCACCCAGAGCCCATTGTCCAAACCCCCAAAACTACCTATCCCACCACCCAAACGTGCCCACCCCTCTCACACCCTTGTAGTCCACATGTGTCCTGCACTGCCCCACACACATGCTATCACTTCCGTGTGCGCTTCTGTGCAACCTTGCCCAAGGGACCCGTTAGCCTACTCGAGCGCCTCCTCGGACTGGCAGTAGTGGAGCTGGATGGGGTGGTAGTGTTTGTTTGGCCAGAATCAGGGATTGAGGGCATCCGTGCCAGATTTGCCTGTTGGCCAACCAACATGGCCTCCACAAGCCTGGAGGTGTGGTCATTGCCCTCCCGCACATGGCGTGCAAGGGTCACTATGGTGCTCGCAAAGCGTCCAATGGACCTCGACAGGCGACGCACTGAGGCGCTGTAGCTCTCCCTCTGCAGCCTGGATTCCTCTAGCTGCCTCTCCACCAGCTGGGTGAGGGTAGCCTGCTGGTCCTCCATCCGCTGCATGCGGGCATTCAGTTCGGCCATGGATGGGGTGGGCGACCTCATTGGACTCCCCAGTGAAGTGGGGCTGAACCCCAGCTCATGGAAGGAGCCCAGGTCTTCCAATGTGGGCATCTCCCCCTGTGGCCCCGTTTCCGAGTGCTCTTGCGGGGCACTGTTATCACTGCAGGCCGCCCCCTCTGCAGTGCTGCTGCCTTCGGTGTTGTGTTGGGTGGCCATGATAGGTTCCCGTGGCACCTGTCTGGACTCAGCCAGTGTGGAGACGGTGGGGTTGTTGTTGGTGGTGGTGGTGGTGTGCCGCACATCTGTAGTGGCTGGTAATGTGGCCAGAGGTGCAGAACTGCCGGCAGCATCCTCCTGTGTGGTGGCGGTGGCTAGTGTACTTGCCGATGCTGATTGACTGGCCTGTTGTGCAGTATCACTGTCACTTGAAACGGCTGTGGGGACACAAAGGGCATGCAATTAGTGTTGTTGTGGTGGCAGATGGGTGCATCACATGCGTCATTAAGATTGTACATTGAATAGTGTTAGTCACATGCATCTGATTGCTGGTGTCTGCATTCAGTGATATTGGTTGCCATACGGATCATAATGGGTCCTTTGGCCCACACATGCACTGCCTGGAGGGGGGGGATTGTTAATGGGTCCTTTGGCCCACACATGCACTGCCTGGGGGGGGGGGTTGTTAATGGGTCCTTTGGCCCACACATGCACTGCCTGGGGGGGGGGATTGTTAATGGGTCCTTTGGCCCAGTACTCACAACTGCATATTTACATGAGGCATTCATGTTTGGGCACTTACCGGCATCTGCAGGTGGGCTCACTCCTGCCTCAGCCTGCCCAATCCCATGGATTCCCTCTAGGTGGAGGACAATGCTGCAACGCTCCTCCCATGCTTGCAGCCTCAGTGGGGAAGGGGGTCCTCCGCCTGTCCCACTGCTGCGTTGGCGGTGCGTGGAAATGAGGTTGCGTACCCTCAGCCTCAGGTCGTCCCAACGCTTGTGGCAGTCCTTCACGCTCCTCACTGCCACGCCCACGGCGGTGCACTTGCGTGCAGCTTCGGCCCACACCTCCTTCCTCCGCTGCTGTGTGACACGCCGTTGGTCGGCGCTGAACAGCATCTCAGCATTGTCCACAATGTGCTCCACCAAGACGGTTAGCTCCGCCTCGCTGAAGCGCTGTTTGCGCTGCCTCTGAGCAGGAATCCTGGCAGACATGCTGGTGGTCCCTTTTGGCTTCTCAGAGTCAGGATTGTGCTTGTGCTGGCTCTGGATGGCAATGGATTGTGCTTTTATATGATGGCCGCCTCTCTGTTTCCTGTTTTGGCGATCATGGTATTTCCGGTTCCGTGTCCGTGGCGGCGGAGGCGGAAACAGGTTTTGCGCCACTTGTGGCTTCGTTATTTCCATTTCCGTGGGGTATTCCGTGACGGCGGTAACAACGTTTCCGAGTCCGTGTGGTGCGCGCGACCGACAGCGTGTAATCGGACGGTTTTTCCGCACCCTTGCGGACACGGAAACGTTTTTACCGCCATCACGGATTTTGCACGGTCCCGGACTGGCAGGTTGTAATGAGGCCCATTGTCTCCAATGTTTTCGCACTATGGGGTTTCCCAGCGATCGACTTGTTTGCAACTCTTGAGACCGCTCAATGCTGAGATTATGCCTCCAGATACCCCCAGAACCGATCCAAGGGGAACGGTCTCTGGATAACATGGTCAGGGAAATGTGTTTATGCTGTTCCCCCCAACTCCCCATCTCAACAAGATTGTGCACAAGATGCACAAGGAACCAGTCACCATGATAATGGTGGCCCCCATGTGGGCCTCCAATCCTGGTTCTCTCATCTGATGGAGATGTCCCTATCTCCTCCAATGAAACTGCCTTGCCCATACAACATGTTATCTCAGGACAAGGGGGAGACTCTTCACTCATGCCCGCAAACCCTGAATTTAGCGGCTTGGCTCCTGAGGTCATAGAGTTCGGGCACCTACAACTCCCTCAGAGATGCAAGGACATACTTAGGGAGGCGAGAAAACCTAACACCCGATATTGCTACTCCAGTAAGTGGAAGTGCTTTTTTATCTGGTGCAATTCCAAGGGCATCACTCCTATTGACTGCTCTCCTACTCACATTGTATTGTACCTGACTCACCTACTAGACTCAGGCCTGGTTTTTTATTCCCTGAAGGTTCACTTAGCTGCTCTCTCGGCCTACACTACGTCACAACAGAAGGTGTTGTGGTGGAAAAAAACAGTTATTAAAGCTTTCATGGAAGGGGTTAAAAGGATTCATCCTCCCATTTCTAACCCGGCTCCTGGATGGGACCTAAATGTGGTATTGACTAGACTTATGGGGTCTCCTTTTGAGCTTATGCATAAGGCAAGTCTCAAAGATCTTACCTATAAGACAGCCTTCCTAGTGGCTATCACTTCTATAAGGAGAGTTAGTGAACTACAGGCCTTTCCAGTTCTAGACACTTTTGTTACAGTTGACAGAGATAAGGTGGTTCTGCGCCCT
This sequence comes from Ambystoma mexicanum, assembly GCF_040938575.1. Classification (NCBI taxonomy): domain Eukaryota; kingdom Metazoa; phylum Chordata; class Amphibia; order Caudata; family Ambystomatidae; genus Ambystoma; species Ambystoma mexicanum. The sequence goes on from NC_090922.1 coordinate 1,475,667,623, forward strand.
CACCCTCGATTTGCGTCTAAATTTATTTCCAAGTTCCATGTGAACCAATCAATAGAACTGCCTACATTCTTCCAGAACCCCACCAACGTGGCCGAAAGAAGCCTACACACATTAGATGTGCGCAGGGCAGTCATGTTTTACCTGGAAAGTACTAGACCAATGAGAAAAACAAACCAATTTTTTTGTTTCAGTGGCAGCGGGTAGAGAAGGGGATCCTGTCTCTGAATCAGCCATCTCAAGTTGGATTGTCAACTGCATCACACCCTGTTACACTCTTGCTAAGAGAGAACTGCTGTTCAAGCCTAGAGCACATTCTACTTGAGGCACTGGGGCTTTCATAGCTTTCATTGCAAATGTTCCCCTAGAGTCCATTTGCAAAGCCGCAACCTGGAGTTCTGTACACACCTTTACAAAACACTATTGCCTAGACACTCATTCTAGGTCTTAGGTTGGACAAGCAGTATTAAGACATCTTTTCACTACTGTTCCTTCTCACAACCCACCTCCAACTCCGGGTACTGCTCGCTAGTCTATGCACAGCATGTGATTCTAAGCAGATAAACAAGCATCAGAAGACATGCATTACTCACCGTAATAGCATTTCTGATGATTGTATCTGCTTAGATTCACATGCGCCCACCCTTCCTCCCCACCCGGGTGGAAGGAACATAAACGTCTTTCTACTTTCTCTCTTTCATGTACTCACTCACATTAGTCATTGGGCTCCCTCATGGCAGAAGAAATACAATTGCAGGGACCCTCGACACGTGAGGGATTTTGGGTACACTACATGTCACGTTAGGGATAGTGTTACAGGCACGCCCAGGTCGACGTCCCCTTTTGATTCTCGAAAGACAAGATGCAATACTCTGTAGTTACTACTGGATGTCGGACTATATGCACAGCATGTGAATCTAAGCAGATATAATCAACAGAAATCCTATTATGGTGAGTAATGCATGTCATCCTCTCCTTTCTGAACATTCTTTCCCCATCAATAATTCTCTTTGGAGAATGTGCATTACATTTGTAACAAGACACACTCTACCCTGGACACCTTTCTTTGTCTAAATCTGCATCACCGAAACCTGGTTATCTTCCTCCAATTCTGTTACTCCAGTGCCTCCGATGTCATCTTCTGCATCTTTTTTTCCAAACCCACGTCCCTCGGGCATTGGTATTCTCTATTACTCTACCTATACTATTTCTCCTACCTCTCCTAATCTAACCCTTTTTCCCCTTCATCTGAATATCAGCATTCTTTGTTTTTTAAACGATACTCTATAACTTTTGTCTTGATGTACTGCTCTCCAGGCTCTGATGCCATTTGATTCTTCTCAGCGATTTTAATCACCATTTTTCTTCAACTCATTCTTCTCTTTCTCGCATATCTGTTCTCAATTCTGTTTTCCTTTCTTCTGTTCCTTAACCTCCTTCACACATTTCCGGTTCCTACTTGGACCTCATTTTTTCTTCTGTTATTTTTTACCTCAATCACTGCTTTCCCTATTTACTCATCTGATCATGCACTTTTATCATTTCCCCTTCATTGCCCAGGCTGTGCCTCTTTTCTTACCTTCCTCTCAAAATGTTCTCCATCGTGAGTTACACAGTTTGAATGCATCTGCTTTCAACTTTGCAGTAAACTCACCTCTTCCTCTACTGCCTAACCATACCTCTTCATAAGTTATTTTGGACACACTTGACTCCTTTTATCCTGCTTCGTCATTCACTCCCTCACGTAAGCCCCTGCAACCTTGGCTTACTCCGTCACTTCGCTCATTGTATCGCACCCCCATGCCTTGCTGAGTGCCACTGGCAGACATTTCATTCTCCTGCTAATCTCTCTCTCCTCACCTCCCTCCATACCTCTTTTGACGCTGCCTTAGTGTCTGCCAAACAACACTGTATTCTTTCTTCTCCTTATCCCACTACTTCATCTTCTCTCCGATTCTGATCTGGCCGAAATCTTTCTCCAAAGTAGCTCTTCTGGACTCTTCTATTATCTCTTCTTCTGCTTCTCCTACCCTACCCGCTTCGTCTCCTCCCTTCTTCCTGGTCTTCCTTTCTCTCTGTTACTTTGACACTGCTACCTTCCTTTCTAAAGCTCCTATAGACCCCTCCCCCCATCAACACTAATTCCTAAAGTCATTCCTTTTCTCTATTATCTCACTTCTCACTTGAATGCCTCACTCCAATCTTCCACTTTCCCATCATCCTTTAAGCACACAGCGATTCTTCCTATTCTTAAAAATCCTTTCCTAGATCCTGCCCTTCCCTCCAATTTCTGACCTAAATCACTTCTTCCAAGTTCCTCGATTATTCACATGTCTCCTCGCATCTTAATTCTAATTCTCTCCTTCCTTGCTTCCAGTCAAAGTTTCCTGTCACTAATTCACTCCTATTGGCCCACTATGCAAAAACACTCTTTACTTCTGGATCTGTCGGCAGCATTTGATAATATTGACTCCCCTGCTTATTTCACTTGCTTCTCTTGGTATTAACTCTGTCCTCCACTGGTTTTGTTCCTATATTTCTAAAAGAACTTATTTTGTTACCCGGGCTGCCCAATCTTCTCTGCATTTACCCCCACTATTCATAAAATTGTCTCCTTGCTATCCAGTCTTAAACATCATCTAATTTTCTTCATCTGAACCCATCCAAGATGGACATTCTTACTTTTCTTTCCTGCCACTTTTATTCCTCCTCCTTACTAATCTCGTCTTCTGCCCGGAATCTAGGCATACTTATTGATTCTTCTCTTGCTTTTCCCCCCCACAGATTTCTGCACTTTCCTCTTCCTGTCGCTTACTAGATGCTAGACTCTCTCTTTCATTCCATACGACATAGCTTCTTATATTTTCTCTCGTCTTTTCTCATCTTCATTTGCTCTAGTCTTCTTGTGTATTCCAGCCACCCGTCTGGTCTCTCTTTGTATTGTCTACAACACTTCTATTTGTCTTATCTTTTCTTTATCTTCTCGTTACTCTATCTCTCCAGCTTTGACATCTCTGCGCTGACTCTTTTTTCACTCTCACTTGAGCTTCAACTTTCTTTGTCTTTTATTGAAATCTCTCTTTATCTTTCTTCGCTCATATCAATCTATTCCCCTACAGATTCCTTACATTCTGAATCTTTGTTTCTTCTTAGTGTTTCTCTACCCCGCCTGTGCCTCTCCCCGATTCTGGTCTTTCTTCCTACTCATCCCCATTCATTGGAGCACCCTTCCTCTTTCTTTTCATTCTATTTCTTCCTTTCCTATGTTTTGTTTGAGTTTCAAAGACCAACATCTTTCTTCTAAATAATGTGTATGCATACACCTAGATTTACCCTGGAATTTATATTACCAGACTTCTAAAAGCCTTTACTAAACAGAGCTAGCAATTTTGCCTTTGCTATATAACATATCTAAAATTGAGACTCATCTCCTCATCAAACTGGTTGAATTTATTGTTGAAGAACGGATAGACCTAGTTGCTTTGGAAATCCTGTCGAGAGTTATCCATGATATGTTATTGAAAGCAAATGAAAACTTTCACACTATGGGCTATGATATAACCCCCTTCGTTGAGGGTTGGTCTTTGGAAGAAGGCCACCATTATATTGAGGGTGGAGAAGATCTGTTAATCACCGGCCCAAATATTAAGGGGGCAAACACTATTGGAAGGGTGGTTAATGTGAATAATAATTTGGATCGATTCAACTGAAATTGGTCCTGGTTGCGACGGCTTTCATGGATCATGGCAAACCAGGGAAATTCACTATAGATGGGCTTTAGCAACGACCATTGTGTAAAAGTGATTTTATGGAATACTAGACGTCAAAGGCAACTATGCTTATACACAATCATGTATCAGTACTTGGAGGAATATTAAATATTAATACTACAGGAAACATGATTTACTTCTCCCATTTACCTAGATGGATACCAAGGGGCCTATCAGCCCGCTTCCCAGGGATTGCTATATCACCCATTTAGTGGGCTATTAATAGCAATAGGAAATGCCCTTGCTATTAGAGTAGGCAGATCACAGGTGGCTAAACAGGGCCTATTGGCTGTAGAATATAGATTTATCTTGGAGCATGTTACTTTGGATTTTATAATCATAAATACCTATTGGAAGCCGGCAAAATGTGTTTTCAAGCAGATCTGGCGAGAATACTAGAGGATTGGCTTTTGAAAACTGGCTGGGGCATGGAATTATTAGCCGGGGATTTCAATACTCCTGACTGAAACCTGGAAGGGATAAACTGCACGGAGGGATGCAGAGAGGTAGGGATTAATAGGCAGAGTGGTTGTGGTCCTCTTTCCTTAAGAAAATTAATGGCAATGTGGTAGGGGTTTTGTTAGGAGCACTAACCTGGCACTGTGGTGATCAATCATCCTGTAATTATATCTGTGTGAATGCTCATCTATTTCACTAATGTCATAGTTTTACTGTGAGGAAGACAGACCACAGAGATAATATGCCAATGGTGTAGTTTGGGCTTACTAGTTGGATCAAGGGTAAAACAAGGCCCTAGTAAGCAATTTGTCATTTGTATAGCACATTTATAGCATTGGTATGGCGTCAATGTGATGTAGGTAAATTCCCTCAGAGGACCATAGTTCCAAGGTTTGGGAAAATTGATCAGAGGAGTTTAGAATGTGTATGTGCATTTTGGTCTAGAGAATTTGGGTAAGGGGTGGCCATGCCCATACTAGCTACCAATATTGACCAGCAAAGTGGATAGGTGCTTTGAATTTAAAAGGGGAGTATGCAAGAGTAGTAGACTAATTATGTGTCCAGCTAGACCAAATTTTTGTCTTGGGGGATAGCTGTATTCTAAAGGCAGAGGTGTTGTACAATGTATTGTTGGTTGCAGAGTATGGTTGCAGATGTTTGCGGGTGAGTGTCCTTGCTTTTGCCCGTCATCCAAAAGCATGGAGTTTTATACATATCCGTGTGCTCCAGTTGGCTTCATTGGATTTGTGGACATGGTATGGACTCTCTCCTGTGTTTGCTGGAGATTATTATTCTTACTGTCGTTCATTTATTACATGGAAGTACTTTGCTGCTCCGGCCTGCCTGATGTGGTTGACTAGATCAGGAGGGTAAGGTTTGTGTTTGTCAGGGTGCTATGGGGAATAGCCATGTCTTAAAGGCCTTCCAGAAGACCAAGTGTTCCTCTATGCGTCGGTTGTTAAGCAGCATTGAATACCAGCTATTGGGGGGCTTGGTCAGAGAAGGAGCCTCGTAGTCTGGTATATTTGAAAGTAGGGATCACAACGAAGGGTGAAGTGCCTGGGTTAGTAGCAGGAGATTTTCTGTTGAAGGGTTTCTGGGTCTGTCTTTTGGGGGCCCAGTGACTGATGCACATGGCTTTGAAAGCACCCCGTTGTCCTATTGGGAGCCAGTGGAGGACACAGATGACCGGGGTGATGTGCTCTCTGGGGCCGAGGGCAAGGCCATTTCTGAGCTGATAAGCAGGGGCATCCAGGTAGAGGGAGTTGGCATAGTGTAGGCGGGAGAGGACAATGGACAAGATAGCAGTGACTCTGTGGGGGCAGGAGAGGTAATGCAAGATGTGTCTGAGAATACAGAGGTGTAGGTAGAAACATCTAAATACAGAGTTCATCTGGTGGGAGAGTGTCAGTTCTGTGTCCATGATGCAGCCCAGGGTTTTACTGTGGTGGCTGTAGCGGAGGGGGGAGGATGGGTGTGGGGCCAAAGGAAGAAGACCAGGGGTGTATTGGGGGAAGAGAGCTGTCTTTCTGCATAGCTTCATTTGTTTTACCGGGATTGAGGAGGAGGCGGTTGGCATCATCCAATGGCTGATGTCTGTAAGTCAGGATGTGAGGTCAGGGTGGAGGGTGGAAACAGACTTGGAGATCTTATAGAGGATTTGGGTGTCGTCAGCGTAGTTGTAGCAGGTGAGGTTGTGTGAGTGGATGAGTGCAGGGAGAAGGCTCATGTAGAGGTTGACCAGAAGAGGTGATAGGCAAGCGTCCTGTGGAACTCTGTTGTTGATGGGGCGTGTGGTTGAGGTGAAGGGAGGGAGGAAGGGGATTTGGTATCTGTTGGCGAGGAATGAAGAAATCCACCTTAGTGCTGTGTCCGTTATGCCGAGGGAGTGGTGTCTCTCAATGAGGATGCTGTGATTGCTGTTGTCAAGGGCCGCCGAGAGTTCACAGAGAATGAGTGCGGCACAGACAGCTGCGTCTACGGTCCGTTTAAGGTCATCACATATGCAGGTTAGGGATGATTCAGTTCCAAAGAGGGGTCTAGCACCAGACTGAGCGGGGTCGAGAAGGTAACTGGATTCTGTGAAAGAGCAGAGCTGGAAGTAGGCTGTTCGGTTGTTTAATTTGGCAAGAAACAGGTGTTAGAATGGGTATGTAGTTGGCTGCAAGGAGGGGGGTCAAGGTAGTGTTTATTGAGGAGGGTTTGATGTGTGATATTTTGAATGCTGCTGGAAAAATGGGTGATATGAGTGAGGAGTTAACGATGGTTCTTGCGATGCCACCTGTATGAGTTTGGGGTAAAGATTTCTTTGAGGAGGATAGGCGGGCATGAGTCTCTTGGGAATCCAGGTGATCAGCTGCTGGCAGCTTAATGAATTCAGGTTTAGAGATGGGGGAGAGAGGAGAGAAGATAGGGAGGGACAGGGTGAGTTAGAGGGTTCAAGAATGAGAAAATGGCACAAAGCGGAAAGCAAGAAGCAGAAAGTAGAAAGAAAGTAAATGGTGATTTAAAAGGAAGGGCAAGCAGCCCTGATACAAAGTTAAAAGCGGACAGAAGCAAAGGAAAAGGAAAAGTGTGAGGGCGCACAAGAAAGTCAAGAGAAGTCAAGTGAGGGCAAGTGACCCGAAAGGAAAGTAAGAAAGAGGTGCAAGTGACCACAATAACTAAACTGACAATATTAAAGGTGCAAGAACGCACGGCAAAGGAAAAGCAGTACAAGTGTGCACTCTAAAGTGAAAGCAATAAAAGACAATGTAAGTGTGCACAATAAATACCTGAGGATAAAAGGTACCAAGGAAAGTGCAAGTAAGAAATACAGAGAGGGCTAAAGAGTCAGAGTGGTCGCGCTGTGGAAAAGCAAAGAGCCTGGCGTATTTCAAAAGCCTCTGATTCTACACCATGGGAAGATTGTATTTAAGAAAAGCTGTAAACAAGAAAAGGACATATCCTGACCAGCTGACTTTGTGTTTGGAATTAGAGGGGCGTAAACCTGTGGAAGGGCACCCTGAGGAACTTAAAGAGGAACTGTGATATAGTTTGTTTTGTGTTTAAATTTGGAAGAGGCCTGTGCTTGGGGAAGGGAACCTTGAGAGGTCTACTTAAGAAAAGAAAGTGCATCTTGATATATACTTTGTTTGTGTTGGAAGCTGGAAGAGGCCTGTGCTTGGGGAAGGGAACCCTGAGAGGCCTACCTAAGAAATCAGAGTACATCCCGATAAAACTGACTTTGAGTTTGAAAGCCGGAAGGGGCCTGAGCTTGGGGAAGGGAGGCCTAAGTGGGCCGGCTATGTTGGAAACTTACTAGCGTGTTGTATAGTACTGAAAGGACTGAAGTTTGTGGAAGGGATCCCCAAGGAACTTAAGGAACTTAAAGACACTGTAGGTATTGGAGTTCACTGAAAAGACCCTGTGGCAAAGTCTTTCAAGCAGCCCTGTTTGTTTGAACTCATTTTGATAAACTGGCCACCGGAAACCAACGCTGGTTTCCTTAATTTTCTGTTCAACCACTACTTTTCATTTTTAACAAAAGACCCCCTAACACATGTTTGTATAGAGTGAGGGCAAGCATAGGTTTAGACACATAATGACTTCATTCAGACTTTCAGACACTGATGGTCCTTAGAAGCATCATTTCAAGAAAACATCCCTTTAGATCTAGGGCTAGTTAGGTAATACACCAACCCTGAAACATAAAATAAAATAAAATAAAAAGGTTTTGAAATCTTACTTTCTGAGTCTGTCTCTCTCTTGTCACCATGCCTATCTCACAGGGTACATAGTTTGGAACTATCTAGTCTCATCCGTTTACAAAGCTTGATAGATAGCAAATATATTGATAAAGGAGTGTAATAATTGTACAACACGCTCTAAGAATAACATGGTTGCAGGCAGATTATAGGCCTCATTACAACCTGTCAGGTTAGGACCGCGGTGATTCCGTGATGGCGGTAACAAAGTTTCCGTGTCCGCACGGGTGCGGAAAGACCATCCTATTACCTGTTGTCGGTCGCGCGCACCACACAGACGCGGAAACGTTGTTACCGCCATCACGGAAAAAGCCACGGAAATGGACATAGCGCTGCCCAGTGCCTTAAGTGGCACTACAAATCGAGCCGGGGCTCAGCGAGGGGGCGTGGCCTAACAACGGGGGTCTTGATGGCCCGTTAGGCCACGCCCCCTCGACGAGCCCCGGCTCAATGGGCTACTGGCACCCCTGCCAGGCAGCCTTTTGTAGAGATTAGCACCCTCTCCCCTATGGGGTAGAGGTTGCTGATCTCAGCATTTATTTTGTATAGGCTTGCCTGGCAGGGGACAGTGCCTCGCCTATTCAGCCTTAATGGTGGCGCCGCCCCTCGCCAGCTGGGGAGGGGCAGTGTCCCCATTAAGGCTGAAAGGGTGAGGCCACTGGAAGCAGAGGCCTTTTTCCTAAAGACTGAAACTCTGCGAATCCGCGGGAGCTTCAGTATTTAGAAAGCAAGGCCTCTGCTTCCAGCGGCCTCACGTTTTCTCCATAATGGTGGCGCCGGCCCACGGGCATCACTTGATTAAAGGGATGCCGCGCAGGTGCGGCGCCACCATTATGGCTCAAAGGCATTTTTTTTCTGAAGTCTGAAGCTCTCGCACACGATCGAGAGCTTCAGGCTGTAGAAAAAAAATGCCTTTTCGTGTAGAGGCTGGGGCTGCCAGGGGAGATTAGTGGGCCCCGGCAGGGCCCCGCCTCAAAACGAAATTTCAGAGCCTGCCGGGGCCCAGCCCCGGCAGGCCCCGGCCCACTTAAAGCCCTGGCGCTGCCACACGTAGCGCAAAACCTGTGTCCACCTTCATCGCCACGGACACGGAACCGGAAATACCATGATCGCCAAAACAGGAAACAGAGAGGCGGCCAACATATAAAGCACAATCCATTGCCATCCAGAGTCAGCACAAGCAGAATCCACACTGTGAGAAGGCAAAAGGGACCACCAGCATGTCTGCCAGGATTCCAGCTCAGAGGCAGCGCAAACAGCGCTTTAGTGAGGCAGAGCTAACTGTTCTGGTGGAGCATATAGTGGAGCATGCAGAGATGCAGTTCAGTGCCGATCAACGGCGTGCCACACAGCAGTGGAGGAAGGAAGTGTGGGCGGAAGCAGCACGCAAGTGTAACGCTGTGGGCGTGACTGTGAGGAGCGTCAAGGACTGCCACAAGCGGTGGGACGACCTCAGGCTGAGGGTTCGGAACCTGATCTCCACACACCACCAACGCAGCAGTGGGACAGGTGGAGGACCCCCTTCCCCATTGAGGCTGCAAGCATGGGAGGAGCGTTGCAGCAGTGTCCTCCACCTTGAGGGCATCCATGGGATCAGGGAGGCTGAGGCAGGAGTGAGCCCACCTGCAGATGCTGGTAAGTGGTGAAACATGAATGCCACATGAGAATATGTTGATGGCATGTCTGGGCCAAAGGACCCATTAACAACCCCCCCCTCCCAAAGCAGTGCATGACTGGGCCAAAGGACCCATCATGATCCGTATGGCAACCAATATCACAACAATGCATACCCCCAACAATCCGATGCATGTAACTAACACTATTGAATGATCAACCTGTATGATGCATGTGATGCACCCATCAGCCACCACCACAACACTAATTGCATGTCCTCTGTGTCCCCACAGCCGTATCAAGTGACAGTGATACTGCACAACAGGCCAGGCAATCTGCACCGGCACGTGTCCAAGCCACCGCCCCTGCACAAGAGGATGCTGCCAGCAGTTCGGCATCTCTGCCCCAGTACCAACTGCAACAAATGTGCCGGCCACCACCACCGACATCCCCAGCGTCTCCACGCTGCCTGAGGCAACACAGGTGCCACGGGAACCCATCATGCCCAACCAAACCAACACAGAAGGCAGCTGCACTGCAGAGGAGGCGGTCTGTAGTGACAACAGTGCCCCGGCAGAGCACTCTGATACTGGGCCACAGGGGGAGATGCCCACATTTGATGACCTGGGATCCTTCCGTCAGCTGGAGTTTAGCCCCACATCACTCCGTAGTCCCATGAGGTCACCCACCCCATCTATGGCAGAGCTTAATTCCCGCATGCAGCGGATGGAGGAGCAGCAGGCTACCGTCACCCAGCTGGTGGAGAGGCAGCTCGAGGAATCTAGGCTACAGAGGGAGTGCTACAGCACGTCAGTGCGTAGCCTATCAAGGTCCATTGGACACTTTGCCAGCACTATTGTCACCCTGGCACGCCATGTGCGGGAGGGTAATGACAACACCTCCAGGCTCATAGAGTCCATGTTGATTGGGCAACAGGCAAATATTGCACGTATGCCATCTATACCTTATTCTGTGCCATCCAATACCACCACCCCATCCAGCTCCACTACTTCCAGTCCAACGAGGCGCTCGAGTCGGCTAATAGGGCTCTCGGGCAAGGATGCACAGGCACAGAAGCTCACACGGAAGTGATGGCATGTGTGTGGGGCACTGCAGGACACACGTGGACTTGAAGGGTGTGAGGGGTGGGTACGTTTGGGTGGTGGGGGAGGTTGTTTTGGGTGTTTGAACATTGGGGCCAGGGTGGAGGTGGGTACGTTTGGGTGGTGGGGGAGGTTGTTTTGGGTGTTTGAACATTGGAGCCTGGGTGGGGGTGGGTACGTTTGGGTGGTGGGTGGGCACGGGTGTACAGCTTCCCTAACCATTGCACCTCCTTCCCTGTTGTTAATTCATCAATATATCATCATTTGAAATCAAAACATACATGTGTGGACATCTATCATTTCATTTGCAGTACAACAAATCATTTATTGTCATCACCATGTCCATGCATTGCTGTGAATGTGCTGTGTCTCAAAAGTAAATGCAAATCAGTTCATCCCGTGCTCTTTGGCCATCAAGTGCACCCCCAGGGGGAGGTGGTGCCATCCCATCCCCATCCCCATCTCCATCTCCATCCCCATCCCCATCCCCGTCTCCATCTTCTTCATCTGCGTCTGCGGGCATTGGGATGTTCCTGCGCAGGCAGAGATTGTGCATCATGGCACATACGAGTGTGATTTTACCCGTCTTCACTGGGCTGTACAGCAGTGATCCGCCAGATCTGCACAAACAGCGGAACCGGGCTTTCAGCAGTCCGAATGTCCTCTCAATCATTCCACGTGTGCGGACTTGTGCCCTATTGTACGCCTCTTCATGCCTGTTCCTTGGTCTCCGTACAGGTGTCATCATCCATGGCGTACGTGCATATCCAGCATCACCTACATGGAATGTAGATGGGGGGACATGTCAGTGTTTGTGGTATCATGTCTTCATCTGATGCTGTGCTATCTTGTATCATTGTTCATTCATGCATGTGTGACATACAGTGGTTGGAAGTGTTTATTGGCCATCACAGTGGATGTAGCCAAATGGATATTGACCTACACATTTACGTGCATGTGTACTCTGCCCTGCGGGTGACATTTGATTGTGAGTATGGCATAGTGCAGTGATGTGCACACATGGCAGAGTCACTCCACTGTAATGAAGTAGTTAATGCAGGACGTCTCATTTACAGGCATCATGTGCATTGGGAGGGCAGTGTTCCATTTGTGGGAGGGTGTTTGCAGTGGCACAAGGTGTATGGGACAGTGACAGTATCGGCTGTGTGTGTCATGTGGCAGGGTGTGTATGGGCGCACTGTGTTGACCTGTCATGTCTTCCTTGGTGATGTTTAGGATCCGCTGTCTATTTGGTTGATGTCAGGTGGGGTGATGCATGTGCGGTCACAGCGGCACACTCACATTGCTCATTGGCCTTGAGACACACACACCACTTCAACAGGGTCGGAGCATTGTCAGCTGTACTCACCTAATAGCCATGTGGTTTGTCCAGCATAGCGTTCCATGTACCGTGGCAACGTGGAATTCCGCAGTACCATTGAGTCATGGGTTGAGCCTGGGAAACGTGTGCAGCAGTGTGTAATCAGTAGCGTGGCATCACATACCATCTGTACATTCAACGAGTGATACTGTTTCCTATTGCGGAACACCATCTCAATTGCACGTGGTACTGTCAGCTCAATGTGGGTGCAGTCAACTGCACCTATGCAATTTGGCATGCCTGCTATGGCATGGAAGGCCAACTTGGTGGCAATGACCTCGGGGAGGGTAAGGGGTAGGGCTATGTGTTCCGACACATGGCGCAACAGGGCATCCAGTACCTGTACCAGGATTTTTGAAAAACAGGGTTGTGATATGCCATGCAGCTCACCGACCGTGTATTGATAGGTGCCAGTGCCAAGGAAATGCAGCACAGACACAACCTTCAGGAGGGGGGGTGGCGGTGGGGGTGTCTATGTGGCTGCTAATGTAGTCCTCAATCATGGCAGTGATGTACAGGATTATTGGACAGTCCAGCCGGTATAGTGTGTGGATCTGTCCTGGGGTAAGGTTCCAGGGTGAGGCCCTGATGCATGGTATTGCAGGCTGCCTGCGGGGTTGTGGCGGCTGGACAAGGGGTTACTGCCATCATGTGCAGTGCTGCCTGTTTGTTGAGTAGGCCCAGTCCAAGTGCTACTAGAGCTTCTGCCTGCATCGTTCTGTGTTGTGTTGGGCTGGGTGTGGTCCTTTTGTAGGCTCCCAGTGTGCTGCTGGGTCCAGCTGGGCTGATTTGGTGCACCTGTGCCCTGATTCAGTTCAGCAGGCACTGTTTAACGTCATGTTTGCAGTGGCGGCGGTACCGCCACCGTGATCATGGTTTTAACGCCATTTTTATGGCGGTGTCTCTGTGTCTGCGCTAGTTGTGATGCTCGCAGTGTTTCGTATTGCCGGTAACGGAGGGGTTTCCATGCAGGTGGACTTTACGGGACCCTTAACTCCGCTGTGGCGGTTGGGGGAGGTGCTATTTCCGGGGCAGCGGGTCATGATTGGGCGGACGTAGAAACGGTGCCGGTATGGTTTTACCGGCGCCGTTAACTCCAGACCGGTGTACTTGTAATGAGGCCTTAAGTATAGTATAGTGCGGTGTCTGGCAAATTTATAAAGGGAGAAGAGATGATAGTCAGCGGAAACACACCATGTGACTTTGGATTGTCCCAGCATCCTGCTCCATTGGAAATACTGTATGGTTGGTTAAGAGGGTTGTTAGAGAAGGACATTAAGGAGTTACCATTGCAGAGAGGAGAAATGCGAAACGAACAATCCATACATATAACACACATCCCCATTACTGCACCAGCATGGGCTATGTCGGAGGCACTGAGAGACAGGGTCTGATAGTAGCACTGCACTTGGATGAGTTAGAGGTGCCATTGCAGAGGTTTGTCAGTGTGCGATGCAAGTGAATAGGAGATAATGGGCTCCTTACCGTCATGTGCATTGTTTACAAGGTGATTAGTTTGTCTTGGCACAGATTGTCAGAAGGAATGTCCTGAGGTTGATGAGACGTGGTGTATTGGATAACAATAGTATGAAGATGATAACATAGATCTGAGGCGACATGTGTCCGGACAGTCCAAGACAGGGGTCTGCAGCCTTGCTCATCTGCCTTTCTTGTATGCCAGCTGTGCCTCCTGGCAAGGTACCTGCACTTCTTGGCCTATCAGGTCGGTTGGTGTAGGAGGGCATCAGGAAGTGGAGTGCCTCCCTGATGGAGGTCGGGAGCACAGTGGCCGACATCCTGCTGTGGCACAGAGGCTCCCACACAGCAATGGAATTAATTATGGGCAGTGCAGCCAGCACTGATCGCATGGATCGTCCGATGTTTATCAAAAGTAAAGTAGCATGAGACATGAGAGCCAGGATGTATTCCACTGGGACTCTTTATTGTAGGTTGTGTACAGTTAAGGACTCTCTGGCACATTCAATTGCAGGCTGCTGTGGAATATTTGAATATAGTGCCATAACGTCCATTGTAACCAAGATCTCACTGTCAGGATTGAATCTCTTGTCTTCAAAGCACTGTATAACAGCCATTGTGTTGCTTAGATAGGACTCACATTGGCGCTGACAGATTTGAGGAATTGATCAACAAATTTGCTGATGGGTTCCAACACAGATCCACACCCCGAGGCCATTGGTCGTACAGGGGTTATGTCCTGATTCTTACAAATCATGGGGAGTGCATAGAATGTGGGTATTCTCCCTTGCGACTCATTCAGAAATTCAAAATCTTTGCGGGAAATCCCATCTCCCTGTAAACCAAGAAAAGGCTGTTTCTAAAATGTCTTGCTTAATAGCCACTGTCAGATCACTATCTCATTTTTTTATAGTGTTCCACATTGTCGAGTAAGTCAAGAAACATATTCTGATATTGATTCTGGTGCTGCATGTTTATTCCTTCCCCCTTGTCAGCAGGCTTGATAACTAGCTTCTTATTCATTAGTATCATAAAAGCTGTATTTCGACATACAATGTCATAAAAGCATATATATAATTATATACAATATCGTACAAATTGTAAAAGGAATAAAATAATCAGAATTGAATAAATCTTAAAATTCATAAATATTACACCCTATTGAACATCATATAACATTCAGTGAATCATGTCGCAAATTAAAAAAGTACTCTTTAGATGTATGCGTACCCACTCATGCCAATTCATGAAACCTACTTTAGTGCAGATCAAAACCATCCACAGAGGAAAACACCTCTGCAATGGTGATAATTAGTACAGTAAATTGCTCCCAGATATAATCAACATAGTCTTTTCCGTCTCCATACCCACACAAGATATTTACATGTTGAGAAAACGACTGGCACATCACTAGAATCAGAGCAGAGTAACAATGCCCCTGTGGTGGTTCGTACTCTATGAACCAGAAGCAATGTCTTCAAATAATACTTCGTAGCCTGTATGGTAGCTGGGCATATGAACATAAAAGGAGACAAAGCTTCACAAATGTAACCACACGGGGCAAGCCGCAGAAACAGAATGGTTCCACTTATTACAGAGGCTAGCGATTGGTAGAGTCCGTATTTGAAACTTAGCATACAATGATCTTTCATATTTGGGGTTTACAAAATCCGAATACACCTCATAACCCATATTCTGCTTCATATACCAGTAGCACAGCAATGCAGCTGAACCTTCGGCTTTAGTAACAATGTTGCGTTCAAAATTAAATGAAGCCGCTGATTTCACTTCTGCCTTGACTGCACTATTCATAGCTAAGGGAATGTATCAAAGCTCACTGAAGCCCAGTACTCTAATTTCTTCCTTAATATGTACGAACCGCGGCAGAGCCGCACCCTCAGCCTGCACCAGGACGTCTTTCACAGCCTCTCTATACTTAACTAAATGTTCATTTGACCACAAGCAAACCCAGTAATAAATTGGCTGCAGTGGATATGTAGATTCCATACTTTGTAGCCCTGTTTTCAACCAAACCGGTATATTCGGAGTAGTCAACGGGAGACCCAGCAGGTTCTTCAGATATTTATTTTAGATTGTGGTTAGTAGTTAGCAGGTCATATGCCCCCACTGCTCCACTCCTTAGATAAAAGCCTGCCTACCTTGTGCTTTGTAGGCTTCCAAAGATCCCCGGAGAGAACCATTTCCAAAGTTGCGTGAGAACCTCTAGAGGGCCTCACTGTACCTAGTCAAGGAGACCCTCGCCTTGGCCATTCGCCGATCCCAGCGGCAGGACGACGCCACCCTCAAGCCTAGATAATTATAGTGGTGGACCTGATCTATTCAACCCTCTTCCAGTTCTAACCTAAGGGGTTTCTGTTTCTTCTTTTTCCACGCACTGAAAACCATGTTCTTAGTTTTTGCTACATTGATGGCAGGCCATTTCTGCGTCCAAAATCCTTGAAGATCTCTTATTGTTTCTTAATGCCTATTGATGTAAGAGAGATAAGGACACATGGTATGTTAGCCCGTTTTGGAGCATCTGTACATGCAGACACCAAATCAGCAATAATCCCATTGATGAAAATGCAAAAGAGCTTGGGAGCCAATACATAACCCTGGCAAAGTCCATTCTCAATGCTAATGGCTTGTGTTGTGCTCCCATTAGTGCCCCAGGGCACCACAGCCATATTGCCTGTATAAAGAATTTGAATGGCTGCAAGCAATTGCGATGGGATGTCTAAACTGCGTAAAACTTCCCATAGGCTGCTCTTTGGCACAGTATCAAAAGCCGTACGAAGGCGTACAAAGATGGCATACACATTAATTTTCCTTAATACGGTCGTGCTTGTCACATATTAATCGCAATATCAAACTTTGATCCACAGCGCTTAGGACACTGCAGAAACCTGCCTAAAGGTGATCAATAATATTATTTTCACTAATCCAGGCTTCAAGTTGGCTCAATAGTACTCTAGCATATATTTTGCCTCCTGAGTCGAGCAGAGATAATCAGCATAATCTCTGCCTTGTTGAAGCTCAATGATTTAAAAACTGCCCTTTGTGAGTTTGTAAGGTTATGTCTGACTGACCGACTCACTCCTTGGAGTCGATGGATTTCATCAAGGGTGCATTTCTCAAACGTAATCGATTCTCTCGGTAGAGTTAAGGATTCATTTGGTCCCAACCTGTGTCTTTCCAATTCCTCTTCCCTATTTTGATTGGTTAAAAAAGCTTTCAGTCTAATGGCTCTAAAAAACACCTGAGTTCTGATTCCGCTTTAAAACAATTGTAGGGTTGGTAGGTACAAATGATAGTCCTTTTGACAGTACCGACTGCTCCATCTGAATCAAAGGGCGTCCCAGCTAAATAAAAAATCGACAATGTAACTTGAAGGTCTAACTCCTCATCTACTATCTCCTGGGGTGGTATTTCCATGGTCCCTGTCCGAGGTAAGGGTCCTGGTACGGGGGACCCCAGACCCCTCCTCTGGGTTCCCCTTGCCCGATAAAAGGTATTCTTGGTCCTCTTCGTGGGCTCAATGCAAATTCACTGTAACCATGGTAATCTCCCCAAACTGGAGGTGTCCGAAAAAGGGACCCATCGACACCTTGGTCTGGCGCCGTCAGCTCTATTATATTCA
Source organism: Ambystoma mexicanum (assembly GCF_040938575.1). Classification (NCBI taxonomy): domain Eukaryota; kingdom Metazoa; phylum Chordata; class Amphibia; order Caudata; family Ambystomatidae; genus Ambystoma; species Ambystoma mexicanum. The sequence continues at coordinate 1,475,684,809 of NC_090922.1, forward strand.
CGTTCATTCTGGCGACTCTCCAGAAAATTCTCATCCAAAAATGGATACACCATATGCAGTTTAAACTCTTTAATGTCTTTCGCCAGTTTTTTCGTCTTGTTCAATGTCACGGTTTTGAACTGATCAAACTGGGCCTTCATTTCCCTAAGTTTCACCTGTGCATCTGCGATAGCAGTATTGGTGAATTTTCTTTCCACCTGATTTAAGTCTTTCCGGATGTTATCACTAATCCCCTGCGCTGTGTTGATGGTTAGGACCATCGGGTCCCTGCTACATTTTTTAGCTATTTGACTAAAACATGTTTTATATTTCTGGTCGTCTAGGACAGGACTGGCTCTTTGTTGTTTTTTTTTAGACCAACTCTAGGCAGCAGTGTAAAATCAGCTTTCTCTCCCATGTGCACCCCCACCTCCTCCTTGGTGGTGAACTTTCTCTTTTCAGGGAAAATGACTCAACCAGAATAAATTTGCTCTTTGGTGGCCCATCTGCCCGGGAAGGAGAACATCCTTGCAGATGACCGGGACAGGCATGAAGCAAGAACCCATGAATCAGAATTATTGCACCAAGAGATGACATAAAGCAGCTTTGAGATGTGGGCTCACATTCAAGTTAATCCGTTTGCCACCATCCGGAATTACAAAATTCCTCGGTTCTCGTACTGGTAGTTACTCCTCAGAGCATTGCTAGGGGATGCATGTATTGCGGGTTGGTACTTTGATCTTTTATATGTCTTCCCTCCCATGTCCCTGACTCCAATCCCCCTCTGACGAGTGAGACAAAACATGGTGACCATGTTCAATGTGGCTCCAGATTACAGGAGCAGGACATAGTATCTGTACTTGTGGATTTTCTGTCCTGTGAGGCTGCCATAAGGATGGACCTTTAGGTGCAGGCAGGGGTTAGGTTACACATCTAAAGAAATGGCCGCCTGGGGTTCATTGCTATTATGTCTTATGACTTGGTCCTAATATTTCTGGTGATGACTTCCTTTAAACAGATGCACTCATGTCTCCTGTAGCTACATCTCAATGAAGACAATCTTTCTGGCAGCTCTCACTTTTTAGCACCTCAAGATTCTAAGAGTCTCCTTTTTTCCAAATGTAGTCCATCTTTTGCTGTGCTTCCCTCCACTACATCCTTCTAAGATGAAGAGAGGTTTAACCAGCTTGATCCAAAGATGGCACTTAGGTTCTATGTGTTTTGGTACACTATTGCCTGATTGACCACAAACTATTGGTATTGATGGCCCTCTGGAGGTCAAGACCATCACAACACAAACCATCTCTAGGTGAATTGTCAAATCCATCAATGTTTACTGTGAGCTGGCAAATGTAGGTGCCTTTCCTCGGCTTACTACGTGTGAGAGAAAATAAAATAACCAACATCACCCCTGTCGGGGAAGGAGGCACTGAGACCCGGCTGCAAGAGTTCAAAGGATGGTTTATTTCTCCAGCTAGGAAATAACCCAAAAAACCCCTACCAAACATTTGCATCATACTCGTATATATATATCATTTAAAGTAACTCTAACAAAAAGTGCTAAATGGACCCGATTGGCCAGGCGGTGTGTGGTGCTGTAGGTGTGGGTGGCATATCTTCCTTCTGGTTGGCTGAGTGGCTGACGAGATGACAGACGTTAAATATCTTGTGCTCCACGCAGGTCAGGGTCCGGTCACTGTGGTCACTACCTAAGCTAATATGTTGCATTCAAAAAACACTAAATAACAAATTATCTAAAACATTTTATGCTACTTTTCATATTTCTACACAAGTTACACATAATAATTATTGTCAGTACAATTGGGTCATTTGTGGCTTTCATTAGAGGCCTTGACCGTTATTGTGCATGTAAAAAGAATCAAGCTGTGTTTCACATATCTCCTAAACTTCAAACCTATTAGTATGAGAAAAAACATATATTGTAGTAAAATGCTTAAGGTTAGTAGTGGGTGTGTTGGGTGGGTTTCGCAGCACAGGCGTGGGTCTGGCACTTGAAAGAAATGCCTTACAGGGAGCGCAGGGTCAAAATGACAATAAATTGTTCTAAATGGGGGTGGGTGGCTTGCACGTTTATGGGGGCGAACGAGCAGAAAGTGCTTAGCTCATCCTGGTTCACATGCTGGTTCTCATGCTAGCAGTGATCTCAGAGGAAGAAAACTGTATCATATTGGTTGTTGCAACTTTCTCCGGCTACTGCATGAGAATGGGAGCGCAGAGCTTTCCTTCACAGGGGGGCTGCAAGGGTGGGTGCCAGCCAGCTGCCTGCGCGCCTTGTGTGTGTGTGTCTCTGTCCTTGGCTGCTGCGATGGAAAGGGAGCTGAGCATTGCTGTACTATCGCAGTGAGGCATGTTTACCCAAGATGGAGTCGAAAGGGGGCACAAAATATGGATGCCCCGTGTCCTACTCAGTAGTCCCATCTATGAAGCAGTCAACCATGGTTAACTTTACATAAGGGCAAGGGGCAATCCCACTACCCGAGGCACGTGGTCCAAGCCTCGTACTGAGGAGTGACGGGGCGAGGGGGCCTGGGGACCCCTCACTCCCATACACAAACAAGGAGTTTTTTGCATGTACTAGGGCCAATTTGAGTAGGAGTTAGCCAGATACCACATCCTTACAACAAAGGGGTGTTCCCTTGGCTGTGACTTGGGTCATCTTCGAATGATTTTGCCAAGCATTACTCCATTTTTGGATTGTCAGTCTTGCAGCAGTTTCTCATCCATGGTATGTATTAATTCCTCAAGATCTGTAGCCCACCAACCTGTATTATTGCACTGCCCAGGGAGATGTTCTAATTAGTAATCTGTGGGAAGAAGGTATCTTTTAGAAGGACAAATGAATTACCTTTACCTTCATTAATGTTCTTTGTGAATGTATAGGAACAGGCGAGTATGTCACTGATCAGCTCCGACCCTAACCCCATCTTACTGGATGAAAGACAGGAAGACACTGCATGACACCAGGTATCATCCCAATACCGCAGTGAGGGTATGAGAGACGTTATGCACTCAGTGAACCTTACCGAATGTACCCTCGCACTGAAGTGGTAGCAGGAGAATTGCAGGTACCAATGAATATCAAAGAACTGTACAGAAGACCCGATAGATGCAAAGTGATGTCCTAATGAGATGATACAATGACGCACCGAAATGATATAAGAATACTTAAAGAAGATATCATTGAAGAAACAAAGTGATTTACGTACAAGTAAGAAGAAATCATATATTCAAAGAAGATAAGTAACCAGGTGAGTAATAAATGTATATACGCAGAAACGCAAGGTAGAAGAAACATATAGAAAGAGGTAAAACTATTTCTCAGCAAAATCGATAGAAGCTTATAATGACATTCCAGATGAACTTAAGTTGTTCAGCAAAATGGCAGTGATGTTTTCAGCTATATTCCTGCCAGGAGTTCATGCTGAAGCAAATGCCAAGTGGTTACAGATCACTAGGTGGGAGCTGCTACAAATGATCACTATGACAATAAAAGGATTTAATGCGATCAAGGAAGAACTGATGGCAATCAGGCGTTTGACCCTCCAGAACAGGTATGTCCTGGACTTGATTACAACAATGGAAGGCAGCATGGACGCCAAGATCGGGCCTTCTTGCTGTACATTCTCACCTGCCCACGATGAAGAAAATGTAACCCTGACGGAAGCAATAACTATACTGTCAACTCTGCTCACGAAGATGGTAGATGAAGTAGAATCGGTCGAGGATGATGACTGGTTTTCGTCCATGTTTTCATGGATTCCAACTTGGGTGGTAAATGCCTTCAAACTACTTGGAACAATACTTGTGTTAGTGTTGCTGGGATTCTGTCTTATAAGAATATTCATTGGACAATGCAAGAAGACAGCAAAGAAAGCAATTGGGTTGAAGATAATGATCCATGTGACTGCTGAGAGTGATGAGGACATACAGACTGAAAGCACTACACATGAGCACCTAAACGACAATCCTCTAGCACCCCCAGGAATGATGTTCCGGTACCCTATGGATCATAAGCACTATGTAGGGTGTTCAGTGTTCTGTCAACCAAGTGGAGAGTGCTCCCATATAACCTGAAGCGTAGATGAACAAATAAAGAATGCAGGTGACTTAAGGTGGGGTGACTAAGATATGGATCCCGAAGAAGTCATTCTGTAGAAGGAAAATGAGGAGAATTGAAGAAGATGAGATGGTCGAGGACAGAGGGGGGTATGTAGAGGAGCAGAATAGTACGTCACTGATATGCTCTGCCCCCCCACCCGCCACCTCCATCATACTGGATGAAAGACAGGAAGACACTTTGCATGACACCAGGTATCATCCCAATACTGCATTGAGTGTATGGGAGATGTTATGCACTCAGAAAACCATACCGAATGTACCCCTGCACTGAACTGGTAGCAGGAGAATTGCAGGAAGCACTTTAAAAAAGACCTTATGCAAAGTGATGTCGCAATGATGCACCAAAACAATATAAGAACACTTAAATAATGAAGATATAATTGAAGAAACAAAGTGACATACATACAAGTAAGACGAAATCATATATACAAAGAAGATAAGTAACCAGATAATTAACAAATGTATATACGCAGAAACGCATGGTAGGAGAAACACATAGAAGCTTTCTGCAGTGGAAAACATAACATGGGTAGAGCAGCCGTGTTGGAAAAATGGCCGCCGGCTCTCAATGATAGTAAGCGAAGAGATCGAAGGAGAGAGACCCGAGCTGCAGACCCGACAGAAGCTGGAAATAAAAATGTCTGCATTGACAAAGAATAGCTGCTGGCCAGAGATTCAGGATTGTATTTATTGCATTTGTAGAGCGCACAAAAACACAAAGGCGTCAACGCACTGTGAGCATAGAGGCATAATTACAGATACGTACAAATCAGGTATGCAAATGGAGTTCCAGGTCAGATCAGATCAGTTAAAAATAAATGTATTGATTTTTTTTTCTGAAGATAGTCAGTGAGTTCTCCATTCTGAGGTGGGATGAGAGGATGTTCCAAAGCGTGGTGGCTTGGGCGGGGAAGCTGAATCCTCTTGCTCTGGTTCTTCTGAACTTAGGTGTATGCAGGAGGTTGACATAGGCAGTTCTGGCTGGTTTGGAAGGTGTGTTTGGTGATACGCTCTGTGAGGTGGGTCAGGGTAAGAATTTGGAAGGAGATCTGGTCCTTCACTGGCAGCCAATGGGCATCTCTCCTGGCTTGAGAGATGTGGTCTGACATATTTTTTTTAGGCCCCGTTTAGGGCCAGGGCAGCGTGGAGTGCATTGTTTTGAACAGTTTGTAGTTTATGCAGGTTCCCCTTGGAGATGCCATCGTGGCGAGAGTTACAGTAGTCCAACTTGGAGCAGATTGTGGCTCTGGCGATATTGAGGCAGTTGTCGGTGGAGAGGTATGGGCGGCAGCCGTTGATGATTTTGGTGGTATATGCTAATGAGGAGGTGATCGAATTCACATGTTTGGTGAATGAGAGAGTAAAGTCCAAGTGGACGCCTAAGGTTTTGACTACTGGGGAGACCGGGGCAGTGTTGTTGTCAATGGTGAAGTGGGATATATTCGGGTTCTGGGTTGGCTAAGTTGCAGACAAGAAGGAGCTCAGTTTTATCATCATTCAGGCTAAGCCATGGGTCGCCATCCAGGATTCAAAAGATTCATAGATACGGTTAATATTGGTGGTGTCTTGGTGATGGATGCCGGAGGGGAGGGGTGAGGATCTGGGTGTCATTGGCGTATTTAGTATATTTGATTTGGCGGGAGTCGAGGAGGTCAAAGAGGGGCTTGGTAAAGACATTGTAGAGGGTGGGGGCAATGCATGAGCCTTGGGGGACCCCCACAGGTGATGGTGGGGGTGGAGGAGTGGTTGCCGGCAGTGACACGAGAGGTGTGGTCGCAAAACAGATGAGATCCATCGGCAGGCTTCGGGGGAGAATAGGGCAGCTGTGGAGAGGTGATTGCAGAGTATGGTATGGTCAACCAGATCAAAGGCCACAGATAGGTCTAGTAGCATGAGGAGAGAGAGGTTACCAGAATCATAGGCATCATCTAGTTGATTTTTTAGGTCCAGGACGGCAGACTCAATGCCGTGACTAGGGCAGAAGCTGGATTGTCGGGGTTGAGGAGGTGGTGTTTTTCTAGGTTATCTTGGACCTGGATATAGGCGGCACAGTCTATTATTTTCAAGAGGAAAGGGACAGGGGTGATAGCAGGGTGCAGAGAGGTTTTTTGTATGAGGTGGGTGATACAGTCTAATTTAATGGAGGATGGGATGGAGCAGGAGTCGAATGGTACATTGATGATGGAAGTGATACGAGGGATCAGGGGTTCGGCGCATTCTTTGATGAGGGGAGCTGGGCAGATGTCTGCTTTGCATATGGAGGGTTTGAGGCTGTTGAGGAGTGATGTAATCTATTGGGTGGTGACATGTTGAATTTGAAGAGAGGGGTGCTGTGCAGGTACATAGATGGGGGGAGAAGGGGCTGGGGCATTGAGCGAGGTGTGTTTGTGCTGGATTTTGGTTTGAAGGAGGGAGATTTTTTCCGAGAGGCCTTTCTGCAAGCTATTGCGCACTAAAGCACCAAACATGAATCTTTGGAGACAGTGGATGGGGGAGGGGCAGGGACTCCAGCTCTCGGAGGATACAGAAATGTTCACAAGAGTCTAATTTATGCATTAGCAATCATGGAGGAGTCCGCGGATGCTTTGGCGAGGTGGATGGCATTCTTATAGGCTTCAGCATTGGAGGCAAAACTAGTCTTGTTCTCAGTGGAGGGGCATGTGAGCCAGGCACGTTCACTGGTCTGCTTTTTGGAGCACAGGGTGTGGACCTCAGGGGAGTACCAAGTGTTGGTAGGAAAGGAGGGCTTGGTGAGGGTGGTGTTGTATAGGGTGACAAGTTTGTTGATGTCGTTGTCAGGTGGTGGTGTTGGTGGCGGGGTGGGTGTTGAGGAGGGGTAGGATGTGGTCACTGGTGAGGTTGCGGGTGCAGTGGGTTGGGACTGGAGGGTGGTGTGCTGGGGGGAAGGTTAGCTGGTGGGTGTCATGTACTTAAAGAACAGAAGGTGATTAGATACTCACGGGACTACTGGTAGGTCTGATATGGCTCTACCGGTGTTCTGGCCTGACAACTCTGGGAACCCTCAATCTGAGGGTCTCCTCTAAAGAGGGCAACCTTTCTTATGAAACTCTGTTCTGCCTGTTACAATTGGACAGAAAAAACTGTGGTTCACGCGAAAGAGCAGATACCACCAGGTATACGCCAGGCTGTGGAAATAAAGTACAGATAGTATGAGTGTAAGCCCTAAATGAGGGTATACTGAATGTGATACTACAAGGACTAACCTGAAATACACCTGGTTGTTGTTTAGGAAAAGGGAGTGGAAGGACGTCTGGTAGGATCACCCGGCATCTATGTCTGGAGAATGGAGGCAGATCTGAAGGACTGAAGGAGAGACCAGGAAGTTATTACCCAAATTGACCTTTTACAATTGGCCTTTTGTCCTAATTAACCTTTATTATTTTAGTTATTTTATATATATATTGGGTTGGTTTTGGATTATAAATAATATAAGGGCTTGGGTGGAGGGTTGCAGGGGTTTTTGGATTTGATGAGGTGTTGCTGGGGTTTGCATCACCTTCAGCATCCTCACCACCTGCTCCACCACCCCCTCACCCCAACCACTGCCATCCTGCCTTGCCAGAAGCTCCCACCAGCTCACTAAGGAAAGGCTACTGCCCTTCCTCCAAGGCCCAGCCTTCAGACCCCCTTTCTCCACAGACCCAGAAACACTTGCAACAGCCTATGAAGTTGCCATCAAAGCAGCTATTAACTCCATTGCCCCCCTTAAACCTTGTAAGTCCAAACCCACCACCCATTCCAACTCCTGGTTCACCCCGGACCTCCTCGCACTCCGCATAAAAAAAAGGCTGCTCTCACTCAGTGGCAAATGTCTCACTCTGACAAAGACAAGATGACCTTTAAATCCTGTTCCACTAGATATAAAAAAGCAATCACCCAAGCTAAGGCCATATCCTTTGAATCCAGAATCTCTGAAGCCCAATCCAGCACTAAAGAAATCTTTGCCATTTTTAGGGAGCAAGAGACACCCACCCCGCCCCCCAGAACTTCACCAAAGACAAGGCCTGGTGTGATGATATACAAACAGCCATGAAAAAGAAATTGAGCCTGCTCCAAAACAAAATACTAGCCACTAAGCAAGCCCTACCCAACACACACACCCCTGTCCCACCACCAGCCCCGGACCCCCCCCAACCTTTTTCATTCAAACCCATTTTAGAAAAAGGCATCACCAACATAATGAGGAACATCAAACCCTCCAATTGCAAAGGTGATGCATGCCAGGCCACCATTATCAAAGACTGCTCTGAAGCGTTATCTCCCTTCCTTACAGCCTTTGTAAACACCTCCTTTGCTACAGGGAAAGTCCCTGCCTCCCTCAAGGAAGCCTGGGTCCGCCCTCTCTTAAAAAAACCAACTCTCGACCCCACCTCCCCCAACAACTATAGACCCATCACCACTGTCCCGTTCCTCCTCAAAATACTGGACAAAGCAGCCTACCTGCAGGTTCAACACTTCATTGAAGAGAACAAACTCCTAGGACTCCGCCAATCTGGCTTCCGCCCCAGACACGGGACTGAAACCGCCCTACCTGACCTGAAAAACCAAATGGCTGATGCCAGAGACATGGGCAAACCAGCACTTCTCTTACTTCTTGACCTATCCGCGGCTTTCGACCTCGTGGATCATGACGCCCTATGCCACCACCTCTCCTCTACTGCCAAATTCTCCCCTGAAGCCACAGCATGGATCACCTCCTTCCTACAAGACAGAACCATGCAAGTATTCTCGGACCTAGCATCTGCCTCACCAACTATCATACTCTGCAGTGTGTCCCAAGGCTCCTGCCTCTCACCCACCCTCTCCAACATCTTCACACAACCCCTTTTTCTCATCCTCGATGCCATGGGCATTTCATACACAAACTACGCCAACGACACACAGATCCTCCTCACCCTCACTGGCAACTATGACACTGACTCCATGACCCTCAACAACCTCTACAACACCATCCAAGCCTAGATGGCAGACAATGGACTATGCCTCAACTCCGACAAGACTGAACTCCTCCTGGTAGGCTCACCCGACACGCTGAAAAGTCTAGACTCCCACTTCAGTCATTTCACCATAGACTCCATCAAAATACCTGTCTCAGAATCAGTCAAAATCCTTGGAGTCTACTTGGATTCCAACCTATCCATGGATAAACAAGTCAACGCTATAACCTCTGCAGCTGCATATCATGCCAAACTAATCAACGCAGTCAGGCCCTTTCTCTCCAAAGAGAACTGCACAAACATAGCCAGAGCCATCACTGGATCTAGGCTTGACTATTGTAATGTACTCTTTCTAGGCACCTCCAACAAAAACCTACAGAGGTTACAAATCATAGAGAATAGTGCTCTCCGGGCAGCCCAAGGCATTGCCAAAAGAGAACACATTTCGGAGGCCAGAAAACTAGCCCACTGGCTCCCAATAAAAGAAAGGATCATCTTCAAGACTCTGACACTGACCCACAAGTGCATTCACCTTACTGCCCCCGACTACCTCTCCCAAAGGATCCACCCCGTCTCCTCTACGAGGCCAACCAGATCACCATATACTAACATGCTCTCTGTGCCATTAGTAAAAAAAGCCAGAGCAGGCGGATCCGGCTTCCCATATCTCGCACCCACTCACTGGAACGGCCTACCTCCCACAATCCGAGGTGAGCACTCCCTCAGCGCCTTCCGCAAAACCATGAAAACCATCTTATTCACATAAGATGCCTCGCACCAGTTGAATACATATCATATGTTCCTAATGCATAAACTTTATTGTAATGACTGACTGTACCAACCAAAATATCATCTCTATGCCTTGTGGAATTCATAATGTACCACTGAATGCCTCTATTCCTGTAACTAAGTTCTTGCAAGTAACAGCGCCTCAATGCCTATGGGCTACTTGCGCGCTATATCAATATAAATAAATAAATAAAAATCTATGTCCAACTTGACCTTTTAAATTGGGTCAATTCTCCCGAGGTCATTTGTGAAAAGGTCAATTAGTATACATCCACAAAATTAGGTGTATTGGAAATGAACCTACCCTGGATTTGCACAATGATGAGACCAGAAGAGCAGGATTGGTAGAAGGCCTAGAAGCAGAAGGGAAGGGGTTTAAGTGTGAGTTAGGATTGAGCTGCGCCCAGGTGGAACGAGGACGCACTTACGACTAATTGAGATACACTTTGCGTAATTACTGCATAGCATTCGTGGAAGTCCAGTGCAAAGCGTAATCTCCTATTAACCTCACTAAACCAATACAACACTATTAAATCTCACGTTGTGATAGCGTGAGGTAACCGGGTTCTGAGAAGAATGCAATCTAAGGGTAATCCAATCTCAATCCGTATAGTCAAAGCGTAGTTCAGACAACAAGCAATCATAGCAAGGCAACGGGTTATCCAGAGTGCAGTCCGTTAAGACAGAAATGGGTCCCATTTATGGGCAGAAGATACGGTACTGTGCAGTAGGAATCCGAAGAGAAAGTCAAGAACGAAGGCCAGGATCAAAAATGAGAAAGTCAAACAGGAAACTGGAAGTCACAGTGTAACCACAAGAGTACTAACTTCAATTAGAGGAGCCCGCGTTTGGCATCCGCTCTCTTTTAAAGAGCACAGCTATACGCGCTGACGTACCACCGCTTTTCCCATTTCCTGGAAAACGAGAATGTGTGGACGCAGTCTGGCTAGACGCTCCTGGAATTGACTGAGCCGTCATGGTAACTGCCAGGAACGTGGAGGACAGCCTAGAGGGCCACGCTGTCTGCGTAGCGATGAGCGCACCTTGCAATGAAGTGTGACTGTGGGATGGAGAAGACGATGAGGTGTTGTTCTGTTCAGGCACATGGGGTGTTGGAGATGAGGGGATGGCAGTTATGGTCGAGCAATCAGTGCAGAGTGCTGCCGAGATGGTGTTTGGGGTTGAGGATCATTTGAGAGAAGTTGAGAGAGTCCATAGTGGAGGAGACGGATGTGGCCTGTTTGTCAGATGGGTCCCCGTAACCCATGTTGAAGTTGCTTGGGGATTTAAGGCTGTGGTAGAGGTCCTCCTCGAAGGAGGAGGTGGGGCCTGGTGGCCAGTAGATCAGATGGATGTAGACGGTGTTGGTGGAAGACAAGGAGAGCTTGGTGGATAGGGATTGGCAGTTTGTGAGGGGTGGTGTGGCGGTATCGCGGATGTGGAGACTGTGGAGATAAGTGCGACTCCACCAACGTTATTGGAGACAAGGTCATTGTAAAGGATGGCAAAGCTGGGGGGGTGGTGATGGAAAGGGAGGGACCTGCGGTGTCATGGAGCCAGGTGTCGGTGATGGCCACGAGGTCGAGGGTGTGGGAGATAATGAGGTTGTGAACGGCCAGGGCGATGGCATAGCGCACGTTGATGAGGGCACATAAGATGGGGTGGTCGTTGGTGGGAGTGGAGGGTTGGTTGGGTGGGTGAGGAGGAGATGTGTTGGGGGGCAGTGGGGGGTTATAGTCATAGGTGGGGGGTGGTAGCAAAGGTGGCTGAGGGCTAGAGGCGAGTTGTGCACATAGGCGGCCTTTGTGCGATGGTGGCTGGGGACCAGTGGGGAGCTGTGCGCGTAGGTGGGTGTTGCTCAATGCTGGCCTAGGTGGCTGCGGGTCAATGGGAAGTTGTGCGCAAAGTATCTTTTAGAGGAACAAATGAATTATCTTCATTAATCTTCTGTGTGATTGTTAGGGAGAATTCTCATAAATGGTTGATTTCCCTTACCTACTGAGTCCCTCAGCAGCTTTGCTGGATTTCTAGGATTTATTTTTTTCACCTGGTAAGAGTGTGAGCCTTCTTTCCCACTCTTACATGTGTTTTGCTATGTGTGTTTCTACTTTGTCTGATCTTGGGCAGTGGAGCCTCACCTACTCCAGGGCACCATATTTGTCACGTGTGTTACACAGCACCTTCAGTGCAGTGACACAGGGTTGTCTTTTAGACTTCCCACCAACTCCATTTTCTGGGGCTGACAGTCCCCAGAAAAGGGTAAAGTTGCCATTAACTTTACCTTAGTCACTTTAAACCAAAGACTCAATACACTCCATCTTCCATGGAGTATTGGAAAGGGTTAATTCTTATCCCTTTTTGTCTGTGCCTCTTGGGGCAGTGTTTCGCTCCCTTTACATTAAGACTGGCTGGTGGCAGTGGTATCTACCCTAACTTTTCTACCGCGATTATCTTATATAAACGTGGTAATGTTTTAGGCTATTATATGAGCCTCAAACATAAACCCGCTTGACCAAATAAATTTTATTTTGGTTTCGGCTGGGTTTATTCGGCATTTATTTTTGTTAAAGTCTTTCTCGTGTTTTACTCTGCGCGCCAAACCAGGTTTGGTCCCTTTGTTCATCATTTTTTAGCAGGCTTCGACACAGAAGCCCTCCTTTAGGCGCCTGAGAGTCTGGGTAGGCAGGATGTGAGGGAGGAGTTTTAGGACCCCTGCCATGGGGTCCCTTGGTAATCCAAGTCGCACTCCTATCGGATTGGCTAAGGGGACTGGCCTTGCCAGGCCAGCCACCCTGCTGTGTGATTGACAGCCATGCTGTATGAATGGGGGAAATCTACTTAAAAAGCAGGTCTCTGGGACTGGAAGAGCAGAGTCAACACTGGAACGAAAGAACCAACGAGGAACTGGAAGAAGAGGACCCCTACAACGACAACCGCCCGGTGAAGCCCTGCTGCAGGTCCGAATCTCCAGAACCCGACGACAGAGAAGATCCTCCAGGAAACTTCTTCCCTTGAGCTGGTGGGACCAACCAGTTCACCCAAACTGCAAGCCAGGACCCCTCCTCTGGTTGAATTCGCTGTACAGAGCTACAGTGGGCCGGATAGCCAGGAAGGTCGGACCCTGCTTGGGAGCGCTCCTTTTATTTGTTGTTTGGCGCTGCTGCTGGTTTCTTCCCTGGGTAGTGCAGGACCCTCCAGTTTTCCTACTTCTGATCCGTCCGACAGTCGCTTCAGGAACCATGAGCCTGCAGGAACTACCAGGAACGTCTACCTCAGCTACAGCCCCCTCTCCGTTTTAAGGTACTGTGCAAATCCGGTTGTGCGTTTCGTTCAGCTGCGGTGAAAGTGTTTAAAATATTTCTTCAATCCAAGGGCTTGTCCTTCTCTTCTCTTTGAACTAACTTTTCTACCAACCAACCTCGCCCGGAAACCGTGCCACGAACTTTACCGCAAACTACCCTGAACTGTATTATCTTGAGCAAAAGACGTTTGAACCATTGACTTTGGCCCTAAGACTTTTCTAAATTGTAGTCTCTCGTTTGCGTCCTCTGAGTACTTACCTGTTGGTGCGGATACATTTCTGTTAACTTTTGTTTTTCCCTCCCTTTTAAATTGCTGGAGTGCCATTTTGCTCCCACTTCATTTTGTGAGCTTAACTTGTCTGGAATTTAAGGGAAGTGGTGTGGTGTATTAAGAGTGTGATTTTTAGACTGCTTATAATAGTGTAATGTTATACAACTGACGAGTGAAATAAATGTATATTCTTTTACTTGAAAACCTTGAGTCAGTGTTTGCCTGAATCATAGTAATTGCTGTCCTTTGTGTAACTATTTGATACTGCTCACTTACTCTTGAGATAAGTGTGGCAGCTCTGCTACTGCTACCACTTTAACTGTGTTGTACAGGCTTGTACCAAAGGGGAAATTGTACTGTCACTTGTAGTCTTAATTGTGTGTGGTGTTCCCAAAGGGTACTGCATATAATTCTGCCCAACAGTGATCGGTAAACCCTTCCACAAATAATGCATCTCTCATCTATCCTTCAACTATTTGGAATAATGTGATTTCCCACAACCAGTGTTGTGCTTTTTTCATGACAATTCTATAAATATCAGCTATGTCAGATCCTGTGCTATGCTAGTCCATAAAGCCAGAGATCCGGAAGAAGACTACACCTAGCACTATTTCAAAAGAACACAGGAATCTGTGGCAGTAACATCGTATCTATAAAAGAAAAATTACAGAATGTTAGTACGGTTAATAGAACAATGCAGGCTTTTCTTTTAGGGAAGTGCAATATTTGGCGGAAAATGTAACTGGATTACCTTATCTCATCAATGTTGTATTTGATCTACAAAATGCTAGATGGAGTGCCACGTGTAGTATGTTATAATGTAACTGGATTACCTTATCTCATCAATGTTGTATTTGATCTACCCAATGCTAGATGGAGTGCCACGTGTAGTATGTTATGGAAGTTTTAAATACCCTTAGCTAGTTTTACTAAGATGTTTTCTCTGTAAACAATAGTGAATAATTCATATACATTAGGAAGGGAGAATACCAGGGTCCCTCTGTGAGAAATTGCCATCTGACAAGGGTGCAAAGCCATGACTTTTTTTCATTTGTAATACATAAAATGATGCAGGTGATTCCTTCTCCAAGGGGTAATCTACTAACCAAATTACCCTTTGTCGCAACCCCATGCCAAAAGTATTGTGTACTTGTGCCCTGCTGCATCAGTAGCCTGATCCGTAGCACCCATTCTCCTCGTGGTGCAGAGCAGGAAACAAGGTCAGAAGATGCCCACTCGACTGCTACAGCAACAGCAAAATCACTGCAGCACAGGGGCAACATTTGAGTTACGCCCCCTGTATCTAAACTACATGATCATGAGTACTCCATGCTGGTGGCAGGGTAACCTCTAAGAATAAGTTATGCCTGAATTTAGGGATAGTGCTTATGGTCATGGCTGCCACATCCGAATTGATATTGCACATGTATCAGTACATGTGAGTCAGCTCGGCTGTGGAAGAGAATGTGTATTTGGATCAGACGAGCGATACTGCCACACAGCAGGACAGAACCCCAAAGAAACAGCCTGTTTGTGAGGGTGAGTAACCCCATACCCCAGAGACAGATGCACATCAGGCAGCTGTCCCGGGCCCATGTATCAAAGGAGCACACCCCTTCCAGAGGGGTAGCCGGACCCATTTAGCAGAATTCTACAGTTCCTCAAGGGTCCTTTAAGGTCGAAGAGACGTTCTGAAGATTCTCATTTGGAATTCTTTTGGCACAGTTGTACTGTCCAGAGCCCTCAGCCTAAGGTAAAGAACGAGCCATCCAAGATAGAAGGAAGATGTGTCCCCTAACCACTCCAAGGGAACATCAGGAATGACCAGTGCTGGGGAGGAGGACCAACCACTCTGCAATGGATTGTCTGTGCCAGAAGAGCAGACCCTGAACTGGGGCATCCAGTCCGCGAGTCCTTTGAAAAAGGCCTCAGGGCAACTGTAGGGCCAGACCAGCTGAAACTCCCTGTTAAATCGCACCAAAGTGGTTGCTCTGTGTTCGCCGCATCTTGAACCATAGCAAAGTTTCTGCGTTCCTCCAACCAGCCAAACTATTGCATTACATTTAAACCAGCTCGACACTGTATCATCGCCTAGCGAAGCACGTCACTGCTAGGCCAGAAATGACTATTCAATGCCGGTGACCCAAACCGAATCACTAACAGGGAGTTAACACCCACAACTCTGTCCAGCTAGCCCGAGAACTGCCACCTCATTGACTGTATATCGACACACCCTCAGCCACCACTTCAACGACAACCACCCGCCGTTCTCTCCCAGGGAATAATGCCTTACTCGGCTTGTCCTACTTCAAAGTGTTCTTGAGACTGCTTCGACCTGCATCATTTGAACCACTGCCATTCGACTGAACAGAGCATCTACATTCAACCCTATTTGATGCTTGCTTGTTACCAGGGCCTCCTTGATCCTATGGGCCTGAACTGAGCCTGATCAGCTTGCATCATCCTTCAACAATGGGTCTGATGTGTCAGCCCATCAAGAACTGAATCCAGGTACTCTACCCTGAACAGCCCCCACAGTCCACTGCAACCCTAGAGACTGGTTAGGTCATGATTGCTCCTGTTTTCTTCAAGATATGGTTTTATGGTTGTACCTTACCTACCGCCCCTGGAACGACACTGAAAGTGCTACTTTCTCCAGTCTGTTGCATCTTCTGTGTCTTTCATTTGTGGTGGGTTTGTGTATAGTAATCTCTTTTCGTTCAATGTGCAGACTGTGTGTTTTAATAAAGTGTTTATAATTTCTATAGGACCATGACTGGAAATTCCCTTTATTTTGGACTGTAATACTGTGTTGTTTGGGTCCATATCGGTTCACCTTCACACCCCTCTTAAGCCTTCTGTCAGCCTGCACTATCGCAAAAGGAAAAGGAGGTATATCTCTTGATTGTCCCTGTTTTACCTTTATGATTGCGTTGTGTGTTGGTCTGTAGAAGTATGAGGGCTATCTTTACCCCTACTCATCCTTTACTCCTGCAGGGCAGAATCCAGTTTGTCACACTGGTGGTAGCTGTGGGATTTGAAACAGACAGTGCCTACAGCTCAACCAGCCAAAATAAGTGTGTGCAGTTAACGTTAGGTTTTACTGCAAGGTATTTTACAGCCATGAGCACCGATCAGAACTTTGCGTGACCCCTGTCGGGGCGGGGATCTCCTTTATTATTTGCTTGTTAAGCGCTTATACAGCAAGTAAAATACTGTTTCAAAGCGCCCACATGGCGAGGGGAGGGAACAAGAGAGTGAAATACACTATAAAACTCAATATGTAAAAGAGCAGTGGAGGGAAAAAGGAAGAAAGGATGCACCTACTATACTTTGTGAGTATTCAGAACGTGAATATGCAGGAAGGAGGAGGGTATAGAGGGTAAGGGCTGGGGTTGTCCAGGCTCATGTGTGACAGACAGGTGAAGTGCTTGGGTTGTTGAATACTACACGACTTGGAGACATCTTAGGAGTAAGTGCAGACCTCCATCGCGGAGGGTGTGCCAAGGCAAGTGCTGAGAGTAGACAGGAGCCTGGCCGATTGAGTGTGCGAGGTCAGGGTCCCCGAGGATTGCATAAGGGCCTTGAACACCAATCACAGAAACTGTGGGATTAGCAGAGAAGGGAAGAAGGAGGTAAAGAGGAAAGTCTTGAGGAGCTTCCCGAATTTAAGGAAGTCCTGCTCAAGGCGCAGAGGGAGGCTGTTGCATAGGAGGGAACCAGGAAAGCAATCGACGACCTAACCTTGAGAAGATCCTGCTCAAGGCACAGGGAGAGGGGGCTGCTATTACAAAGGTGGGAGCCTGCACAGGAAAGAGAGCAACCCTGTGTATGTGGAGCTGGAGGCCCAGAAAGAGGCCGCAAAGACTTCCAGTGGAGAAGGAAGTATCTCCAGCGGGGGGGGGGGGGGTCATCAAGGAAAGCCTAGGCGCCACCTCCCCAAGGACATAGTCCTGCCGTAAGAGGAGGGGAAATATATTTTCAACTAGTTTGAAAAGCTGGAGTTAGCTTTATACCTCCAGGATGAAGGGGAGTTGTGGGGGACCAACCCTTATGAACCATCTACCGACTGGAACTGATGCCATTATTTAGTTGACTCCGGAGGAGAGACCTATCTATTCCAAGATAAATGCTGTGACCGTTCAGAAGCTCTGCAAAACCCCAGAACAGTCCCTAAAGAGCTTTAGAGAGCTCACCAAGAAGGGGAGTTAAAGCTTTGAGGCGTTATGTGGTTGGCTCACAAGTAAGAAAGTTGACACAGTCATGGGCATTTTCAATCTAATTGCATGTGAGAGTATGCTTAAACAATGCGAGGTGGAGTTAGATCAGCACTTAGTGGACAGACTATCACGGACCCTCTGGAGCTGGCAAAGGCTGCCGGTAATTTAGTGGCTACTCACATCCAGAAAAAGGATGTGGATAGTGTATCAAAACCAGAGAAACATGAATCAAAAGAGGGTAAGGACAAATGTTTGCACTCTCTTGCCAAGAAAGGGTCCCAAACGTCAGAGGGAAGACCCCTGTCACCTAACAGAAGTGAGGGTACCCATAGTAATGGAGCGACAACACTAGCAGCCCCTCAAGACTGCTTTACCTGCAGAGATTGGAAACATAGGAAGTGTCATGATGCCTTCCTCCAAGGAGCCAGGTCCGACCCAGCAACCCCAGAGGCAGGCATCATTCCCCCCAGGGAAGTGCCAGCGGGCCCAAGCTGGGGCCCTTTGGACACAGTCCTGGCGTCTTAGGCACCAGGCTCATGTTGGACCCCTGTCCTGGTGCCTTAGGCGCCAGGCTCATAAAGCTAGACATGTGTTCAAGTGTTTTAATGTGCACTTACCTGATGCAGACCATGCTGCAACATCCAGGCCCTCTTGAGGCCTGAATGGAACTACTTTACCTGTGGGAATACTTTCCACCTGGGTGTGGTCGGGGAAGGATACATACCTGATCGGTGGAAGGATACATGCCTGGAACTTCTTCCAAAGCTATTTAAACCACGCCCGATCAGCAACTCACGCTTCGCGTTGTTCTGCTCCTCGCAGCTGGACGCTCACCGTGTCAGCTCCTGCACCTGGACTTCAGCCACGCCTGTCAGCATCCTGGGTCGCCTGCAAAGGGAGATAAGAGAGAATTGGAGGGAAAGAAGACCTTACCTGCTAAAGCTGCATCACGGGGACATCACACCGACGATCCTGAAAGGGAAGACATCATTTTAAAAGCATTTCGCTTTGATCGCTGCAGCGCTGCATTTCACTCACCTTTCCTGGGCGCCTCCTTCTTCAGCAGCGATCATCCGGATCCGCACCCACTTCCCAGAGCCTAGAGAGAAAAGACAAGAAAACAAGGTGAGAGAAGAAAGGGAAATAGGAAAAGCTCAGTTTCCTTCGAAGACTTACCTGTTGGGTCATTCCCATTTCATTTCGGGACCTGCCGCTTCCTGGCATTGCGGACCCCGGCCCCAATGGGGAAAAAAGACAAAGACATTGAATGAGCGAATGCAAAGACATTACGTGAACGCTCATCCAGAACTTACACTTCGGGTCGGCGCCATATCTCCGGCATTCCGAACCCCGGCCCCTAAGGGGAAAAAGACATAAGCATTAGCGCTTGCTGCAATAAGACAATGAACATTATTATTAAGCTTGAACTTTTGAACTTGCAACAGAACTCTTACAGCGCCTCACCTGAATAGTCAAGCTTATTTTGAACTCCCATCAAACCTCAATCCAGTGAAGTAACTGGGTTTCAACGCGCCCCTGCACCAGAAGCAGGATGGAGAACTCATCCTTCCAGACCCTAAGGTGAGACTTCACGAGGAATCGTGGAAGGGTATCGAGGAGGGTTGGAAGGGAGTGGGAGGCTTGAGCATTATTCCGTCAGTAGGTAATACTCCCTTTTCACGCACAGGGGAATATTCCTGCGAGCCAGAAAAGCCAGAGTAGAGGGGCCCTTCCTGTCCATCATCAGAGTCCTGCGCTTCACCATTGAAGAAGCATCAGCACTCGAAGCCAGACCTGCGCCTCCGTGGGAATCAGGTGAGCGTGACAGAACGCGAAGCCTACCCACAATTTCCCACCCGGGCGCTATGGAGACTTCCGAGACAGATCAGCTGGCCCAGCTTTTGGGGGAATTACGGGCAGAAGTGCACTCAACTCGCCAGGAGACTAACGCTCTCAAAAGAGAACTGATCCTATCCAAGGAAAGAACTGATGACCTGGCCAAAAGGTTATTGCAGGCCCAGGCAGGGCACACTCCTTTACCTAATTCCGGAGGTACTTCCACATCAATGGGTTTGAATAACCCGGTACAAATCAATCTACCTGGACACATGCCTTTGGCCCCGCCTGAACATTTTGCGGGGGATCCCAAGAAATATGCCGTCTTTATGAACCAATGTCGTTTACACTTTCTATGCAGACCCGGGGCCTTCCCTAACGACCAGACGAAGGTAGCCTTTATACTCTCTTACCTCAGTGGCAGTGCTGCCGATTGGTCTATTCCATTGGTAAATCAGGATGATCCCATTCTCCAGGATTTTCAGGGCTTCCAGGCCAGCATGGAAAGATTGTTTGCTCGACACTCTCAAGGACAGGCCCTTGATAACGAACTGCTATCCTTACGACAAGGTAATCAGGATCTCCTGTCCTACGTTGCCACCTTTAATAGACTGGTTGTGGAAACTGGATGGCCAGAAAACAAAAGGATCACATTGTTTCATTGAGGCCTGCGCGGAGATCTTAAGGATGTTCTAGCTCAGATAGTAGATCCACCCCAGGTCTGCGCAGACTACATAGACTTGGTGGTTCAACTTGATCACAGACTTCAAAATAGAAAAGCAGATCGGTTCAAGTACGAAACCCGAGTACCGATCAAAACCCACGCTAACTCCAAGAGTACCGACGTATCCGAACCTATGCAAATCGGCGGTGTTAAAGGACCATTAACGCAGAAGGAAAGAGAGAGAAGGCGGCAAATGCAACTTTGTCTGTACTGCGGGACTTGCGGTCACTTTCTTCGAAATTGTCCGGTTAAACCACCTAAGAAGGTGGTTGGAGCCACTGATAACGATTTATTGACACCTGATTCGGGAAACGACCTAGCCCGACAAGCGTAGGGGTCCGCTTGCCGAGCTTGAAAACAAACTCTTTGACCTCGCATTTTGTCATGCCAATGGTGCTCGTGGACCCAAAACAGCCTCAGCAGTTGCATGCTGTAAAAGCATACATCGACAGTGGAGCTATTGGAAACTACATAGACCGTGAATTGGCTTCCAGGATTAAGCTCCCCCTCCGCCTGAAAGTAACCCAAGATGTCATTACTATAGTAGATGGAACCGAAATAGCCTCAGGGCCTGTAACGCATTCCACTGTTGAAATGACACTGGTGGGTCAGGATGGACATCGGGAAGCAATCGTGTTTGATGTGATCAAGGCCCCACAATTTCAAGTAATTCTTGGAATTCCTTGGTTAGAAACACATAATCCCAGAATCGACTGGCGAGCAAAGAAGATAAGTTTTCCTGATTGTGAACCAACTTGTTATCCAAGAAATCCAGTTATGGGTCTAGCCTCAGCAACTTCCACCCCTGTACAGCTACCGTCAGAATACCAAGAATTCCAAGACGTTTTTCAGAAGGAACAGGCTAACACGTTACCTCCCCATCGGTCTTATGATTGCCAAATCGATCTGGTACCCAATGCTCAACTACCTTGTAGTAGGATTTATGCTCTTACGGAACCTGAGAACCTGCATTTGCGTCAGTATTTAGATCAGTACCTAGCCAATGGTTTTATTCGCCCGTCCAAGTCTCCTGTCTCCTCAGCTCTGTTCTTCGTGCCGAAAAAAAAGGGCGACCTTAGAACATGTATAGACTATCGCACCCTAAATCAAATAACGATTAAGAATCGTTATCCTCTGCCCCTGATCCCTGAGCTTATCGACCAGGTGAAAGACGCTTGTGTGTACACCAAGTTAGATCTCCGAGGAGCTTATCACCTGGTGCGTATAAAAGAAGGCGACGAATGGAAGACTGCATTCCGCACCAAATTTGGGCTCTTCGAATATCAGGTGATGCCCTTCGGTTTGTGCAATGCACCTGCCGCCTTTCAGTACTTTATGAATGATGTTGTTCGGGAACTTATCGATGTCTGTGTCATTGTTTATATTGACGACATCCTGGTGTACTCTTCTTCAGAATCCGATCACAGAAAACATGTTAGGGCAGTTCTTGAGAAATTGCGCCAGCACAGACTATTTGCAAAGCTCGAAAAATGCGTTTTTCATACCACAGAAGTTGAGTTTCTCGGATTCATCCTGACACCTCAAGGAGTCCGAATGGACTCGTGAAAGGTGGACGCCATCCTCAAATGGCCATCTCCTAGCTCGGTGAAGGGAGTTCAGAGCATGCTCGGCATCGCCAATTTCTATCGAAGATTCATTCCGGAATTTTCCCGAACAGTCCAACCCATCACAGCTCTCCTAAAGAAAAACAAACGATTTGAATGGACTCTTGAGGCCGAACAAGCCTTTCAGGACCTGAAAACCAAATTAACCTCTGCACCTGTATTGAAGCACCCGCACCCAGATCTCCCTTACATTGTGGAAACCGACGCATCCAGTTCGGCCATGGGAGCTGTCCTGTCGCAAAGAGACCCAGAAACTAACCAACTACACCCTGTGGCCTTTTGGTCCAGGAAATTTTCTCCTCCTGAAATCAACTATGCAATTAGCGACAAGGAGTTACTGGCTATTAAATCTGCTTTCAAGGCTTGGCGTCACTACCTTCTCGGGGCAAGACACACCATCACCGTAATTATGGACCACAGAAATTTACAATATTTAAAGACAGCCAAAGCTCAATCTTCACGACAACTCCGATGGGCTCTATTCTTTGCGGAATTTGATTTCGTAATTACCTATCGCCCTGGCTGCAAGAATGGTAAAGCGGACGCCTTATCCCGGATTGGCATGGAAGAACCCAATTCGAGTTTAGAACCTGTGCCAATCATACCTGAACAAAGAATCTTAGGCCTAACTTCATTGCAAACTATTGAGGACATCCAAACGCAAGTAAAACAACTTCTAGACTCTTCAGCCTTACTGGAATGGAGTCAAAAGGGTCCTCATTACACCGTTAAGGATGATTTACCCTACTTCCAGGAGCGGTTGTTTCTGCCAAGTAAAGGATTGCAAGAACTTGTTATTGCCCATCATCATGAATCATTAATGGAAGGACACCCTGGTATTGCTAAAACGGAGGAAAAAATCAAACGCCACTTCCGGTGGCCTTCTTGGAGAAAAGACATAAAGTCTTTTGTATTGTCTTGCGGAATTTGCGCCCAAAACAAGGGTCAAAAGAAAAGGCCAGCCGGCCTACTTCAACCCTTGGATATTCCACCGGCACCATGGCACACCTTGTCAATGGACTTTATAACTGACCTGCCTCCTTGTGCTGGTTACAACACTATCCTTGTAATTGTGGATCTATTCTCCAAAATGGCCCACTTTATCCCTTTAAAAGGTTTGCCTTCAGCTTCCACCTTGGCCAAGGAATTTCTGGAGAATATAGTTTGCATACATGGTTTTCCTTCCATATTAGTCTCGGATCGTGGAAGTCAATTTATCTCCCATTTTTGGAAGAAATGTTGCCTACTAGCACAAATAGATGTGCGGTTATCCACCAGCCACCACCCCCAGACCGATGGACAAACCTAGAGAACCAATCAGACTCTCGAGCAATATCTTCGGTGCATGTTACACCAATCCGAGTTAAATTGGAAAGACATCCTTTGGATCGCAGAATATGCATACAACAATTCAGTGCATTCTGGAACCGGACAAACTCCTTTTTATACTTTGTATGGTCACCATCCTCGGACCTCTGACCTATATCCACCTCTGACCCTGGAAATGCCCGCAGTAAATCATCTGCATTCCACAATAACC